>NW_026643233.1:0-1200000 GCF_028829465.1 Penicillium soppii
CCAGGATAGATCATGGATACGGCGCCATCCCCCGTCGTGCTTAGGGACTAAACCAAGCGGTGAAACGAAGGAGGACCTAGAGGCTAGCCGAACACGACCGAGGCTAAGATCCTCTACTAGTTTGGCTGTGATCATGTCGGGTTCATGTATGTGATGGTTGGAGGAGTGGCGAAACTGCTTCTTGCCCCTATAACCGACTTGAGCACCGTAGGTCAGAATGCCAGCGATAGTGGACCCGAGATCGCCCGGATAGTAGCGTAGAAGATTGCTCCAGGCTTGCGCATACAGTGGCGACGGAGAGGACTGTAGCCTTAGGAGCTCTAGGTTAAAGACGGGGTATTGAACAGCAGTGTTTGGTCGGGGCGGTTGCCCCTATGGTATGAGGCTTAGGGATAGGGGATTGAGAACAACGTTGTCGGTGATATTGGTGCAGTTCTCAAGAATTGTCACTTGCTATTTTTTCTTGCGGCAGGAGGAGGCGCCATACTCGCTTAGGCCGCATGCCGTGCACTTATGACGTCTCTTACAGCCTTCCCAGGAGCACCCTGTCGAGTTGAACTTATCGCAAACTTCTGTCTCATTATTCGAAGATCTGGTATTCCTAGCTTGACGAAGCCGGGTTAGAGGGTTTGTTGGTGACTTCGCAGACACGGTGAGATTGTGGCGGAGGTATTTCTCGCGAAATGGGCCCGTGACCAGGTAGCTGTCCGTCGATAACTCTCCTTTATCCATCATGTATTGGTGGAAATTAAGGGCAAGTGGGAGAACTGCTTCTGACCACTGATAAGTCTAAGCGAAGTCCAGGATCTGCCTCATAAACATGAGTAGATTAGGAACTGCTTTAGGATGTTTTTCGCCGAAGAGATATCCTACAACAGCCAGATAGGCAAGAAAGCAGGTTGTCTATATTTGAGGGTTGGGGCCCCAGTCCTTAAGCGACGCTGCTGCCTTTTTGAAGCCTACTGTGCCTCCCAACTCGGTCATCTTGAAGACTCTGTCCTCCTGATCTAGCTCGGTGACTAACTTCTCTTTAAAGCGTATGAGTTCAGTCGCCTTCAACTTCCTCTCAAAGACGCGAGTAAGAAGGGCGGCGGAGACACCAGGAAATATGTCGATGAGTGGTTTAACTTCGGGGAGTGGCTCACGGTTTTCTTCGAGAGTATCATCATCTTGAAGGTCCACACGAGGCCTTCTGCGGCGGAGGTCGGTCTCCGCTACATCCAATTCAAGGCGCCTAGCCCGGTCTCTCTGTATCTGTCCTAGCCAGCTGGCACGGTCTGCCGTACCCATGGTTTCCCAAATGTGGGCCGGCGGCCAAGCGGAGTCGAGCGGGGCAGGAGTGGCACTGCTAGACTGGCTGAACGTTATGGTGGAGAGCGATATAGTCAAAGCCTATCGGTGCTGTTGTCCTGGAGAAGGACGTGAAACAAAATCAAGACTTGACTGCGTGAGAGATGACGAGCTACCCGCAGAGGCAAGCAACTGAACTCGTGAGGCAGTTGTAGGAGGAAGAGGCCCTCAGTAATGTCGGTGTAGATATCACGTGAGGCTATGGGCATTGTGAGGCAACCCCAATAAAACTACTCCCTTTTATCGATGACCTCTATTGACAACCCACCACGTCGATATCATCGAATATTACCTATAATTTGTAGGTGACCACGCCTCCTATTTACTTTTCAATGAATATATCTTTATAATTCATTATGTTGATAAAGTATTCAGTGGAAAGTCTATTGGTTAACGAAACAGCTGTAAAAAACAGAGATGAATCATCAATTTTATCCAGCCAAAAGAGGAAAGGCGTCAAGAAATTATGTATATGCAGGTTCATGCGGGTCGATGGAGGTTGAACCTCAAAGAACCTCTGGAGGTTAATGGGCGGTTGGAGGTTAGTAAGGTTGGAACCTCACCTCAAGAGGTGAGGTTCGAGGTTCCGGGCTAGGGACCCATGCGGAGGTTCAAAGCCAGGTCTACTCGTAGCTGCGTACTATTATCTGGCAGTTGAGGGTCTAAGGCTTTATCCTCAACTTCACCTATCACCACATCCTTCTCTAACTCATCAGGCTCTTCAGTATCACTAATTGGCTCTATCATAATCTCATTATATTTCTCATCTTTCTCCTCTCTTACTGCTTCAATCTCATCTCGAGTGAAGAACTCTTCGAGGCGCTTTACATCCTGCTCTTCAAGGTCGAATCTTGAAGTGTAGAGAAACATTATAAGCTCTTGAATTGTCTCAGACTTCATTCTTCCTCTACGGTAGTGGCAGACATCTCGGGCCGTATTAAAGAGTCTCTCTACACCAGCACCTGTTGCTGGCACTGAGAGGACGTCTCTTGCAAGGGCAGTAATTGCTAGGAAGCGATGTTCATTATCTCTCTAAAAGCTGAGCGGGCGGATATCAACAACGTCTATTAAATAGTTAGTAAAGAACAAAGGTAATATATCAAGCTTCACTAACCACTATCAAGATATTGTGTTAACTTATCTATGACTCCCGTTGGCTGTTGTTTACTACCATTTAACATTTTATCAAGCTTCGAGCTTGATCTAGGTAGATCCTTCGAGGGCACTAACTCTAGACTATCGGAAAGTTGAGCTTGGTATGGTGTAAGAGCCTTTTGGAATGATTTTCGATACTGGTCACGCCACTCTTGGTCCTAATCATCGGTAAGGAAGAATTAAAACTTGTTGATAGGTGCAAGCATTGTGCAGATCGCAAAGATATGCCCTCTAACATGATCAGTCTGTGCGTAATACTCATCGAGTTTTAATCGACTTACTGTAAGCGTATCAAGCATTTCAGTCTTCCATAGAACACGCTTTCGCCTTAGCTGCTTTGTGGATTTCTCAAGATGCTCAAAGAGCTTATTATAGATCTTAAAAGTATAATATGCAGTGATATCCCGGGTCTTTGAAAGTTGTAAAGTAAAATCAAAGAATGGCTCTGTGATATAAAGAAGATAGTCGATTTGGCGCCACTCTTCAGCGTCTGGTAGTAGATCAAGACGAGCGTACTCTTCACAGAAAGGGTTAAAGAAAGACTGTAGTCTCTTTGCGCGACGGAGTATAAGGAATGTGGAATTCCATCGGGTCTTTACATCTTGGATCGGGACAAGCTTCACTTTTTGGGTCTGGAAGCCGTAGAATGTCTCTCGGCGCTGAGGACTAGCGTTGATGTAAATTGCGAGGTAGCGAATCTTGTTAAGTGTAGAACAGATTCCTCGTTGGTGTTGTTGTGCGTTCTCTTGCGCCATTCTAGATTGCTGGTCAGTCCACTTTGTTTCCGTAGCATCATTTTTGGGAACTGCCTTAATATGCCTAAGAAGCTGGTTAAGACTGAGCTGAATAATATGGGCTAGGCAAGGGATTCGAATGATGATAACACCCTCCGCTAGAACTTGCTGGAGGTTCTCGACGAGGGTCTTATTATTTGATGCATTATCTATTATCAAGCCAAATACCCGGTCTTCAATTCCATGCATAAGAAGGGTTTCTATTAGGGCATTACTTAGGTTTGCACTAGAATGTGTCCTATGAATAGGTTTGAAATCCAAAAGTACTTCCCGATACACCTAATCACGATCAATGAAGTAGCTAGTAATAGCTATAAATGCCTATGAAAATGGAGACGTCTAGTAATCAAGGGCGATAGAAATCTTTGAGCTAGCTGGAAGTAGCTTAAGCACACGCTTTTGCCGACTACTAACTAAAGTTTGTAGCCGGCGACGAATCGTATCCGCAGAGGGAATAAGTGGAGTAGATTGGGAATTACGAGCCATCTGAATTAGACTCTGAAATTTAGGGTGCTTAACAAGGTGAAATGGGAGTCGATTTAGAGATAAGAATGATAAAATCTCCTCTTCCCACACTTCTTGTGAGAAAGGAGCTATGGTCGTATTGTAATCCTAGAAAATTCAGGAATTGCAAGTCTTAAAAATTCTAGAGAACGTACCACTTTTTTGAGAAACTTTGTTATCTCTGCTGTAGGTCCACGCTTGGCCTTTTGATATGTAGCACTCTTAATATGCTTTGACATAGAGGATGTGCCATGATACTGTGCTTTCTGATCGGCTGCACGAGTATGGAGAATATAAGGGTGCTCAAGAATTTGGCCACAATTCTTACACATAACCTTTGGCGCTCCGTCTATAGCATGTGTAACCTGGTCGAATTTGCTCTATATTTCAGCCTGGTGGCTCGAATCCCAGTGTATCTTCTTCTTTATTCCAAAATCGGTCTGTAGCCACTAATCTACCCATTCAGTATGAGTCATGTCGTCGTAAAGAACGTACACCTTTCGCCGATCAGGTCTAACGCGTATTAGGGAGGTTGGGGGTGCTAAAGGAATAACTGGACGAAGAAATTCAGGATCGATGGACTCGAGGTCGAATGTTTGCTGGTTGATAGATGGATCAGGGGTGCCTAGGTGGTTCGAAGAGGTAAGGTAACTAAGATTGCCTAAATCTCTATCATCATAGATAGATGATGTAAAGTTGGATCGCTGACTCTGGGACATAGTAAGGACATGAATGAATAATAAATGTTAGAGAAGGTAAGGGGCAGGAAAGGAAGGTAATACCTACAAGATTTAGAAGATATAGCAGTTTCGTAGCTAGTAGAGAGCTGGTAGCACAAGTTTACTCGTCAAAAGTAAATATATAACTTTTATCTAATTGGTAGGCATAGCGGGTAGAAGTAGGTATAACCCAACGGGACCCAACAAGACCCAGCCGGACCCAGCAAAACCCAGCAAAACCCAGCAAAACCCAGCAAAACCCAGCAATAACCCAGTAATAACCTAGCAATAACCCAGTAATAACCTAGCAATAACCCAGCAATAACCCAGCAAAACCCAGCAAAACCCAGCAAGACCCAGTAAGACCTAGAAATGACCCAGTTCCCACCCCAATTCCGCAAAATGATCTCAAAAAATTTCAACCTAGCACAGAGCTTTTATCATGGGGCCCACCCCCGATTAAACTGGCATATAGAGTGATATTGAATACTTTTCCTAGATTGGAATGTGAGGTAAATCATGAAATGATGTGTTCTATATTTTTTTTACACTCTATATTCTCTATTAGATGATTAAAGGTTAGTTAATTAGAAAATTCAAGGTAGTTAAGAGAGACACGTATTAGATGCTAGATTCAAAATATATTTCTGATAACTTTGAAGGTATAACACCACCCAATTACTATAGCATCACCATAGATAGAAGATTCATATATTCTAACTCATTATTAACTTAAAAGAATATATCAATAATCTATATAAGCTATTATTTTGTTTAAAATAAGTAATATTACGATCTTATAAGTCCATTCATGATGGTTTTCAACAAACAGCAAAAGATACCAAGATTACATATTGATTAGTTAGCAGGATTATGAACGCCAAGAACTTGAATTTATGCAAAGTTGGGTTTTCCTGGGGCCCCAATGGGTACCCAGCCTGGGTCCTGGGTCGGGTCCGGGTTACCTTGCCTCGACCCAGACCCGGCCTGGGTCTGGGGCTGGGTCCAATACTTGGACCCAGACCTGGGTCCTGCGGAAGCCTAGTAGGGGGCCGGATTCAGTGTAACCCTTGCCACGACGATTCAGCTAGTTGACTATGCAGCTACCATGCACCTCGGGGATTTGCCATGCCTATCTACAAGGTGCGATTCATTTCGATATATCGCGGCATAAGCGGGGTTGTTTTGAGATGAGGGGAAAGAAATCTCACGTCCCGCCTCGCGCCCCTTCACTTTCCCAGAAGTCAGCCCTTTCAAAATTCCTATCTTTATTCGCATTCTTACCAATGTATGGTTCATTTTCACACCATGACACATTTACAAAGTGAATTGATAGAAGAAAGTCCTTTCCTCCTAACGAGATCAAATTCGCTATTCGTAGATGAAGAAAGCGAATATGCTGAAAAGCATATTCGTTCACCAAAAAGAAGCCCCTACGAGCAATGTTTGCCATGGCTCATCCAACTTTTTGTTTTTACCATTTACACCACCATTTTCTTTCTTTTCTGGGACCGTTCACAATCTCGTTGTCCAAAGGCAGATGACCCCGAATTTTCCCGTGCTTACAGTGAGTTTGATATTGTTTGTTCACCTGATTGTTGCTAACATCGGACCTTAGGCCCAGCATCGAAGGCGCTCAAGTGGGAATTGAGAACCTTCCAAAATCAGCTTGAGATAACAAATCCGTTCAAAGGACCACCCAGACCGGGATTAGAGGAGGCATGGAATAAGCTTCTTCATCCGTCTGCTGCTATTCTAGTGGATAAGGAATCACTTGACAGAATCAATCGGACGTCTGTTGAGCTTCAAGATGGATCGGGGTATATGGCTGCTTTGGACGTGTATCATCAGCTACATTGCTTGGTATGTATTCAATATAGTACTCATGATTTAAAATGGCTTTCGCTGATAAAGATATCCCACAGAGATGGGTGCGCAGATACATTCACCAAGACCACTACAATTCCACGGAGGAAAATCTGGGCCAGCACATTGGTAAGTCCTGTCACTATCATTGATTTTATGCAAGCTGATTTCTTCAAAGACCACTGCTTGGATGGATTACGGCAGTATGTGATGTGCAACGCGGATTTGTCTATCAACACCTTTGACTGGATCCCAAATTATCCCAAGCCATGGCCAAATTTTGAGGTCGTGCATAAATGTGCGAATTGGGAGTCTATCGAGGAATGGGTTTTGGCGAACAGTTTTAATGGATTTGATCCTGATTTGATCCGTCATCCAGATTATCACCCCGAACTACGTAAGAAATATATACTATACCTTGAAACGAGAAGACCGAAGTGATGCTAAATGATCTTTTCAACCCCAGCAAGCCCATTCAATTACACCGTCAGTGGAAATTCACCCTGATAGCATACATTTTATGGTGAGCATTTGAGCCTAATATTCTTTTTTTTGAGATATGGCAAGTTGATTTTCTCTTGCAAAATAAAGAATTATATCACAATAGCTACGGCAATTTTGAATTCAATAAAATCTTCCAGAAGCGTAGCCTTTTTTCCGTTTTCTTTTTCTTTCTTATGGGCATTAGCAACCCACCTCTACTCCCCAGGCTCTCTTGTGGAATGAACTTGCCGTGAGGGAACACGTTTCCAATTTCAAACTTTAGGAGCTTTTAATTAAGATAATACGAGATTTTACCAGGCCACTCACATGGCTCTCTCCGTTCTCTTTATTGGTAGCAAACAGACGCCATCTCAAGCCTCTAGTATAGAGTATACTTCAAAAAAGTAGTTATCTATCATAGGTGTTTCAAAGAGACGTTTGACACTATAAGACAGGGGTAGAATCACTCTAATATTCCACAATCATCTGACACGTTGCAAGCGGCACGTCCATTTCCGGCACCTGCAATGCTAGTAAGCAAAAATCAATGATTGAATTGAAATCAAGAGAGAGATTTGAAATCAAGAGAGATGAAAAGATATTCGCCGGAGCCCGACGGTCATTGAGCTTTTCCTGGCCCCAGGTAGTACTCACACTGCATTAGACACTGCATTAGGCACTGCACTAGATTGTGCATTAGTAGATTCCGTATGCCTCCCGGTCTTTGATAACAATTTTTAACTCAGCAGAGCATCTCCAAGAGGCATAGGGAGAAACATGTGTGGATAGAAAACGTATGGTCTACCTAGCCTACATATTCAAAGACGAAATTAATCAAATACGACAGTATGCGGCACAAATCATCAAAAGTGGCGTAGAGAGAGTGGGATGGAAGCGGGGTGAGTGAGTCTAGATAGAGATGCTGAACGGTGAGTTCAACAATACAGCATATTCACTAAGGATCAGTCGGCTGTATACAACCTTGTTATCTATAAAAGCCAATTCAATGTCCATTCCAAGTCCAATGCCAACCTTTCACGACTCTTTCAACCCCTCCCTAATTGACCTACGCACTCGAATCTGAATTTCCTTAACAACATCTGACAAGATGCACTTTGCCCACCTTCTGTTGGCTTTGCCATACTTGTGCCTTGCCGCACCAATTAGCGGTACTGTCCTCTACATCATGAGCTGTAGATTCAGACGCTAAATTTATCCTAGATCATGCTTCCATTAATGCCCGCGCTGTTGCATGCGCCCGGGATGTCGATAGCCCTGAGTGTGGAGGACACCAAGCTTACAAGCGAGAGGAGCTTGATGCCCGCGCCGTTGCATGCGCCCTGGATGTCGATAGCCCTGAGTGTGGAGGACACCAAGCTTATTAACTGGAAAAGCACTTGAGATGCTAATCGTGCATATTTGCAATGATATCAAGCATTAGCTTTCCTTAGATCATAATGATTGTGATAGCCCCAGAGAGCTGATGATTTGGATCTTCACTTTTGATGTCATGAATTTATATTTTTTGCTATTCTATCACCTCGACTGCGCTTGCAATCTAGAAACCAGTACGGAGCACTCGAACTCGACTTACAACAACCACAACCATATAGACCTAAAATCTGTCCTGCACCCACGCTTTGATACCCTGGCACTCAGAAACTTCAATCTATACCCGGTCCGTGCTGCGACCCAATGCCCTATCCCACGGGGGTACCTGGAGTCTTAAAGACTCCAGGTTAGGGTTTTCCCTTTACTATGGGAGGAAAAGTGGGTCCGTCGTTAGACTCCTTTGGTCTAGAGGGCTCAGATCGCTCTGAAAATTTAGGAATTTAAAATGACATATATGAATTTGCCCCTATTCGCATCGGAGCTTACACAGCCGTCCGATTGTCGAGAAAATGGTGATTGAAAATGCCGGGTTTTTCGAGATGTTTTGATGGGGTGCGGGAATCTGGAAGTGCGACCGGGGCCTGAGGCTGCCACTTGGTCACTGCGATAAGATAAGCGGGTCGCATCCTGACTTCAGGTAAACTGCGCACCCCCACTGCCGAGGGCTATAGGCCTCTGATAGATCTGAAATTTGTAGAGGTTATAATATAGAGTGTTAAATATATCTGAGCTACTTTCTAGACTATATGAGCATATATATGCGGGGTGGAGGGTGATCAAAAATGGGAGATGTTTTGATGGGGGGCAGGAAAGACTTGGCACTACAGCCAACACCACACTACAGCTAACACCACACTACAGCTAACACCACACTACAGCTAACACCACACTACAGCTAACACCACACTACAGCTAACACCACACTACAGCTAACACCACACTACAGCTAACACCACACTACAGCTAACACCACACTACAGCTAACACCACACTACAGCTAACACCACACTACAGCTAACACCACACTACAGCTAACACCACACTACAGCTAACACCACACTACAGCTAACACCACACTACAGCTAACACCACACTACAGCTAACACCACACTACAGCTAACACCACACTACAGCTAACACCACACTACAGCTAACACCACACTACAGCTAACACCACACTACAGCTAACACCACACTACAGCCAACACCACTCTCCATACTTATCGTATATCTTTCAAACCATCTATGTTATTCACACTATATATGCCATTCATGGGATTCAGCCATTAGTCTTTTTCACCACCTTCATATTACTCACACTATATATGCCATTTATGCGGCTCACCATATTTATATTATTCACCTATTCATATTGCTTACCACATTCATGTTGCTCACCACGTTCATGTTATTCACCCATTCATGTTATTCACCCATTCATGTTATTCACCCATTCATGTTATTCACCCATTCATGTTGCTCACCCATTCATGTTATTCAGGCATTCCCACCATATATGCCATTCAAACCATATTAGACTAACTGTTATATATACATATAATGAATGCCGTGCTATATGAGCAATTAATGCCCTGGGAAAGGCTCAATGCCCTGCCTCGCTGGCCAATGGCGTGTTGAGCCCGTGTGGGCAACGAATGCCTTGAGATGGGATGACTGGGCGACCTAGATGGCCAATGAATGCCCTGGGCTGAGCTGAGTGCCCTTCCTGTGTGGCTAATAGCGTGTTGAGCCTATGTGGGCAATGAATGGCCTGAGATGGGATGACTGTCCGTCCTGGCTGGCCAATGAATGCCCTGGGCTGAGCTGAGTGCCCTGCCTAGGTGAGCTAAGGGCCCTGCCTATATGGCTAGTAGCAGCCCTGCATATGTGGGGAATCAGTGGTTGACCTGTCAATCTTAAGCCCGGGCCGAAATGCACTATGTCGATCATCGTATTCTATATATAGTGTGTGCAGGCGGGGTAACGGGGGCTGAAACGATGCCCGGCCTATATTAAAATTCTTCTCACACTAAACTGCCTGCCCTTTCCACTCTGCTTTTCCTCTCACTTTCATCTTACTTATCCTTCACTGTTTTCTTTCATTACTTACCCCTACTACCATAATGGAACATCAGCTTTTTCACCAGCCATTAACCACGCCCGTGATTATATGCAAGCTATGTGAATATGGTATTCGACCAAAAGAGGTTTCTCGCCACCTCCAATCCGGGAATCATCGGATGCCGAAGCCGAAAGCGCGCCAAATTGCCGAGGCAGTTCAACAGTGGGAGCGTGCGGCGGAATTGTAAGAAGATTACCAGGTCAGGGGTGATCAGCCTGTCAATCCGGTAAGATACGATGATGGATCGGTAATGAATAAGTGGAGGAGCGTCAACGATATAGTATTCTTGTACAGAGACTAATTCTTGTCCCCCAGATAGGGGCCAGGGAGTTATCCCCTTTTTATGCCCTATTTGGACGAAGCTCCCAGGGACACATTATCTCTGTCGGTATCACTTATTGCGATTCCATCTTCGTTGGTGACACTACGTCCGAATCCTTTTCGTAGACGGAACATTCCCGTTACATGATCGGATCCATTACTCCTCGTCCTGCATAGCCTCGTTAAAACCAACCAGGCAAAACCCTGATGGGAAAAGGCCAAAGGTTGGAAAGAGTGCTTGGCAGTCTTAGTGATCTGTCTCCCATTGTATGGTCCCAAAGACCATTACAATATAACAGCTGGTCTTGGTTCATCTAGCCAACATGGCCTGTGGTGGTGCTGTTATAATGGATCTTTAAGCCGTAGGTGCGTAGATCTAACAGCCACTGCATTGGACTGTTAGTGCCGCGGACCATAAACTGGCTGACCATCTCGGTCACCCACTCCCGGAATGATCGTTGGCGGTGGCCCTGTGTGTGGCCCTGGCTAAACTGAATAAAGTGCGATGACTGTGCTGCCCCCTGATCTAGGCTATCGTTATCGTTGTAAAACGAATCGTCCGTTGTTTGCGTTAAAAACGTGAAATCAGGTGAATCTAACGGACTCTCTGTATCCCATTCGCCAGCCATCTGATGCATAGCTAGTTGATGGATCATCTTCTTGGCCGTTGGGTCTAGCTTTAATGCTTTGTGGACCACTATAAACCGAGCAATCTTGATCACTTTAGACAATATTGGAGGATAGCTCTGGGCAGTGCCCCAGCCTGCCTCTCCACGTCCAAGCACCGCGCTAGCGCAGATGAGCGCGCTCTTATAGTCCTCGACCTTAGTTCGGTGGTTTAACAGCTCAATGCAAAAGTCGAGACAGGCGGAGTCAAGGGGAGTGAGCTGAAAGGGAGATTCACTAGTGATTTGGTCCTGTTGGTCCTCGGAATCACTTCCTGAATGCATACTGCTTTGGTCCGAACTGCTCAGGTCTTCACTGCCCTGGCCGGCGTTGGAATGGCCTGTGTTAGCCTGCCTTGTGTTGGAATGGCCTGTGTTGGCCTGCCCTGTGTTGGCCTGCCCTGTGTTGGAATGCCCTGTGTTGGCCTGGCCGGCGTTGGAATGGCCTGCCCTGCCCTGGCCTGTGTTGGAATGGCCTGCCCTGCCCTGGCCTGTGTTGGAATGGCCTGCCCTGCCCTGGCCTGTGTTGGAATGGCCTGCCCTGCCCTGGCCTGTGTTGGAATGGCCTGCCCTGCCCTGGCCTGTGTTGGAATGGCCTGTCCTGCCCTGGCCTGTGTTGGAAAGGCCTGTGTTGGAAAGGCCTGTGTTGGAAAGGCCTGTGTTGGAAAGGCCTGTGTTGGAAAGGCCTGTGTTGGAAAGGCCTGTGTTGGAAAGGCCTGTGTTGGAAAGGCCTGTGTTGGAATGGCCTGCTCTGCCCTGGCCTACGATGGGTGAGGCACCAAGCTCTGCCTGGGCTAGTCTCTATAATGTGGCCCATGCCGCTCGCTGGCGTTTGGAAAACCTGTAGTGGAGGCTAGCCCAATCATGTGGGGCCTGCGTGCGCGTGAAAAACATGAGAATCTGCTGCCATGGGACCGTGTGTCGCTTAACATTATCACCATCTATATATGCTTGTAGTGGTTGATGTGGCAGGCGATCCCGCTCAGTCCGAACAGCCTCGCACCGAATCGTGTTGCTCGTTTTGGTGCAGATCAACTGGCTGATGCGAGCTACAGTGGCTATTGAATTCCAAATTGCATATGCAGCTTGCTCGGTCTGATCAACAGACTCGGGATCGGGGGCTCGGACACAGTCCACTAGGTCGTGCGGGTTGATCCCCTGGAGATAGACGGCCCACTGGGTCCTCCGAAGCCATGGATTCGTCTCGTCTCGCTGGCTAGCCACGATCACCTGGGGGAGCTCTTCTCTTTCGGTATATGCTCTTTCTATCTGATCAATCACCTGACTATTATGATCAGATATTGCTAGCGAATCGGCCTCGGGAATAGCCTCGGCTCCGAGGGTTTGCACGCGGATATAATGGGACCCTAGCCCGTGATTAAACGCACGTTGGCATCGGACGATACGAGTAAATTGCTGGATTTGTTGCTCCGCAGCTGATGAAGTATGCTGCCGCCGACGTCCGCCCCGGTTTATAGGAGCTACCCAGCTATGATGATCACGCCAGTGAACACGCATAGTGCCAATTGACCGGGCAACAAACTGGCACATCGGGCCTTGCTCACATAAAATACCATCTGAGTAAACAGGTAGGTTTGGAACTGGTTCGTTAACCACTAATAGTGGCTGCCATTCATCATATTCCTGTAATGGTCTTTGGGACCATACAATGGGAGACAGATCACTAAGACTGCCAAGCACTCTTTCCAACCTTTGGCCTTTTCCCATCAGGGTTTTGCCTGGTTGGTTTTAACGAGGCTATGCAGGACGAGGAGTAATGGATCCGATCATGTAACGGGAATGTTCCGTCTACGAAAAGGATTCGGACGTAGTGTCACCAACGAAGATGGAATCGCAATAAGTGATACCGACAGAGATAATGTGTCCCTGGGAGCTTCGTCCAAATAGGGCATAAAAAGGGGATAACTCCCTGTCCCATATCTGGGGGACAAGAATTAGTCTCTGTACAAGAATACTATATCGTTGACGCTCCTCCACTTATTCATTACCGATCCATCATCGTATCTTACCGGATTGACAGGCTGATCACCCCTGACCTGGTAATCTTCTTACAAGAAACCACTATTGGTTTGAACGGGCACGCCATCAATCTCCATGCATACCGAGACATCGCTATTGGGATCAGCCGACGATTCATGCGGCCATCGAGCATATTCCCCAATAATACCCAACAGGACAGCCGGGCCGAGGCATCCCAAGAAGATGACGAAGATGGGATCAATGCCGAGCAATGGATGGGCCATATTGCAGATCTCCAAGCAGCCCATTCATCCCATGTGGCCGGGATGATCTATGGCCGCGGGATCACCGAGCAGCCCGGTACAACGGCCCACCGGCGAGAGATGTTTCGGCTCAGCAGCACCGATTGGCACCGCTTTCTAGGCTTTGTGTCCGCTGATGACGGAGGGGCCGAGAGCGCATTAGGGTGTTACGGACATGCTAGTCACCAATTACATGCGGGGCAGCAGCTTGCTGATGGGCCACCGAGAGCCAACCGATCTATCTGTCATCCAGATCACGTGCAATATCCAATACTGGGGTGTGATACTTTAAGGATCAGATGGTTTTCATTGGATGCCCGAGGCACCGAGTATATAATAGTAAATTACATAATAATGCCAAGGTATCGCTTAGTGAGAAACCCAGTTTTACATGTAGCAATATGAAATACAACTTGGTGCTGGCCAATCAGGTGATGTCAATAACTCTGGTTTCCATTACCCCTAATTCTGGCAATTTATATATAGGTGTAATTTACTTGCTGAATAATGAACAAACACGACAAACAAGTGGGCCTGCTTTCTCAGGCTTCCGACACACCCCCTCATCTTGCGCAGATTGGGCAAGATGACCCTTGAAACGCCCATTTCTGTAATAGACACAGAAACAGCCTCTGTTTCCCTTCTGGGCCTAGGTGATCAGGTGACCTACATCAGCCATTCTAAGCAAGCGAATGAAATTTTCATGCTTCTGGCGAGTCAGGCACTTGGTGAGCCCGTCAGCGACCATCTGTGCCGTTGGCACCCATCTGACGGTGATCCTTCCTGCTTGCGCTTCCTGCCTAACCCAGTGATAGTGAATATCGACATGTCGAAGCTTCGTATCGAACGCCGCATCCTCCTTGTTAATGAGTGCAACCGTGCGCTCATTGTCGCAGTCGATGGTGATGGGGTGGGATAACTTAAGGCCAACATTCTGCAGCAGTCTTCTCCACCATTGGAGATGCTTGCCAGCCTCAGAAAGTCCCAGCAGCTCGGCCTCGGTAGTAGATGTCGTTACCGTTAGCTGCTTGCTGGCTTTCCAGTCTACTGGCCCGCCGAACACTTGGCAGATATATCCAGCAGAACTCTTCCGATCCTCATGATCCCTATACGACGCGTCACTTGCTATCTGGATCGACTCCATATCTTCGATTCCTGCGGCATATTCAATGGCAAGAAACCGGGTGGAGTAAAGGTAGCAGATCACCCTGTCGACAGCTTGCTGGTGCTGTGGTCCTGGGTTCATTAGGAATTGCGCGAGCTTAGCAGTAGCCTTTGCTGCGTCAACCCTAGTAATGGTCGTTGCATAACCTGCTGAGCCCACTTTCTGCTGATACAGATGTGTTTCTCTTGGTGTAGCAACGCCCTCGTACTTGCGTAGTTCTTCCACCGGTAAGGGTGTAAGAACAGGCGCTCGCTCTGTCAAGTTATATCTCGCTGCAATGCTTGCGATGTAACTATCTTGACAAAGCCACAACTTCTTCTGTGCACGGTCCCTGATGATCCGGATATTAAGAAACCACTCTGCTTCTCCGTGATCAGTCAGTTCCCAGTGCTCTTCAAGTGATTTTTCTAATTGTTTTGCTCTTGCTCTCGCTATGCGATAGCAAGCAATAAGTATGTCGTCGACATAGAAGAATATAATGATTCCGGTGCCAACGAACACACATGGGTCCTCCGGCACTTGCTGGAGACCTAACTTTCGCAGTACACTTGCTGCTTCTTGTTGCCATAAGCGTGGCGAAATTCGTAGACCGTATAGAGCTCGCTGTAGTTTCCATGACTTGCCCGGTATCCCAAAACCTTCTAGCATCTATGTGTATGTCTCCTTATCCAAACGCGAGTTCAGGAATGCGGTAACAGCGTCGCGCTGCCTAACGTCGAGATCGTATGCGGCGATGAGGGAGAAGATCATGCGTGCTGTCCTTGCAGCAAGTGTCGCTGCTCGCTTCTCTTCTTAGGTGATGGTTTCTAAGTCGCCGCGGACGCAGATGCGTGCTTTTAACTTGATTAAGTGGCCATCCTGGTCAAATTTGTATGCATAAGTCCATAAGAGAGGAAGCACTTGCTTGCTGATGTCTTTTGGCCGGTCTATCACCTCATACGTTGCCTTTGAGCGCAAGTTGTCTAGCTCTCGTTTTATCGCTGCGATAAAACCTTCAGAGAACTGGTGGTTTATGGCCTCTTTGTAGTTTCTTGGTATAGGAGGGAGGTCATCGCGGTGTCGTCGATGTTCTGGCTTCTCGGCATATAGCCCTGCTGCGAAGGCATGTAGCATTGCTGGTGGCTCTTGCTGTATCGTAGAGTAAGCAGCATAGTCATTGTCTTGCCTTGCTCGCCTGGTTCTTTTGCCGCTTATGATATTAGTAGTATCAACGTCACCAAAGATCTCTTGTGTGGGCTGTAGTAGCTCGCTTTGCAGCTGTTGTGCGACTTCATCGTCACTTGCTCTATTATCCTGCGACGTTTCCACGGTTTCAGGGGTCTGATCCCCTACTTGCTGCGTTTCCTGCTGCGTCTCCACCCCCTGATCTGACCCAAAAACCTCGTTTGGTGGTGTTGGTGGGAGTGGCACATCTTCTGGGAAAGCACCTAGGATTTCTGTAGGACTTGCTGATGCAATCCGCCTTTCTAGCGTCGGCGATGGGGTTCTTGCCATATCTTTATGGCGTTCCATTTGTTGTGGTGGGGTTTCTACCTGCTGAGGAGTATTGGTTTCATCCTCCTACGGTTTGCTACGTGGTAGCTCGACTTGCTGGTGTTGGTCTTGGTAAGAATCTGCGGTTTGAGCAGCTTGCTGATGGTTTTCAGTTGTTGTATGCTGCTCCCGATGCGTTTCCTCTGGCTCCTGATGCTCCTCCTGACTTCTTGCTGTCGATATCCGCTGGTAAAGCTTGAGGGTTTCATCTGTATCAAGCACATATGGTTCCTGGATAATTGGCATTGGCAATTGTTGATATCGCTCGAACCTAGGTGTGTACTTGCGGCTCTCGTCAAACACCGTATCTCTAACAACCTGCACTCTTCTAGTATGTGGGAACCAGATTTTCCAGATATTTGATGCCACGAAGCCTACTAGAAAGCCAATCTCGGCTCTCGGTGCCATCTTATTAGATTGCACTTGCTTCTGTATCCGATAGTAAGTCAAACTGCCATACAATTTAACGTTTGCTAGGTTGATTCTCGGCATCTCGTTACCCGCGAATTCGCGTCGAACCTCTTCCCACGGCACAATCTAGCGTTTCTCATCGTTCACGAAGGTGGGTGTACGGTTCAGCAACCATACTGCAGCACTTGCTGCCTCTGGCCAGAGACCTTTAGGCAACTGGCCCTCGACGATGAGCATACGCATACGTGTGATGATTGTTCCACCTGCACGCTCGCTGTATCCATTCATCTCTAGATGTCCCGGGGGAGAGTGATAGATAATGATGCCCTCTTTGGAGATGGATCGTTCGGCGGTGCTTCCTGCCGAAGTCTCGTTATCATACATGAACACCTTAATTAGCAAGTTCCACCAATTCTTAGCAAGTGCTATAAACTTGTCGATAGCAAGCTGACACTCTGGCTTTAGTTCATGTGTCATGATCCAGTGAAATCGCACTCCCTCGATATAGAAGTGTGACATCCATCTATGTCTGTTTTCTGCTGGCTGGATCTGTATTAGGTCGAAATGAATTCTTCCAAATCTTCCAAACGTGCGTCTAATTGGTCGGCGAGAGATTTGTCGAGGTGCTCTTGCTAGGTTGCAGACTCGGTAAGGTGAGTTGACTTCTTTATCCTTGCTATCCTCTGTGATCTCGATGCCATCTACTATTTGCTTAGCTTGCTTAATCGTATCTGTGCTGATGTGCGCTAGACGGCGATGCCATAGTTCTATAGATCCTTTCGCTTTCTGTGGTCTCTCTGACTTTCTGGTTATCGCATTGACACTGTTGTGGCTTGGCAAGTCGAATACCCATAGATCTAGGTCCACTAGCTGCAATTTCGCGATTTGCAGGTTGTTTGGGTCGACGATGGTATCTGTATCTTGACACCATTTCACACCAAGTCGCCTCATTTTTGCATATGAAACTAGGTTGGTATGGCACCCTAGGATATACAAGGCGTTGGTAAGACGTATGATTCGTTGCTTGCCGGTTTGTGGATCTCTTATAGCAAGTCTTGCTGTTCTAATCCCCTCACCCTTGGTGATTGAGTTGCCAGTTGCTAACTCTGTTTGGTATAGGGTTATAGTTTCGAACCAGCCCTTGTTGTTGCACACATACACACTTGATCCATAGTCAAGGATCCATCGGTCTTTAAGATCAGGCATTTGCTCAATTCTCTTATCGACTGGCTTGACATGGTAGATAGGAGTTCTTTCTGCTGGTTTGCCAGCATAGACTTGCTGCACCCGGTTGCTCTCTGCTGAGGGCACTTGTATGGTTGCAAGTGTTACTATTAGTGGATGAGCGCTAACGTTAGGCTGTACCGTTGTGAAATCCGCCGTTTCCTTAGGCGTTGAACGTTCTTTGTCCTTCCTTACTTCCTCGTTAATCCACTTGCGCCATTCTGGCTCTGCGGTAAGAAGCTTCTCAATTCTTTTCTTCGTGGCTTCCCTGATAGTGAAGTCCGAAGGTATCAGATCAGGGCGTATGTAGTAGCAAGTTGCTACTCTATGACGTGGGTGTGTGTTTCCACATAGGCAGGACCGTTCGTGAAACGGGGTCTCTGCAGTCTGCTTTGGCTTCTTAGACTTTACAGCAGAGATTGTTGCCACTTGCTGTGAAGCTTCCTCATGCCCTTGCCAGGTTAAGAAGGAGGCCTTTGGTGCTGACAGTGATGGTTTAGCACCTGTTTCGCGGTAGATACTGCGAAAGGACTCGATAAGCTGATTGATATCACGCTTCTCTTCATTAAGGATGACAGCAGTGTATTCCGCTTGCCACCACATTAGCAGGACTTCCTTCACAGCCTTGATAAAGTAACGTACTGCATCTTCATCATCAACCCTAATGCCGACGCTAATGACTTCTTGCCGCAGTATGTCCCACTTGTCGATCTATTGGTCGACATCCTTCCCGGGTTTCTGCGATGCAAGTTGCTCCCACTTATCGCGCAGCTCTTCCTTATAAGAGTTGCTTCTTGCGAACCGTGTTTTCAGCGCTATAAGCACATCATACGGGGTTTCTTTGGTGATGACGGAGCGATGATACTTGCTGTTAAGGGTGGTAAAGATATATTCGTATACATCATTCAATCCCTTGGTCTGCTTCTCATACTTCGAGAGAGCAAGCTTATAGACATCGAAGCGGTCTCGCCACTTGCGGGTCTCCTTATCATCTCCGTCTTCTGGGTATTCTGGTTCTACCGGCTCCGTACTGCGCTTAGGGAGTGCATCCTCATTGACTTCTGGATTGCATAGCTCCCAAACCGCGCGCAGTTGGGCGAAGCGCCTGGTTTTTGCATACCAAGTGCTCCATTGAGCTGGTTCACGAAGTTTATCGCCCTTCATGGCGGAGAGTGTTGACGCATCCATGCTTGCTGAAGTGTAGTGATCACTTGCTGTATCGCTTGCTAGCGAGGATGGGGTATGGGTGTGTTGGCGTTGCAGAACCTGGAAACCTTAGGGGATCACAGGGGCACCCCCAGTACGAGTCAGAGAAACACTTCGACTTGGGAGCCGTTTCTGGCCCCCTGTTGGTAATTACGAACTATACTCGCACACAAACAAGGCTTACCGCGAGAAGGCCGTTTCCGGCCTTCCACTCACCATCTCCGATATTACCACAATACACTAGGAGACGGTTAGCCCCACGTGATCCAGGGAAGCTACTCCCGCAGATACCCATGAACCTACCCCGGGGGTAGCTCATGGAGTCGACAAGAAGAGTAGGCACGAAGGATATATAAGGACATTCGTTTCATGTACTTAGTTTAGTTCTTCGTCTTCAATCATACATTGTTACTTGTGAATACCTTTGGAACTTCAGAGACTCTTTACTTGATTATAACTTGATAACCACTACGACTAGACCAATACTTCGGTATAGATCTATTCGGCGCACTACCTGGCATCGTTCCTCGATACCCTCGACAGGACTCATCCCGCAGTAAGGCCTGCTAGGCAACGGTACGGTTGAGAGACAGATCGTTGAGGTTGGAAGTCTGCAGGAAATCAGAGAAGTATCTCCCGATTCTATCTAACATAACTGTGACCAGTTAGCTGTGCGTAACATAGGGCTCGCGCAGCCTTCGCCATGGCAAAAAGAACCTGAGATAAGCCGCACGGAGCGCTGGTGGCAGCTAGCCCAGGCCGCCATCGAGCCCGAGATGCAACGGATGATGGGCAACAACGGGCTACTGCTGTCACGAAGAATTCAGGATCAATGATCCTGAACCGATTCTGCCGTGTTCCACCGCCTTTCGTAGTTCGTGTTTTACATTGTTTGATTGGAGGCCTCAGGCATCACTACCTTAATTGTTTCAGCGTGTTGTTTCTTTCTTCTTCTTTCTTTCTTTCCCCATGTTTAGTATTCTAGTTGAATGCACTCTTTTTCATCAAGACTTGGCTCGTAACAACTGCTTCGAGGGGTGCAGGCACCGGCATTAGCTGCCATTCAACAGGGCCAGAGCCCAGTGGTGGCTGTGATGCCCACCGGGGGCGGCAAGAGCCTGCTATTTATGCTACCCGCGTGGATCAGCCCCCGAGGGGTAACGGTGGTCGTAGTGCCGTTAATTGCACTACGGGGTGATCTCGTCCACCGTTGCCGGCAGCTCGGCATCGCATGTGTGGAATGGGAGAGCCGGCGGCCGGCCGATCAGGCATCCATTGTACTGGTCACGCCCGAATCGGCTATTACGGAGGACTTTATGACGTTTTTGAACAGGCAGCGGCTCGGCCATCGGCTAGATCGAATTGTGATTGATGAATGCCACGTTGTGCTAAATGACCAAAGCCAATTCCGGCCTGCCATGGCCTAACTAGGTGTGAAGGGCTACAGCTGAATTGATTCAATTAGGCGGTGCCTGCATGCTGTTTATCCAAATCTTAGAGAACCGTAAACAAGGGAGCGGTCAACTGCTGTATAGTGCTCCCTAGGGCGGTCAGGCTACCCGTTCGGCAGTATCGGGTGCGGTGTCTGCACGGGCAAAGCCCGAGCCTCAACGTGGCCCTGGCCCGTTACATATAGTTTCTGATTATTAAAAGTAAATAGAATAACAAGAAATATAATCTTAATCATGTTTTTACTTTACTTGATCAATATACTCTCTAATCTATAATAGTATTGTTCTCAATCCGTTTTATAGAGTATAGACCTAGTATTCAAATATATATATCTTTTATAGTTTCATAGAAGACATAATACTTTGACTTTAAAAATCAAACCTTAGTGCACACTCTGATTAAAAGGACAAAATTTTAAAGTAATTATACAAAATATAATCAAAATACTCTATATACATGGCGATTTATAAAAATATATAGAGGTTAGTGAAGAAAACTTTCATATAATGCTGTAGTGACCAAAACATACGTAAATAACAGTAAACAATTTAGAAAACTCAGCAAGTTATCCATCCATTTTAGGTGATTTGTGCAGGGCTTGGCATAGGATGGGAATTTTATGGGACCCATAGGAATTCCCATTTCCCAGAGTGGGAGGGAAATAGGGAGCTGAAATTTCCCATGGGAAACTGTCCATGGGAAATGGACAAAAAAGATTTCCCATGGACGGGAAATGTCGAGGTCTAGTAGTAAATTAGCCATATCCTGATATATAGTATATATAAGGGTAAACCCTCTAGGTTTTGGAGAGAGCAGCCACTCTTCTATCGATTTCTCTTCAGGTTTAGAGAATTTATAGCGATGATAGCGGCGTATAACCCGACTTTTATAACCCTTCATCCGATCTTATAACGTTGATCGCGGCATAGTGAAAGCTTCGGCAGCAGCTCTAATAGAGGTGTATTTCCAATTTTCTATAACGCTAATAGCTAACAGAAGGCGGCCCTCCTGTTTAACCAATCTTTGAGCTTTTTGAGATCGAATTGGTGGCATTGTTGATGTTCAAAAACATACGTTGCTATGGGATCCATTTTACTTTGCGGGTGACCGGAGTAACAGGGATCCACGTTACCTTTGGAAGCATTCCCAATTGTAATCTACAAAACCCAAAACGAGAAAAGATCGGACCTGCTGGGGACTAATTTTCAGATCAACAGTTCTCCAGCACAACCAAATCCCCAAACGGGAAATTTCTTTTTCTTTTGCTATTTCTCCGACTTCCAAGATTATCACGAGAGAGAATAGAACTTTGGAACGAATTAATATTTTCTTATTGTCGGCAATGCCCGCTGCCTAGGGTGGGTATATGTTGCTCGCTCCGCCGTTTTCGCAGCAAAATACCCTGTAAATACGCTAGTCTTTGTTGTCAACCGATTCTGCTCATCCGGCTTGCTGGTCACACATAGACATCGGCAAAACCCAAACCCCCTTGAGCCCAAATCTAGTTCCGTAACGCCCTCATTAAGCCTAGAACCCAATCCAAAACATACCCAAGTCATTTCGTTTTAGCATAATCTTCATAAACAGGAAGGTCTTGGCAGTCATAAAATGCTTATAAACACTGCACTCGTAAGTTATATTTAATACGTCCTGTATCACCTTATATATCTTTTTGCTTTAATAAGCAATAGTATCGATAGCTATTAATAGCTTATATCTTTCCTATAATTGTTGAACAGCATATTATTGTAGAGGTAAGTGGAAAACACGGGCTCTCCAAAAGAGAGATATTTTTGCAGATGGTATGTGCACCATTTTTTCTACGGGCGGCGTAATTTATCAACTATCAAAAAATCTCAATTATATACTTACATTAAGTAAATGTATCGATTTAGGCCTACTAATTATATTATTTTATCTATAAATATGAATATTACCTGGTGTACGTAGGCGTTTACGTTGCCAAAACATCACGTTATCTTGCATAATTTCTTGGCGAACCCAAGTTGGGTCACCAGGAACACCCCCTTTGAGCCCAAAACCCAGCCCAATTGGGTTTGAAACATGCTTCAGTTGGGTTACTCGGAACACCTGCCGAGGTCTAGGCACATTGCAAGGATCGTTTCCTTGTCACGTAGGAGGCTTTGAAGTCAAAGCATTTTGTTGAATGAAAGGGGTCAAGAACGGTGCATCATAAAATGTGCGGAAAACCAAGAAGAAATACAAAGAGTGGATATAGATACACGTGACAAATTTTATTGATCAAAGTGAAGCTTGAAGTTCATTCAACGAATCAATTCCATGCAATTTCCAGTCTATACTACTATATTCTACTCTCCATTTCCATTGACACACTGGGATGCAGCAGGAGTTACAAAATCAAACAACCCCTTCCATTCCCTAGTACGGGAAATCACAAATCCTGTTGAGAGAACGTTCTGCTCACCAGTCCCAACGACAGTGACTGTATACTCTCCCGCTTCGCTAAGCCAAGCAGACTGCCTCTCATCCCAGAAACTGGTAGCCAGAGCTATTGGGATAGTGATCATGACTTCCTGTTTCTCGCCCTGTTGCAATTTGACCTTTTTAAACCCCTTGAGCTCTCTCACAGGGCGGGAAATACTGGCGTGGGTAGGTGGGTATATGTATATTTGAACAGTCTCTGCACCACTGCAAGACCCAATATTCTCCACTGAGACGGACACTTCCAGCACTTCTTCTTTAACTCTGTTCCGGGCCTCCAACGGCTGCGACACAGCAAGCCCCGAAAGACAGAATATTGTATAAGAGAGGCCGTAGCCGAAGCCAAAGAGAGGCTTCACTTTGATCTTTTCATAGTACCGATAACCGACGTAGATGTCCTCGCTGTACAACACTCGTCCTCCTTCTGATCGATAAGACAAGTATGTCGGGTTTTGCTCGATCGACTCTGGGAAGCTGAGAGGAAGTTTGCCAGACTAGACGGTTAGTTAGCTAGTGTTTAATATGCAATCTGCTCAATACTCACCGGATTCACATTTCCAAAGATGACATCGGCAATACCGTTTCCTGTTTCGTTCCCACCATACCATGCGTGAAGAAGGGCCTTCACGTCCCGAGCCCACGGCATTGTCACAGGCGTTCCACTCTGCACAACAACCACAGCATCTGGATGGATAGCGAGGACTCTTTCGACCAGCTGATCTGACATCGGCGGGAGATCCATGTGTGGACGGTCAAATCCTTCGCTTTCCCATTCTCCACTCAGTCCAACAAAGACAATCACCTGGTCAACTGTAGCTGCCAGGTCCACAGCTTCTTGGATGGCACATTCTGTGTCGATCCGTTTGCATCCTCCCACTCGCAGTCCTCCGGGTCCAAATGAAACGACCCCGTGTAATTTCAGGTTGGAAGTCGGGGCAGTACCGTAGTCGACTAGTATCTTGTACTGTTGATTTGCTTCAAGGTGCTTGGAGCCGCGTTCTTCCGGGGTCCCAATGCCGAAAAATGACGTTCCCTGTCGCTGATTGGCCTTGTTATCGACTACCTTTTCGCCATCGACGAAGAGATCTCCGGTACCGGCTACCGTAAGGCCAAAGTCATAAATCCCACTTTCCGTGGGCTCAAATATCCCTTCCATGGTGATGTAGTAGAGGTCCGAATGGACTTCTGGATGTTTGTAGTCCATCAAAAAAGCGGAGCTGCTGTTCATGTGGAGGATATCAACTGCCTTTCTGTCTTTGTTGGAAGAAGGCTCGGTAAACACACTGAATATATATCCGGGCCGACCATCTTCGGTTTTCAGCTGGTCCCCTAGAAGTGGCAGCTCTTTGTGGCTATACACTCCCTGTGAGAAGACTACGTGCCCGGTACAGATGCTATTGATTCCTTCTAGGGGTGTAATAGCATAATAGCCCGGCAGAGCCGCAGAGCCTCCGCCACAGTATGCTGCAATGTTGGCATTAGGTCCGATCACGAGGGTCTTCTTGGTCGGATCAAGAGGAAGGATCTGATCATTATTCTTGAGAAGAACAATAGACTCGGCGGCTGCTCTGCGGAGCAATGCTTTATCTTCGGGAAGGTTCCGTTGAACTTCGGGTGCGTTTTCAGGGATTTCCGAGCTGGTTGTTTGTTTTATCAGCTCTAACACACCGCGGACCCGATCATTGATAGTCCTCTCTGAGACCTTGTTGGATGTGATGGCATGCACCAAGCCCGGCCCCCGAAACCGAGAAGGGCCAGGCATTTCGAGATCTAGCCCAGCATTGACGGCCTCAGACACACTATAGGTGCCAAACCTGTTCTGTTCAGTTATAGAAGTTTGAAGGAAGCGAACCAACGAACCAATCGCTCATGATAAGGCCTTTATAATCCCATTCCTTCCGAACAACATCCTGGAGCAGATCAGGACTCTCGCTGGCGTGGCATCCGTTCACCTTGTTGTACGAGGTCATAAGTGCCCCAGGATTAGCGCCCGTGATGGCTAGCTGGAAGGGAAGTAGATATATCTCCCGAAGAGCACGCTCAGTGACAAGGGCGCTGACAGCCACACGCTCATGCTCCTGATCGTTGCATACAAGGTGCTTCGGTGTCGGGATCACATTCTCGGACTGTACACCCAAACAATAACTAGCAGCCAAGGAGCCCGAAAGTACAGGATCTTCTGAGAAGGATTCAAACCCCCGACCTCCCAGTGGGCCTCGTTGGATATTGATTGTCGGACCTAGGAGAACATGTGCCCCCTTTGCCTTGCATTCTAATCCAAGAAGCTTTCCAAGGGAAAGGATGAGCTCGGTGTCAAATGAAGCGCCTAGTGCTGTGGCACAGGGCAAACAGGCTGAAGGAACTCCGTTGAAAAAGCGGGTGCCTCGAACACCATTTGGTCCATCTGACATGCGAATTGAGGGAATTCCCAATCGCGGGATTGCTGTTGTGTGCCAGCCATCGACTCCTTTTTGTCTGGTGAGCTGGGAAAGTTTGGATTGGTAAAAGCGACGAACCTGAAAGTAATGAGACCTTCTCATTTAGGGATAGCTCTGAGAGCACGTGTTCAATATCAATTGTCGACATAGTGGAAGGAACGATGTATGGGAAGATGGTTCAAAAAAGGAAAAAATGATTGCAGTTCCGGCAGGTCCGATTCTTAAATCCAACGAGTATCTACATTTCTTAAGTAATGTAAGCTTGAAAAGTCTAAGTGTTATAGAGCATCGCGGAGTATCGGACTTGTGCCATTGGAGTGGAACCAATGCTGCGGGCCAGGTTGCATTCATCCGGGAACTTCCTACAAGACATTTGAAAGTGTGGGCTCGCTTTCATATTCTCATAGTTAGCCTAAATAATACATTGATACTACTTTGTGTTTGAAGAACCGGTTGGTGACATAAATAAACTAATCCCAACCACATTTGAGCTAATTTTCCCTTGCCTCCAACAGTGTCTGCACAATATTGAACAACCCCATTATATTATTGGACTCATGCTTCCAGAATCCCAACATCCGAGAAACATCACATACTGCTCCCTCCCAGCCAATAGGCAGAAAACAGACAAGATCCACGTTGCGCTCAGTGGCAAGTAACACCAAGGCACTCCTTGCACACGATCGAAGCATCAACAATGTTCCATGATGACGATTGTAGAACCCCGTTTAATTCTGCTGTATTCTATCCACACAGACCATCAGTCCTTTGTGAAGAAAATTATTGCTGGTTCCATGGACTCGGCCATGTATTGCTTTGACCAGAAAGTGCCAGTACATTGTCTCTTGACAGTCAAGAAAATGACCACTGAGAATAACTTGGAAGGGCTCATATTGGTATGTATAAGGGTTGTCTACGTCTGGAGCCAGTGCTTTGGGGAGAGATCGGAGCCTAGCCTTTGTTAATCGGTGTGTTGTTTCATCTGAGATATTGCCTACCATGCGTCTGCTTGCTCCTAAAAGTCAAGGATCACTGATTCCAGGTTAGACTTTGAGATAAAAGAGTAAGGTTGGTAAAAATAGTTCAGACTGCGGTTCTCCAATCTCCGTAAAGCAATTTCAGCCAGATAGAAGTACCATGCTGCTTCATCTATGGACTTAAGCTCTTCTGGGGGCGACGGAAAGAATGTAGGATATTTAAGATCTAGAAAATTCTTTTGGTAAAGATTCAATTCTAGTGGTAGCTCTCTATCAAAATAATGTTAGACATCGTCTCTTGGTTCAGTTTTGGTCTACTTACAGCTCAGACTTCAAGCAAGTCCAGTATACTCTCTGCTTCGTCCCCCACGCATCTTCATGGCGGTCGTTTGTGCGGATAATGGCAAAGCCCTCGCAGCACGCCAGTGCTTGCACAAACATCCGCTATGCTTCCACCGACCGAAAATTTGTCAATAGATATACACCAGCTAGGAAAAAGCATTGCGCCTCTACTCTATTGTGCCGCTCCTGGATAGCAACATACCCATCCGCTTCTGTGCGGCAAGGAAATACGCTTCGCCTTGGAGAAACTCCTTTGACTTGCGAAGGAGACTAGAAGATACGCCTTGCCCATTTGTAAGAAATGGGGTCGCGATTGAACCATTGGCGTATATGAGAAGCTAGTACTCCATGCGTTCGGCATATGAAGATAGGTTAGGAGCACTCAACAACAAAAAGACATTGCGTCCCACCCCACACCATTCAATCGCACAATCTTCACATAGTCGTTGATATCCTCTTCTTTTAGCGTAGGTTGAAGATATGCACATTATCGAAAAAACTTCGAACGAGGTGGTCGGCCGCATGGATATCAAGATCGACCAAGATATTTAGGTCCGGTTGTATTATATTCTCTTCGGATGGAGATAATAAATAGAGCCGCGGTTCAAACTCATGGTCATCGAAAACAGGCCATTTGAGAACCTCCTCAATGTTGATAAAAAATGGTTTCCATTGTCTCTGCTGGACCAAATGCCCAAATTTCATGCAAACTGCTAGACGGCGATGTAGAAAGGAGCACGTTAGACAGAGCCGCCAGGGGTGGATCGTTGACCTTGGTCTGGATCATTGCTTCCAGATCATCGATCCGTTTCAGAATCATCAGACTTGCGGAATCAAATCTGCTGCTCGATTAATTGCCTTTTCTTTTTTTTTTTCCAAATCTTCAATTACTATTTGATTACTCTAAAAGAACTTACGTCGACAAACAAATCTGCTGGTAGGAACATTCCGCTCGGAGCCGCACACACGATGCACACGAGGGCCGAGTGTTATCGCACTTCGTGCGTCTAAGGCGACAGCTTTGGCATGCTTGAGTGGCTCGCTTCTTAGGGTAGGTTGCGGCTGCACGGGCGTGTCTTCGTTTCTGGACATTCGGCTTGTCGGCAGGTGGGGTAGGGGATTCCATGTTGGAGGTCAAGACCTGGGGTTGGAACTGGGACCGGTAGGCTGCTTCCATCAAAAAAGAAACATGGTGTGATTCCTGACATCTTCCATGCAAGCCATGAAGTGAAATAAGTATTCAGCGGAGTTTCGGAGAAGAGGAGGGCGGGGGGGGGCTCAGCATCCTCGTATTTGTGCTTTGGTCACATAGAGCGCACATGATGTTTCCACCTTTACCTTAGACCGGTTAGATATGACCCTGTATGCTAATATAGGGAAATTTGGTGGCATTTACCATGCCGTTTGATTCGCATCTTCCCCAGATGAGGAGAAAAATCCCGGAGGATGCCGCCGCCGCGGGGAAAATGAGTTCATCCGGAACTAAACCCAAACTGGCCCATAAGACGGTGACTATAAACAGCTTGAGCACAAAAGACCAGTGTTAATATGCCGAACTGTGCTAGTAAAAGCGGAATTTCGGATCCCAACCACCACCGCACTATTCCCTGTGGACAGGCAATAATGATGAGAAAAATGGAGTTTTCGAACCGCAGAGTTGAGTTCAGCCATCAACTCCAAGAAGCATATTCATTGCGGAATCACGGATTGATGCAATAAGAATTTGATATAATGGGCACTACACCACGAGAATCCAGTTATGATTGGCACTCAAGTCATTTTTCTACTTAATTCATTCAATCCACAAACCTGCGATCAAAATGACTGACCAGGACGATAAGCCAACAACCGATACCCGTGACATTCACACCAATAACCCCGGTGAATGGAACCTGAAAAGCGTTCTCCCAAATACCGGCAAGCCATGGTACAATCACCGTCATCTTCTGCTCCTCAATCTTGGAATGATTGTTCCTTATCTATCCTCGACGACCAACGGCTATGACGGATCCATGCTCAACGGTCTTCAGTCGATGAGCCAATGGCAGGACTTCTTCGGCCATCCGACCGGTACCCGCTTGGGCTCGCTTTCTAACGGAGTGATCTTCGGTCAGATCGCTGCTTTCCCCATCGCTCCTTGGCTCTGTGACCACATGGGCCGACGGTTCCCAATCTTCCTCGGATCGATACTCCTAGTCATTGGAGCCATCCTTCAATGTGCTGCGCAGAACTATGCGATGTTTTTGGTCGCCCGTATGGTGATCGGATTCGGTGGTCTCATTGCCGTCGAAGCATCACCCCTGTTGGTTAGTGAATTGGCGTATCCGACCCATCGATCTGTTTTAGTCGGTTACTATAACAACCTCTGGTATCTTGGAGCTTTGCTTGCCGCATGGATCACATACGGAACCTACTTTATGGGCCCAAACTTGTCATGGGCCTGGCGCATCCCGTCTCTTCTACAGGGATTCTTGCCCCTGTTGCAAGTCCTGTTCATCTATATGCTTCCCGAGTCGCCCCGATACCTCGTTCAGAGAGACCGCTACGAAGAAGCCCGAAAGGTGTTGACTAAGTACCACGCTGGCGGAGACGAGGACTCTCCGCTGGTCGACTTCGAGATGAAAGAAATTATTTTATCAATCCAGACCGCGAAAGGAGCTTCTCGGGCTGGCTATCGCGAGTTTCTAAGCACTAAGGGCAACTTGCATCGCCTTTCTATCATCATTGCAGTGCCTTGCATGATGCAGCTGTCTGGCAACGGTCTCATCGCCTACTATCTTCATCTCATTCTCAACTCCATTGGCTTCACTTCGGATCCGCAGCAGCTCCGTATCAACGGTGGTTTGACAGTATTCAACTTGGGAGTTTCAATTATCCTAGCTTCGTTTATGGAGGTGGTTGGTCGACGACGCCTGTTCCTTTTCTCCACAGTGGGCATGTTGACCTGCTATGTGATTTGGACAATTCTCTCAGCAATCAATGAACAGCGTCATTTCGAAGATACCACTCTCGGAACTGGCGTGATCGTGATGATTTTCATGTATCAGCTCTTCTACAACGCCGGTCTCAATGGGCCGCCATGGGTTTATGTCACTGAAGTGCTTCCTACCCACCTCCGTGCCAAGGGAACGAATATCATGCAGATCGCGGCTACATGTGCTATTCTCTTCAATGGATATGCCAACCCCGTGGCAATGGATGCGATCAGCTGGAAATACTATATTGCTTATTGTTGTGTGATTGGTGTTGAGATCGTGCTTGTCTATTTCGGTTTCCCCGAAACCAAGGGTCGTAGTTTGGAAGAGGTTGCCTTAATTTTCGATGGAGACAAGGCCTTCGGTGGCGTCTATGAGAAGCAAAGCCCCGAAGGAGTTTAAGTTAGTCAGAAGCGGGATGGTGGTATGCTTATAGTGAAACTGGAGACTTGGTGGAGGTGTGGTTTGGATGTCTGTGTGTGGCTTAGCTATAGTTGGATGGAAGACTGTTTGTGGTCTTGTCTATTGGAGAATTTGTTGAAAACGCTAGCAAGACCCTCGACTTCCGCAATTGTAGACTTTTGCTAGAATGGGAAACTCCAACAGAATGCCATCGAGTAGGATGTATATTACTCCTTCTCTCCGCGGAGAAGGGAGAATTAGCCAAATATAACAATAGTAAGCTTCCCATACGCCCCGCAATATTATCTATGACTGCAATATATACCAGATCCGAACAGTAGAATCAAAGATGGCTGTAATTAGTAGTGGGCGGCTGCGATAACATAAATTGTTGAAATACGATGTATATCTATGTAGCATACACCCTGAGAAAGAAATTGTTTAAGTCTGTCTATCTATACTATGTAGCTCACCTAGCATTTATAGACATGTTTATGGAGATGAATTGTGGTGTCCATCTATCAAGAGTTCCACGGAAAACAAGCTTCATAGAGGTTCAGTGCTGATAATGAGATTTAGGCCTGATAAAGCAGGCAATAAGATCTCACAGTCTCATGAATCTCAACATACATAACGCAGGAAGTAATGGCTGGTGTCGGCAAGTTACATATGTGAGGATCACTACACTATGGAGTATCTGAGACCTTTTAGAGAAACACTTTGTGCAATTCTTGTGGGACGAGGTAAATAGACAAAGAAGCAACGGGAGAGCAAATTAAAGCAAACTAGCTAGCTACTAGGTCCTGTCACCATGGATGGCCTATAGCCCCCACCAATATAACCTCCTTACTGGCCCTAGTGAGGAACCTCAGGATACTGCAGATTATGACAGTTTCCAGTACATTCCTGGTAAAGTCCGATAAATCCATACCCCCCACAGTTCTGACCGGGGTTGCCCCTGCAGGGATATAGACAATTTCCCATCGGAGTGACCTTCGGCTTCTTGACAGGGCCAACGCTATTTCCACAAAAGCATTCTTCGGAGTTCTCGAGGCCTGCAATTGTGTATCCATCCGCCTTACATTTCTGGATACACTTCTCAATGGTCATGTAAGACCCCCGTAAACTGGAGCCCGTGAGGATGCGGGCGCCGCCTGCATTATCGACCGTGCAGCCGATCCATTCCCAACCCAGATCGCTGGTGACATTGGTATAGTAGTGCCGTGGCGATCCGATCTCCGTAGGCGCACCACAGCCAGTGAATATAGTCGCATCATTGGGGCCTGGCTGGATCGGATTGCAGCCTGGCAGGGCATCGAGCCATCCTCCCACTTCCTCGTCGATTGAGGGTTCCAAAAGACAACCATCCGTGACAGTGTCGGGGTATAGGTGAATCGGCGGGCATTCGGTTATATCACCGCCACCGTCATTGCAGGTATCAATAGCTTCTTGGACAACATCCACGTCCCACCCATTGACAAAGTCTCCATGTAAGCCGTATTCCGTGGGATCGCCGAAAGAAAATACAAATGGCTGACTGTCACCATACCACATGCCTGCAAATTTCTCGGTATGCCAGGTGATCTCGTAAAAGAAAGACACAATCCGAACAGGGTGCGATGCAGGGCACGGGCCGTTGTTATATGTTTGAGTTGGATATGCCACGTGCGACTTGTGGTTAGGGCTGTCCAACTTGACTCCATCCCAACACGAAGGGAAGTAAACCGGGACACGGAGACCGTTGGGGCAGTTTGTCTTTGGGAAACCATTAGTCTGGGGCGTCCCAGGATCGTCATAATTGAGACAGGCGAAGGTACGCGCATCAGCCTCGATTGTGTCCTTGCATTGGCGGTCAAATAGACTGCCGGCAATCATGCGGAAGCCAGGCGGGGGAGCCACAGTTTTCCCGTCGGTAGTTGGGTCTGGACGTTGCCTCGATCATTTAGCATGGCCCCTTGGTGAAGGGGTAAAGGAATTCTCACTCGTAGTAGATCAAAGATCCGCTGTCCTGTGGGACTTGGATGGAACTACCATTCTGGGCATGGAAGTAAAGTGCCGCAACCCAGTAGTTGGATTTATCTTCAATCGGAGAGCAGGAGTTGCATTCTGAAGTTGTGCCATGTCGTAGTTCATGGTAAATCCGAAACCAGACCCTCCCATAATAGTGTGAACATGATTGAAGGCTACTCCAGTTGAGAAGAGCGGGTCTGCTCTCTCAATCACGGGAGATGTACTGCATGGCACCTTGAAGAAGGCAGATGCAGGACTCAGACATAGGAAGAGAAAGGGAATGTAGTTCGGAATAAACTGTATCGTAAAGAACCTGCAGTATCTAAGACTATTTTTCATGGAAGAGAAGTTTGGTGCTTTTATTTCTCGAATTGTGGCAGCTGTCACTCTTTTATCATCATGTTCTCCGTCTCCCTGCAACCAGGTAATCCATATTTGGGGCTTTTTTTCAATTCGAAAGACTGAAAAGTGTATATAGAAGTTGTATAAAACCACAAAAGCTTCGTTATCTCCGTGATTCCGCTGTGTACACTATAGTAATACACTCGTACTCACTATGGTCTCATTTTATAGCGCTCGGTACCGGAGTTCGTGTCAGAATTGGCCTAGTGGGCATTAACCACTCGAATACGGCCATAGACTGAAGATTCTTAATTAAACATGCATACTCTGCGGGGTTTCTCTATGAGACATTCGGTAGAATAATATTGTGGAAATTGTTACGAGCCAAGTCTTGATGAAAAAGAGTGCATTCAACTAGAATACTAAACATGGGGAAAGAAAGAAAGAAAGAAGAAGAAAGAAATAACACGCTGAAACCATTAAGGTAGTGATGCCTAAGGCATCCAATCACACAATGTGAAACACGAACTACGAAAGGCGGTGGAACATGGCAGAATCGGTTCAGGATCATTGATCCTGAATTCTTCGTGACAGATATCGTCGGAAGTGATACTATATTAAGCAATCGTTTTTTTAATAAGCTTAAATCAATTAATAATAATATTTAGATCTTCTATTAAGGCGCGTTTATGGTTATATTTGCGAGAGAATCGACTAGAAAGCTCGGGATGTCGTTTAATATATTATGTCGGAATGCTATCTACACCTGACCAATAAGAATGTGCGAAAACTCTGTGTTTTATTTACCCTGGCTCTGGCAATTTGTAACGTGGATCCCTGTTACTCCGGCCACCCGGTTACTCCGGCCACTTTCTTAGAACTTCAAAAAATCATAATATTGAACATCATATTCAATACCAAAAATAAACATAAATTGACTATCTAAAACGCGTAGGACATGTAGTATATGTATGCCCTTGAATTCCACACCCAGAGCACGTCACAACACGCCTAATTAGGGGCATAGGAGGAAGTGTAGGTTCAACTGCAACTTCCACAGCAGTATCCATTAGATATATATCTTCCATTGCATCTTCATTTTCCACATCCACACCCTGTCGAATTTCCTCCAAACTCCGCAGGCTGCCTATATAGGGTATCTGCTTCTTACTAGCAGCCCTCTTTTTAACAACCTTCTTATTTGAAGCCTCTAATTTCGTTAGGCGGTCTTCCACAATAGTAAGCCGAACTGCGGTCCGAATATACATATCATGCGATCGATGAATTCGCCGTTTTAAAGGTGAAGTCATAGGTCCCGACAGAGGTTCTAGTCCTTTTTTGATCGTAGAACTTGTTTTTTGAACTTTTGAGAGACCCCAGAGAGTATCCAAATCGCTAGTACTACTAGAAGAAGTAGGCCGTAGTGGGTGGTCAGAAGGGAGAGAGTTCACAGATTCAACACAAATGTTAAGCTTCTCTAATATATGATTAGCATCTAGAGGTACTAGACCAGCACCTCTAAAACTATTTTGTATAGTAGAAGCTTTAAACGTAGCCCTTCTTGCGATAGGGTAAATTTGAAGGAAGTCGTCTTTATCAATTGAATTCACCCCGTTCCGCATTTCTTCCCCAATCAACCCTCCATATGCCTTTTTTAGTATAGAAAAACAGCCTACATCAAGAGGCTGTAGTAAATGAGACGCATGGGCAGGCATACAGAGGCAGATTATCTTATTCTCCTTACACAATTTATCAAATTGTGGAGTAAGATAAGAGGAATGACCATCAAGAATCAATAATATATAGGCCCCTTTTCGCGTAGAATTAGGTATAAAGTGCTTCTGTAGCCAATCGAGACCAATCTGGTCACTAGTCCAACCATTTGGACTAAGATTGATAGCCCAATTTAGAGGTAAAGGGAACCAGCGTTCTAAAAAGACCTTGCCCTTAAAGATTAAGTACGGCGGGAGAATACCACCTTCAGCGTTAATAGTCTCAACCACAGTAACCCATTCACGATTTCCTGCTTATAGAACCTTTCGTTTACCATGGTATTCCGCAGAACATATGATATATTGTGAAGAGGTAACACCCATCGCGAATCCCGTCTCATCAAAGTTCCAGATATCAGCCGGAATGATACCATATTTTTGGATAGTATTTTGGACGAGATCAAACCACCCTTTTATAAGTTTAGGGTCTTCAGATAGAGCTCTCTCATAGTCATATCGACGAGAGAGATAAGAGGCAAGAGAATCATGGCGTTTGATAAAGTCTGTAACCCAATTTTTACCAACTTTCGGAGGGGTCTCGGAGGGTGTTAATTCACGGGCACGAAGTAGTAAATTAGCCATATCCCGACACATAGCATGTGTGAGGGCAAACCCTCTAGAGTCCATAGAGAGCAGCCATTCTTCCATCGATTTCTCTTCAGGTTCAGAGAATTTATGGCGATGATGGCGGCGTACAACCTGACTTTCATGGCCCTTCATCCGATCTTGTAACGTTGATCGCGGCACAGTAAAAGCTTCGGCAGCAGCTCTAATAGAGGTGTATTTCCCATTTTCTATAGCTTTCATAGCTAACAGAAGGCGGCCCTCCTGTTCAACCAATTTTTGAGCTTTTTGAGATCGAATTGGGGGCATTGTTGATGTTCAAAAACATACGTTGCTATGGGATCCATTTTATTTTGCGGGTGGCCGGAGTAACCGGGTGGCCGGAGTAACAGGGATCCACGTTAGGGTTTTTGGCATGACTAAGTAATTACAAATGAACAGTGGATACTTGCGGGCAATTCACCGACACACCCCCTCATCGGGGTCAGCACTCTCTGCTCTCTGGCCTCGATGACGACCTGGTGAATCTACCCTGAAAGCTCCATTTAAACACTTTTCATGAAGCAGCCTCTGTTTCCTATTCAGGAATCACTGATCATGTGATCGATGGTAAACATCCTGAGCAACCTAACAAATTCCTCATGCTTCTGTCTAGGAAGCAGCTTCGTCAAGCCGTCAGCAACCATCCTCCCGGTCGGCACCCATCTCACGGCAACCCTCCCCGCTCTGGCTTCCTGTCGTACCCAATGGTTATGGATATCAATGTGCCGGAGCTTAGTCTCAAACCGGGAATTCTCCTAGTTTACTAAGGCGACTGTACGCTCGTTGTCACAGTCAATCGTTATAGTATGTGTTATGTTAAAACCGATGTTTTCAAACATCCTTCTCCACCACTGGAGGTGCTTGCTGGCTTCGGAAAGTGCTAGCAACTCCGCTTCAGTGGTAGATGTTGTGACAGTAGACTGTTTACTGGCTTTCCAGTCCACAGGGCCCCCATATATCTGAATAATGAATCCAGCGGAGCTCTTTCTGTCGTCGTGATCCCCGTACGAAGCATCGCTTGATATCTGTACCGAGTGATCACTTGATTTGATCCCTAAACCCGAGTTTGGGCTTCCCACACTGGCTGAGTATTCAATGGCAAGATACCGGGTAGAATACAGGTAGATAATCAGCCTATCAACTGCCTGGTGGTGCTGTGGTCCTGGGTTTACCAGGAACTGTGCTAGTTTAGCACACGCTTTAGCAGCGTCGACCCGTGTGATAGTGCAGGCATATCCTATAGAGCCAACCTTCTGTTGATACAGGTTGATCTCTCGGGGAGTAGCTTGCCCATCATACTTCTTAAGGTCTTCGACAGCCATTAGTGTGCTTACTGGTGCTCGCTCTATAAGATTGTAGCGAGCGGCTATTCCAGTGATATAGCTATCTTGGCATAACCACAGCTTCTTCTACACCCTATCTCTGATAATCCGGATATTGAGAAACCACTCAGCGTCACCATGGTCTGTTAATTCCCAGTGCGCTTCGAGGGCTCTCTCCAGATCAGCAGCTTGCTGCCTTACAGTGTAGTGTGCAGCAATCAATATATCATCCACATAGAAGAATATCAATATACCTTTCCCCACAAACACATAGGGATCCTCTAGGACTTGCCTTAGCCCCAACTTCTTCAATATAGTAGCCGCTTCCTGCTGCTATAGCCTCGGAGAGATTCTCAAACCGTAGAGCGCTCTCCGTAGTTTCTAGCACTTGCCGGGGGTAGCGAAACCTTCAGGCATGTGGGTGTACGTTTCCTGATCTAGTTTAGCATTTAGAAACGTAGTAACAGCGTCTCTTTGCCTCAGATCAAGATCATATGCCGCCACGAGGGCAAATAACATTCTCGCAGTGCGAGCAGCAAGTGTAGCTGCTCTCTTCTCTTCGGCAGAGATGGTCTCGAGGTCTCCGCGCACACAGATCCGGGCTTTAAGCTTAATGAGATACCCATCTTGGTCAAATTTGTATGCGAAGATCCATAGGAGAGGGAGCACTTGCTTTCCTTTGTCTTTCGGGGTTGATACCACCTTAAAGGTCTGCTTGCTGGTAATGCTATCGATCTCCTTCCTTATTGCTGCCGTCTATCCTTCCTGGAAAGGGTGGTTCAACACATCTTTCCAACGCTTCGGAAGAGGTGGCATGTCATCTCTGTGCCGGCGAGTCTCTGGTTTCTCTGCGTTTAAACCTGCTGCAAAGGCTGTAAGTATGATTGGTGAGTCTTTATGAATAGTGGCATGTGCGTAGTAATCATCGTCTCGTTTTGGTTGGCGAGATCTCTTCCTAGAGATAATGTTGCTGGTGTTAACATCTCTAAATATCTCTCTGGTAGCGATAGGTGTTAACTCGCTCTATAGCTGCCTTTCCAATTCATTATCTGTCTCTGGTGTTGCTGCCAGATCACCTTCTTCCTAGAGATCACCTTCTTCCTAAATGTGAGTTCTATCACTAGTCTATTTATTCTCATCACTTGCTAACCCTTTCCTATCGTTTCCATCATCTCCAGGTACTTCCACCCCCTGATCTGACAGTAATGGTGATAGTGATAACCTTTGTGAAGGTTCTGTTGATGGTGGTGATAGCTCTGGTGAGGGCGCTGTTGGTGGCACCTGCGTTAGCACCGGCGGCCTCACCCCCTGAATGTTGGCTTCGCGAGGCGGGGTTAGTGGCAATGGTACATCTTCTGGAAACGCACCTGGCACCTGCTCTACTGGCTAGCTGGCTTGCCGTCTTTCTGGCGTTAGAGAGGGCGTTGTCCTTGCTGGTTTGGTGCCTCGTTGCTCTTGCAGCTCTTCCTGTTCTAGAGTGTCCATTTTATTCACAGTTTCTGCTGCGATACTATGTTCTTGACTCGTAGGAACATCTTCCTCCTCATTTCTTCGCGAGGAGAGCGGCTCTAGCATTTGTTAAGCTGCTTGCTCTACCTTATTGGCTCTTGCCGCTGTTGCGATCTCTCTGATCAACTGAAGAACTTCTTCATCTAACAGATACTACGGTTCACTGACGATAGGTAGGGGGATTGCCTGGTGGTGCTGATATTCAGGTGTGTATTTCCTCGATTCATCAAACACGGCGTCACGAATCACTTTCACTTTCCCTGTATATGGAATCCACACTCTCTAGACATTCGTTGTGATATACCTAACCAGGAATCCGATCTCTGCCCTAGGGGCCATCTTATCACATTAAACCTGCTTATTGATTCTATAGTAGGCAAGACTACCATACAATTTCACATTCGATAGGTTCACTTTCGGCAACTCGTTATCACCCCCGAACCCCCGTCGAATCTCTTGCCACGGCACGATCCACCGGTTCTCCGTAGACACGAATGTTAGGATTCGGTTCAACAACCACACGGCAGCTACTACGGCCTCTAGCCATAGTTCTTTAGGCAGCTTGCCCTCCTGAATGAGCATTCTAGCACGTATGATGATCACACCACCTGCACGCTTAATATAGCCATTTATTTCGGCATGCCCTAGAGGTGAGTGATACACCACGATTCCCTTATTCGTTAGGAATGCGTGTGCAGCACTTCCTGCCGCACGCTCGTTGTCATAGTGGAATGCCTTAATAGGCAGGTTCCACCAATTCCTAGCAAATGCCACGAAGTCACTAATCGCTTGTTGACATTCAGACTTCTTCTCGTGCGTCATAACACAGTGAAACTTCACACCGTTATATATAGAAATGGGATATCCACTGGTGCTTATTGTAGCTAGGTTGGATCTGTATCAGATCGAAATGCACCCTGCCAAACCTACCAAAGGTTTGTCTAATTGGTCTTCGAGAGATCTGTCTTGGCGCATGTGATAACCCGCATGTTTCACAGTGCACCCCCGGATTTCCTTCACTCGCTGAGGGTGTTAACGATGGTAACACTCCTACTCCTTCCACCATTTGCTCGAGCTTCTTAATACTCCGTTGGTTAATATGGGCAAACCGGCGATGCTAGTGCTTAGGTGTTGCTTCCTGAACTCTGGTTTGGACTGAACGCCGGGTTGTATGCATAATGGTGGATGGTGTTAATTGTTAATAGAGGGATTTACCCTCCTTATTCGGCCGATCAAAGATCCATAGGCTAATAGGGTCATGTGTCGTGCTGACGATAGGCTTTCTAGAAGCCCTTTCTAGTAAGCAATCTGTCTGCTGACACCAAGTCACACCCCGTATCTTCAACTGGTGATACGAGACAATGCTAGTGTGGAAATCAGGTGCATATTCTACATCTAACAGTGTGATAACCCTTGCCGTACCTGTTTCCGGGTTCCTGCCTGTTAATCTAATAGTGCTAGTGCCATACGACATGCTGGAGGCATCTCCGGTGGCTAGCGAGGCTTTATCAGGTGTGAAACTAATGAATCTTGACTTGTCATTATAGACATGTATATTAGCTCCTGAATCTAGGATCTATCTGTTACGCATCTTAGGTCTGTGCTTCACGTTTGGTGGTAGTGATCTCTTAGGGGTCGTGGTTTTGCCTATAGGCTCCACCCTACTTGCTCGTGCATGTATAACGGTTGAGAAATTGAGTGCTGGTGCACCTATTTGCTCGTGAACTTCCTTAACATCATAATTCACGAATGCAACCTTCTTTTAGGCATTTCCCTATGAATTCTCTTAGGCAACTAGCTTATCTAGGTAAGCCCTCCATTCAGGGTCGTTGTCTAGTAACTTCTTCACCTTCTGAACCTTCTTCCTATAAGGGTTAAAGGTTTCTGGTGCCAGTTTTGGGTTTATATACCAGCATGTTACTGGCCGGTGCCGAGGGTATTATCTTCTATAGGGGCAATGGCGCTTATCTATCGGCCCTGTGATCACTTAGGGTTGGCCCTTAGCCTTATTAACAGGCTTGCTGCCTGTGTTTGTTTCTCCGGGCTTAGCTTCTTTATAACCTTGCCAGGTTAAGAAAGCACTCTTCGGAGCATTTGACGATGGTCTTAACGGACCAAGTTCTCGGTATATGACTCTGAATGAATCTATGATCTCCTGAATAGTGAAGACATCATGCTGAAGGAAACACCTCCGGTATTCAACCTGCCACTATATAGGCAGCACTTCTTTTACTGCCTGGAAGAAGTGTCTGGCAGCGTCCTTATGGGTCATAACAACACCCACATTCACTGCTTCTTCTCGGAGTGCGTCCCAATCATCGATCTATGATAACATATCCTTAGGAGGTCTCGCTGCCGCTATAGCGTGCCACCTGCGAATAGCCTCTTCTTTATGGACCGTAGAGGTTCCAAAACGTGTTTTAAGAGACTGCAGGCGTTGGTAAGGGGATCTCATTTGCTGTACAGTGCCATAGAACTTCTCATTAAGGTGAGCAAGTATCTATTCTTGGACCTCAGCTATTCCCCGCTCCTGCTTCTCCCATTAGGCCATGCGGAATTTGCACACATCAAAGTGATCTCTCCACAATTTAACCCTCTTCTCATCCCTATAGTCTTTAGGGTAAGGTTCAGCGATGGGTTCTTCCATCTTCATCGGCAGGTGGCTCTCCGGTGTGGCCGGATTGCAGAACTGCTATACTCTCCGCGTGGTAGCGAATTGCTCACAGAGGTCAATCCACTTGTTCCACTATGCGGAATCTCGAAGTTTATCGCCTTTACGGGCGGAGAGCATCGCCACTGTGGATGCATCCATGATGTCAGATGTATCTACACAGGGTATAGGGGTATTGGCTCGGAGGAAGTAGCAATCGGGTGTTGAAACGTGCTTAATTCAGGTATCGTGAGAAACAACAACAGCGACGGCGAGGTGTTTGACGACGGCGAGGTTCAGGGTGCTCCTGAATAGCTTCTTGCTATATCTGATCAATTAAACAGTGCGAATCGGGCTCATAACTGTCAGAATGCTATCTACACCTGGCCAATAAGAATGTGCGAAAACTCTGTGTTTTATTTACCCTGGCTCTGGCATTTTGTAGGGTTTCTGGCATGACTAAGTAATTACAAATGAACAGTGGATACTTGCGGGCAATTCACCGACATATTATATTAGCCAATTCTTATTAACGGTCTAAGGGGCATGATCTCTACGGTTTTCGAGTAGTAAAATAACTATATCTCTTAACATAGCGATCGTAAGAGTAGCACCTCTATAATCTATAGAGATTTACTAATCCTAGATTAATTCCTCTTCTAATTGGGTGAATTTATGGCCTATAGCCCTTATATCAGACCAACTAGTTACCCCTTTCATCCGGTCTTGAAGCGTAGGTCGTGGGACTTCGAAAGAGCGAGCAGCGGCAGTAACGGAGGTAAACCGGCCATTTCTGATAGCCTTGATTGCTAGTAGAACTCTGCCTTGCTGCTCAACTGATTTCTGAGCTTTTGGACTGCGGATTGGAGGCATGGTAGGTGTTTAAAAATAGGAGGTTTGGTGAGGGGAAGCAAAATTGAAGTGCCTGCCGGAGCGGCCGGGATGCCGGAACGACCAGGATCCACGTTATAAATTGCCAGAACCAGGGGTAATAAAAGACAGAGCATTTCATACATTCTTATTAGCTAGGTCTAGTTAGCATACCGACGCTTTCATCATCTCCGAAATATGGATTATGTAATCTCCAAACTTACATAATGTGGTGCGCGGATTAGAAACCCAATACCTTCTACGGGAAACACGAGGTTTAAATGTGTTGGAATGGGTACCTAGGTATCATATATCTAGTAATTAGAAAGGCATTGCCTGAAATAGCATATAAGACGGCCGTTGGGCAGACCGTGACTATTCTGAGAACAGAGCTAGTCGATTACGAAAAAGTATCATTCTGGTGAAATCAAATACTGAATGTAACCGGAATCATCCATGGATTGCCTCCAATCACTTTCTAATGGTTTCTATCAAATACAATGCGATACGATGCGATACTATCGTACGTTCCGTCCAATGATGCCGCGCCCATAGCACCGGATTCACGGCTAATGATACCACAAACTAGACTCCAGCTTACGGTCTTCCTTGTTTCTAGGAGCTGATTCGGCGCTAGATGCATGATTGGCTAGACCCGGGGATAATATCCAAAGAAATGCTACATTGCGGAAACACGGAACGGACATATCAAACCTTCGCAGGCTAGTGACCGCCACTAAGCTTTGGGGCCGAAAGAAGCACCAGGGCGCCTATGGCCCGAACTGACCCGCTAGACCCATCCTGGCTCCCGAAATGCCACATTCATTGGCTGAGTGAGATTGACCCTACATCTCTGTTAGCTGGAAACCCCTTTTTGCCCAATCATGCCCCGGCTCCTGCTATCCGGGGTGCGTGTGACTGGTGCGTAGAACCGACAAAGTCTGGGGCGTTGCCTCTCAGGTCCTGGGTTACACTACTCTGTCCGTCCGATATTTGGCCGATGCCATCTCAAGCCTCTTAATTCGGAGGTGGAAAGCTTGCTTCAGTGCCAAGCATCTTCCCAAATACGGCAGACCCGAAAGTATACTTTCGAGTTAGGGTACGGGGTTGGTTAGATCTACACGGGTGGCCGCCAAGAAAGTAGGGCAGGAAAGACAGTTCGGTTGCATTCTTGTGATCGGAAGGGAAAAAAGGCAGTAACAAAGTGTGAACAGAGTCAGCGTTGGACGTCGAGAACAGACGCACAAGGCGTATGAAAGAAAGAATTCGCTTTGCAGGGGGTGGAAATGATTATTATCATGTGGCACGTCCTAGATCCGGCTCACCTCAGATCCAGGATAGTTCGCTTTTGACGCGTGCGCCACCACTCCGGAATGATTCGAACACATAAAACCCTTAGAATATGGATTGATTAATTCACCGGACAGTTATCTCTAGCACTCAAGCCCCTCATTTCTGACCAACTAAAACCTGCAGGCTACTTCAGCTCTCCGAGTAGGAAGTAGTAGGCTGCGGGGACTGAGGGATTTTGGTCTGGGGACCCCGGTCCAGAACTCCAACAGTTTGCAAATAAGCGAACTAGAGCCCTGCCGGCGTAACTACATAGTGTGGTTGCTCTAGCCTCGTTTCAATTATTCCAGACTCTCCCTTCATCTTTTTCTTCTCCCTCCGACTTCTGCTTTCTACATCGTCAAGATGGCAGTCAGCCAGTCTGTGGTTGGCCGTGCCAACGCAGAGAAGGCCCATGGTATCATTGGTCTTCTCAAAAACCCATTCGTCTCCTTGACATGCTGCTTTGCCTCTCTGGGCTGTATTATGTATGGTTACGACCAGGGAGTCATGGGCCCCATTCTTGTTATGGAGAATTTCCAGAACCATTTCCCGACGTTTGGAGGGTCCACCATCCAGGGTTGGCTGGTGTCTGCTCTGGAGCTGGGTGCCTGGGCCGGTGCTCTGCTTAATGGAATCCTCGCCGATCGCATCTCTCGGAAATATGCTATGATGACTGCTGTCTTCATTTTTACGCTGGGTACCGGCCTACAAGCTGGCGCTCAAACACCTGCCTATTTCTTCGCTGGCCGAATTATCGGTGGTGTGGGTATTGGTATGTTCAGTATGGTCATTCCGCTTTACCAGGCCGAAATTGCTCCTCCAGAACTGCGTGGATCTCTGGTCTCTCTTCAACAGCTGTCTATTACGATTGGTACCGCCATCTCTTTCTGGCTCGACTACGGCATGCAATTTGTCGGCGGCACGACTTGCAACCCCGAGGGTATCGCTGACCCCTACCTCGCCAGCGGTGCTTTCGACGCTGCCCTTACCAACGGACATAGCTGCCTCGGCCAGAAGACTATCGCCTGGCGCCTACCCTTAGCCTTACAAATCATTCCTGCTTGGATCCTTTTCTTCGGCATGTTCTATTTCCCCTTCTCCCCTCGCTGGTTGATGATGAAACATCGCGAGGATGAGGCTCTCGCTTCTCTTTCTCGACTCCGCCGTCTCCCATCCAACGACCCGTACGTCCGCGCCGAATTCCTTGAGATTAAGGCCGCTGTTATGTTCGACGAAGAAACCGAGCGCGAAGCTGTCGGCGCTGGTGGTGTTCTGGCTCCTTGGAAGGCACTCTTTGCTCCTAATATGCTTAAGCGTCTTTTCCTTGGCTGCGGGACTATGATTTGCCAACAATTTACCGGTATCAACGCAGTCCTATACTACGCGCCTCAGATTTTTGCCAGTTTCGGGTTCAGCTCGACCAAGCAGACTCTTTTGGCTACTGGTGTAACCGGAATTTTGCAGATCATCTTTACTCTCCCTGCCGTGCTCTATCTTGATAAATTCGGTCGCAAAACCTTCCTTATCGTCGGCGCCATTGGCATGTTCTGCTGTCATATCGTTGTGGCCACAGTCGAGGGTATTTTCAAACCTAGCTGGGATCTCAACCAGGGACTAGACAAAGGACAGGGATGGGTTGCGATTGTCTTTATTTGGCTGTTTGCAGTTAATTTCGCCTACTCTTGGGGTATGTTTTAGTTTATTATTCCTTCCACCTTCCGAACTAACTGTCTATAGGCCCTGTCGCATGGGTCTTGACCCAGGAGATTTTCCCTAATAGCCAGCGGTCTAAGGGTGTTGCCATTGTTGCTAGTACCAACTGGATGTTTAACTTCATTATCGGTTTGACGACAAAGGATATGTTGGCTTCGATGAAGTACGGCACCTACATTTTCTTCGCCATCTTCAGTGGCCTGGGCGGTCTTTTCATCTGGAAGTTCGCACCCGAAACAAAGGATAAGACCTTGGAGGAGCTAGATGTGTTCTTCGGTGGCTCCGAGGCAAGCATTGCCGAGGCCGATCGTCTGCGCATGCAGAGAATTAACGAATCTCTGGGCCTGGCTGGCGTTGAGAGGGTCGAGGACCTAAAGGTTGCCATCACCTCGGAGCAGATCGAGATGCGCGAGAGCGAGAAGGCCTAGACTACTGTCTGGGACCCGAATGGGAACGAGGTTGAGCAGTGGATTGCGATTATTATTGATTGCAAAGTTCTGTATCTAATTCCGAGGTTATTTAATGTATTCATTTGGAAACGTTGACTATGAAAATTCCGCGACAATGAAGTTCTTGGTAGCGGATGTTCAGAAACAAGAATCAGAAACACCCCGTGGGGATTTGTGGAACTCGGTTGATTCTCAGCAATCCTGATTTGGCGCTAGTAATTGGTAAAACTCTGTACAGAATGTATTATCTAGGTATCGGACTTGATCTGTCTGTTCAAGTGACGCGTTCGGTCATTATTTATTCTTATCCTAACTCATTTCAATACAAACTGAGGGGAAGGCTTTGTATAATGACACTAGCAACAATGGTAACAGACAACGAGTTGATGAAAGTGATTTATCTCTTTCATAGTAGACTACATTCAGGGGCTTATACTGTAAAATTACAACCTTGTAATTAGGGGTCCGAAGGGAATATGATTATTCATGATCTTTCATGAATATTCGCGAATATGAATTATATGGATTGAATAATATGAATATGAATAAGCCCTTCATTCATATTCGCAATATTCATGAGTATATGATTAATTTATATTTATTCATATAATAAGATACCATACATGACCATTCGTTTCATTACATCCGAATACATCAATCGTGCTCACACTTTGTTCCATAGCGTCTTATGTGTCCGTCTTTAATTTTGAAGCACTATAAATTACATGCATGCACCACTGGAAAATTTATGTCTGAGACTTTCCTATCCCACGGGGGTACCTGGAGTCTGCCAGACTCCAGGTTAGGGTTTTCCCTTTACTATGGGAGGAAAAGTGGGTCGTACGCCAGACTTCAGGTTCTTTTCGTCGACAGACTCCTTTGGTCTAGAGGTCTCGGATCGGTCTAAACATTTCTGAATTTGCCCCCATTTGCTCCGGAGATTGCATAGCCCTCTGGTTGTCGAGAAATTGATGATTGAAAATGCCAGGTTTTTCGAGATGTTTTGATGGGGTGTGTCACGAAGAATCTACAATCATGGATCTGGAACCGGTTCTGCCGTGTTCCACCGCCCTCCGCAGATCGTGGTTTGCATTGTTTGATTTGGTGCCTTAGGCATCACTACCTTAATTGCTTCAGCGTGTTGTTTTCTTTTTCTTTCTTTCTCTCTTTCTTTCTTTCTTTCCCTATGTTTAGTATTCTAGTTAAATGCACTCTTTTTCATTAAGACTTAGCTCGTAACATAATACTAAACATCACCAAAACACTTGACTAAGCAGTACGACTGTATAAACCATTATTATGATTGGTTTTAGTCCTGCTTAGCCCTACTTCCCGTTCCTTAGTATCGTAGAGCTAGGACCTCCGAACCGAACCGAAAGATCGATAGAATCGACTAATTAGTAGTAAAAATAACTAATTCGAAGAAGAAGAATCCCCGTATCACTCGGAGCTAGTAAACGAGACTCGCTAATTGTAACGGAGTGGATCTTGAATCTTCAGAGTCCTGTCATAGAGACGAACCGTGAAACGGTATTTTCCAGCGCCTCCCACTATCGCCTCAGAGTTAGCGACGGGTTTGTGGGAAAAAGCATAGCGATGCATGACTTTAAGATTCAGATAACTCAAATCCAAATCCAAATAGTTATTGGGAATCTTTTTCAATATTCATTGTGCAGAGGTCAGAACATATATCTTCATTGAAATCGTTTGTTCCCCTACCCCTATGCTCACCTCCAGGCCACTTTGCGAACTCCTAAAAATAACCCCCCCAAATTCGCCGCAATTTTCGCTCAGACTTGCCCAACCAAAATTGAGCCAAACAGAAGCTCCGGTAGTATTATGTGGCGTATCAGCATGTTACCCTACGGGTATCTCGGCTGTTGTCTCTTAGCTTTGGAGGCGTCTTCCCCGCGTCAACGCTAATAACCTACTAGTGGACGCGGGGAATCTGCGCTAAACGAAGTCAACGATTTAATTCTCGCTCTAATTCCTGACCCCGAAAAGCAAATCATGCATCATGGACAGTCCTTGCGATGGTTGTTTCGTTCGACGGGTCAAATGTGACCGACAAAAGCCATGTCAAGCGTGCCAGGCCAGGTCTCAAACATGTTCTTATTTGAGGGTCCGTAAAAGACCAGGTCCAAAAGGACCTCGATCAGCTACGAATCTTAAGATCAAAATGATTCAGCATGGACTTTCCCATACAGACGATACTAAAATGGCAACTGTTTTCGAGAGCCCCCGGGCGCTGTGTTCACGAGACTCGCCAATTTCTTTTACAACTTACTGCACTGTTCTTGATATATTCCAGACCCATCTTTACGAAATTTGGCCGATTATCGACGCGGAAGATCTGAAGGCTCAATTGAGAGGTGAGGCTAACATCGATCCTGTCCACCACGCATTGGCAGCGGCTTTGTGTGCTGCAACCTTGGTACAAATGCGTCTCTGGCTCACCCCAGATCCATGCCCTCAACGGCTTTCCGTGAGTGCTGAGGATTTTGCAAAGGAGTGTCTTTATCTCCGATTGGCAAACAGTTATAATCAAGAGACCTCGCTCCAGGCTCTTGTTACTTCCATATTCCTCCATATGTATTACGCAAATCGAGACTTGGTCACACCCGCTACCATTGCTCTTCGCGAGGCAATTACTTATGCAGATCTAATGCACCTAGGTCAGACTTTTTCATCTGACAAAGGAGAGTCAAAAAAATGGCAGCTCGAGCTTCGTTGCTATTGGATCTTGTTTGTCACTGAAAGGTCGGAATTCTTTCCCCTGGTTATCATCCAAAAGCTCTGAGTTGGCCTTCTGATTGGTTTATTAGAACATTTTGCATTCAGCATGATCTTCCAATTACGCTCCAAAGAACACCGAACCTTCCTGGATTTGAACGAAATACTCCCCAGGGTGACTTATATGCGGGCTTTTGTGCGCTTGTTCGGCTGTTCCTCCATGTCCAGCGGCCCCTCGTTCCATCAATTTCTGCTACCAAAGCAATAAATGGACAGGAAATGTACTCCAAAAGCAATATATCAGATATCCAACGCCGTATTCAAATCAAACTGACAGGGCTCGAAGTGACATCTGAGCTTCAATACGTGGATATCATGACTACATCCGCCTGGATCCGCTCTTTGCTTTGGCAATACTCTGCTTCACGCTTTATGTTATCTTCAGGAACATCTATTGAGCCGCTCTCTTTTGAATATCCACTATCTATCGCAAAAGAATATCTGGACTCGCTTTCCAATGTGTCGATCGAGTCTTTGCGCAGTCACGGATATGGGATGGTAAGTAAACTACTTTTCAAGTGGCACTTAAAGAGTATAAATCACGTTTCTAATTGTGGATATGATTTTACAGGAAATAAAGCTTCTTCAAGTCGCGAACTCTGCCCTTGATATTGTGCTATGTATGCCAAACATACTCAACCATGAGACATGTCGGCTTGGACCACTGGATGCTGTCATTGCCATTGCGCAATTAATTTCCAAGGTTGGGGGTACAAAATCCCAAAGACTTTCCTTGCTACATCAGCGGCTGACGCATATCCCCTCGAAAATGGATATCCCCTTGATGACTGACTTTCCTGCTCAGGAGGAGGAGGATATGGATTCGATTTTTTACTAAGAAAAAAATAAAAGAACATTGGACATTCATTCACGCTCTCACCATTGATTCAACGAGGCTTTTGAGTCTCAGGACATTCTAAAAGAACACCCCAATGGTAGGCAATTCGGGTCCCGGCTGGGTGGCAGGGTGAAATTGCCATAGTTGGGCTAATTCCTAGCCCACACAGTGATCTACTTGAATTGCCGTATTTCTCTACTAGCAGAGTCACGGGTGAAAAAGAAGAACTGCAAATACCAAATCTGTGTGAACTTCAGAACAGGCCGAAAAAGTGCGTTACTAGGTATTTAGAGATCCAAAGGACTTAGACATTGTGAAACTAACACACCGATGTATGGATCAAGCTTCAATATGTCTCAATATCATCTCTTTAAGACAGGCCCACAACCTCATAGTTCCAGTTGCATGTATCGTTGGGGCTCTCAGCCAAAACATTCTTAGTGCCAGTGGCCGAAGAAACAACTTGATTCGACGCATCCACAATCTGAATCATCTGCCCAGCACCAACAGCGAGGCCCAAAACACTATTATAGTTCAAGCCTTTAACGCCAGCAAAGCTGCCTAGAAGCTTGCTGTTGCTGTAAACCTTGATTGTATATCCAGTCGAAGGCAGAATAACAGCGAAGTTGACAGCATCCTGTGCAGACTGATAGTTCACAATCGACGAAGAGCAGCTGGCACTTTTCAGAAGCGTGCGATACCAAAGCGCTCCGACAGGCTTGCCACTGGGGGGCGCTATCTGAGAGATGCTTGTTGCACCGGCCTTGTATGCCTTGATGAACGGAGTGATGACCTCTAGCCAGCCCTTGTGGTCAAAACCGTTTGCGTAGTTCCCAATGGTGCTTCCAGCAATCTGCTCTTGCCAAAAGTCACCAATATAGTGACTCTCGCCAGCGTCGTTCCAAGTGATAATTTCCACAAAGTCAGGCTGTAGTTGCAGAGCTTGAGCCATGCGCTGGGGTAGATTCACTTCGCCGACGCGGTACCAGTCATTTCCGCTACCGAGGTATTTGAACTGATAGGGCGACATGGCTGTGAAGGAAATATCATTAGTACTCAAAAATCCAATATCGATTGGTACATCTTACGCATCATGTAGGCCTTGCCAGCGGCATGTGCTTGTTGCAAAGCTGCCGAGTCCACACTATTGCTGACATTGGCCGGAGTTGTACCAGGAGAGGGCCATGCAGACTCCCAACTGAAGACCCCGCTCAAGATTGGGTAAGCACCAAAAATTCCTTCTGGATATCCGGAAAAGTCGTCGAAGTTGGGAACGAAATAGGGTGTGATGCCGTAAGTTGAGGTCAGAGGTTTAACAAAGCCGGTGTCCCATTGGGCATTTGAAATGGTGCCACCGCCATACGTGCTCACGAACGCCTTGCCGCCAACCTTATAGTATGCGCTTTGGGTTGCATATGGGGCCAAGAAGGATGCCAGCTGGGTGACGTCTAGACCCCAGCTCATATCAAATGAGATGAAGAGCTTGAAGCTGGTTCCAGATGCTGCAGCAAATAAGTAGTTGAGTGCATTGGTATTCCAAGTGTCGGACGAGCTCATAGTGTGCGTGTTTAGTGCAAAGCCATCAAAACCCGCGCTCATAGCAAGATTAACATCGGTGACAGCCTCCGCCGCAGTCATCGAACCAACCTATTTGGATTTAGATAATCTCTAGTGAAATTCAATGCAACATACCATGTAATGTGCGAAAACAGCTTTACTGCTGCTGGGCTGCGTAGCAGTGGTTGTAATGGTACTTGCAGTAGTTGTTGTTGTGGTTCCTGATCCTTCTATTAAATATACAGTCGAACGACCCAAAGAAGAAGGCATTGGACATTACCTTTAGTCGTGCTCGTTTTTGTAGTCGTAGTAGTAGCTGTAGCTCCCGATCCAATGGATACCTAATTCATGTTTAATGAGTATACTTCGACAAACCTGCAGTCTCAAAGATCTCACAAGCCTAGCAGTAGTTGCTATATCAGTCTGTCCAGAGGCGACACAGCTTCCTGCAGTAGTTCCAGTAGACTTATAAACACCGACAAGACCAGGTTGGCAGCAAAAACCATTGTCTTGAAATCCTTGCCATAGAGACCAGCTTGAATCAGCGCATTTTGGGGCACCTTCTACGGCCCCCACGCAGGCCGAGTCTTTTGAACATAGTCAACAAATTTACTCCTATCACAAAGTAAATGGGAAATAGACTGTGTCTTACTGGAAGAGCAACAAGAAGCAACTTCATTAGTTTGAGCAGCGAAGCAAAAAAGACTGCTTGGGCAACATGCTCCACCTCCACAGGATTTGGCTTGACTAGGACAATTGCTTGACTGAAGAGACCAGCCCTGCATGACTGAGCGCTGGTGGATCACTGCTGCAAACCCAAATTGTGGGTAGAGCCCTAGTAGCATCAGGTAGGAAGAGTGCATATCAAACAAATTGCAATGTAATGTTTCGATGTGATGATTGCTCGCGAAGCACGTTTGTTTTCGAAGTATAAATCTTTCTTTGCCGTCATGGCTCTTATATATAACCTGGGAATGATTAGTATTATGATGATCATAGAGGTTGAAACAACACTTGAAGAGTCCCCGCAATCAATAAAAGCCGTGAATAGTTGCAAGATAATCAATGCAGAAGTTTAAAAAAAGGGTATCCAAAGTGCCGAGTATAGTAAACGCAACTCTAAGTGCTGTTGATTGCTAGTGGACTCGGTGAGGCTATGACCTCCTCGGTTAAGGGCCAAGTTTCTCGTTAACAATCACAGCGAGTTTCGCCGTTACTTTTTGGACCAAGAAAAATCGCGATATTTGCAACGCGACCATTTAGAATTTGTTTCGTATTGTTTGCATCTTAAATGACGAGAAATGCACCGAAGCGCCAAATCCTCGCTGGGATTCGTGGCCTCAGGGTATTTGGTGGCTCACATGGAATGCGACGACAGCCAATCACCGCACTGACCCCTTGCCGCTCGTGAACTATCACTTTCATTTGTTACTCTTTTTTCGGGGATGGCGTTGGCTACTTCACGTGTACGCCACCTCCGGGTTTCACTCTAATCGATTCTCCTGGGATAAGCCCGTTCGTGTCAGGCGCTTAGATGGCCCGAGAAACACAGCGAAAATGCAATGGCCCCAATCTTACACCCTCTACTCGGTTCTAAATTGCCCTATACCACCGGATCTCGGTGTTTATCTCAGTTCGACAACGCGAAGGCGAAAGCTTGCTGTGCGTCCCCCACATATCCCCGCAAAAGTTAGAGCGAGGTGTGCAAATTGAACCATGTGGCTGATGCTCGAACTTTGTGTACGATCCAAACGAAACTAGCGAAAAGTACGTGTTATCAAGTGAAGTAGGTAGAACTTCAATATAAACATCATCATCTTCCACCTCCAACTTGATTCTTACAATCTTCCCGTCTCATTCATTGCCCACTTCTCTCGAGTCACATTATTCTGCATATATTCTCATCGCCGGGCCATATTCCAGGCCCGTCCGAAGGCATGGAAGATTCCAAAACCTCAAGTGTGCACGTTGAGCACCAACTCGCGGTACCCTCCCAATCTCTGGGAGAAAATACCATCGGTATCGAGGACGAAGCCCTCTTACAGATGTCAGCAGAGCTTCCTGGCTTTGCCAATTTAGTCGAGAAAGCTCGACGCGCAACCGACTTTGAACATAAACTCACTAACCGAGATGCCTTCAAGCTCTTCCCCAAGGCAATTGGTTTCTCTTTTGTGCTATCTCTTGCTATCATTATGGAGGGATACGATACATCTCTTCTTGGTTCATTTTACGCCTACCCGACTTTCAAAGAACGATTTGGTGTTTATAGCAAGGATCATGGTTATCAAGTTACCTCAAACTGGCAGACCGGTCTTCAGAATGGAACCAACGTTGGGCAAATCATGGGGCTGCTTATGGCTGGTCTCATTGCTGATCGCTTTGGGTATAAAAGGACCATGCTAGGTGCTTTGATCGCGCTGATTGGTTTCATTTTCTTGATGTTCTTCGCTCAGAATATCGGAATGCTGTTCGCTGGCGAAGTCCTCTGCGGCATCCCCTGGGGCGCTTTTCAGACCTTGACTACTACGTACGCTGCTGAGGTCAGCCCTATTATTCTACGCCCATACCTTACCACCTATGTCAATCTCTGTTGGGTCACTGGGCAGTTTATCTCCACCGGAGTCTTAAGAGGCCTTTTGACCCGCACAGATCAGTGGGGATGGCGTATCCCATATGCTATCCAGTGGGTCTGGCCGGTCCCCATCATCATCGGTGTCATTTTCGCGCCCGAGTCGCCTTGGTGGCTTGTTCGCAATGGGCAAACTCAAGAAGCCAAGAGGTCTCTTGATCGCTTAGCTACACCAGGGATATCGGAATACAATACCGACGACGCTATCGCACTCATGATCATCACGAATACGCAGGAGAAAATCTCCCAAGCTGGAGTCTCATACTGGGATTGCTTCAAAGGAGTGGACCGCCGACGTACCGAGATTGTGTGCTGTGTCTGGATGTGCCAGGTCTTCTGTGGTATTTGGTTTGGGGGCAACATCGTCTATTTCCTACAACAGATCAACTTTAGCGACGACCAGGCCTTCGACTTTGGTCTTGGCGTTAACGCTATTGGTTGGCTTGGCACCATTTGCTCTTGGTTCGTGATGCAGCGTGTTGGTCGACGTAGGCTATTCATCACCGGTCTCGGAACTATGTTCTCGGTATTGATGCTAGTCGGTTTCCTCGGCATCCCAAACAAAGTTTCCCCCGGGCTGAGTTACACTTCTGCGGCTCTGCTCCTAGTATACGTCTTTGCTTATGACCTAACTGTCGGCCCCGTTACCTACTGCCTCATCTCGGAAATCCCGTCCACTCGCCTTCGCATCAAGAGTGCGGTTCTCGCGCGTAACTGTTACAATATCGCGAGTATCGTTGCCAATTTCTTGAACCCTCCTATCCTGAATCCTTTGTCCTGGAATTTAAGGGGCAAAGGTGGTTTTATTTGGGCTTCTACTTGTATGCTTTGTTTCCTCTGGTCATTCTTCCGCTTGCCCGAGCCCAAGGGACGCACTCCAACTGAGCTGGACATTCTCTTCAGCAAGGATATTAACGCGAGGAAGTTCCGCAAGTTTGAGGTTACTCCATTCCGCTCTAACAACTTTGAGGTTGTTTCGGAGAGTGCTGCTTTGGAGAAGCACTAATTTTTAGCATTGGCTCGCAGCTCACTCGGCGAGATTAGGGCCGGGGATGGGCGAATTGAAAATAGCAGAAGCTAGTGCAATGGGGAATGCAATATCAGCCAAGAATTTTTCAATGAGTAAAATGAATTGCTTCCTCTTTCGATTTTTTCTATCAGTTGATCATTATACCCAGGTATCTAGCCGCAAAAAGGACTAGAAGTTTATGGGGTGGGGAAAGGCTGTTCTCAAACGCAATAAGTAATATTTGATAGAGAAGGATAGTGCCGTTCAAGGGATTGAGGTCTTACCTGTGCCGCCGGTAAGAAGGACACGCATAACCAGTGTGATTTTCGTGTATATTGAGGAGTTTTTGGTTCTTCGAAAACTCGCAGTAATTTGACCGGCAGTACGATATTAATAAATTGCTAAACGAACACGATACAACCAAACGGCCATAGGACTTAAGAAATGCTTAAATCCGGCTCCAGATCGTCCACGAGAGGTACTGATTCAGGAATTACACAGAATCCTGGTTTTAGGCTGTTTGATTGCTCAGATCCCGAAGCCCGAACCAGGTGATGAAGCCTGGGTCCGTTCGTACATTTGATTTGAAAGACTCCCACCATGTTGATAAAGTAAGAACAAGTACAGAGAAGCTGGCTACCTCTGCTTTGTGAGATTTTTTTTTAACTCAACATGATCATTACCCCTCGATTTCACCTGCTAGAGCTTGGAAATTAGCCATGGTGTCTGGAACGGCTGCGTGAATACTCGCACATGGCTCGCATTCAGATGTGGAAGACCAGAGGCCCTGGAACCAAAGACTCGCCAGCCGTGCAAGTCTACGATCTGCTGCTCAACCATATCCATGACTTGGCCTCCTTCACCTTCATTAACTCCTGTCCAGGCGCCTGAGGACCAGTTCCTATCATGGAGGCTATTCTGAACGACAAACTCAAGCAACGTGGGGAGAAGCCTGTGCAATTCATTCTCACCGACCGCTAAACCCCTCTTGAAAAGTTAGCAGCCATGCCTGAAACTAGGCCTGAAATCGGGTAAACATATATATTTGATTTGACAGGGGATCGACAGAAGAGCAAGACGATCCCGAAGTTTTCTTACTTACATAGGTGACGCGTCTTCTGCAACCTTGAGGTGTAGATAAGGAAGTTGTCGAGTTTTTTACTCCTCACTGGTGCATAGTGTCCTCAGAATCACGTCACCGTAGTTCCAGTTTGTCATTTTAAGTGCGGAAGACCACATTGTATATATATAGTCCCCACTCCAAGGATTAAAGAGCTAGCATATACGAGAAAAAAATCGTGTGCGGATTATACTCACTTTACGCAGTGAACGAGAATCTATCTTATCTGCCCGCAATTTCTCTTTACCCTTTAATTGACAAAGGTTGATTGTCCAATCATTGAGTGAAACGGGCTTTCTTTACTTCAGTTCTACTTATAAGGGCAGAGTAGATGAACGAGATGGGCCGGTAAAAAGAACAAGCAGAAACGCCACCTAAGTGGGGAAAAGGAGTTATCGCCAAGGTAACATTGGCGGAGCGATAATAAGCTATTTCGAAATCAGCAAGCGGTTAACTTATCTCTCAACTATATTGCCTGCATTGTAACCCGATGGACTTGGCTTTTAAATTAGTTCGGAGAAGCCTAGTTTGGCACTATGCAGCGAGCAAGAATACCGAACGGAGTACAACACTATTTCCGCAATTCTAAATTCTTATATTATCTGTAGACTGCATGAAGCGTCGTCCAAACGGTTAATTGAATGCATGTTGACATATGATAAGACTTGGAGAATTGAATCACAATTCAGCATCCTGTATATTCAACGCTGGAACAACTCATGGATCGGATGATAGATTTCATCAATGATGTAGAGTCCAAGCAACGCATAAATTTTGGGTTTCAGTCTCAGAAGGAAGCTGAGCTAAGTCTGTTGCGAGCCAGTGAATCTGGAATCCTTTCGACTTTCGTGGCTGCATGAAATCCACAAAACGGCATAAAGTCGAATCCTTTAGATTTAAGAATAACATCTCGAGATATGCATATCGTTGAATTGAAATAAAGAGGCGAGAGGAAGCTATCTGACGCAAGAGATAAACGGGAAGGGGGGGGGGGGGGGCAGGACCCTTGCAGATCATTTCTCGCATTTTGGGAAAGGGACTCCAAAAAAATGTCTTCACTATCTGATCATGTAACATTTAATGATTGGTCAAGATCTAGTCAAGGATATTGAAATTCTGACACTGAGCAGCTTCGCTTCTCATGGGTCTCAGGCGGGAAACAGCGATAAAGGACAGCCTCCACACCTAGGAGCTTAATAGTCCTAGAGTTGCAAATCAAATATATCGTGCGAGGTTTGTGTAGACTAGGAATATGGATTCTCGTCCAATCAATATGCCATAGAACCTAAGATGCAGCGGCACGGGTAAGCTTGTCAATTTGGCCATACCTTCCTGTTACTGTGCGTTATTCTTAGATCGCCGATTTATATTGAACTGAATAACTAGCTTAAGGCTCCGGCTGCTTATGATATATGTCACAGCATGAAGATGAAATGTTTTGGCGGTGATCCCTGTATTAGTTGTGCAAATCGAAACAGGCTTATTCTATATAGCGAACCTACTAGGTTCGGGCGTCCTAAAGGCTCCCAGAACAGAAAGACATAACAGTGGCACCAAAGAAAAGGTAGTAATAAAACGCAGAGAGGTCTAGAACCAATTTTATTCATATAAAAAGAGCATTTGATAATAATATAGCAGCGGAAACGACTACTGGCAGTGTTAGGGGGAAAACTTTACTAGCAGAAGATACGCTTTTTGAGTTCTTAAATGAGAACAACCTACTACATTTAAGCGAGAGCTGCTTTCCTATAATGCCGGAGAATTCTTAGGATAAGACTTGTAGCTTATTTGACAAGTTGGGAACTGGTATCAAATTTCGCTACCACGAATTTATTACACTTAGGATGCTAACGGTACGTAACCCTACTTAAGGTATAGCAAATCTAATAGACATCTCTTAATGCCTTCTGTTTATTTAGTTATATAAAAATGATCTTCGTCGGACTATGCCTGGAGTTAATCTTTCTTTTCTCGAAACGGGTTCTAGCGGCTCTTAAGATCCTACATCGATACTAACTAAGGATATTCGTCTTCTAATGTTCTCTATAGAAAAACACGATGAAGACCCATATTATTGCTCTTGTCTTAATTGTCAAATAAGATTTCTATGTAAGCTAATAAAGACTGAGTATAAGCGTATAGAGACAGCGGTGCCTTTACTTCTTTCGGTAACCTAGGATAGCTAGGCTTTATGGGAACCACTGTCTAACTTTTCACTTGCCGACGCGATTAAGACTCAGTAGCCGTTTTAATACTGGCTATAGGGCTTCGGAGTATACTTTAGGGGCTGTAATCTCTTTTGTCGAGGCAACGGTCATCACCTATGAGATCTTCAGCATAGAGTGAAAGCTCCAGTGGAGGAAGCAGTTGAGGCCTCTTATTCGACTAGGCGGAAGTAGATTCTATTAACCGGCGACGCCATTGCCACAGCATTCACAATTGAAGCAACCTGTAGATATTCCATATGGTCGTCGCATACTACAATAGCCGGATTGAGACTAGCCGCCAACGTGGGAACGAGGTGATGGGGCCCTCGGAGACTCGCGTGATTGGTCCATCTGTCAGCGGCTAACCATAACCTTATAGCTTGGCGTAGCCTGAAAATCATGGCATCGTCATTTATACAAAATTACGGCTTCAGAAAGCGCGAAGAACAAAGAATTCGCATTCCGGAATCGACTAAAATTGGTTTATAATCTGCGACCTGGTAATTGTCAATCATTAAAAATGGAACAACTGGGTTCCCCCCTCATTTTCAGCGAAATTTCTCAGTACTTTCCAATAGCCTATATTTTTCAGCCCACCTGCCCTTTCTCTTCCAATTGCCTCCAGTCCCGTTATTATTTTCTCGCTCACCCGGCGCTTTTATTTTATCGCCGGTACGAGGACTTACTTGAAACTCGCCGTTGCGTTGTTCCCACTCAATCTACGTCATTGACCATTGCCAGCTCCCTCGAAGCTTCCTCTGTCTACTCCCTCGAGGCTTGCATATTGACTCCCCACACTAGCAATGTCAACCACCGAGAAGCCCGGCAATCACCACAGACTTCCTCTCTATCAATTAGTGCTGTTGCAAGATACCATCACCGACGATGTTCTTCGCCATCAATGGGAGGGCAGTGGCACCGAAGAAGACCCTTACTTGGTTGACTGGCTTGCTGAAGATTCTCGTGATCCGCATCAGATGCAGGACCGGCTTAAGTGGTCAATTACACTTCTCCAAGCTGCTTCCTTCTTGTCCATAACATTCGCTTCGTCCGCTCTTTCACTGCCTACCCCCAAATACAGAAGGAGTTCGGAGTCAGCACTGAGTTAGTGGTTGCCGATACCTCGCTGTTTGTTCTTGCTTTCGCGATCGGGCCTGCAATCTGGGCTCCGCTATCAAACCTTTTTAGCCGTCAACTGATCTACCTCGTTACCTACGGCCTAACTACACTATTTGCTGGAGTAACGATTGCAAGCCCGAATATCGCCACATTGTTTGTCCTTCGATTCTTTTCTGGTGCATTTGGCTCGTCCGCAAATCCAAATGCCGGCGATGTAGTTTCAGATATATGTACAGCGCGGGACAGGGGACTAGCAACAATCGCGTTCATTGGTGCTCCTTTCTTGGGTCCGAGTCTTGGGCCTATAACTTGTGACTTTTTGGCTATGTCCCAGGGTTGGAGATGGGTACAGGGTCTTACCACTATTTTTAATGCAGTGGTGTTCTTGCTTGGCATTTCTGTATTCCTGAGACCTATACTCCGGTTTTGCTTCAGAGGCGCGCGGCAAGACTCAGCAAGATGATGACTAGTGCTGTCTACAAGAGCCATCTAGTTACACGTGACTCCAACCGAGCAGCTAGTCAGATCTTTGCTAAGACTATGGTTCGGCCGAGGATCCTACTTTTCATGGAGCCGATAGTCTTACTGTTGTCTATTTACATGGCAATCAGTACGTATTCCCTTTCTCGTTTTCTTTGTGGCTTTGTCCAATCAAAGTCTAACTATTGTATGGACAGTTTATGGAACCATGTATATGGAATTTGCCGCCTTCCCCATTGTCTTCGGAGATACCCTCAAGTGGCCACAGAGCACCTCAGGTCTGTCATTCCTAGGGATGATGATTGGGCAGATCCTCGGCTGTACCTATACAGTGCTTGACGATGGCCGTTACAAAAAGGTTGCCGATCGCACTCCCTATGGTCATCCTCCTCCGGAAAGTCGATTGGTCCCAGCTATGGTCGGCGCAGTCACCCTTCCAATCGGACTCTTCTGGTTCGCATGGACCAATTTCCCTAGTATCCATTGGATTGTATGCGAGATAGGAACTGTTCTCTTTGGTTTCTCTCACGTATCGATTTTTTTAAGCGTTGTGAACTATCTGGTCGATGGCTATACTATGTACGCTGCTTCTGCGTTGGCGGGTAACGCTGTTATCCGTGCTCTTTTCGGTGCAGCATTGTATGTTTTGAATATTCCTTCCCAACCGTGATGTATAGAGCTGACCAAGAACCCCGACAGCCCTCTCTTTACCACTCCAAATTATTACAATCTTGGAATCCATTGGGCTTCCTCTATTTCGGCCTTTCTTGCCATTGCCTGCTTGCCATTCCCATGGATATTTTACAAGTATGGACCGGCTATCCGTCGACACTGCCAATATGCTGCTGAGTCCGCCCGACAGTTGGATACCATGGCCGATCGAATGCGGGTGCAGACTGAACTGAGGGCAACAAATGAAGAGAAACCTGATAAGGAGACTAATTCTGCCACTAGCTCAGATGATTCCCGTACTGGGAAAGGGGGACGAAGAGCTCCGAAGTGTGATCGGGTGAGTCTGTGATTTTTGGATGGGTTTCTGCCTTGACTTCGATTGTGATTGACGACAGAGCTATTGGTGGGAGAGGAAATGAAGTTATCTGATCATTTTGTTCAAAAAATCACTAGAACTTTCGGCTGATTGGAACAGAAATATTCTCGCAAGGTTACGCTGAGCGCTAAGCACTTAATTTTAATTGTCCAATCGAGAAGTAGTGCGCGGTATTGGCGATAGAGGATGGAATTTCAATATTCCTCTTGAATGATAAGTTACGTTGAATTAAATTATAGATAATCCTTTCAGTCGCCAAACCCACATAGACAACTTGTTTCTTCTTCAGATCACTTGAACTTAGTTAGGTTTTCTGCCTTCTTCTCTTTTGTAGCCCTCCACAAAATCGTTTTTTGGACACATTGGGATTTAAATTAGGTGTTAATCCGAAATCATTTTGTGTCTTGGACATGAGAACTCATAATCGATGATTTCACAGATAAGAAACGGAGAAACGTCGACAAAAACAGAACTAAGCTGCGAGGACAAAAAAAGAAAGACTTAAAGCGGCATGAAGGGTTTGAATTTAGAATTGAAAGACGATCAGACTTACCTCTATTTCTGCTGAAATTCCCTGCGTTACAGGCCGATTTGTGCGCCTCAGCATGGCGCCCTCGTAGGGCGTACGGGCCAACGGTTGACCTTCCAAATTACTGAAACATCTCCTGAGGGATCCACATCGCTTCTTATTGCGTTCCTGGTGAGAATATGATATGTCTAATGGTTCCGTCTACGGATTGTGCTTTATTTTTCTTTGTTTCTGTTGTTGTGGCCTTAGGCCGCCATCAACCTTATCGACTTATCAAAGCCCGCCCGCGTTTATTATTTTGAGATAGCTTCATTTCCTCTCTTTCCTACGAATTGAATCACTTTATTTGAATTATTTCTTCCCAGCTATAACATTTTCTCATCCAAACAAAGCTAGGTGCTTCGGGCTACTACCATAGCAGCGGAAAGGCTTCTGCGTACGCTCCGACGGACTTAATTCATAGTATGATCAGTCTCAATCCCCTAACCTATACAACGACCTTGCCACGAAGATTGCATAATTTCGTCCAGATACCGATCTAGACGAGCGGCAACATGTGCAATTTATTATGTCAAAAGTTTTTATTTACCATCTAGAGAAACGACCAACAGCAAAATGACTTTTGCGAGATCCTTCATTCGGCTACCATGGACCGGTACAGGCGCTGAGACTCGAAGTGAAGTGACGTCCGGGATGAGGAAATTGTCAATGCCATTCCCGCCAAGTCTATGTGAACTCTGATATCTGTATAGCTTTTTATTGATACTGCTTCAAGAGAGCAGTCTCGATGAAACTCAATGGAATTTGCCAAGAACGGCTACGGGCACAAGGATTTGAACCCATTTGGAAGGGAGGCTGAGTCCGGTCCATGCGACAACCTAACCCACTTCTGGGGCTACATCACGTACCTTGAACAGCAAAATGGCACCGGCAATTGATTGCTAAATTGATCTTATTTCCTGTCACCGTATAAGAACAACATCACTGTAAACGATATATCTCACCCTCCCTCCTGAGGTCCCTAGCCCGAGTTAATAGATATGAAAGTAGCATTAACAAACAGGACAAGATAGTAATACATAGCCTTTATTAACTCTCGCGCTTACTGTTATTTCTTCTGTCTATATATAAAGAGTGTAAAGAGATAGTTTGATCAGTTCCAAATTAGCGATGAAGGCTACACGTTTAAGGTTAGTATTTCGCTCTTAGTTATATATAGGCTCGACTATTTTTCTTTCTAGAAAATTTCGGTCTCTGAAAACTATCTATATTTAGCTCTAGATTTGATACACTTTATTTCGTTTAATTATCTCAAAACTAGAGTATCTGGTATAGCCCAAAGCGAAAGTGAGAATAGTAAGTAAAGTCACCTAAACCGAATGAAGTAAAAGGAATGGTTTGCTTTCGTGCATATGGACTAAAATGAGAGCTGGGCTTATCCTAGTGCACCCTATAGGATAGGGAATATACGTATATATTCACAATCAGCTAGCGTTAGTCGGATATTACAATTGTTTTTAAACAAGGGACGAAAAGTGACGTTAGAAAGACCTCAAAAAGTATATTGATGGCTAGTGAACAGAGATACGGACCGTGGACGGACCGTTAAGCCGACACCGAAAGCGCCTTTTCTTTAGAGAAGGCAATCACACTTGACTTGAAGATAACTAGCCTATCACTTGGATAATCGGTTGCTCTACGGTATTACCCTCTAATTATTTCAACTGAAATCGTATATTTTCTCCGGCCTTCAAACTCCATGTGATCGGCTCGATCGGAACCCCCGCCCGGACGGACCGTCTGCAATCAAAGTGAATCCCGAATCATAGATAAGCCGTCTCAAATTCGCACAGAGAACACACAACTCCTCAGGTGCAGTTGGAAATCGCTCGCTATTCCAGAGTCTCACAGAAGAAATATTGTTAGCCAAGTACCAAAATTTGGCAGTCGACAACAAAGTAAAAGTCAGCTTTGAAATGGCGGCAAGCAACCCATCATACCTTATTATTGGAGCTGGTGTGTTTGGTGTGTCAACTGCCTACCATCTGATCCAAAAACACCCAAATGCATCGATAAGTATGGTTGACCGAGACTCATATGATGCTGAGTCGCGTGTGGCTGCATCATGGGATTGGAACAAGGTTATTCGCGCCGATTATGACGACAAGGTTTATTGCAGACTTGCTCTTGAGGCACAAGAGATTTTTAAATCCGATCCGCTTTGGCAGCCACACTTTCACCAGACTGGTGTTTATTGGACGTGTCGCAGCGACTACGCCCAAAATGTCATCACAAACCACAAAGAACTTGGCCGAAATGATGATATCACCGCTCTACCAGTCTCTGAAGCCAGAAAGCTCTACGGGGGTGTCTTTGAGAACGCTGACTACACCGGCGTTAAGGAAGTTCTCATCAACAGCGCGAGTGGCTGGGCTGCCGCAGGAGATGCTCTTCGAGCAGTGACAAAAAGATGTTTAGAGTTGGGCGTTACATACGTCACTGCGTCTGTCACTAACCTGGAGTTCGATGGTCGTGGCTCTTGCACCGGTGTCAGAACGCATCTTGGAGAGATATTGTCAGCCACCCATATTGTGGTCGCTGCTGGGGCCTTTACTCCGACTTTGTTAGAATGGAGCGCTGCAAAGAGCGGCAACGCAGGGCTCCGAGCTGGAGACCGAATCCTTTCTGCTGGTATCACAACCGGAATGGCAAAACTCAACGAGGAGCAATACAAAAAGTTCAAGGATATGCCTGTCGGCTTCCAAGGTTACACTCCAGATGAAGGTATCAGATTTGTCATATACATCCGAAAATTACTATCGAATACTAACAAATTATAGGAAAACCATTCATCGGTAGCATCCCCCCTACAAAAGACAGAGAGCTCAAGTGGTGGGGATCCAAAATCTTCACAAACACTCGAGAGATACTGCCTGGCCGTTATATCTCTTCTCCTCCGCCAACGCATGACTATAACCAGTGGAAGGTTCCGGGGCCTCTGAAGCAGGATATAGTAGAATCCAGGAACTTGTGGTATGGGCCTGAAAGTGCAACGTGGGAGATGACCAAACACCGAATTTGCTGGTCAGTAGTTCCCCTTAAGTATCCGACGATTGCAACCTAACACTAGATAGGGACGCTTTCACTACTACATCTGACTTCATCATTTCACCTCACTCTGCCTCTAAAGGGCTATACGTCGCGACTTGCGGCTCATTCCATGGCTTTAAGTTCTTCCCCGTACTGGGCAAGTATATCGCACAGATGCTTGAAGGAGAATTGGCCCCTGAATTGATGGAAAAGTGGGCGTGGGATCGACAGCGACCTGACTCGTCCCAAAATGTGGAGTACCCAAATTCTGAGATGAAGCATTTATTAGAACCCGCAGCAAAGTTGTAGCTAGAATTATATACTCTCTTGAAGCAAATACACGCCTCACCGGCGCCCTTGCTTATGATAATACAAATGAACCTTTGATTTATTTGACGAGACATAATGCGATTGCAGTTGACGGCCAAAGGATTAAACCATCGTACGACGAGGTTTTGCTATTGGACCTGCCAAAGGTCTGTCTGGGCTGTCTCCAGCTTCAAATATCCTAATAGCAATTTGAAACTTTACTTATTTCCGTCGGGGGATATGATAGTCAACGTAAAACAATGCCCCCGCCCTTCAAAGGTTTTGTTATCTTAGTGAAGCATAATTTCATCCACAAACACCGTAGAAACATGGCTCCTATTTTCACAGTCTAACAGAGCAAACCAGTCAAAAATCCTTGCACCCTTCCACGGTTATTGATTTATTCACTTGGAACCTCGGCAATAAGGAGATAATCAATGTCACCAGCGGCTCTGTGAGACAACTCAAACCCTCAGTCTCACTCACTCAAGGGTCGTACTGTCTGATCTCAAAAGATCAATTTTAGATTAATCAGGTGAGTTGGAGATATTTCAAATCATTCATAGCGTCGCGTTACTTGTTCAAAACTAGTCAAGACTGAGGGTGTGCTAAAAAGAAGGGCATAATAATCATTCAAGCAACTTCAATCACTCTTCTATGATAGCATCGACTTCAACTTCGACAAGCATTTGCTTGTTGATGAAGCCACCGTTCACTACAATCATTGTAGCTGCAGCTCCTATCGTCCCACTTGCAGCGTGATTTTGCTTGCCTAACACCTGACGGAAGCCTTCACCCACAGCTTCACAGTCGTCATGACAACCAACAAACATTTTGACCCGAATTACATCTTGGGCGCCCTTTCCACCGAGTCCTTTGATAGCCCGGATGCACTCTTCTAGAGCAGCACGTGTTTGTTCCCGAGCATTGTTGGGATACAAAATGAGCGGTGCTGTAGCGGAAGAACGAGGATCAACGGATGTAGTTCCCGAAACAAAGACTTGATTTCCGTGTCGCACGGCACGGTAATATCCGATTTTCTCTTCGTATGGCGATGAAGTCTGATAGCAGGTTTTTGGTATTTTGGAAGACATGGAGGACGTTCGTACAAGGTTTCTAGACATTTCAATCAGCGTGCGAACAGGCCTACGGTAATGTATGATACCAACGAAATGAGATTTAAAGACCAAAGACACCTGAACATGAGATACTGCACTTGCTAATTTTTCTGTTGGCAAGATTCAATAAAGACCCCCATGCCGGATCTCGATGAGTCACCGAAATTTGGATCCACTTGTTTTGTATGATCTTTTTTATCACATCGGGAGGACCAAAAAAGTGGCAGGAAGACCAGAGTCATTCGAGAAATTGATTTTGAATAGGTGATAATGGACAGGTGATGAGACAATAAACTACTCCGTGCACCTGTCAATACGTCTTTACCCACTCCTGTATTTACAAAAACACAAAAGTGCTGATTTCAGGCCTAATTTTCTCCGCGAATTTATATAGTGATAATCTTACAGATAAGTCATGATAAAAGCCTAATATCAATTTCAGGATCACCTAGTCAAAATGTCTCTTTCCAAATGATCCAATGTATGTGACCATTTAATAGTAACCGATGAATATCGAATTTCTCGTTAACATCTCGATTTTATTATATAACTATAGTGGCCCCATACCTAGGTACGTAGTTAGCTCTTTTCTGCAATCTTTCACAGATCTTCAAAGACTAGCAGTTCTATTTTGAGAATACTTACGCATGTTTGAGTCTTATTAATCATTGGTTTATCGCAAGGATTAAACCCTTGCGTCAAAAGTGAATCTCAAATTCTTGATTGGCCCAGATGGAGCGGGTACATCAGTTGCATTCTACAGCGTCGAAGAGAACTTCAGGGAAGGGAAAGAGCGAGCACAGGCCTTTAAGCCCGACATGTTCATCTCGATTTTACCTGGAGTGGCTTGTTAGAGGGTGAAATTAGTTGTGGCTTAAGCTTTGGAGTCTCCCTGAATGGTTTGTCGAAAGGCCACATCGGACGGTGAATTCGGTGGTGCCCGAGACGTTGTAAATCTTGATCAACCCCACCAGTGGTCAATCCAAGCATCCAGCCACCAGCCATGGCATATAGATCTGGCTCTAGATATCCAATCTTTACGATAACAATATCGCTTGACCGTGGATGCAAATGAAGATCGGTAAAGTCACTCTCGTGGTGGTAGGGCTTTCGCAACTTTGTCAAAATGACAAAAATGCTTCCAACTTGTAACACTGCTTCGATCTCAGCATCTTGATCCCCGTGTTTGATCGAAAATACACGACCGGTCATGGTCACAGGCCCTGAATGGACATTGTCCACTTGTGCTCCGGCAGTAACTGTGACACTAGCACCAACGCCAGCCTCGGTAATGATCTTGATTGCCTGGGGTCCCGGGATACTGGCGTATATAACTGACGGGCCTGTCTTCTCTTGAAACTCAGCTCGCTGCAGCAGTTCGATCAAGCTTAAAGTTACGTCTCCAGATCCTCCTGCAGTTGGGTTATCTCCCGAATCGGATATGAAAAACGGTCTGTTGTCAGATGCAATCGCGTTGTCGAGACATTCAGACAGAGAGCCCGTAGGTGCGACAAAATGGAAATCTTTGTGGAACCTCCAAAAGATGGAGGCAAGTCGCTCGGCTTGCTCGGTGACAATAACTTCGTCCCACCCAGTGACTACCACCACTGCATGGTTTCGAGGTTCATCTGCCCATGCATAGCCAACCCAAATAGATGCGTCAAGTACCCCTTCCATCGCTTCAACAACTGGAACCAGGGAATATAAACTTTTGGCGGGCTCGATACGTGTTGAGGTTTGCTCCCCCGGTAGCAATATAGGAATTGAGACCCATGCTTTCAAAGGTCGAGTCAGTTTCGCGGTTTGTTTTGAAGCAATTAGAAGATCAACGAGATTTCGGCAAGCGCGCTCCTTTGTTTCCAAAGCGTCCTCATGTGGTGCCATTCGATAGCAGGTAATCAGGTCAGTCTGGTGGGCCAGATCTCTAGACACATTCCCATGTAAATCCATAGACGAGGAGACCAGAACTTCAGGGCCAATAACAGTTCGAATACGGCGAAGAAGCTCGGCTTCGGCATCATCCAGCCCCTCCACGCACATTGCTCCATGAATATCGAACCACAACCCGTCAATGGGGGTGGAAGCGATGATTTCCGCCAGTCGATCCAGGATTTCTTTGACGAGATGTTCGAAATCATCTCTAACCACGATCCCGCCCGGAAGTGCGTGGCCAATAAGAGCTCCTTTCCACTCCGCTATATCTGCCAATGAACTACCATCCTGCAAAAATGCATATTTCTCAATAATCTCCAGTCCACGTTTCGGATGAAAGGCGTCGCGGAGTGTCCGAGCGGGGGAGAAGCTGGAGGTCTCGCAGGCGAGTCCTGCGATGGCGATAATTGGATGTGGTAATATCATCTTTATAGTCATTTATGGATCAATAGAAAACGAGAAATTACCAAGTACCGTTAGCGGAAGATTCTCATCATTTTCACAGTCAAGTTGTTGGTTTCCGGTGTAACGTCGCCTTGTTCCCCGCTTTGGGCAGCGGCATGATAAAGAACTATTGGTCATATTTAGGTAGGATGGAAACTCATAATCTGACTAAATTTGATATCCCACCATTTTGATGTGTACAAATTACTCAAGATCACTGTGGAGAATATAATTTTTGGGGTACGATTTCAAGTCGTAGTCACTGGTCAAGGTGTCAGTCAGCTAAAATCCTAAATTTCAAGCCCACACATCAATGAACTACTAATACTACATTGACAAAGAAAAAGCAATTTCTCCCATCAAAATCAAGTATCTAATAGAATACTTTCCTCACTCCCCCCATAGGTCACATTACATAGCGTCGTATAACTACAGAAACAGCGTGTAACGTATTTAACCACCGAGCCGCCATAACCCCCGAGTCGCCACATAATCTAAAACATGTCCATGAATTAGCACTTAATTAATTCAACCATCCACTATGCCACCAATTCGCCCCTAAACCTCTCGGAATTCAGTAGAGCAGGAGGGTAGGATCTTATTAGCAATACAAGCTCTTAAGAAACAAGATATCGCTACTGTTTCTCTCGCTGCTCGCACTTTCAATGTACCACGTTCCACTTTACGCGATCGTATCTCCGGCCGCACCGAGCGAAGAATTGTACGCGCAAATTCACATAAACTCACAGAGATTGAAGAAGATTCCCTTCAAAATTGGATACTCTCTATGGATGCTCGCGGATCAGCCCCTCGGCCTTCTGCAGTTCGAGAAATGGCGAATCTTTTACTCGAATCACGCGGAATAACCCCGGCTCCTTCGGTCGGTGAGAATTGGGTTACAAAGTATGTGAAAAGGCATCCCGAATTATCGAGTAGATTCTCGAGGCGCTATAATTATGAGCGTGCAAAATGCGAAGATCCAAAAATCATCGGGGAGTGGTTTACTCTCGTCCAACAAACTATTATCCAATATGGGATCAACCCCGACGACGTTTATAACTTCGACGAGACTGGTTTCGCGATGGGATTAACGTCAACCGCGAGGGTTATTACAAGGAGTGAATACTATGGTCGGCGATCGCTTCTACAGCCTGGAAATCGCGAGTGGGTAACTACGATTGAGTGTATAAATGCTTCGGGATGGGTACTTCCTCCGACTGTGATTTTTAAAGGTAGAATCTATATTGAGGGATGGTTCGATAACCTTCCCGATGACTGGCGATTTGAGATTAGTCCGAATGGATGGACGTCTGATGAAATTGGACTTCGATGGCTTAAAAAGCTTTTCATTCCATCGACTTCTTTAAGGGTAAAGGGTCGATATCGACTTTTAATACTCGATGGCCACGGAAGTCATTTAACCCCGAACTTCGATAAGATCTGCGAAGAAAACGACATTATCCCAATCTGCATGCCTCCGCACTCATCCCACCTTTTATAGCCGCTCGATATTGGTTGTTTTGCGGTGCTAAAACGTTCGTACGGTCGGCTTGTTGAAACCAAAATGCGGAATGGGAGTAACCATATCGACAAACTTGATTTCCTCGAAGCCTACCCTTCCGCCCGCTCCGAGACATTCAAATCCGATACTATTATCAATAGCTTCGGAGCAGCTGGTCTAGTACCTTTTAACCTGATCGAGTAATTACAAAGCTCAGTATTCGCCTTCGAACCCCGACCCCCCTCTCAAGTCAAGAGAGCGAGTGGGAACCAAAAACGCCTTCGAACTGTACACAATCACTAAAGCAGGCTACATCAATCAAAGCATTGCTTCATACGAGATCCCGGAGTCCTCCGAGCCCACTTAATAATGCGATAAACCATGTTCTAAAGGCCTGCCAAATTCAGATGCAATCGAGTGCTTTTCTGGAGAAAGAAGTACGCGGGTTACGAGCCGAAAACGAGAAAAAGAAGCAGAAGCGGACTAGTTCTCGAAGGTATATACCCTCGGCCGAGGGCCTCTCAGTTTTAGATACCTCAACATTTAATATGCAGGCAGAGGGAGTAATTGAACCACCTCCCCCTGGCCCTCACATAGCGGGGGAACCGGCTATTCGACCGCGGACGCGGCCCCCAGGGGGTGTGGAATATGCAGGTTGCCAGGGCATAGGAGAGAGACATGCCCAGATAGACCATTTCTTAGTTGAATAAAATTGATGGCGTTTTGGTTGAGATAAATGCATTTAAATTCAATGGGTTAGGCTGGGGTGGCGACTCGGGGGTTATGGCGGCTCGGTAGTTAAATACGTTATTCATGAGTGAAGCCAATTAGGGCGAGCTTTCTGATGGGAAGAAAGACCTCACAAAAGCCGATGGGAAGAGATACAGAAATTGTATAGACATTTTGTGGAAACATCACAGTAATGTCGCATTAAAGACTGTTGCTAGACTTTTGAATAAAACGTAGAAAAGCAAATTATGAAATCAAAGCAAGGACCTTACTAGAGTCAACATCTGGGGTCTGAGTAGCCAATCAGGCGCCACGTAGGCGCCAAAGATCTCCGCCACCAATTCTGCTCATTCGTTTTTTCTTTCGTAAAACCCCATGCCAGATCTACAACCTTGCATCATGAATGATCATATTATTGAAAAAAAGCCATTGCTGGAAATTGCTTGCTTTAATGAAGAATCAGCCATCCTCGCGGAAAGAGGTGGAGCGGATCGCATCGAGTGAGTATTGCAGGTTGAAACTTTTCTTAGGTTGCCCCTTGAAACATGTAATTGTGCCTTCGATCACTGATCTCGGGTCAGACTATGTAGAGATTACCGTTTAGGTGGTCTTTCGCCCGACGATGCCATTCTTGAACATTTGAAATCGAAGCTCAGCATTCCAATATTCGTGATGATTCGGCCACATCCTAATGGTTTCTGCTACACATCTTTTGAGTTTGAAAGCATGAAAGCAACAATGCAATCTTTGAAGGCTCGGGGTGCCGATGGCTTTGTGTTCGGCATTCTGAATGAATCTGAACCGGGAGAATGTGACCCGTCACATGGCTGGATTGATGTTTCCCGGAATAAGCAGCTTGTACAGTTAGCCGATGGCCTGCCTTGTACATTTCATCGTGCATTCGATCTTATACCCGAATCTGAATGGAACTTCGCTCTGTCGGACATCATGGACTGTGGATTCACATCGATTTTGACCAGCGGTGGGCCATCGGGTACCCAGGCGACGGATTGCGTCCACAAGCTCGCAATTCTGGTGGATTGGAATAATAAGCAAATCGCAAGGGCAGGAAAAATTCTAAAGAAGAAAGTCCCGGAAATCATTGTTGGAGGTGGTGTGAGAGCAACGAACATAGCCCAGCTTCGTAGGATCACCGCTGCCTCGGTTTTCCATTCGGCCGCTCTACGTGTCTCAAGTGAGACTGTCTGTACAAGCGAGGTGTCTAGCATGAAGGAGCAACTACATCGATCGTTGGCCTGCACGTAACTCCCGGATGCAAGACTGCAGGCTAGTGCAACGCATATGTATTTAAATTTGCTGTAGCCTTTTGTTTGAAGAAAGAGCACAGCAGATCAATGGAACCCATACTGTTACATCCGGTGGCTTGCTGATTGACCAGACAAACTCTTTATCACCTCATGGTTAAAACCAAGTTGGTTTAAGTCTATGGCCGGGGAAGAATCAACTACGATTTGACTATCCCAAGTCAAATGAGACTTATTGTCAATGTCACAGGTTTACTGGTCAAGGTCCTCGCCCAGCTTCCTCGAAAGAAATTTCGGCTAGTCTATGTTTGAAACACTCTAACCTTCTCAATTGATGTTAGAATATCATTTTACGCTTCTCGGTTTCTTTTACACTCCCACTGGGGCCGTGCGCCTCTACAAACAAAAGGGCAAAACAAAGAATTAGCCGTGGGAAGCTTAAAATCCTATGGTGATAATTCCTTGAAATCTTGAACATTGGGAACTTTTTAAATCTCTCCCGAAAGCAGAGACCTAAGCGTAATTCAAATCCGAATACTAAACCAATGTTACCCTCTAGTTTTCATCTCTTATATTTCTCAAAATGTCGTGCAGTGATATTGAAATGATTGGGCGATCGATTTGAAGTCTCTCAGCATCTAGCTGTTGATCTGTACCCTAAAATAATAGCCTATAAACTCATGCTTAACTCATAGACTACTCACTATCTCTGGCTACTTAGAATGCTTTGCAAGTTGCCTCAATGGCCTGCTTTTATCCTCAACTCCTTAATTGAACTCATTGTGTGAACTAAGGCCAATAGATCTTCCATTCCAAAGTCCGATCTCGTCGCGGGTAAGAGTATTACATAAAAGTGAATAACTCATAGCGATTATCGGGGCAAGTGGACATTAGTGGGCTAAAATCGATAAATTATCTTCTGTGAGCGAAATCCCAAATGCGGGGTTAGAGTTCACATGGATCGCCCGTCGGCAAAACCGCTATAGGTTGAGATCTACTATGAGTTGATCACTATTTGCCCTACGCTTTAGTTCAGCATTTTTTTGCAATATATAATGGGAATATCTTCATTCTTCCAAATTATTATCTTACTGTCCCCTAGTCTTTCGGCTGTTAAAAGCCTATCACATTACCTCGGCCCGCCGTTCAACTATCAGAAAGCTGAGGGGCTTTGTTAATTGCTATCAGAAATATTGTTGTTTATTCAAGATGTTCTTTGGTCAGTTGAGGTTCTGGTTGAAGAAGATCCAGGTGCCGCAGGAACCTGGATTGTCAACCGCGCAGCTGATGTTAACGAACGACGATCTACGACCAGGTAAGATTATGACGGCCTTTGCTGAGCTACTACCTTCTCCAAGATATATGACTTAAAGTCCTGTCGTATCATCGAGCCTTACTATTGGTCATGAGGAACCAATATCCTATGTCAGCAGCTGATAATTGAATTTTTACTTGACTGCAGTTGAGCCCGAACGACGCCAGTGGGGATGGATTAATTTTGTTGCATTTTGGATTGCAGATTCTTTGAATGTTGTAAGTGTTCTTTGTCTCACAGAGCATTCATACACGAAGGATAAAATTTGTTGCTTTTTTGTATTTTCTCTGCAATGTAAAGGCTCTATATCTCTAACACTATTGGGACAGAACACATGGATGATTTCATCTTCGATGATAGTTGATGGCCTTTCTTGGTGGCAGGCATGGCTATGCGTCTGGATTGGCTACACCATTTCGGCCATCTTTGTATATCTCATAGGTCGTATTGGATCGGTCTATCGCATTCCTTTTGCAGTCAGTAATCGAGCTTCATTTGGAATTTGGGGCTCCTTTTGGCCAGTTATGAACCGGGCAGCAATGGCTGTAATCTGGTACGGCGTACAGGTAAGTGATACTGCCATCTGTTGATCTCTATTTCTAACTTCCTCTCAAAAAAGACTTATCTAGGAGGTATACGAGCATCCTAAGTGAGAGATATTAAGGATACTGTTACTAATCCGTACCTAATTATCAGGCGAATGTGTGACTTTGATGATTTCTGCTATTTGGCCAAGCTATAACACCCTGCCAAACACGATCCCTGCTTCATCAGGAGTGACAACTAAGCAATTTGTCAGCTTCTTATTGTTCTGGCTATTGTCTTTGCCAGCTCTTTGGTTTCCCATCTATAAAATCCGCCATCTTTTCACAGTCAAAGCATATTTCTCGCCGGCGTGTGCTATCGCGTTCTTTGGATGGGCGATTGCCCGGGCTCATGGTCTTGGTCCAATCATCACACGACCCAACACCGCGCAAGGCAGTGATTTGGCATGGGCATTCGTGAAAAGCATCATGAACTGTATTGCGAATTTTGCCGCTCTGGTAATCAACAATCCTGACTTCGCGAGATATGCCCGCAACCCTAAGGATGCCTTTTGGCCACAGATCATCACAATTCCCGTCGGCTTTGCGATCACATCTTTCATCGGAATTATTGTTTCCTCTTCATCAAGTGTTATCTTTGGTCAGGCGGTTTGGAATCCTCTGACCCTTCTTGGTATGTTTTTAGAAGGTGCAACATCTGCCGAGCGCTTCGGAATATTCGTCATTGCAGCTGGGTTTGCATTGGCGCAACTCGGAACAAATATTGCCGCCAATTCAGTGTCGGCCGGCACCAATCTGACGGCTCTTCTCCCTCGCTTTTGTACTATTCGACGCGGAGGCTACTTTTGTGCAGCTATTGGGCTTGCTATGTGTCCAGTGAGTAGGAAAAGATGGCGGCCTATCGCTCACATACCATATTGATGCTTTACTCTAGTGGACGTTGGTCGAATCATCCAGCAAATTCACTCTCTACTTATCTGCATACTCCGTCTTTCTTTCCGCAATCGCCGGTGTTATGGCCAGTGACTACTATCTTGTCCGCAGAGGCTATTTAGACGTACAGTCCCTATACAGTGCACAGAAAGATGGAGTGTACTATGGCACGCATGGTGTCTCCTGGCACGGATATGCGGCATATCTATGCGGAATTCTGGTCAACATTGTCGGTTTTGCTGGCACCGTGGGTATCAATGTTCCTGTTGGAGCAATGTACATTTACGATGTCAATTACTTTTCGGGGTTCCTTGTCTCGGGTGGAGTGTACTGGATTCTAACTTGTGTAGTTCCTATTTCCGGAACAAGTGACACATGGAACGAAATACCCTATGAACCGCATAATATGTCGGATGCAGCAGAGAAGAAGATTGAAGATGTGTGAGTGGATACAAGATTCGATCGACAGCAGTAAAGATGGCAATATGATAAACGACGAGTTCAAATATTCACATAGATTCTCCTCTTCTAAACCATACCAGTATGTTATATAGCAGCTGGTCGATCTGTAACATTGTTGTGCCCAATGGAAATATCTTTAAGATCAACTTTTTTCAAACTCCTTCGACACCATGTGCTGCTAGTACAAACAACAAACCCCATGAGGGCTTGAGTTGAACTCACCTCCCAAATTCCCCGATAGCGTTTGCCTCACAGTCTACTCACATTATAAAGACTTTTATTGATTATGTCTAGAACTATGACAATGGTCGTGGCATCGAAATGAGCCGAAATTCCGACTCTCTCCTCTTTTGTGGCTTGGAGTTCCCCGCGGAAAATATGATAGACGTTTGTAGATCGGTCTCTGAGGTCATATTTATATTTCTATCGAGTAATTGGCACATGTCAATAGTGTTTCCTATCGTATGACCGCTGAACATGTTAATATTTGAATCGAGTAATTGAACACCTCGGCTCCCTATCTCCGAATAGTTAGTGTTTCCATCGAGTAATCGCCACGAAGCGGGCTTCCACAAGTCATACTCCGATATGCGTTTTTTATTTCTCGATCATATTTTTGCTAGTTTTCGGTTTTCATTTTTGTATACCTATATACAACATACATATGCAGTCAATGGACGAAACAAAAAAAAAGAGCGTCGCGCAATCGCATGGCCCGAGCGTATTCCTCCTTTGCACCGTCGACCTGGATGATGCCTCCTTGTTTGCACTAACTGCGAAGCACCAACTTCGACGCACTACACGAGATCCTTCGCTGTCATCCCAAAAAGATTGGTCGTTTCATATTGGGCGCTTTGAATAGATCCCCCCATTTGAGGTGCCGAATTCCCCACATCATGATACACCCTCAGACTACATGACTAGCCCCGGCATCGGTATTGATCGTGTCATTTGAGGATCTCGCGACCGGCCATAATGCCACAAAATTCCACACTTGTATACCGGTTAGCGAGTTTGTCAACAGCCATGAAATCACAACAGAGAAACTCAAATCTTCTATCAAGCACGACACTGACTTGGGTCTACAAATTCAAGCACTTAGCGTTGTAAAATTCCAGTTGAGGATCCTGAAGAATCCCCCAATGCATCGATGGTGGCAGGGCTGACGATAACTTGAATCGTTTCCACATCACACGATGCTTTCAAACAATATTCAGTATATCGAAATTCAAAAAAAAAATTATTTAAGTGCGAATTCTATGAGACAGAGGAAATAGCAAACGAACAACAACTGCAACTTCGTCTCATCTCTGCAAAACACAAGTCATTACTGCCTGGCCACAACCATCACCACACGGGTGAATTGTTTAATCCACTTTCTGTCTCATTGGCCGATGGAAACAACTGGCTGGAATCCTTGCTTTGAATATTTTATTTCCAAAAATTTGAAAAGCTAACATGACCCCACCATATTAAAAAATGGCATTTATAATCGCACTGAGTTCAGAGTGGAATATGTTGCAATCTAAATCGAATTACTGGTAATCAAACCGTTTGAGATCGGCATTCCATCAATCGCCGTCTCAAAGAACAATTCGTCTTCTAATTTGATCCCTAAAAGTCCCAGCTTTGGCACATGGCGTTGAAAGATGAATTAGAACGATCTAGCGGCGACACACGACACGCCGCATCCTAAGGTTGGTCAGATTTAGCAACCGAACCCATCTTTCACAGTAATTCTATCACTGCTTCTTCACGAGATATTCCGCACCCAAATAGTTTGCCAGCGATCACGACATTGAAAACTCGTCAAGCTTGTACTCAAAATCGAGGGTGCGTGAATTCCATGGTCGATATTATTCAAGCTGATCAGAAACTCAGCAGGGCCAAGCTCTCCAAGCCTCGAAAGGGTCGTGTTACAGATGATATAGCAGAAATGGCACATGCACCGCATCTATGTCAGCAAAGTCCCCTACTCCTTGCACTTTCCCTCGGAGGATTCTCAGTTTACTCGCGCCATTTATATATCTTTGATTCTCGCCTTCTGCTTGTTTGATCCGTGCATCGGCACTGTAATAACCACATGGCTCGACGTATCGCAAGTCAAACTTCGAAGCATCAGTATCTGAGACCATACAAACCCCCCTAAGCTTTTGCCATTGTTCAAAGTCAATGGCAGCTAGAAACTCGCCAGGGTCGACCAACTTCATACTGAAGGAAGATGCCGCCACAGTGGCGGCTGATGCGAGATGTCCAATCGAACCTAGTCATCATGCCTCAACTCATGACTTCATGATTCTCAGTCTCATTCTTTACCTTTTCCCATACGGTTTTCAAATTTACAGTATTGAGAGGTAACCCAAAATTCCCTGGAGCAGCTTGGTTCACCGACATCCCCACGCAATAACTGCAATCAGGGATACCGACTTTAAACCCTGCGTCGACATACACATCAGACAACCCAATTTTACGCAAACGATGCATGAGCGGCAAGGATCCCGGAACTCCCTTTCGTTATCCTTTCGCTGTAGGCTTGAATCATTCCTTCAACCCTTGTTTCGATGAAAAAGCACCGAGGATGAGATTCTCTTCGGTTGTATTCCACCCCCAATGAAACTCCCAATCAATGACATGTCCTCCTCATCCCGAACGGAAACCACATCATCAGGGCTGGGAGAACGTGCTCGGTCTGATCTAACCCTCGCGAGATCAATCTCACAAACAGCAGCAAGTCCACTTCGGTGTCGGGCTTGAAGTACGTTTTGAGGCTTTTGTAACGCGTAATCTTTCGTCTGCTGATGAAATCGTAGATAATTGGATCGGGTACGAATGATTCAGCAATTGCTCCAAGCTCCTATCCCTTTCGTCGGTGGGGTTATTTTGATCGTAGCTGCTCAGGTATTATAACATGGTCATATTTGACACTGCAAAGCGCGTATCTTGGGGTAAGGGTCTCGTTCCCGTGCATGTAAACTCCATGATTCTTTCAGATACTATCGGACTCCGTTTGAGGACTTGCAAGATATATAAAACGATATCTTTACCATGAATTCCAGGCGCGGGTGCTCTGAGCAAACGTATATTGTCAGACTCGGGTATTGTGGACCATATTCCCCCAGTTATCAGTGGCAAAGTTGTATCTGTAGCTCCCAGCCCAATTTCCAACACACCTGAGTACCGCGTCGGATGAGCATGTATGCGAGTCTGGTCCGATTACCACCTGGGCTGCATTCTGGGCTGCGCACGTCCTCGTTAAACTCAGTGTGAAGAATAGTATACGTCAAAACGCTTGAGAACTGCAATCGAGGGATCACAAAAGAAAACTTACGTTCATGCCTTTGTGGTCTGTCATCTTGAATTTTCTTTTGGTCCGCTCACTGGCATCAATGAGCGCCTGCACTCTAGGTAGCTCGAGGATCAACAACATGATCAGCAGCTAGCCAGACCCGATCATTTCGAAAGATGCCTGGTCTTCCTAACAATTCATACGTCCTTTCCATTCCCTTTGTACTCAACTTAGCCACCATCCATGGATGTTTCAACATTGAAATACCTATTGGGGCCGACTTACTACCCAAGATGCCTCAGAAGCAAGCATTCAATCAACACGGGCCCGAATAGTCTCCCCTGGAACCACAAATTCCTTACGATCAACATCGTGCATGGCAAATATTTTCTCACTCATTGTCATTCCTTGACGACTCTCTGGCCGGTAGGCTAAAGAATAAGGAAGGGACTTTTCCCAATCAGCTGAATTCAGAGACTCAAGGCATGCTCTAACTAGAACCAAATTTTCGATGCTTTTTGTGTTTTCATAGAATGATCTTCTCACAATATCAAGCCTCCCAGCATTGTTTTCTGGTAGCAAAGCTGAAGTACGTCGGTTATTATATTGGCTTCCCGCTGCTTTCCATAATCGTTTTGGAGGATTTGAGATATATGATCCAGCTCTTGCATGAGATTTGGGGCGGAACATGATAGGCCTTATGGTAGGTCAGAGGTCGCATCGCTTTTCTTCAGGCTAGGTAGAGAAAGTTCTGGTGTTCTTGCTATCCAGTGCCTCTTTGTAGATACCACGGCACTGTTCTAGAATCTGAAGTACCTTTTTGTCGGTTGACATGTTCGTTCCAACCAGAAATTTCGATTGATATGTTAACTTTCGATAAAGTAAGAACTTTTCTCACCAAGCGCAGGCTCTTATCTGTCAGCTTGAAGAGTCATGGAGGTCCACATAAACCCCCCGAATGTCGCACAATATCCGTCAATGATGCTACCTAGGTAGGTATGGCCGCACGTGGTCCAAGAGTGGACTTCACTCTGTGTCACTTGGTTTTTCTTTCTTTCGGCATCATTGGCCATACAACTGTGAGATAGTAGTTAGATATTGACGTAAAGGATCATCCATTAATGGGTCACATTACCGTCATGCTTCACAATATTACGAGGCATATGCGGAGAGAGGTGGCCCCGGTCGGTACTTGTGTTGATTACGCGGTCCATACTTTTTTGTACATCAGTCAGTGGGCTGCAGGACAAACATGCAGCTCGCCCCATTACACCATCATAGTCCGTCCCATCGACCATACGTATTTATATCTCAAGATTTCGTGCCGTTAGCCCCACTTATGGAAAGTTCATGGAGTGAGCCGAGATCCAAGTGTACTTTGGCTCTGGTAGTGTGCGACTATTGGTTACTACTATCAGTATAGTTTTAATCGAATTTCTTCAACCCTAAAACATAGACCAGGGTATGCACACATTTTAATAAAGACATCCTAATCTTGCTGATCGACTACCTAGTTATAGTTGTCTTTGACGATTTAAAAGTAAAAAGAGTAAAAAGCAAAATTAGATAACCTTCAAAAAGAACTAGTTAGACCCTGGAACCCTTTTACCTAAATGATGGCCGAGACCAATCAACAATCAAGGGGAAAGATGACACTTTCCGTGTGGAGAACGGGAGCGGCAAGGATTTGAACCAGATTGGCAAGCGTGAATGAAAAAGGTTCGTATTTCCGTGACCAATCAGATCTCTTATAAATTCGAGGAAAAGGTGGAAAAAAGGAGAAAAGTTCAGAGAGGGGCCTAACTCCCGTAAAGCGTCTTCAGCTTTCTTCTTCTCTACACACCTTTTACTTTCATTCAAAATCCTTTTCCCTTCCGCATATATCTCTCTACTTGAAGGTTATCTTTTATCTTTATATATCAGAAGAGATAGTTATTGATATGGAAACTATCGACGTGGACCCAGATCTATACGATCCTGATAGCAATTACAGCCCCGACGACTGGCAATCGTGAGTGATAAACTTATTTCTAAAACAAAAATCCCATATATATCCTTAACAAGTCTATTAGAGAAACCACGTCGATCGGATCATCGCTTTATCGCGGTTTGGTAGACAATGGGAGGCGGTAAGAGATTCGAGCCTCGGCATTTGTAACATGCAACTGATCTATATAAATTTAAAAAAGGTATCAATCACTTTCCAATAAAGAATACTGGTACGTTTTGATCAACTGTCTGTGCAACATTCTTGCAAGATAGGTAATTTTTTTTGCAGTATTCCATCCGATGAACAACAATTCGAAACATATGAGGCAGGGTAGGTGTTCGTCTGGAGTTTTAATCTATGTTGAAGACCTCTAAACTAAACAATCACAGACATCTCGTCGATCTCATACTAGAATCTGATCGAGATAATCCGCTGTTTCGCTCCCCAATCGGATCCGACCGAGAACGACCGCTACAGGTTCTTGATATTGGAACTGGCAAAGGCACTTGGGCCATGTAACTTTAAACCCTCCTTGCATTCCAGTGGTCCTCAAGAGTTAATGGGCTTTAGTGACGTTGCTGATATGTTCCCCAATTCGACCGTCCGGGGAGTGGACTTATTTCCACCTCCAGTCACTTGGTTGCCACCCAATTGCGTAATCGAGGTCGACGACGTGCTCCAAGAGTGGACCTGGCGCGAACAATTTGATCTCATTCATATGCGTAATATGCTCGGATCGTTTGATTCCAGTGAATGGGATCGTGTTTACCAACAGTGCTTCGAGTAGGTTTCCAAACCTATCCACACCAACCCATCTGACAAAATGGATAGGAAAATGGCTCCTGGCGGCTGGATTGAGCAGCTTGAGGCCGGCCCATTTCTCACCAGTGACGATGGATCCCTACCCGATGATAGTGCCATGTCCATGTGGGGCCCAATGATGCAAAAATGTGGTGACCTCGCTGGTCGCTCTTGCGACATCGTCCTTACCATGTCGGAGAGCATCAAGAAAGCTGGATTTGTGGACGTACATGAAAAAATCTACAAATGGCCCCTTGGTCCATGGCCGAGAGACCAGAAGTTCAAAGAGGCTGGCCTTGTCAATGTCCAACACTGGTTTTCCGGTATGGAGGGATGGTGCATGTGGTTGCTAACCAAATTTGGTGAGCCCGAGCCTTGGACAAAGGAACAAGTGCACGTTTACTGTGCTAGGCTCCGCAGCGAAATGAAGAATCCATATTACCATGTCTATCACAAATCGTAAGTTCGGATGTTCCATGGGTTGTTCTCAAGCTAACTTGACTTGCAGACGCAGAGTGTGGGCTCGAAAGCCGATGCCTGGTGAAGCCCCCAGGTTGTCAAAATCTAGCTCCCGTTGAACTGAGCATAGATTTTGGATCTTTTATGATTCTTAGATCGTGTATATACCATGCCCGTCACGATTTGCTATTTTGTTCCCTTAATGAGATCAATCTGATCACCATTCTCTTTATAGATCCACGTATTCTAAGCGCTATCGTGAATTTTTCACCTATTTTGATTTGTTGCAAGCTTCTTCTCATTCGACAACTTGCGATGCAATTCGGCAGCTCAGTAGGGTTGGGTAGTAAATTATCTAACAAGTATCGAAGCAAGAACAGAAAGAGCCCTCTCTCTTAGTGAGGCGAACAAACTAATAGCAAATTATGCGAACGACAGATACATATAATCAAAAGAACGGGAAACTTGACAAACAGACATTGCCCTGTATTCTATACACCTGAGATGCATAGGTTTGCAAGTTAGTTCGGAAATTTCTTTATCGCCTTTCAACCTGTTGAAAAGCCCTTAGAATGCTCAATGCATGGCTTCCAGTTGGAGGCGACGGAAATTTGTATAGACCATTGGTAGACTCTATAGAAAGCTGGACGTCATCTTCCGTTGCCCAGACAAACGCCTGGTGCTCCGTCGGTTCGAGTCGAATGGGGATCTCGGATGTTGGCACTGGCTCTTGTTTTCCTTCGAATTCCTTGCTGCCCTCGCATACTTCAACCAAAAACGAGTATTTAGCAAGACGGATCTTGTCTCCGTTGCGTCGACGATGCTCCCAGCAATCAACCGCTACCAAATCAACAACGCGAGAGACATGCAAGCCGCTTTCTTCAAATGTCTCACGTACAAGGGAGTCCAGTACAGTCTTGTCATTTTCAGGCTCGCATGCGCCTCCAGGTCCTTCCCAACACCCGGGCGAGGAGTCTGACAACGCTCGTTGGAGAAGAAGGATACGCGGGGTAGAATGGGCACGAGAGAAAATGTATGCGCAAATGGCAAAGCCATCGATTTCCGGCCGGGCAGCGATGAAATCCGCGATGGGAATAGTGAAGTAGTTGAGGTGAGGAGCAACATAATAAGTCATGTTGGCGTGGTGGGATAGATGCCGTGGATGCGCATTGAGCAAGGATGTCGAATTTAAATACCCGCTTACCCAGTAGTAGTCTTGGCAGGATATAAGGCTGAAAATTGAGGTGGCCCCTTGTAAATGACCAGCAGGGGTCAGCGTCAGCGCCTTGTTCGCTGATGTCCTACGAATAGAGAGCCTGGTATAGCGACCCAATCCGACATTATAGTTTGACATTGCCAACCGGATCCAAAACGATGAGTCACAATACATTGTCAGTGGGCGCGAAGGACTGGGTACGAATCCCCACCACTTCAGTACTCAGGGGTAAGTTTAGAATCTGAGTGGCTCACGTCTCAACGAGTCTAGCAGTGAATGAAGCTTTTCAACCTGCCCATATACCCGATTCAAGCAACCCAGGAATTTGGTTGCCATAACATAGTCCAATCCACTGCATAATCTAACTAGCACCCTTTTTTTATAGGTGTTACTCATGAAAAATATCTTGCTTTTTTGTTTAGTCAGATATTTTGAAGTACAACTTCCGATAGATTTGAACGAGGTCACATGTTAATTTTTGAGGGGTATGGAGAGAAATGGAGGTGTGTTTTATATTGGAGCTCTATATTTGGCCGGATATCTTTTCTTTTTGTTCACAGCAGTCTCATGGTCTGTGATATTGACCACCGAGGTATTACAAAAGGGTCGCTGAAAGGAATAACTTCAATGCGGATCGCAAAGCTGATTGGGGGAGTGTTGGAACCTTAGTTGAAGACGACAGTCTTGTGACCGTTCAAGATAACGCGGCGCTCTGTCACGTACTTGACGGCAGTAGCAAGCACGTTGCTCTCGACGTTGCTACCGGCATGTGTCAGCTCCTTGGGACTCATTCCGTGGTTGACCCGCACAACGTTCTGCTCGATGATAGGGCCCTCATCCAAGTCGCTGGTGACGAAATGAGCAGTGGCACCGATGATTTTCACACCACGATCGTAGGCCTGGTGGTAAGGTTTGGCACCTTTGAAAGAAGGGAGGAAACTGTGGTGGATGTTGATGATGCGACCCGACATGGCAGAACACAGGGTTGGAGACAGAACCTGCATGTACCGGGCCAACACAATCAAGTCAATGTTGTTTTTGCCAACCAATTCCAGAATTTGGGCCTCCTGCTGTGCCTTGGTATCCGCGGTGACGGGAAGGTGGTGGAATGGAATGTTATAGGTAGCCGCGAGGGTGGCGAAATCGGGGTGGTTGGAGACGATCAATGGGACCTCGATGCTGAGCTGACCAGTCGATTGACGGAAGAGTAGATCATTGAGGCAGTGGCCGATCTTGGAGACCATGATCAGCACGCGGGGCTTTTTCACGGTGGGGTTGATTTCGAAATCGAGGGAGAAAGACTGGGCGGTGGGAGTGAAGGCGGTGCGCAATTTCTCAAGTTCGGGAATATCATCGCTTCCAGTGGCTTGCGCAAACTGAGTGCGCATGAAGAAGCGCTCGGAGGCGGGGTCACCGAATTGCGACGAATCGATGATGTTGAGGTTATTCTGCACGAGGAAGGCAGTGACCGCATGGACGATGCCGGGGCGATCAGGACCGGAGAGAGTGAGAATGAAGCTAGGAGGCATTATGTCGATGTTGAATCCGCTATGGAATAATGCTCAATTGCTCAAGTCTTTGAATTGCTCTCTCCAAAAGAGAAAATGTGTGGAAACCCCTACTTCGGTGATGACTCATCGGCATTACATCGGCGTTAGATCGGGGAATTCGGACATCCCTTTGTCTATATTCACCTATGGATCCGTATGGACTACACTTTGATTGCACTTCACTTGCACTTCACTGGCTTGGCTGGTTCTTTGTTATTCACTTCATCTTTGATGAAATCTTGAACAGCCTCAAAAGGGCACCAAGGCCACTTCTCGATATTAATCAACCACCTGATTGCATGCATCGACTGTTATTCTCGGACTGTTGATATGCAGCTGACTTGTGATGACACTACTGCATGGCCAAGAATTTTTGGGGACTATGCTCGGCACTCGTTGCACAATCCCCGCAATCAACAATGGAATTCAAACTAATTCTCCCGGACTACGCTAATGCAACCCCTGCACACCCAGCCAATGCGCAGCCAATACGCAGCCACCCAAATTGCCGAAAATTGGACAGGGACTGCCCCCACTATCTATCTGCAGAAACCGGGCAGTGACAACCTGGTCACGGATCTGAAATATGTTCCTAATCTGGATGTCCTAATATGTGTCATGGGGCATCAGGCTTGGGCAACACGATGTTACCCCCTGTCGTGTCGACCTATAATCTGGTGACTGGCTCATTTAGCCGCCAACATGTGGGTAATAAGCCCATTTACTTTACCAGGGACTCCGTTTGGCGAGAAGAGGCAAATTTCGCAAGCCACAGGACTCACAGCCATCTCGGTGGCACTGAGACTTTGGGTACCTCCTGCAGAAACTAATTTCACCTACTCCATAGCCACTTTGCGGGGTCTTGGGGAAATCCTCCGTGTCCCCGGAGTGCTATCTGATCGACCTCCATTTGGACGTCCGGCAATTTCTTCTCTTACGGCCAAACGGACCGTAACGCCGTCATATGGATCTCGATTTAGATATCTATTGTTCTCAATCTTCCTCGAGGTGATATAAAAGGCCTCTATCTCGATTATAGTCTCGAATTATTCAACAATCCCTCAAGCAATCAAGATTCCAACTCTGTCAACACCAACATTGGACGCCATGGCCTCCACTCTGTCTTTCAACATCTACAAGACTGCCCTGCTCTTTGCCGCCTTCCTCGGGGCCGCAAAGGCACAGCAAGTCGGCACAAATACTGCTGAAGTCCATCCATCGTTGACTTGGCAAAAGTGTACCACCGGAGGCAGCTGCACTTCGCAATCCGGCAAGGTCGTCGTTGATGCAAACTGGCGCTGGCTCCACAGCAACACCGGCTACACCAATTGCTATACCGGCAATACGTGGGATGCTACCCTCTGCCCAGACGATGTGACCTGTGCCACCAACTGCGCTCTCGATGGTGCCGACTACTCGGGCACTTATGGTGTGACAGCTAGCGGCAGCTCATTGCGCTTGAACTTCGTCACTACAGCATCCCAGAAAAATATTGGCTCGCGTCTCTACCTTATGGAGAATGATACCAAGTATCAAATGTTCCAGTTGCTCAACCAGGAATTCACCTTCGATGTCGATGTTTCGAACCTTCCATGCGGCCTCAATGGCGCCTTGTACTTTGTGTCCATGGACTCTGACGGAGGAATGGCCAAGTATCCTGCAAACAAAGCCGGTGCCAAGTACGGTACTGGCTACTGCGATTCGCAATGCCCGCGTGATCTCAAATTTATCAATGGGCAGGCTAATGTGGAAGGATGGGTGCCTTCCTCTAATGACGCCAACGCCGGTACTGGCAACCACGGGTCTTGCTGCGCCGAGATGGATATCTGGGAGGCCAACTCGATCTCCAATGCGGTTACTCCTCATCCCTGTGACACCCCAACCCAAGTCATGTGCACTGGAGATGCCTGTGGAGGCACATACAGCTCTGACCGCTACGGCGGTACTTGTGACCCTGATGGATGCGATTTCAACCCATACCGCCAGGGCAATCAATCCTTCTACGGACCGAGCAAGATTGTGGATACCAAATCTCCATTTACAGTGGTGACTCAATTTATTACCAATGACGGCACCTCTACAGGTACTCTATCAGAAATCAAGCGCTTCTACGTTCAAAACGGCAAGGTCATCCCCCAGTCAGTATCCACTATCAGCGGTGTGAGCGGTAATTCTATTACCGATTCCTACTGCTCCGCCCAGAAGAAAGCCTTCGGTGATACAGACGTCTTCACCAAGCACGGAGGCATGGCAGGCATGAGCGCCGGTCTTGATGAGGGCATGGTCCTTGTTATGAGTCTCTGGGATGACCACAACTCCAACATGCTCTGGCTGGACAGCACCTACCCCACGACTGCCAGCTCGACTACACCCGGTGCTGCTCGTGGTAGCTGTGATATCTCCTCTGGTGAACCGACTGATGTTGAAACTAACGATGCTAATGCCTACGTCATCTACTCGAACATCAAAGTCGGCCCTCTCGGCTCCACATTCAGCTCAGCCAGCTCTGGTTCTGGCACTACAACCACCACTACCACCAAGGCTACTACTACGACCACTACTAAGGCCACTACTACCACTACCAAGGCTACTACTACCACCACTACTGGATCTACCACAACTGGGGCTGCCCACTATGCGCAATGCGGTGGATCTAGCTGGACTGGTGCCACCACTTGTGCCAGCCCGTACACCTGCCAGAAGCAGAATGACTTCTATTCCCAGTGCCTGTAGAGACCTATCTATTGGTAGCTTGATGGTATGAACATGTGGTGTGGAAGAATACGGGGAGAGCAGGATTGGGCAAAGAGTTAGGATAGTTTAGTTCTTTGGAGAACCTGAAATTGAAACAATTATCTAGCTTTATCACTTGCCTTCATACCATCACAGTTTCTTTCTTGCCCTCTCAACCTGAGATTAGGAATGATGGGATAAGTTTGCGGCGGCTTTTTTATCTTGTCTCATCACTATAGAAATTCAATCGACATGTACATGGAAATCCATCTTTCATTTTGTCCGCAGTAAATTAGGCTCTTCTGGTTTTGATCGAATTTTTTTTTTCCAAACTTCATTTTTATGGATATAGCAGCGTTTGCTTGTTTGCGCATTCACGTGTTTGCTTAGTTTGTCACGCCTCCCTAGCTATAGATAGCGAGCGTTTTCCCTCAGAGATCTCAGAATATTATACGTTCTTCATCCACTATCTCACCCACATAGTGACTTCACATCACATTCTATTGAGTTCACACTTGCAGGGGTCCCTGGGAAAGGTAACTTTATCCGGTTTCCACAAATAGCCGGACTCATTGCATAACAGCTGCAGCTAGGGGCCGGCGTTAAGGTTGTAAAACCATGTAACATGACGCCTCATACAAAGTATTGCCCTTAGGGTCTCCGGACTCAGCGGGGTTTTACGGGTACCCTGCTCTACCCTGAAGAAATCATGCAGAAACCGCCATGCGGAGAATGCTCCGACTAGTCAAGCCACACTGCTTTCCTCATCCGTACATTAAGCGCTTTCTTTTCCTGTCTAGCCTGTTTAAATTAAAATACACACTGACGTACACGGAGCGTCGGTCTAGTGAAAGAATGGTGCATGACCGCTAGTTTCGAGCGTTTGTCTGCCAGGCTAAATTGGACTAATATCTTATGGGGGAATGATGATGACAGTAGTATAATCACGTACAAACTCCAGGGCTATGGGTGTCGTGGTCAGTCAAAAATGGCTAAGGCCTTTAGTTTTCACGCCTCATATCTTTGATCATCTGTTGTTTGGCGACCGATTCTTTTCCTAAAATGAATAGCCTGCAAGGACTGGTTCGATTCCTTCGAAATATGTCCGGTTAACGGCTATCCTATATTCACTTGGTCCGGAAAATGAAAATATCGCTGCCTGAATGATTGTAGTAGCTCGTCAGCTTTAATGTTTGGCTGTTATATCTACCGGAAAAAATATCAAACCACTATAGGCAGATTGCAGGACAGGAGCCGAAAGCCACAGTGGCTTACAGACATCCTTGACCCACATCCTTGACCTGGAAACGCATGACCGTTCTTAGTGACCAATCATCATGTATCACTTTACATACTGATACTAGGGCAGACGCATTATCAAGACCTAATTTTTGTCTAGTCACGATTCCTTTTTTCATTGCATTGACTTTTATGAAAGGGACACCAAGGTCCACTACGCCTATGTTCGTGTCCACTGGAAGCAACTCTCATCTCCGGCAATCCAATCGGGAAGAGTGCTAGATGCCGTGCCAAATTCAGCTTTTCTCTGAGCTTTACGTATCCTGGGCGATCTATACCCCAATTTCAACCCAATTCGATATGGGCCCTCCAGATAAATCCGGGCAGCGGTCCGAAAAGACCGTCATAGACCTTGGATATCATGGTTAGTGGCTTGAACCGGGGCCCAAAGCGATCGTTTCTGCATCTCGCATCAAAATGTGTGACGGCTGGTATTACTCAACGATCCATTTATGATCAGGAACATTATTCCTTACCACGATTGTGCAGTGCAGCATTATATAAGATCCCTTCTGGTCTGTATTCTTCTTTACTTTCTTAATATCTTATATCTTTTCTACATGTTCAAGATGCGTTTCACTTTCGTGCTTGCCTTGACTAGTGTCACAGGCCTGGCGCTCTCAGCCCCGGGACAATCGCTATCAAAAAGAGCATCTTCGTTTGTCTGTATGTACAAACGGATTCCCAGTCCTAATCCGAAGATCTAACCATACTTTTAAAGGGTTTGGTGCCAATGAGTCTGGTGCAGAGTTTGGGAGTGGGAACATTCCAGGGGTGTTGGGCACAGATTATATCTGGCCATCAACGTCCACCATCCAAACGCTGCGTAATGCAGGAATGAACATATTCCGTGTTCCTTTTGCAATGGAGCGTTTGGTTCCTGGAACTCTGACATCGAGTCCGGATGCGACCTATCTAGCTTCTCTGAAAAGTGTATGTCATGCTAATCCATGTACGACAGTCAAGTATATTACAACGTTAACGATAAGGACCACAATTAGACCGTGAATTTTATCACTTCAAGTGGTGCTTATGCTATTGTCGATCCTCACAATTTCGGACGGTAGTAAGTCTGCATAGTTTATACGAGTCCAAATTGCAGCAACCTAACATTCTCTAGCTATGGCAATATCATCACATCGACGAGTGATTTTGCAGCATTCTGGAAAACGCTAGCTGCAGAATTTGCGTCCAATGATAAAGTCATTTTTGATACAAGTGAGCTCCCATCTTTCAATGTAAATCCTGTTATACTGACTTTGCAGACAACGAATTCAATTCGGAAGACCAGACCCTAGTTCTGAATCTCAACCAGGCCGCCATAAACGCAATCAGAGCCGCAGGAGCCAAGTCGCAGTACATCTTCGTGGAGGGAAATTCATGGAGTGGAGCGTGGACATGGACAACCGTGAATGACAACATGAAGGCTTTGACGGATCCACAAAACTTGATCATTTATGAAATGCACCAATATCTGGACTCAGATGGGTCTGGTACATCAGAGACATGTGTGAGCTCAACTATCGGTCAGGAGCGCGTTGTGGCGGCTACGCAGTGGCTAAAAGACAATGGGAAGAAAGCGTTCCTGGGCGAATTTGCTGGCGGAGCCAATGCCGTTTGCTCCAGTGCTGTCAAAGGCATGCTTGACTATTTGCAGGCTAATAGCGATGTCTGGTTAGGCGCATCCTGGTGGGCAGCTGGACCCTGGTGGGGAGACTATATCTATAGCTTTGAGCCCCCATCTGGGACGGCCTATACTTACTATATGAGTCTACTGCAAGCTTACTTTCCCGGATCTAGTGGCTCGAGCACAACCACCACTACAGCTACCACCACCAAAGCCACTACCACTACCACGGCCTCCACGACAACCAAGGCGGCCACCACCACCACTGGATCAATCACTACAGGCGCTGCTCATTATGCACAATGTGGTGGAGCTGGCTGGACAGGAGCTACTTCATGCGCAAGTCCCTACACTTGCCAGAAACAGAACGACTATTACTCGCAGTGTCTCTAAATGAGTGAGAAGAAAGGACAAGGTCGTCAGATGTGCTAGTTAATTCAGTCTATAGCCAGTGGAACATTCTTTTGGTCGTAATTCATTCGTTATTCAGGCGAACATTGTTGAAATCTACTCTTCATATTTACATAATCGTAGGTATTTTTTTCAGGTCAGTTTCGTAGTCTCGTAGATGAAACACAATCAAAAAGGAGACGGATCCATGATATGGTAAGGATTGCAAGTCGCACTTGTGAAGGTTCCTTTTCTTTACTGCAGAGCATTGACCAACTCATCGACACTCTTCATCTCACGAGCATTGTTCTCTCCAACGTCCAGCGCGACCAAGAAACGACTGACGCAGTTGTATCCGGCGATTCCAGTGGTGAGCTCTACAATCTCACGATCATCGTACCCAACAGTCTTCAATTCAGCGAACACGGTATCTTGCACAGTGATTGTGCGAGTCATCTGATCAGTATAGCGCAGGACGGCACGCTGTTGCGGGGTGAGCGCGCTGTTCTCGAGCTCCGTAACATCCCCCTCGGCGGTGCAGGGCAAAGTGCGAGCAGCATGCAGCTGTTCAGGCTTGATACCACCCTTCAACGCCAATGGCGCATGGGCATTCCATTCGTAGATAGCATTGTTGAGCACGGCGACACGGCAAACCGCCAATTCCATGACACCCGAGTCGACGGTGGTGCGCGAGCGAATCGCTCCGATGAAGCTGTTCCAGCCATCGGCAACGGGTGGGCTATGAAGAAGGGAGAGATCAAGCGGGATCAGGGGACGAGGATTTCTACGCTCAGCAATCCGGGCATAAATGTCGGCGGTGTCGGTGGATGCATCGGCCGGGGGGTAGATGGGGCGTAGGGAAGACGCATGGTGCGTATTTGAATTCCAATTGATTTAAGACGAGGGATTCTCCGTTGGAAGAGGTACATAGCCCGGTTTCAAGAATGTATACCCCATGTTTTATTCCCCGGCATCAATCTCAAAGATCATAACCGAGGAGCTCCGGGGGAAATTGTTGATGAGGGGCAGAGCGGGAAATGCCTTATCCGCTAAGTGGGGGAAGGTTTCTCCGGCAACTGACATGTTGATGTTTGATGCCTACTCCGTACTATTATTATTATATGGTTTGTTCTCAACTTCTAGAATTATACAATGTAGACATGTTGTTAAACGTTGTCTATACATATGTAGACTTCAAGTGATCAAAAGATACCTAGCGATATAATACAGTCACAGCCTATCAAGTACCGAAATAGACCTCAGCTGCAATTTATTTGGCTTGAGTATAAGTGGCTAGCAGAAGCGAGTAAGACCTTACAGATTCTATGTATAATAACATACATGTATAGACCCCTAGACATCCTGATATCCCGGGGCCAAGATAATCATTGCTTGTATATATCTCGACTTATACCTCTCTGTATCCACAGATTCATCTTGCTATCCTAAAGCTACCTAGGTAAGAGCTATGGATGTCACATTTAATCCCAAGCACCAAGACCCCTTCTAATAGTTCTACTGAGCTCTCCAACTACCTTTATGAAAGTCATGGTTGATACTACTGATACTACTTAGTATTACAAATTCAATATTGCAGTTTTACCTAGGTATTTTAGTACATGAAATTTGCAATTGTACCCGAATTACGAAACATAAGATAAACCAATGAATTGAAAATATTCAAGTGCAGTCAAAAGAATCATGTAAACTTTTTCATACAAACCTCGTAAGGCAGATGTGGCGACCCCTCGGGAGTAAAACGCACTCCCGGTGCCGCCCCTCGATGCCGATATCCAATAATTCTTTCTCTATATTCCAGGGACTTTGCTAACATATGTTCCGTTCTATATTCTCACGGTTCTCACGGGCACCAGCCTTTATACCTCAATCTCGATCATTCTCACATACTCCAATCGCAAGTATGAAGCATCATTTGATGGTCGGTACTTGGACCGCACCCGGTCGCATCTATACCGTGCAATTTGACGACGAGGCCCTCACACTCGAATTGGTCAAAAAGACCGACATTCCCGAAGCTGAGCCTATCTCATGGATGACGTTCTCGCATGACAAGAAGGCTATCTATGGTGCGGCCATGAAGAAGTGGAACAGCTTCGCGGTCAACAGCCCGACGGACATCGTCCACCAAGTGTCACATCCTGTTGCCGGTCACCGTATGTAGGACTCCAATGTCATGTGGATCAATTCCGCTAACTTGTGCAACAAGCTTTGGCTCCTAGCAGCGAGACCAACACTCGTGCTATCTTCGTGCTTGCCGCCCACAAGCCCCCTTACAATGTTTACGGCAACCCATTCTATAACCACGCGGGATACGGTAACGTGTTCTCTGTGAAGCCCGATGGAGCTCTGGACAACAACATCCAGAATTACGAATATGTCCCCAACACCGGTATCCACGGCATGGTGTTCGACCCTACAGAGACTTACCTGTACTCCGCCGATCTTACAGCCAACAAGATTTGGACGCACATCAAGGATTCCGAGACCGGCGAATTGACCCTGGTGGACTGCCTCGAGGCCCCGGACGCTGGCGACCACCCCCGCTGGGTCGAGATGCACCCAAGCGGCAAATACTTGTATGCGCTGATGGAGGCAGGTAACCGATTGGCAGTCTACGTGATCGATGAGCGTACTCACAAGCCAGTGTTCACTCACATCACCTACCCACTGCTACCTTCTGGTGAGTTCGACGCGACCGACAACTTGATTAACCGACTAATTCAACAACCTAGGCCTCCCTCCACGCAATAAGTATCGTGGTGATGTCACATTCTGCACCCAGAGCGGCGACTATCTGTTCGCGACTACCCGGTCAAACCACTTCGATGTGACTGGCTACATCACCGCATTCAAACTCGGACCGAACGGAGAGATCGAGCGCCAGCTCTTCATCAACCCCACATCGACTAGCGGTGGCCACTCCAACGCTGTCAGCCCCTGTGATTTCAGTGATGAGTGGGTGGCACTTTGCGATGACCAACTAGGATTTGTCGAAATGTACCGCTGGCGCGAAGAGAAGTTGGCACGCGTCGCGCGTGTGGATATTCCTGAGCAAGGATTTGGTATGAATGCCATTTGGTATGATTAATGAAAATGAGAATAGAATTAAAATATAAGATGAATTGCATCAATTACATCAATTACAATATTGAACAACATAAAAAGAAAAAATACTAGTGTAGAATGTTAAGTGAACAAGTTTGTACAACGCAAAATAGAAATGAATCTCGGCAGTCGAGTTCGGTTGCGGTTTGCTTTCATCCGCCGCAATGCCGGACTTCTTCTCTACGGGGGAACGGGGGAACTTATAGTTATGTTTCTAAATCCTCTTAACCCTCTATTCTCTCTGAGATCGAGTTATTCATTTCAATCATTTTGAATCCACCATGCCTACCCCCGGCCTTCTCTACGTCACCATGCAGCCCAAGGGCTCGCTGCCGGACACCCAATTCCACGACTGGTATAACACGGAACACGGGCCTCTGCGTTTGCGTCTGCCCTTCGTCACCAATGGCTTCCGTTTCCGTGCGACCGATGGAGAGAAGCCCGAATACGTGGCTCTGTATGATATTACCGACATGGACGAGTTGACCCGCAAGACCTACCTCGACTTGCGAACCGACCTGATCAAGACCGAGCGGGAGAAGAAGACCATGGCCCAGATCGACGTGGGTCGTCTATTGTATGACCTGGTGGATGAGCGCAGAAGCCCGGACTTCCGCCCCTTGGAAGACCAAGCCGACACAGATGCCGAGACTCGAGGCAGCGTCCTCATCGCCGTCCGAGTTGCTACTCACCCCGACCCCGCCAAGCAAGCTGATCTGGATAAATGGTATCGCGAGGAACACTTCGACATGCTCTCTCGTGTACCAGGATGGCGCCGGAGTCGTCGTTTCGTGACTGCAGCAATTGATTCCGCCGCCGCGCGCGAATCTCTGACCCTCTATGAATACGCCCCCGTCAATGGTCTTGGAGGTGAGGCCCACAAGGCTGCCATGAATACTCCCTGGGGGGCACGTCTTATGAGTGAGGTAGTGACCTCTAAGAACCGTCGTGTCTATGAGTGGTACTACACCTTTGGCCCTGCTCCTCGTGAGCTCACTTCCCTTGCTGCCCCGGATGTCATTGGACCCTGGAGCTCCAACGACGGTCGCACTCGCACATTCCCTTCGACTTCCCGCCCAGCAGTCGAGTCCTTCGTCACCACTTCAGATGGTGTTGAAATTCCCTATCGATTGGAGGGTAGCACCGACCCCTACGCGCCAGTGGTTGTGCTGAGCAACTCCATCCTGGTCAACTGGAACATTTGGGACCGTTTTGTTGATGCGTTCTTCGCCCAGAAGCAGAACCAACGCTACCGCGTCGTACGTTACTTGACTCGCGGCCGCCGCTCTGCGAGCGGAGAGCAGCCTGTCAACATTGATGTGCTGGCCTCGGACCTTGCTACTTTGCTAGAGGCTCTGCGCGTACCCCCCAAGGCCGCCCGTCTCATCGGAGTCAGCCTAGGTGGTGTCACCGTTTTGAACACTGCCCTCCTGCACCCGGAGCGCGTTGGCGCCTTCATCGCATGCGACACCAACTCCTCCGCCCCTGAATCCAATCGCAAGGCGTGGGGTGATCGCGTGGCCATCTGCGAAAAAGAGGGATCTGTTGACCCGGAAACTAACGAACCCATTGTTGGCGAGGAACTGGCCGAGGTCACCACTCGCCGTTGGTTCGTGCCAGAGTCGTATGAGACCCAGCCTGAGGTTCTCGCCCCCGTCAAGGAGGCAGTCCGCACCAACAGCCTGAAGGGCTTCGCCCACAGTGTGCAAGCACTTTGCGCATACGATATCCGTGAGCGCATGGCTGCTGCCACTGTCCCGGGTCTGTTCGTCGCTGGTGCCAACGATGGTGTTCTGCCACAAACTATGCAGAAGATGGCCGCGGATCTGCGTGGCGGCGCCGAACTTAAGATCATTGATCGCGCCGGCCATCTACCTATGGTGGAGCAGCCCGTGGTCTTCGCCGAAGTTGTGACTGAATTCCTAAGCAAAATTGATGGTTGATTGGATTCCTACGGGATATGTGTAGATATATTTATGTCCCCCGGAGTATATAGAGAGATGACTGATGAATGTGTTTTATGACCACTCCTGCCCCAAGTATTTTCCTCCAATAGTTCGAGGACTCGATTTCTCTTCCAGGCGCTGGATTTCCTTCACAGGGCAAGATCACAACCTGAGAACCGGTGTTGTGGGCGTTGGTGGTTATTTGCGCATGATCACATAGTCTATAGCGTACGCCTCGCATATTTATTTGTCCCAATGTGTGATAACGCGGTTCAAGGCTTCGAATAGAAAGACGGCCCTTGTTTGATATAATAATAACGGTTCAATGAGCTGAAGTGTCATGTGGACGAGGAGATGACCGGTGGCAGGTGGGCATATATGTTTTGTGAGCTGTGTATCAGTCATCAGCAAATTTTAGACTGCACATCACAGCTACATTATCTGCATCATAAGCATCTGACTCTTGCGACAGAGAAGAGAGAGTCAGAAAATGAGAAGATCAGGAAAGTCCACAGGGATCAGTTAGTACCACTTCGCCCTTCGGTAGACGAAAGCTGCCAAAGACGAAGTTCTACTTGCGGGGAAACACTTTGCAACTCTTCTCTCACAGTCAGTCTCTGGTCCTTTCCAAACTTCTTCTTTTCTTGTTCTTATCTTCAAAATGCCTGATAGCAAGATCCCTCAGCCGGGTCCTGCAAAACTAAAGCGTAATGCAGGTCCCGACGAATGGCTGGAAGCCGCCAAAGACTGCAAGTATCTTTCGGAGCCACACATGAAACAGCTTTGTGAGATCGTCAAGGAATATATGATGGAAGGTGAGTAATTTCCTTTTCGAAATATCTCGAATGCTTGAGCTCAGGTTCCTCGACAAATGCTGACTCGGACAGAATCCAACATCCAACCAGTATCCACGCCTGTCACAGTCTGTGGTGATATCCACGGCCAATTTTACGATCTCCTGGAACTTTTCCGTGTCTCTGGCGGTATGCCCGATGGTACGGAACTCGACTCTCCAAAGGCCTCCCCTTCCGTGATTACCTCCGCCGATATCGAACCCCCATCCAGCATCTCAGACCCCAAAATTCGCAAAAAACTTCGTGGCCCTAGTACAAACCCCAATGATGAGGAGGCAGATTCAGTCCCACGAAGCCGATCGGGCAGTGGTGTCCCTGAAGATCTTCAGATCAATCGCAACTTTGTGTTCCTAGGCGATTATGTGGATCGTGGATACTTCAGCTTGGAGACATTAACGCTTTTGCTCTGTCTCAAGGCAAAGTTAGTTTGATTCCGTGGGGTTGATATGGATCGCACATTTCTAACAACTGTTTAGATACCCTGATCGAGTCACTTTGGTTCGTGGCAATCACGAGTCGCGACAAATCACCCAGGTTTATGGGTTCTACGAAGAGTGTTTTCAAAAGTATGGCAGTGCTTCAGTATGGAAGGCCTGCTGTCAGGTTTTCGATTTCATGACATTAGGAGCTATTATTGACGGCAAGGTACTATGTGTCCACGGTGGTTTAAGTCCCGAGATTCGCACACTAGACCAAGTCCGCGTGGTAGCTCGTGCACAAGAAATCCCTCACGAGGGTGCCTTCTGTGACCTTGTTTGGTCTGACCCGGATGATGTCGAGACCTGGGCTGTCAGTCCACGAGGAGCAGGTGAGACATATCAGAATTATTATACTGTTGTAAGCTAACAGTCGTTTCTTTTCTTTCAGGGTGGCTCTTTGGAGACCGAGTGGCCGATGAGTTCTGTCATGTCAACGACCTCTCTTTGATCGCACGTGCACACCAACTGGTCAACGAAGGCTACAAATACCACTTCAACAACCAAAACGTCGTCACGGTATGGAGTGCGCCAAACTACTGCTATCGATGTGGAAATTTGGCCTCCGTCTGTGAAATTGGGGAGGATCTCAAGCCCTCCTTCAAGCTGTTTAGTGCAGTGAGTGATGACCAGCGGCATGTTCCAACCTCGCGACCAGGCCGCAGCGAGTACTTCTTGTAAGATGTTATGTTACGAGGTTTACACCGGCGCTGGCGTTCGGTTGGGATTTAGGGTGGAAGCATGGGCATTTATAATGATTTAGACCAGAATTAATGATGCATATGCCTTTTTGATATAAGAATCTAAAATGAACAAGAACAACGTATGTTTGATCTGTATTGGAATAGAACGCAAAGCCAAAGAGATAGTCATCCCCACTCCATTTCCAATGTTCCCGTATTATTGTATGCAAAGTCAAACAAAACACGGGGCTCGCAATGATTTTTAATATCAGAGCGGCAGAGAAGTTGATTGAATGGGTGTATAGCTGCCGAGGCAGTCCCGGCCCCCGGAACTCATCCCGGGGGCTTCGGGATTGATGCCGGATTCACCTTTAAAAGGATCACGGATATGTACATGTGCGAACTAGCTACACTCGAATCAAACAAAATGGAAAAAGTCGATGTTCTGATTTGTGGTAGTGGATCTGCTGGTCTTTCTGCTGCCACTTGGCTCGCCAAGTACGGCGTGCGATGCAAAGTCCTAGAGCGTCGGGATGGACCTATGAAGATGGGCCAAGCCGATGGCGTGCAATGTCGCACCGTGGAGATTTTTGAAAGTTTTGGGGTTGGCGAGGAACTACTTCGCGAGGCTTACCATGTTCTAGAAGTCAACTTCTGGGCCGATGATGGCGAAGGCATCAAGCGAACCGGGCGAACGGCAGATACTCAGCCTGGTCTATCACATCAACCTCATGTCATTTTGAATCAAGCACGTATCAACGAGCTCCTCATTGAGCTAATGAAGAAATACAACAATCAGCAGATCGACTATGGCTACAACGTGACCGACGTGGAAGTTGATAGCAACTCAGCCGATGACCTTGACGCCTATCCAGTCAAGGTGACTACGGAAAAAGATGGAAGGACGCAGGTTTTTGCAGCCAAGTATGCCTTGGTGAGTGGTTTCTGTGCATTGCTTAAAGCCAAAAGTACTCATTACCTCGACTTCAGGCGTGTGATGGGGCACACAGTGTTGTCCGCAAAGCCCTTGGGTACAAAATGATCGGTGACAGCAGTGATGCAGTTTGGGGTGTCATGGATATGGTGCCCCGCACTAATTTCCCAGATATACGCAAGAAGTCTACGCTTCGCTCCAAATCAGGAAATATCTTGATCATCCCCCGGGAGGGTGAGAGCAATAACCTAACCAGATTTTATATTGAACTTGCTCCGGGAACCAACCCGAAGGAGGTCACATTGAAAGAATTACAGGAAAAAGCTCAAAGTATCTTTTATCCTTACAAGATTGACTTTTTGGAAACCATCTGGTGGTCAGCATATGCAATCGGGCAGCGTCATGCCGACTTCTTCCACAGGGACCACCGAGTATTTTTGGCCGGTGACGCTTGCCATACTCACTCGCCCAAGGCAGGTCAGGGTATGAACGTCAGTCTGCAGGATGGCTATAATATTGGCTGGAAACTTGGCGAGGTTCTGACTGGTCTAGCCTATCCATCGCTTCTTGAAACTTATGTTTTAGAACGTCAAAAGGTCGCCATTGATTTGATTGATTTTGACCGTTATTTCTCGAAATTGTTCTCATCGGGCGCTCAAACCTCCCCTGTCGAGTTTCAGGAGGGTTTTATCCAAGCTGGGAAATATACTGCTGGGTTGACAGCCAAGTACGATGTGTCGCCCATCACTTCGACGTTGGAATCTACACAGCTTTCCTCCAACGTGATTGTCGGCATGCGGCTTCCCAGCGCACAGGTCGTACGATTCTGTGACTCTAAGCCTCTACAGCTCATGCATTCCCTCAAATCGGACGGCCGATGGCGTATTATGGCTTTCGTGGGTGACTTGAGTGTATCAGAGAACAAGAGAAAGCTCAACAAGGTGTGTCGTGACCCGGAATGCAGTTTGACCTCATCTAATTCACCATTCCATAGCTCGGAGAGTATCTGAGCGCAGCCGATGGCCCAATCTATAGCTTCACACCCCGGAATCAGGAATGTGATAGCCTGATTGAGACCATTTTGATCGGTCATGGAGAACGACACGGGGTAGAACTGGACCAAATCCCCGAATGCTTTTACCCAATCTCCGGCAAAAACCAGACTCGAGGTACAAACCCGTCTTCAAAAACATCAAGCTTGAATCTAACCTTTACTATCAGATCTTCACAAGATATACTATGATGATGAGAGTTTTAACAAGGGCCACGGTCATGTATATGAGCACCTGGGCATCGATCCAATGCAAGGTGCCATCATCATTGTCAGACCAGATCAATGTGAGATAAAACCCTACAGGAAAGGTATATCAATTACTGAACTTTTGATTGCTAGATGTTTCTGCCGTTATGGGACTAGCCGATTATCCTGAAATTGGCAAATTCTTTGCTGGGTTCCTCAAACGCCAAATGTAGGTTGGTCGCCGGTGGACACAGACAAGAGAACATCTCAGCTAAACCCATACTTTTCATTGGCATAAATAGTTGATCTATGCTAGCATATCCGATCGATGGTAGACTGTGATAGGAATTCGGTCATTTTTCATTTTAGGAAAGATTGAGCGATGTGTGGATGTTCGTACAATTGCTATGATGTATCTGATATTTCGGGGTATGACACTCGTTAAAGTATTTTCACGACCGGAAATATACTCGAATATAGCAATTGAAATCTATTGACTTGCTCTATCTATCCATTCTAAGCTAAACGTATACCTACTTACTTCCAAGGTATTGAATTTAGAGCGGATCGAGCCGGCATCGTCCAGATGGGAGTACGAGTGGAGACCAAAAGCTTGTGTAAATGATGTCAACCATCTCAATGATGACCACTTCATGGATTCATAGTAATTCTGAAGTTATATTCACTACCTCACTAAATAGCCTTTAGGGACTAAAATCTATCGCTCTGAAATTTACCCGAGATTCAAATGCATCGGATAACCCGGGTGGAGAAAGCGTACACACCCGATTTCCTTCTACCCCTCGATTCACTCTACTGCTTCATCAAACTCTCACACATTGATCTCAGATCTTTGAAATGGATACCTTGTCGCCGCCACCTAAGCTCATTCATCTCTTTACTCTACGTTGTGCGGTAGACCCGCCAATGGAAGTTGGCCATGGTCCCTATGGTCGACGGCGATGTGTTCCCATCATATCTGGGTCTGTTCAAGGGAACTATCTGAATGGCGAGGTTGTTCCAGGTGGTGCAGACTTCATGTAAGATATGAATCTCGGCGCAATATGTGCAAACTAACGAATCGGTAGGTTAGTTGAAGAAGATAACACAACACATGTGAATACCAATTATATGATCAAAAGCGACGACGGCGCTTTTCTCTATATCCGGTAAATTAGGCTTGGACTCAATAGGGAGTTGGAGTCATGCTAATGAAGCGATAGTACTGAAGGGACTCGGGCAGGCCCACCAGATGTCCTTCGAGCATTGATGGAAGGCGGACCAGTCGATCCTAGTCAGTATTGGTTCCATCTACATGTGAAGATTGAAACAGGCTATGAAAAGTACAAGTGGATGAACAATCGAGTCATTGTCGGACGAGCAACGAGAGCGAAAGGAGAAGTGGCTTATGATGCATACTTTTTGGAAAACAATCCATGATGAAGTTGAATGGACTCAAGGACCGAAACTGGAAGGAATCAGACATAAGGCATTATATATGGTCTATAAAAATTCGATTAGATATACAAAAGCCGACTGGCTTTACTCAATGGGAATGAAAGCGTTGCAGTAACACCTCGGCCAAGTTGACGTATCGCCCCTGGCTCACGTCTTGCTGGGCAAGGATCTGCTCTGCTATCCCATGCGCCCAGACAAACTCGGAGTGGAAATCACGTAGTTCCCACAAACGTTGCCGGAGCCAGGATTGATGAGTTGCATCCCCGGTTTCGATCACCGCCATCAGCAATGGCCAGTGCAGTCGCGTGAGAAGCATTGGATTAGACAAAAATTGCTTTTGGGCGATGTCAATGATCCCTGCAGTAGCTTGTTGGTCAATGGGTGCAGGAAGAGCATCAACACATAGAAGACGACGGTATAGGAGAATCTGGGCATAAAAAGTAGAAACGGCCATGTAAATAGTGTTGAGTGTCCGCCTAGCGGAGACGCTTCCCGCAAACCGTGCAGTGATAAACAGATCGGAGAATTTCTAACGCAATCAGTGCCGCTGCGAACCTTTGGAATGGGCGGCACTCACCTCTCGAACGGCGAGAATCTCGCGGAAGAGGGACTCAGTGGATTTAGCGGTACCAGCCGCAGATTCCACGAGGACCTTCCAAGTTTTATGGCGTAACAAAAATCCCGCATGTAATAACTCCAAGGCCCTATAGTTTTCGATGTCGTCTAAAACCTCCTCGTCGGGGTACTGCTCGCCCCAAAAGCACCGGCCCCAGAGACGAGCACAGCGATGGAGATGATCCGGCTGTAGTGCGGGATTCCCAGACTGTGCAACATAGTCATTGAGGGATTCTGTGAGTCCAATCGGACGGCAACTGGCATCTATATATCTATTCTATGTAAGCAGTTGCTTTGTATCGCGAATACAGAAGAAACTCACAGAATCCATAAGAGAAACTGTTCAGGAATGAATGAAACTTTGGCGACAGTCGGTGCTTCATCAGTTGGCGTACCGATTGCCGGGGGCAAGAACATATCGTTCACATCCTTGATCCGGAAGAGTCGTGGGTGTGTTTCCAAGAGTGATCGTACCCCTTGAAGGTGAAGTTGAAGCTGTAGGAAATATCAATAACAGGTCACTAATCAGTTGTAGACGAAGTAGGTTAATGACGGTCGTCCTTACATGGCGCACTGAGTGTCCGAACTGCCACTCCCAAGCGATCATCAAAAAGACGGTCGCAAAAACCGTTTCTATCTCATCCAATGATACCTGACGGGGTGTCTCGAGAAGCTGCCTGAATTCTTTCACCGCCAGACCATAGTGGTATCGTCCATGGTCATCTGCCGTTGGCCGACCGGGAGAGCGTACAACCAATCCATTGCGGTGCATGTCGCATGCTGCGAGCGCAAGTATCATCCGCATGATAACTTTGTTGGATGCGGCGGGACCTTCATAAAGATGACTAGAATTTCGGGATATTCGATCAGCCGGAGAAATCTTCAGGTAACGCGCAGTGGAAGTGAACAGTGGGCGCGATTTTCGAGAAAAGCAAACTCACCAGAAGCTGCTCCATTTCCAACCCTTCATGTAATAATAAACGAGAGACGAAGAAGGGAAGTATTGAAAGTATTGACGGTCAAGGGAGTTCAGAGCCAATGAATTGGCGCAGGCGACATTGTCGACATTTAACGAGGGGTATATAGGGGTCGGAATAGGCACCGTATGACAGAATGGAGGTAGATGAGAGGCGTCTAATGGTAAGGGATCACCTGCCCAAGAGACTGGCGAAAGACTTGTGAGAAGAACATCTGGTTGGAAGTCGACCAGGCTATCGACTTTCGGCAGCGGGCAGGTCGGATATGGATCGGAAGTAAATGGAGCAGGTTCTAAATTGCGTATTTGAGTACTCCGTCCTCTTTTCACTGGAACTCCCCATTCACAATTGAGGCGCAAAGCAGAACAGCGCCCACAGACGGGTTTTTCTTCGCCACATTTAACCTTCCGACGGCGGCAGGTACTACAGCCTAGAGAAGTAAATGGGTTAGTCGGCAGTTGGGGAAAAATCAAGAAATATGAAGCATTACCGCTTTTGGACCGGGGGCCGTTGCGCCCGGATTGCATGGACATGAAGTACCAATCCCCCACCTCTGAAACCAGCAAGGATCAACCAGGCATGAACGGAGAGTGAATTGGAAGGATTGAAGATGAATTGGCAACGATCTCTGTTCAAGTGCCGAACGATAAGCTGCGCGGGCCGATAACGCGGGGAAGCGCTGACTCATCCCTTGCATAAATGACGTTCGTGACTTTGTTCTAGGCGTTGACAAGGAATATTGTTTTATTTTGTATTTGACTATTTGAGTAGTCGAATGTATCTATATATCAATTAAAGCTGGAGGAAAGATTCATATATTCACTCTAATAATCGAGGAAAAGTGTCGCGATTCATTATATCTCACAATGCTCGGGATTTCATGCAGTGAGCGTTCAGCCTTATAGTTCCAACTTTTATGACTATAGATTCACAGAATGATAAAATTTATAAAGCTGATTGATTCGATCTCTATGGGCAGCACCTCGCGAAAAGTATTCAATAACTAACAGATTTGTTCTTGTAATTGCTTCGTTGACTCTCGAATCCGATAAAATGTATACAATCCACATACCCCGTCTTAGATGATATATCTAATCCTTCCGCACAATTTCATCTTGCCATTGATTCCGCGTTATGTCGTATAAATCATCTCCTGAAACCATATCCCATCCAATAAGTGCCAAAGATTTTCCAACAATGACTGCTTCGGTATGCGCCTCATCCGTGCCAGCGGCAGCTGCAAATGTAGGATGATGAGGAAACGATTTTTCAGGTGCGGGAATACCAAACATTGTGTGTAGCGTGGGGGTCTCGTAGCTGACATTGCCTAAATTTAAAGTCAGTACTGTCACTTGGAGTAAGGAAGCAATACCACATACCAATATCAGATGATCCTGTTAGTACTTTATCGTGTCGCTTAAGTACATCCCGGTTGTACGATCCCATGTGGACTTGGTACCGCTCGCAGAGAGTGTCGTTTAATCGGACATCGGTATAAAGTTCATCCCTTGAAAGAACAAGTTAGCTAGTCGCCTTAGGATGAGCAAATTGAACTGCATACTCTTCAATCTTCACTTGGCAACCGGTAGCCAATGCGCCGGCCTCGATACAGTTACGCACTTTTCCAATAAGAGTAGTCAGTCCAGTGAGTGTGGGACTTCTGACCTGCCAGAAGGCTTTCGTATACGCAGGAATCACATTAGCAACCTTAGGAGTGTCCAAGAAAGCGCAATGGATTCGTTGGTCCGGTAGCAACTGTTGCCGCAGGACTGCCACATTGTTATAAGATGATACTAGTGCATCTAGGGCATTGATCCCCTCCCAGGGGTTTCCGCCCGCATGAGCGTTGCGTCCCGAGAATTCACCTATATTGAGAGATTACAATTAGCGATAATTCAGCCGCCGGTATCTGCTGCCTTACAATGAATATTCTTTCTAGCATTCATGAGTGTCCCAGCAATCCCACAGCACTCTTGGCCAGGGTATATTTGCTTGGGTCCAGGATGACTTGTTGGGAGTCAGTGCATGGTTCAGTAAACGCTTCCGAAATTCGAGGACTTACGCCATCAGCGAGATATCCACGCCCTTGTAAGCCCCAGCTTCAATGAGCTTGGCTTTTCCGCCTCCATTCTCTTCGGCGGGGGTTCCCAACAATTGCGTTCGCCCAGGGAGGCCAAACTTCTTTAGCGCGAGCGATAACGCGATGAATGCAGCAACACTGCTAGTTGATATGAGGTTATGACCACATGCATGACCAATATCGGGCAAGGCATCATATTCCGCGTTAAAATTGATCAACCGGCCACCAGTCCCACTCAGAACTTCAAATGATGTATCAAGACCGTAAGCGTGGCGAGTCACCGCGAACCCCTGTGCTTCAATAAAATCGCAGATGGTATCATGTGCCTGGTGCTCCTCGTAGGCAAGCTCGGGATTTGACCAGATCTAATCACCGTCGGCCTCGCGTTAGCCTTTCCTTAATTACACTATTTGAGCAGAAGCAGCCTGGTTTTACCTGATGATTCAACTCTCGCAACTCCTTCTGAAGTCCCTCGAGCGCGGCGTCCACGAAGGCTTTGACTTCCTTGATGTTGATTTCTGTGACCGTCATGGTGTGCAAGTATCAGTCTGAATTTTGGGGGAAAGGATCTTCCAAAGTGTTTCTTTGACAAAGGTGTTCTAACAGTGGCAATATATGCATGTTTATTTAATTGTTTTTAGAATGCCACATCGGGGGGGGAGCAGACACTCTGATCAGGTAGCATTCGCGTGGCGTTTGCCGACGATCGAATGAGAGGGAGAGGCGAAGCAGAATGTGTCATGAGCACGACCATTTTGGCCTATCGCCAAATTAGTTATCTGAAAGAAACCTTGGAAGAGGTATCAATCACAGAGATTCGAGGCGGAAATAGCGGTTATCATCCCGCGATACTGAGGTTGGCCTATCAATACGGAACCCTCGGCAATCTGCACAGACATATGGAATCCGGGGTAAGATATGATGATATGTTGTCATTCAGTAGATTGGCTGGCATAAAGTGGGTAATCAAGCTCGGCTCCTTTCAAAAATACCCCAAGGTCTTGTATCCCCATACAGTCAACTTGTAGAAGATGTCTGTCTTAGAGTCTATTTGATCAAGTCAACATTCGCTGGGCAATCCAATTATTGGGTTCGGATATTATGACCGCCTATTTCTTTTCTCTCTTGTGTATTACCTATTCAAAATTACTCAAGTCGTTTTCCCGGGGTGTGATAGGGAAAGTGGGTTGCCGATGAGGATAGAAAGTGATTGCCGACGTTCCTATATCATGCATTTGATTCGCTAGACTGCCGACATAGAAATGCCAATGTTTTGCTCCTCATGAACTCTAAGCAAACAGCAACTGAATAACCAACTAAACTATAGCTATACAGATAAATGGGAAAGAATTCGGCACCTAGAACTAGCCACCGTTGTCTTTCATTGCCGTTGACTTCGCCCGCGTTGAGGCCAACTGTAATCGCCCCAACCCCGCCTTCTTTTTCTTGTAGTAAGTGTAGAAGTAGTGATGATACTAATAGAAACAGCAATTATCAACGTAATACTCATACTTTAAACACGAGAATCATTAAAAATTGTTGCCCTATCAGAAGCTATCTTGTATCATACAACGCCACCTAGTCTAGATGCCTACGCTTGGCCTCTATGTGCTGGGAGTCATATAGACCCTCGAAATGCCCACAAATCGATAGATATCAATTCAGATTAGTTTCCTTCACAATATCACTTTCACACATTCCTTACATTTTATCTTCTGTGCCTTGGTTCCTTTCGCTTGTCTTGCGCATTATTTGATTCAGTATGGAAAAGCAACATCACCCGTCTGATGTTGCAGAATCTGGCCTTGAAAAGCTCAAGGTCGATGAGTCCGTGCTACGTGATGTGGATTTCGGACAAGTCCTCGAGCTTGAGACAACACCAGAAATGGAGAAGAGAGTCTTGAGAAAGCTGGATCTTTTTTTGATACCTCTTATGGGCGGATGCTATATGCTGCAGTATATCGACAAGCTAGCAATCAGCCAGGCGACCCTTTTCAACCTTCGACAAGACTTGGTATGTTTTCCATGTTCATAACGTGTTTTTGAGCTTCTCTTTGACCACTGACTGCTCCTAGAACCTAAAAGGCAATGAATACAACTGGGTATCCGCTATTTTCTATTTCGGGTATTTTGCGTGGAGTTGGTATGAATTCGATTTATCCCATACTTTTAGTCTCGGCTAACTGATAGGTTCAATTTAAGGCCTAGTTCCTATTTGGTTGGTATGTTTGTGTGAAGGCCTCGATACATTTGTTGACCCCGATTGTGTCGGGTCTATGATAATGGAAATGAAACAGTTTATTAACATTTCTTTTCAGTCAGACTTCCTTTGGGAAAGTACCTTGGGGTGGCTGCTTGCGTTTGGGGGGCTTGTCTCATGGCTCATGCTGCCTGCAAAAATTGGGGGGGACTCATGGCAGCTCGATTCTTCCTTGGTGTTGGAGGTACGAGTCCCCATCTGGATCTCTCTAGCAATACTAACGTCTCACCAGAGGCATCTATTGCCCCGGGATTTGCCCTAATTACGGGAATGTTCTATACCAGAGAGGAACAACCAGCTCGACAGGCGGCCTGGTTTATCGGTAATTCCATTGCTGTCCTCCTTGGTGTGAGTATCAATGGGCCTCGGAGAAAGATTACCGAGTCAGCTAACAAATACGTTTATAGGGATTGATTGCGTACGGCATCGGAAACATTCATACCACAGCGATTGCCCAATGGCAACTTTTATTCCTTATCCTAGGGGCTGTCACATCTGCGTATGGTGTCATCTTGTTCCTCGCTTTACCTGACTCGCCGGCCAAAGCCATTTTCCTCAAATCTAACGAGCGGGCCATCGCAGTTCAACGAACCTTGAAAAATAAAACTGGAGTTTTGGATCAGGGAAAGTTCAGGTGGAACCAAGTTTGGATGGCCATAAAGGATCTTCAGATGTGGTTTCTAGTACTATACACCCTATGTGTCAACTTTTGCAATGGGGGGCTCACGAGCTTCTCTGCTATCATTATCACGGGCTTTGGCTTTCCCCACCTCGAGGCACTTCTCATTCAAATGCCTATTGGAGGTGCTCAACTCGTCTTTCTGCTCCTGACCTCGGGAGTTGCCTCACTTGTCCCCAAGTCTCGAATCCTTATGATGATATTCAACACAGCAGTCTCGATGGTGGGTATGCTACTAATTTGGAAGCTCGACGATGATAATCGGGCTGGGAAGATGACTGGCCTATGTCTGGGTGGTGTCTTCGCTGCGAACATACCTTTGTCTCTCAGTCTGATCAGCTCAAATGTCGCTGGGTTTACGAAGAAAAGCACAGTGAGTGCGCTCATGTTCGCGGCGTACTGCATTGGTAACATTGTGGGGCCTCAATTCTTTCTTCCCTCTGAGGAACCGTCATATCCGGTAAGTACTTTATTTTTCATTATTATCATCTCTAAACCAGCTTCTGACACGACGCAGACCGGAATAAAAGCAGCCATGTCGGGCCTCGCCTTCGGAATTTTCTTTTTAATATGTCTTTACGTCTTTTATGTCTGGGAGAATCGCCGCCGAGATAAATTGTACGGATCCCCGAGGGAATTGACGGAATCAGAAGAACTACAGGACGAGCTATCCAACAAGACCGATCACGAGATTGAAAGTTTCCGGTACTTGCTTTGAGACAATTTGCTTTTGATATAATTCATGAGCACGACCACTTATTGATGATCTTTCATACATTCTTTCTCTTGTCCTTCTTATATCTTGTCGCATGACACACCAGCAAGTACTTGGCGAAGAAATCTTCGGCAAACTCGTCAAAAGGTTCGTAGGAAGCGCCAAGCTGATAGGCTGCTGCAATACCGGAGATGCAAGCAATCTCATGCATGTTCTGCGATTTAAATTGTCAACATCATATCTGATGACTTCAATGAAAAAGACTCACCACCATGGTCCAACTCCCGGCATATAATGTGTGGTTGGTGCCATTAATAAACATCATTCCTGGGACAACTCGGAGATAGTGCTGCCACCTATGCCCAAACTGGTGCCACCATTTTTTACTAGATAGCATTGTCAAAAAATGGTCATCGTTGGTGATTTACAAGCATCAATCCGATTAACATACGATATTATCTTTGATGGATCAATGTCGTTCCAGGTCCATATATCCTTTTCCTGGTCATTCTTATGAAAATATAAGTAATGGAAAGCCGCGAAATTGTGTTTTTTTAAAGAAAGAAACGTACCAAGAAGATTGTCTGAAACACATGTTGGTCTTGCGAAGGTGGCGGATTGTTCTCGCCCAGGTTTTCTCGAAATTGGTGTTGGTAGTGACTGCAGTTGAAGCCCATCTCTATTTTGCCGGGGTCGGATTGGTAGGAGCGTGTGAAATACATTGGGCGAAATCCTAGCCAGCCATCCTTTTGGCTCAGGGGCTGCTGTTCCGCGAATTCGATTTGCGCTTTTCGCGTTTCAGAATTTGCCTCCGCCGGTAGCTCTGGACCATATTGCATCTCAAAGATATTTTGGAAGTATGTTGAGTCTGAGTGGGTTATGGTGATGTCGTTATAAAACTTAACCCCTCCCAGCACATATCTTTCACGCCATGTAGCGTGGTGATCAAGTAGCCTCTTCGCTTCATCTGCAGGACAGCAAATGACCAGGTCGTCGAACTTTTCAATTGACGGGTCTCCTTTTGCTTTACCATCTTCATAATCTTGCAGTTGCAGCACTACCCCTTTCTTTCCGCGCTCTATGATTTTTGGATGGCAATTTAACCTGACTTCGACGCCTTTCACACGCAGATCGATGGTCCAGTCCCGATAAAAGTTGCTCAGGTTTGGAAATGTATACATGGTAGGAAGATTGGGCAAAAGGGTATCAGGGTCATACTCCCACAGCTTCATCTGAGGATCATTGAAGAGGCGTTCCAGTAGGACACTCGATACGTTTGGCGTTTGGTTCCCTGTCCCTAAGAACAAGGCTAGAAGAGGCAAAATCATTTTGTTGCTAAAGTCACGGCTGAAGCGGAATAGGCGCAGAATTACCTTGACAGGCATGATTCCGAGAATGGGCATCAAATATTTGATGCATGATAGGACTCGGGAAAGCTTCTTGATTTCCGATGAATGTTCGTCAACCAGATGGCTTGGGAAGACATTGGTCCAGAAATCCTTCCCCTTTCCGAATGCTACTTGAAGCTTGACCGGCTGTGGCTCGTAGCCGTAGCGACGAAAGAATCGAAACGTATGTCGGAAAATCTGCGATCCACCTTGAACTCCGTCGTTCAGCCAACTTGCACCATGTTTGGATGCATCTAAGTCAATTGAAGTTGCTTGACCACCGGTATAACCCGCGGTGTCAATAAGAGTCACTGCAAATTCTGGATGCTTAGCTAGCGTCGAGGCGCATGACATGCCAGCAGCACCGGCGCCTATAATGGCGATTTTCTTCTTTGGTGTCATTTTTTCTCACGAGCTTGTTCGATGTATGTACACGATGTGAAGAGAATTATTCCAAGGGATTTGTTATTCATCCCCAGGAATGTGTTGATGTCACTAGAGTGATGTCAGATATAGATCCTACGATGGGCCAATCACAATGCGGAATCTTTCGATCGGTCTAAATTCCAACACCTTCGTATATGTCTTCCTTTGATTTGATCAACTTGTAAATCTACGTTGTATGTCTATGTAAGATGGTACCTAGATAGTGCTAGGTTTTATGTATTCTCTCGGAAAAGTGGCCGTCCAAAAGCCTCTGCCCTCATATCGGCTTGACAGCATCTCTAAAATGATTGTTTGTCCGTGGGATCGCTAGGCTTCATCAAGCTCCACAGTTATAGAATGACAATGAGTGTCTTTATGCTTTCGATCGTTTATAGATATTGTAGATCGTAGTTGCCCTATGCTATAGGACAAGAACATGATCTTTATGTATGACAAACACCCCTTTCTCATCAATGCATAGACTCATTGTTGCGATGTTCGATACATAATTAATTTATAAATGTCAAATATTTGTCTCAATCTATAATAAGAGTTAGAAGTTAAAAAAGGGCAATTTGTAAGATAAGAATATAAGTTTATAGCTATTTATGTGGTTAGATCAGATTTTTTCTTAATATGTGCCTTGCCTACGGTTTTCGGGCTGCCAATCCCTGCCACCTTTTATTGGGTTTTTCCCCAGCTTCATTCTTCAATCAATCAACAACCAAGCAGGTTTTCTATTCTGCTTTCCTCTCCATATCCATAAGCCTAGTAGCCTTAACTGTTTCATGTTTAACATTGCTAGTCAACATCTCTCCTTCTCTTTTCTTTTCTTTCCTTTCCTTTCTTTTTTGGGTCCAATTTGTCGGCCTAGCATGTTTGACTCTATTTGGTCCATACGTCGGGTTCAATCACAGATGCGATAGTTTCATCTGAATACGTGCCTAGCTCGTGCGGCTCGAAATTCAAGGGGCTGTCCTGTGAGTAGGGGAGCTTTTCCTAATGGCCCACTGTTTCAAGCCCAAAGTCTTGCTGCCGATTCCCTTCATGACAGTATCTGTCGCGGTTGTAAGATCCGCTACGACAAATGTAGATCGGTGCTTGGGTAATGCACAAAAATAAGGCATTCGCAGCAAACGATGTGAACTTTTTGTAATACGGATTTATCCAGACTTCTCAGTACATTGCAGGATCGCCCAAATTGGCTCATACACCATATAGACAATTAAAGTAGCAGGCAGACGACGCTGGGGCGAATTCTACTTCACTCAACCGATTATACCGAGGCGCTCAATCACTTCCTTGACTCTGTGACGACATGATCACCACCAACACACAAACTAGTATCTGAAAGTTCTCGTTAAGTTCGGCCCCGCTCTCGGCCCGCATTTTTCCATGTTTTCCGCTAGCGTGTACTTTCAACGAATATAGACTCGGAAGATTGCGGTTATTGCTGGCAATCGCTTTTGTTATCGTACGCCCTTCGTCCTTTCTCTGTCCGTGATTTCCCGGATATATGTCTTTTATAATCAGACCCAGGCATTCCATTGTCCCTTGAACATATACCTTTCAATCGCTCAATGATGACGAGCAAGCTATCTCTCGGCGCTCTAACATCCAGTAGCGCCGGCATCATCACTGCATACATCTGTAAACAATGGCTCGATCACTCGTATCCTAGGATTTCCATTAGCAAAGTATCGCGATTGAGTGCATGTCGACAACTTGTGGACAAAGCATGTGACAGCGCCTCGGACACAGACATGCCAAAGGCATGGGGAGCAGACAACGCAGGCCTGTTATCCTCATGGTCGGAAGCCAACTCTGGGGATCGAAAAGATCGCTGGTTGTCATCATATGTTGCAGTTCAGCTAGACGTGCCACTGGCGCTACTAGCATCCTACACAAGCGAGCCCAATCAAGCCAAACCAAACAAATGTGACAACAAAACGCATACCACGGACGACATGACGCGAAATCTAATCAAGGCCTTTCTCGAAGCACGGTCAAATGGCCCTGATGGATGGCTCATAGACAGGAACGTGCCTGCAGTAGCTTTCACGCCCGGGAGTCACTTATTCGGAGACTCGGGTGGTCTCTCTGCCTTCATGTTTGGCAGCTGGAGTTCGAGGTCAAACATATCAATCCACCCTTCTGGTCTCCCTAAAGAAGCACCTCTTCCAAGTTCGTTCTTTCCCTCCAACGAAGAACTTATCGCATCACAAGGCTCATCTCTACCTGAGTCGACTGGCACAGTCATCTACTGGAGGGTTCCCTCTGGGTGGACCAATACGTTGAACCATGTAGCGGCCTACGGCTGGCCGTGGCGACTAATGGATGGTGGTTTCCAGGAATTCATCGTGGAGAGAATATCGGACGAAACAGCGAGAGTGACCTACATCACAGTGGAGTGCTCTGACTTGCGTCCTAGTGATCAAGCAACAAATGATTTTAAAAGGCCGCCGTGGCTCCTCTACGAGGCTCACGTTTTATACGCCCAAAGTCTTCTTTTTAGGACCGTTCAACAGCTGAAGAAGACACATTCGACATCGAAATGTTAAGCAGACTAGTGTATCAAGTAGCTAGAAATTCTCAACTTTCACGACCATAATCCTCCACCTCCAATCGCTTAAATCCATTGATGAACGACAAAAGAAACGGATCATAGAGGGCCATTTTTGACATGGCATGGTTTTGGTTTAGATAAATCGATAGACTTTTCTATAGAACATGTGGTCTGTCTATATATCCGCGGTAATAGCGTCGGAAATACTATAAACTAAACCAATTCGCTGCAGGGGGCAACTAACTGTCTTTTGTTTTATTTCACAACGCTCTGTGGCCTGCGGCATATTCAATATTGTGAGAACTAACCTGATCCACTGTACGATCCACAAAAAATCAGAACATTCTTTCCAAGTTGAGCCGAGCGAAAAACAAAAAAATTAGTTTCGCTGGGAATCGAACCCAGAACCTTTCCGGAACACTCGCTATTGAAGCAATTGTTAACGGAAAATCATAACCGCTAGACCACGAAACTATTGATTGGAATTGAATTAGCAATAAGGCTATGTAAGGCATTACCGTAATTTGAAGATGAATTCAACCTGTCTTCTTAGTTTCCAAGGCTTTGTATATTTCTTTAGTATTCCAAAAGAAACAGGTTGAAATTAAGACTAGCTTAGATATCTTCTATAAATGGTCTCATTTACACTCTAGATCATATAACCATTGCACGGCGAAACATGTCACTGACTACATGTGTATATATATGTGCAAGTACAATGTAAATCTGGAAAAATCTTGATCAAATTTGAAGTCTTACTGAATACAAGAACATACAGGATTGAAGCTCTTTATCAGTGCTCTGAGCTCACACCTGTAGATGCTCTTTCAGTTGAGTTTCATTTAAACGCCTGGTACTATCCTAATAAAACCGTAAATCTAAGCAACATTGCCGTTGTTCCATACCCCCTTTGTTTTGATCTTTCTATTCGTCAGCATGCTTCATGTCAATGAAATCTTTGTTCTTGCACTGAACGAATCCTTGGGATTGGATATCTGTACTCATTAGTCATTGTTCGGTCTACTGATTTACCTCCATTCACCTCTTCACTCTATAGTCTTGACACGAACCTTTAAAAGCAACCTTTGAACTTATTGGCGTTTCATATCGAGAGAGTGATTTCCTAATCTCCTTTGTCAATGGACCTTCTTCTGTTATAACCTGTTCCCACTGTCGAGCCCCGAACTTTTCTTGTGGCATGTCTATTAAATTTTGTTTGTTTTAGCTTAGGTGATGAATAGAGGTGTACTGGGGGGTTACTTTTGACTTGACAGCCTTTTGTGATAGAAAGAAATTATCATTCCACATTAAGATTACTATGCCCCTATCATCTTAATTGCTATATCGATAGCGGTGTTGGCTGGACATGGTAGCTTGCAAGCCGTAGCTAGTCATCCTGCCCACCAAAATCTCGAAGTAATCTTGTGAAATTGTACTTTTTATCGGTACATAATAAGAAAGTCTGAGTTGATGTGACCTATCGATGTGATAACTTGACTCCGGATGTTCTTAGGAAATTGTTCCAGTCACCAGACGCAGATAGGGGACGTAGCCGTGAAATCATATGCGCCCTGTGCTTTGCTCTCGAGGGAGGTGATGTTGCATTTTTTATCATCTTTGCGGTTCTTGTGATCCAATACAGTATTTTTGTGGTCCACCAGAGCTCAGTCCAATGAAATAACCATTAAGCACGCGACCTATATAATCGGCAAATATCGTGCATATATCTTTTGCTATTTGCATTCTAATACTTTTAGATTTCCGGACATCGAATCACATTGCAAAACAGCCTCTTGCTCAGCCGAGTTGCAAAATCTCGCCATAATGCTCTTTTCCAAAATTTCCAGTGCTGGGCTACTCAGCACCTTCGTCCCGGGAGCCCCTCTCACCTCTCAGCGAAAGGCAATCCATCACAGCCGACGGGCCTCTCAAGTAGTAGGCAGGAGAAGCAGTCGACCCTACAAACCAGCCACTGCAGATATACTCTATCTGAACGGCTAATCACATGAAGAGTATAATTCAAATTGGGCTGGAGCCGTGCTTATTGGCAATGGATACACTTCTGTCTCCGGACAAATTACAGTTCCTGCACCTCAACTTCCCAGTGGGGCCGATTCCTTCACGAGCTACTGTGCTTCTGCCTGGGTCGGTATTGACGGTGATACCTGCTCTACGGTTATCCTGCAATCTGGCCTCGACTTTTGTGTACAAGGAAACAGTACTTCATACAGTGCTTGGTATGAATGGTATCCAGATTATGCTCATGATTTCAGCAATATCCAGATCTCGGCTGGTAACGTGGTCAATGTGAGCGTTGAAGCTACTTCAGTAAATTCTGGCACTGTTGTTATCGAAAACTTGTCTACGGGTACATCTGTGAACCACACATTCCCGCCCAACTTTAGTGGTAAACTTTGCGAGTTTAATGCAGAATGGATTGTTGAAGACTTTTCAATCAATGGCGGCTTGGCACCTTTCGCCAACTTTGGCAGCGTCATATTCTCAAATGCAGTCGCCTCTACTGGTGCAAACAGCTTCGGACGCCTGAGTGCTACCACCATGGACATTTATCAGGACCAGGTCTTGACTTCATCTTCTGTCACCAGTCATGGCGTCATTGTCAGTTACATCTGATAGGGTAACTAAATGAACCGAGGCCTTCTTTTACAGTAATCGATGTAACGTGGGAAGTGAGCGCAATTGAATAAGGCTAGGGTCCAATTTCCTCATTCCTTCTTCGTTGTGATTGCTTTTGGTTGATCACAATAGTCTCAATTTAAAATCCCTCTTTTACTTTTGAAAATAACATAGCTACACTCAAGCAATACGATCTATTCCCGAATTCGTTTTCCCGGATGCTTTCTAGAGTGAAAGAGATTTGCACATGATAGATATTAGGCCCGCTCTAGCGCGCTGCTTTACAAGATGAGAGGGTACCAAGAGCCTCGCTAGCCATCTATTAGGTGTAATTCAAATTCATACACGAAGCCCGCATTTTGGGGTGGTACCACTGCAATGAGTATCTCTGACGCTATGTTGAGCTTTGGGGGTCATCGTACTTTGATACCACAAAACCGCCATAAAGAATCTTGAACCACATCATAACAAGCTCCATAACGCAGAACCTTCATTGTTCGAAGGTTAAGCACAGTGGATGAGGCTCGAGGATAAAGGAACTTCTGTTTTCCATAGTCGATCATAATATCGGCCGCCCTCAATATCTCCGGCTCGATATTGTCCACAATATTTGTTGTTTCCTTGACTGTTATATTAGCCGAGGACCCCATCACTGGAGTCCCTCTATTGTGGCAAGTTGAGAGATTTCCTCTGATAGTCCACCTGCATTCACCAGCATTGCCAAAGTACCATCTAAAGTGCTTTGATCCAGAGTATCAGGCGGAATTCGCTGATTCATAGGATGTTCGGGGTGATATGGCGTAATGATTCCGATGGGAAGGCCCAAGTCAACAGTCAATAGTTTGACTATGTCGCCTCCGCGTGATGGCAGAACATGCATATCACAATTTAGAGTGAAGCTTCCAATCATTGCATGTCGCCTATATGGTTTTCGCTGCTTGGCTTGGAACATACGGCTCAATGCTTGGGGGTCAATCGCGATGATTCCATAGCCAACATTCACTGGGATAATTGCAACCCCTCCCTTTTTGAGAGCCTCAAAACCCGTCCTGGCATCTTTCTTCGGGTCTGGGAAGGGGTAGACATCCTAGTTGCACAAAGGTTTCGAGATTTGTCGATAACGCCGAGTAAGGGGTCTAGTCTCAGTCTAGAAAGCGATTTAGTCAAGTAAAGATGCAATTAACCCCCGTCACTACCATGTAAGTTGTTTTCAAAGGAAGTCAGAATCAACTGCTTCCGAGTTATGTTTTAGCTATCTTTTACACATAAAGGGGGCAGTATTTAAAGTCCTTTGTACAATCCCATGTGAACCGATAAGCTGTGATACACTAGGGGACGCAACTTCCAGGGACTCGTGCCCATAAAATCTCAATTATGCAATAGCTGTGTCGAGAAATGAAACATCGACTACACTGTACAAGCGGAAAGATTTTGCGCACCCGCATGTCCCTATCACATGGACTATAATCAATCCAAACCGGCAGAAATACCAGACTTTATTCACTCGATTATCACATAGGAATTGTTGGAGCAAAATTCACCACCATTTGTGCCCTTGTTGGCTTTGAGTTCGGACGGAGGGACATTTGACATTTCGGTCGGCCAAACAGCATGCCATGTTCCTTGTGCGCGAACAGAATATTGATGACCCTTCTTAAGGCCAGAGACTGGCACTTTGACATCGACATCTAGAGTCTCATGTGCCCTTATCTCCACAAGATCCTCTTCGGAGGCAGGGAGCTTGCGTGATACCATAATACGGGGGATATCAAGCGGCTCTTGGTCTGTCGTATCAGAAAGCTCAAACACTCCTAAAACACCAGCCTGAGGGTCCAGTGGAGTATTCCACCTCAGGATGGTGACAGGCACATCTGCAGTGTTTTGAACTGAAACAGTAATAGGCAAAGCGAGTGTTTGTGATTGCATGGTTGGTGTCTGGAAGGCCAAGGTGACTTGCAAACTCAAGTTCATGTTGGTGCCCATTTTTGCGTTGAAAGCGATGCGTACGTGTGATTAATATGATATCTTCCGGAAGTACAATTGTAGTAGTAAAGAAGTGAGTTGATCGGTAAGTTACGGAGGGACATAGAGGGTATTAGATGACTAGTAAATCAAGGGGGGTATTCCGTCAACCATTCGTTATCTTGCCCCATGTTCAAGATGCTGAGTATTTGCAGAAACATGGATTTTGAGCCAATGAAAAAAAGTTCATTTTTACCCTAAGTCAGCTGGGCCGGGGTACTGTACCACATCCTCCCCGGGCTCCGTGCAACACTCCTTGCCAGAAGACTTGGCATCGCGCTATCTCTAACAGTGCCCCTCACATTCTGAACAGCCAAGACTCTCCTCTAATTTATAATGGCTGAGACTAAGCATTATTTCTGCAGTCAAGACTTCGACGCCGTCTTGGGTGGTATCTTGGCACCGGAGTCCGGCGACAAATGCAGGGTCTAAGGCTTGGCGCTATGCAAATGAGAAGCTCTTCATGTTGATCATTAAGTGAAAGAATTATGCACGTCAGCATTTTACTACCAATAGAATGTTTCTTTAGTCGTGGGAGTCATCCATGGATGAGACCCACTGATGTAGAACAATCCCTTTGTCTTCCCACAAAAGGACTGAATCTGCAGCACCACTGGACTTTTGTTATGTGTGATCTTCATCATCCAGATGAATGATAACGGGCTATGTTATATGTGTAGATCCTTGTAATCTTGATGAAGATTGCTAGGTTTTAGCGTCGCCCTTGTTTATCTCTAGCCGATCTTGAGGAGTTACATCGGACAACCTCCGCTCTTAGTGTCTTTCTTGGTCACGACATAGAAGCTAATATAGTCTCCTAAGACCAAGGGCATACACACTTCGCTGAACATAGTCATTTAGAGACACGGGATTCCGCCGGGCCAAGACGAAACCCTCGGTGATTTTCTGAATGTGTAGCCCTTTGAAGATATCTACAACCAGTGAAATGATTGCCCACAGGCCTCTTTGGAAATTTTAGCATCTCGGAGTGTCTTCAAACGGTGATAACAGGGCTGGTAATTCTCTCGTGCTGTATGCGAGGTCATTTTCAGACGTTGATCGTAGTCATTTCGGGTAGGAAAGATACCACCAACCCGTTTCATCACATTTTCTGGGCAATGGCGGCAAGATGGAAGATGCACCAGGGGAAAGAAAGCCACGGCCTCCCAAAGCAATATTGCAGTGTATCTCCAATGGGCTATAAAGCATAGTCATTTTCCTCTCGAGATTTGAGGTTTTATCAGTCCATCAGCATTCGAAGCAACAAAGCTACCGTCAATCCTCAAAGTATCAATTTTCCAAGTCCTTGGATTTTCGAACAAAATGCGTTTCGCTGCCATTTCCACCGCTCTTCTGGCCCTCGCACAGCAAGCCTGTGCTTTGCCTCTTGAAGTAGAGGAGAACTCTGCGCTCGATATTACCTTGAGCCATGTCAGCGATACCCGTATCAAGGCTGTCGTGAAGAACTCTGGTAGCGAGGATGTCACTTTCGTGCATCTCAACTTTTTCCGTGACAGTGCTCCCGTAAAAAAGGTTGACGTTTTCAAGAACGGTATTCATCAAGCCATTCAAATATGATTTTTTCCACGCTAAGTTTCATATTAGATGCCGAGGTTACCTTTGAAGGTATCAAGCGCCGTTTCAGACTTCAGGGTCTCACCTCTGAGGCCCTTACCTCGCTTGCTGCAGGCGAGACTTTCGAAGATGAATTCGACATTGCCACCACCAGTGACTTGTCTGGCGGAGGTGCTCTGACTCTTCGTTCAAGCGGCCTGGTGCCTATTGTTACCGACGGTGCAGTCACAGGCTATCTGCCATACCGATCCAACGATCTCAAGATTGAGGTCGATGGTGCTAAGGCATCCCGTGTGCTGAAGGCAATCAAGCCTCTTGATCGCCGCACGGTCGAGACTTGCAGTGACTCGAGCAAGAAAACGGCACTTGACAAGGCCCTCAAGAACACTGTGAGTCTTGCAAATGCTGCCGCACAGGCCGCTCTGTCTGGTTCTTCTACCAAGTAAGTCATTACCTTAAACTCTCGGTTTAAAATGCTCACGATTTTATAGATTCAATGAGTACTTCAAGACCACCAGCACCGCTACTCGTCAGGTCGTTGCCGCTCGCCTTAAAGCCGTTGCAAAGGAGGCCTCCTCAACCACCTCTGGCTCCACCAAGCACTACTGCACCGACGTCTACGGATAGTCAGTAACCCATTCTTTGTCCATTTGTTCACAGTGACTCACAAGCAAACCTAGTTGCGAGACCAATGTCCTAGCCTACACTCTGCCATCCTTGAACGTGATTGCCAACTGTGACATCTACTACTCTTACCTTCCAGCCTTGGCCAGCACATGCCACAGCCAAGATCAGGCCACCACTACCCTTCACGAATTGACTCACGCCCCTGGAGTGTTAGTTCGCCCTGAACTCCGTGTCACCTTCTGCAGAATCGGGATTTTATACTGACGCATATTTCACCATATATAGTTACAGCCCAGGAACCGAGGATAACGGATACGGATATTCCGCGGCTACCGCCCTTACTAGCGCTAAGGCCGTGTTGAACGCCGACTCGTACGCTTTGTACGCGAACGGTAAGTGTCAAATGTGCTTTTCTACAGTCGATAGTCAGCTGACTCACGACAGCAATCTACCTTGGTTGCTAAACGCCTCATTGCCATGCATGCACTCTGGAGGATGAATGTAGTGCCATCGGAGTACTTATGGGACTGTCAGATAACAGTTGAATGGTGTTGTGTTGACTCAGTGGATCGGATAGTGGTGTTGAGAAAGCAGTGTTTGCGAATTTGAAGTTGAAGTTGTTGAGACTGATTTTTAATGCAGATTTTGAAAAATGATGCAAAGTTCTTCTGTGGATGTACATGTAGCCAACTGGTTGAAAGGTCGTAAGGGTGTGTTGAAATCATCCCTGGGAGATGTCGCGCTCGCGTTACCTTTAGCTTCCGCCTTGTATGACGATAAATTGCTAGCCCGGACCGAAATGACGGCCCACGATGCAGCAGACACAGCTTTGTAGACATGAAAACCTGCGGACCTATTTGCATCATTTGGAGAAGGGTGTAGTTCGTTATTTTCGCTCCAAAATGTACAACCAATGGAATACTTCCGGTGTATGGGTCGAGGAGGAAACGGGCCCAGCGGGAGCCTTCAAGGCTATGCGAGATCGTAGTGTCCAGTATTCGGCCATGAAGTTGAGTCCTTCGAATCGCATGGTCGAGTATGAAAGAGCCATCCATGCCGAACCCTTTTCAGTTAAAGGGACAAGTTGTAAAGCCAAGAGCTCCACTGGCGACAATGTGGCGCCCGGGTACCTGGACAAAATGTCGATAACTATTGGACAATTGGCCAAGAGCTCTTCGTCAGAGTTGATTTTCAAGTCGCCAGAGGTTGAGATTGCATCGCTGGTACTCTTGTCCAAGATCACGTCAAAAGGTGCAAATTCACTTAGGACAGAGACCTCTTTCCATAAGCGCAAGTCAGCACGCATCCATTGCATTGCATGCATGGGATTCTTTGTGCGCTCAAATTCACTTCCAATGCGAACGGCTTCGGTCGAGAAATCAGCGTTCTACCAGACGTGTTAGTCGGATCCGGGGCCAATCATTGTATACGAGAGCCTTACCACAATTCCGTTCCCCTGCCATTCCCGTTCTACGCACTTATCACGTAGAGTACATCCTAGTTTTGAAACACCAGGACCAAGATGTAAGACGCGAGGAACTTTACCTAAGATAACACTAGAGCGATTTCCTAGGTCGGCTAAAACGGCCTCCAGAAGGGCCTCGCCAGAATTTAACCATTCGCCGACATCTTCACCAGTGGCAAAGCGTGTATTCCAGAATTCGGGATCGTCGTAGTCCGGTGCTCCTTTGAGCTTTGTGTGCGTTCTCCTAGACATGACTGGCAGAGCATCATGAGAAACCCGTTGAAAGATATTGATCTCCAGGGCTTGAACCGCTGACGTAAGCGGATATCTGAAGCGATCGTCGCCTGACATTCCGGGCATAAACCTCATCATTAACTATGACAAAGATGATCTGGCTTGAAAACAGATCAAGGGTTCTTTTGCATATGGTGCGATTTCAATATCTATTTACAATTTTGGATCACCCATAAAGGTGGTCGTTAATCAATCCTCCGCGGGCAATGCACCTTCAGCCTGCATCTCCAGAGCAACCTCTTCAACCTCCTTCCATACCCTGAGCAGATTACCTCCCGCTATATTGCCTGCATCTTTATCACTGACTCCGCGATTGAGCAACTCTGCGATCAAGGCCGGGAATCTGGACACATCTTCCAGTCCCCGAGGAACCGTGGGGATACCATCAAAATCGCTACCTATACCAACATGCTCGAAGCCTATGAGATTTCCAATATGTAGAATGTGATCAACAACCCTTTCCAGAGTTGCATTCTCAGGATCTTCATCGGGTATACCATTTGCACCGTCAGAAGCTGTGCAAGAAATAAAGTCAGGTGAGAAATTGACCATAACTAGGGAGCGCTTCTCCCCAACCAGCTTCAGAATGTCATCGGGCACATTACGCGGGTGTGGACAGAGCGCATATGCAGAGCTATGACTGTAAATTACTGGAGCTCGGCTACCGGTCCATTCGGACTTGCCAGAGCCAAGTACATCACGCATAGTGTCGGTGCTCACATGAGCCAAATCAACAATCATACCAAGACGGTTCATCTCAAAAACCAGCTTTTCGCCTTCTTTGCTGACACCATGCCAGAGGGGATCGGATTTTTGGATGCCGCCGGGAACTTCAAGAACGGCAGCATCGGCATACCGGTTGTGGCAATTATGCGTCAAAGTTGCGTATGATACACCCAGTTCGTAAAAGATTCGTAGGTGAGATAGAGAGTTGCCGATTGAATGCAATCCCTCGATACCCAGCGGGGATATTATCTTCCCTTCGCGAAAAGCAGACAAGGCAGTGGTACCATTTGGCGGGGCGGAAAAGACGTTGGGATAAGCTCGCTGAACGCGCGACATAACATCCACCTGTTCCATGGTCTCCCGCACGCCTATAATTATGATGAGTACATGGTGTGGCTCATGACAAATATTTCACTTACTGGCTGCGTAGTTCTCGTCGGAGAAGTCGGAGCCATTCTTCGGGCAAGGCACGAAGACACTCCAAAAAGTACCACCAACTCTGCCCTTCTTCAATCGAGGGATATCAACATGGCCAGGTAGTGTGCCCTTGAGAAAAGCTTCAGTGAAATTCCGATCATTGATATGGTTCTGGAAGACCTCTCGAATGAAGATAGGGAAGTCATCATGACCGTCTGTCCAATATGTTAATCCTAATCAATATACTTTTTTACTTTTCTCCTAGGTCCTTACCGATCAATGGAGTCCGAGACAATATTTTCTGTACCCTGCCCTCGATGCTGAGTGGGGAGCACGATAAATGTGGTTTGGTAAACCAAGCGATAGCTAGGATGGCGCAGAGAAACAGAGACCAAATCCGAGTGCATGGTTTGCTTGTCTGTCTCATGGGCGGTTCCTCCTGGCTTTCTAACAAATTGCTCTTTTCTTCAGTCATTGTGTATTATTGTGAGAGGGAGGGGGAGAGAGAGGGGGAGGGTGAGATGGGGGAAGTCACTGATAAGCACAATGACATCTTCCCTGTCCAACCCAGCGTTCAGGGATGATCTCGCCCCCAAGCGCTCCTGAGCTGGGCACCTGCTTCGGGTACCCGCGGGAGCTCCTGATTTGATCAAGGCGGTAACTACACTGTTTACACCGCCTTTGATGATCCCCTCGTAGTTTATCACTGTCAATCAGAGTTCCCTCATTCCTTCCATTATTAATGTATCTCGGTCTTTCACTGGGATAAAACCCCACACTTCAACCAAAATTGCATATTCTCAATATGCCACAAGGCAAAAACACAGCCGGACTACTGCCCATCTCAGCGGCGGCCACACAGAAGTCGGGCTCTGGAACACCCGCAAAGAAGGCGCCCAAGCCTCCCGCTCCTCGCCTCAAACTTCTCATTCGACGCCTACCGCCAGGACTGACACAGACAGAGCTGGAAAGTGCTCTCGGAGGGCAATGGAAGACTGGAGCGGGAAAGGTTGACTGGCTCCAATTCAAGCCTGGCAAAGTGTCAAAAGAGTACGATATATCATCTGCCGACGAGAGCTGTAAGGAGTTTGAACTGACAGGACCGTTGTGACTAGCCCCAACAAGCCATCCCGCCCATCAAGAGCTTACATCCACGTTGTCTCTACCGAATTTGTCGCGGCACTCTCTGACACAGTGCGACAGGCCTCGTTCCAGGATGCCCGCAACACTCTCCACGACCCCATTCTACTTGGGCCTCCTTCGCTGGAGTTTGCACCCTACGCCAAAACTCCCGGCAGTCGTTCTCGCAAGGATGCTCGTCAAGGCACGATAGACCAAGATTCGGACTTCATTGCTTTCCTGGAAAGCCTCACCCAACCCATTTCCAGGCCTGCGGGTGTAGACTCTCCAGCCGATGGTGAAGAAAGGAAGAAGGAAGCCGTAATGACTACCCCTCTGGTACAATTCATCAAGGATAAAAAAGCGAGCAAGTCCAAGGACGGTTCAGGGTCAAAATCCAAGCACAGTCGGTCGGAGAAAGAATCAAAGCAGGAGAAGGTGCAGGCCAAAAAACTTTTGCAACGGGCTGATAGGGAAAGCCCTGCAACCTCTTCCGACAAGAAGGTCAAGGGCGAAAAGACCAGCAAGGACTCTGCAAAATCAGCTAAGGGAAATGCTTCTAGCACCAAGGCAGGCAAGTCAGGCGCCACTTCAACCTCTACGAAGGAACCAGGCGCAGCTCCTGAGCGGAAGAGGGAACGCGGAAACGCCGCAGCGGCAACCAAAATTCTTCAGCGGGATCTTGGTCTCATAGCCTCTGGCGGACGGCGACGCGGCAAAGGTGCTGCAACTGATACTGCGTCTCCTAAGAACGAAAGCTCCCGAGAATCATCTATTCCTACAGGCGAGATGCCGAAAAAGGAAGCCAAGCCAGCCAAAAACACCCCGGCTACATCCAATAATACAAAGTCAAAGGATGGCGAGTCTTCTTCCCGAACCGATGCTCCCCCTACGCCCGCAAATTTGCCGGCGAAGTCCAAAGGCGGCAAACCCAAGGCGCCGTCCAATGCGAAGCAGGCATTCCTCAAGCATGCAAATCCCTCGCAAGGTGTGACCGAGGCACTTCTCGAGTCCGCATTCAACTCATTTGGGGCAGTAACCAAGGTGGAGATCGACAAAAAGAAAGGATTTGGATATGTTGACTTCGCCGAACCGGAAGCACTTCGCAAGGCCATCGCTGCCAGTCCTGTATCGGTGGCACAGAGTCAAGTAGTGGTCCTAGAGCGCAAGGAGAATCCCGGCAGTGAGAAATCTCGCAAGGGTCGCGAGGCGTTCAGTGCGAACAAAGCCAAAACGGTTGCTGTTGCTACTGGTGAACCAGCTGGGAGTGGAGCTGGGGCCGGAGCTGGTGCAGCTGGGAGTGTGGGAGGCAATACGGGTTCCTCACGTGGATCTCGTGGAGGACGTGGTTCACGGAACAAGGGGCCGAAAGGAGGTGGATCTTCGGAGAAGGCGACTGGAGAGGCAAAATCTACATGATTGGTGGTTTAGCGTTTAGCAGTTCATGAGATATGATACCCGAAGAGATGCTGATATTTGTGATGAGTATACGACGGCCTGGGAGGCTAAACAAGATTTTGTTTCCATAAACAGCCTTGGAACGGTTATACTAAAATCACCGGCATAAGGTTTGTGGAATATTGGGCTTCTATTTAGGGCCAAAGTTACAGCAACATATATCAAAAAAACAATAGTAGTTTACAGAGAAAATATAGGTTGTAAAAAAAATATAATTGATGGTTCTTTATCTCGAAGACACACAAAACTCCACGTCAACCAAAATGGAAGGGGACCTTTCAGACCTCCTCGACACCCACCAGGACCAGCCGACCGAAGTCAGACACCGAGACCTGGTAAAGATCATCACCACTCCCTGGACCGAAACACAGACACTGCGAACAGCACGCGTGACAGTCGAGGCGGAAGTAAAAAGGTTTCACTTTAGGGCATCGAGGACATATAGTCATCAGCAAGGGTGGAGATTCTGTGGCTCTTTTAAAGAGCTTAGAAAGAGGACGTCTACTCTAAAGTGATTCTTTGAACTATTGGGGAACGGTCAGTGAGATGTTCAGAAATGGTTGTGACAGTGGAATCCAGAGGATTGCCAACTGTATGGGGTGGGATAAACATACGTAGAGTCGCTTGAAAAAGAGAAGAAGGTTCGGGGGCCTGGCCTCTTTTATATCTTCTGGGTTCCGCGCTAACGCTAAGCGAGTTTGCTGAAAGTTTGACTAATTTGCTTGGTTTGCTTGGTTTGCTTTTGTTCTGGTGGGGTCCAGCTGTCCAAGCTGACCAACCACATACTAGTACTCATTCATAGTGGATCATCCCGACAGGCCCGCCGCAGAGATTTCAATAGCGTCCTTTGCTACTCCGTTGTTTCTGATACTATCATGGTCTTTTCTATTCGCATTACCTGATTATTTGCTGATTCTATGTGTCAAATGGCCAGTGCTTTGGCTAAGGCTCCCACCGACTCTCTGTTTCGGCTTGATGATGGCTGGAAAATGATTGGTCGGTTCATTCTCGGCTTCCCGAATTGCCAATGTACTGTACATACACTCCGTACTCCGTACAACCATGGTGTGTGTTAAGTTATATTGGCTGTATTGACCATGCATAATCTTAAACTGTTTGTTCATTATTTTTCTTTTAAAAAAAAACACTAGAGAATAGTCCGTTTCAAAATAAAATATATTGTTCTATCTATGTAGGAAAATTAATGATCGATTTCCAAGGTTAGCATCGGGCTAGACATATGCTATATGCTTTTACCTAGGGAGGACACAATATATATATTTGCTCCGTGTTGCAGGCATTGTACATCATTATTGTTTGCAAATATGATTCCACATTTCTGGCAAGGAGCCAATGATACCTTAAGAGGAACAACATGACTCTTATATTCTTTCAAATTTAAAATTTCCTTTTGATCGTATTCAATGCGACCTGATTTATAGACATGTTCGTCGTGTTCATGTACATATGTGAAAGACGCGGCCCGTTTGTTGCACAACAAGGGTCCATTATAACATTTCAGATTGAAGACCCTCATAAGTATCAGCTCACTTCCTCAAGGGAAAACTTACATTTGTAATTACTCAACTCCATAGAAATCCAACAGTTTCTTCCGAAATTTGTCGGGCCGCGCACCTCTTATCGCTTATCGCCTTCGGTATGCGGGGATCGCAATCCCCAGACTTTTGGACTTTGCAAGCATGGCGCGCCCCAAGGTACATCCGGAAAATCGTCTGCGGGCCAATACTGCATGCACAGCCTGTCGTGCATCGAAAAAGCGATGTAGTGGCTTTTTCCCTTGCACCAACTGCATCCATAAGGGACGTGGCGGCTCATGCACCCCTTTCAAGTCCTTATCTGGCCTCCGTAGCCGCCCCATCCCTGTTTCTCGACCAACCGAGGCAGCCCCGTTAGAAATCGGATCGGGACTGGGCCTACAGAGTCCATTGAAATCACAGACACAAGATGCAGTGACACCTAATCATGAAGTTCATACACCGGAGGCGGGATCGCATTCGCCTGAAGCCACACATCGGACGCATCCGCGAATGCTCCGCAACCTGCAAGGGGAGAGAGGTATATTATATGACATAATATCTCAATACCCGACTTGCATTAACAAATGCTATAGTATACGTTGGAAAAGCCGCTTCATTGTCGTTCCTCCAACTGCTTCGGGATACGGTGACCCAGCATATCGGACCCTCACAATTCTCCCATAATGGGAGGAGTGAGGATATGCTAGAAACAGAAGCCCATCATGACCTGCTGAATCTCACCGAAGAACCTTGCAATGCCGAAGAGAAATGCCACTTCATTGAGAATTATGACGCGGCGGTAAGAAAAGTGCCGATCCGATAACCCATCAATCTAGATACTAATAAGCCGTAAGACTAGCGGCTTCCTTGATATAGGATGTGATGATGACATGATGCTTTCACTGTCAAACTCCAGAGATCCAAAATCCGACCGAGAAAAGACGAGGGCAGCTATTCTGGATCTTATGGTCGCCATCGGAGCCCAGTCACGCTCGAAAGACTCAGAAATCCTTCAAACAGAGAGGTTTTACTTTGCGCGCGGTCAACGGAGAACGTTTGCCAATTTTCTAGAAGATCCTAGCATGGATTTAGTGCGAGTTTTCTTGCTTATGTCGTTTTACATGCTCGGGGCATGTCGTCGGAACGCGGCCTTTATGTATCTGGGTGTGGCATCCCGAGCAGCAGTGGCCCTGGGGTTTCATGAAGTTACTTCGGGGTCAACAAGTCGCGATGACAGCAACGAGCGGTAAGCCTATTTCATCTATTTACATCATTTGGCTGATCGCCCATAGGCTACATCTATGGATGAGTCTTTGTGTTCTTGACCTGCTCGTCAGTTCGATACTTGGAAGGCCATCGACTATCTCACCCCTTCTACCCGAAAATCGGGAAGAGCCCAATTGGATAGGGACGCCATTCCCTGAATCTGGCTTGGTGGCTTCGTATCATTTATCATTAATATTGGATGAAATAATCCATCGCCTTTATGGCGACAAGGCTGCATCAGCTGAGACCGCAGACTTCTTACTAGGCAGACTGAACACCTGGAGCAAGTGTTTACCTCAATCGCTGAGAACTTCTTCTTTGCAACATGAACACGAAAGCGCTGCTCGAGAGCACGCACTCGGTAATATGCATGTCGCGTGTTCATACCATTTCGCAGTGATCCTAGTCACTCGGCCATTTCTTATATCGACCCTAAGTGTTCGGTTGACCCGGTTACACCATAGCCTTTCGACTGGGGGACCCAGCGAATCACTGGAAGAGGACCCGGCTCACTCCCGGCTTGCGGCTGCATGTATTGACTCAGCAATCTACATGCTACAAACATGCCTGGAAGTTCACCAGTCTGGACTTATGCTTCGGAATATGTGTATTCTCAAGTTTGTTACTCTGGAATTTCCAATTCAAAAATCTGCGACTGACATTAACAATAGAGCGTTCATATTCGCGGCAGCCCTTGTCCTCGGGTTCTCAATGTTCGCCCACCGTGATATTGATTCCGAAGTTGATGATGCTTTCCGCGGGGCTATCACTATCCTGCGCATGCTGGCATCCCAGTCTGCCCAAGCGGCTCATTACCTAGATATAACAAATATGCTAGAATCGGCCATAATTCAACAACGTCAGCAACTCGCAGCCCAAGCTCGACGGCGTCGAAGTCAGTATGTCAGTCGGATCTTTAGCTTGAGCGATAACCCAGCAACTCCGCGGACACACAACGAAGGAGATGAACAGACAAACAATACCACTCCACATTTGACCCATAGTGTTCCATCATACCCGTGGTTACAGCCGGACGGTGGAATAGGTACTGTTACACCATCCTTGGCTGACGGTGCTTTGTTTGACTGGGAAGGTATGGATTTACCGCTATGGGATAGTTTCCCTTTTCTCACCGAGTCAACTGCTATGTGATGATTCACTGCGTTGTACTACAATCACAATATGTACATATACCACATACCCGAACAAAACTCGCACGAATCAAGACACTCATGTGCTTTACCAGAAAACAAAGACTACTCAAATACTGAGCGCTGAGGAAGAGAACTGCCAATTTCATCTCTGTTCCACTCAAATCGACGATTTTATAGTGGGAGTCAGATACCCAGATGGGTACAGATTCGAGGTATCCCAGTAAAGCTGGTAGATATTGCTCACGTTTGTCTCTTTGAGACGGAACGAATCACTCAAGAGGCCACTATCAGCTTCCCACATGAGATAGGCCCCGTAGAAAATGAACGGGCCTGCTACGGCATCATCAGGTGCATCAATATTATTCCCAGTGAATCCCACAGGCAGCACCTTGTTGGCCGTGGGGCGAATATAGAGGAATGTTTCATCACCAAAGGTGTAATCTTTGTTAGTGGCCGTGGCAATAACATGAGTGTTGTTGAAAACGACTGAGAAATTAGCAGAGGCAAAGACAACAAGAATGGAGCAATTCATACATGTAACATCGGTAGTTACCAATCCAGACTCCCACCGAGAAGCGTCGCCGACATATGCAAGACCTAGATGTCCCATTAGAAAAGAGACTTTATGTGATGCAAAAAGATTTAAACACACCATCAGAATAGAACACGCTAACAGGCCCTGAGCTAACACCGTAGGCAAGAAGAGAGAAAGATCCTGTTGGATAGCGCTTTTGTAGTGCAGACTGAGAGGCAGCGAAGGCCTGTGATGCCAAAGCCAAATTGGCAAATATATTGAACTTCATTTCTGGAGGTTCCGATATTCTCAGGGACAAACGAATATCAGTGCTTGCTGTGTAGTTATATCCTAAAGCCCGACAAATTCACAGATGACGCGGCTTGAGTTTACCACTCGATGGCTGAAACTGGCCTCTAACTAATAATGGGATGTCTAGCCGGTTTGATCGGCTAGCGACCGGGACCAGTAAAGTAAGCAGAGGTATCATTGTCAAATGAGAACGAAATACAAGTATCGGATTGTTTCGAGTAGTTGCAGATGTAGGTACTGAAGAGCTGGATTGCCAAGAGCATTTGTTTACAGGGTTGTGAAAGCGATTGGCGACCTAACCCCCCGAATGTTGATTCTGCAAATACCAACCCAATATCGGATTTAACCTGAGGGTAAACACATGCTGACAAGTGTGAATCACTTAGTACTAACTTACACTAGTCAACGTAATTAATCACCGAGTGGTCCACACCATCGAGTGGTCTAGCGCAAAACACATAGTAAATGCGATAAATTACAACTTAATATCTCAACAACTATGGCTTATAGGAAGTCCTCTTTAAAGAATAATACTTTCTGAGTGATATCTAGTCTCTTTAGGGAATTGAAGAAAAATCATAGCTTCAAGATTCTGATATATACATTCCTAGTCTGTAATAACATAGTTTTCAGTAATTTCGAAATGGGTGATAAAATAGCCTTCTACTCTCCTTTGAAACTAGTATCTGGTGCTCATGAGTCTTATCTATTACTGTCGACAAAAAAGGAGCTAAATCGAAAACATGGTTGTTGAGATAGAAATGTAGAATATATCAGATTTACCAAGTGTTTTGCACTGGATTCCTCGGTGGTTAATTACGTTAGCTGCTTCGCCACTAAGTATGGCACAGTCACTCTACACAACCACCCAGTACACCTCGGAAGGATTTGTCGAGAGCTGCGGGGTAATCGTCTTCGAGCTATCCCATGAACAACATAGTATACCTTATACACTATCATAATTTGAATGAATGGCTCCTCGCAAGAGGGTGTCGCAACTGTGATGAATCTCGATTCGAGGCCGCGTTACGTGAAACACATGAAGAGACTGGCTTCAAAGCCCACTTCCACCCTGTCGAAATGCAAACCCGAGCCCCTCCTAAGGACGCGCAGGGACACGATCCAGATAAGGCTCGCTCATATCAAAATCTCACAGAGCATCTTATGGTTACTATGCGGCAGCTAGGGGTAAGTAATGTCAAAGTAATCTGGTGGTACGTTGCAGCGTGAGATGAGGGTAATGGATCCGACTGTGATGGCGAAAAGGTTTTCACAGCGAAATCTATTCCTCTTGACGAAGAGGCGCAACAAAAGCAGTCTGACATTTGATCTTGTGCCTTTTATATGGAGCTTACACATGAAAGATATCTTTCTAGTCTACTTTATTTGTCTTTTGTCGTTAAAGTTTATATAACAATTAACTGCTACTCTTATATCTGTCATAGTACACCTTCGTAAACCGAGGTGCCTATTTCAAATAGATATATACAGAACCATCTCTCTTTGGGGGTCAAAGCCTATGACTATAGGATATGTTAGCAGTTAGGTAGAATAAAATCTATCTTACGACTTTTCTTATCACCACTCTTCTTAGCCTTGAAAATCAAGGACTTAACAGATGTACCTTTTGTATCTAAGCGCAATACAAAAGGTACTGACTCAACTACGGCGTCCACCTGGGCAATGCCCGGCGATTAGGGTCCAGCAAGAACCGGATAGATCAGTGGATCCGGGAATAACCGTGCGCGGTCCGCGACCCGACGAGTGCAGCATCCGCCATAGATAGAATACGAACATTGGAAGTGATAAGGGAATACTATAAGAGAATGTATGTTCCATGTTCCGGATTACTTCGACATCCAAACATCCACACATCTCGACCTGTATCAAAATCATCATACAACATGGGCTGGAAAAGTCTCAACGTGGGTGTGGTCGGTGGCGGTATTGGAGGCATGTCCGTTGCCGTTGCTCTCCGCCGTGCTGGACACAATGTGACCATCTACGAGAAGTCAGATTTCGCAGGTGAAGTTGGCGCTTCTGTTTCCTGTGCTGCCAACGGAACCCGCTGGCTTCATGAATGGAAAGTGGACATTGCAAAGGGTGACCCTGTTGTATTGAAGAAGCTTATCAACCGCGATTGGAAGACGGGTGAGCCTGTCAGTGTGTACGATTTGGACGATTACGAGAAACGTTGGGGATATGCCTACAACATGTTTCATCGACAGTATATGCACGCCATGCTGAAAGATGCAGCGATGGGTGAAGGCGAGGGAGCCCCAGCAACATTGAAGGTCAACCACAAGGTAGGCTTGCAACTATGCCCGAATGCAGTTGGTTTATCATATACTGAAATATTTGACATCTAGTGTAGCGATATCGATCTTAAGACCGGCAAGATTGCTTTCACAAACGGAGATATCGCATACCACGATCTCATCATTGGTGCCGACGGTATTGGATCAGCCGTCCGAGGGATTCTCGGTATCACACCAGAGAAGCAGGCCTCTGATCAGAGCTGCCTACACACAAATGTCAAGACCGAGGATGCAGTCAGGCTCGGCTTGGTCAACTACTCCGAGAACAGCGCACTGGAATACTGGGGCGGCCAAGAGGGCAAATGGGACAAGATCGTCCTATCTCCTTGCAACGGCGGCAAACTCCTTTCATACTACTGCTTCTTCCCACGAGAGCAAGGTGACTACTCAACACAAGCGTGGGGAGCCGAAGACCGCCCAGTCGAGGAACTCCTCAATCCATACCCCCAACTTGACCGACAAGTATTCAACCACTTGAAGATTGGATCAGAGATTAAGCCTTGGCGGCTCTGGGTTCACGACCCATACCCATATCTCCAGCGTGGTAACACTTGTCTGCTCGGTGATGCTGGACACCCGATGATGCCTCACCAGAGCCAGGGTGCATGCATGGCCATCGAGGATGCGGCTGCTCTTGGGATCCTGTTTGACAAGCGATACTTCAATGGAAATATTGCCCAAGCCCTTACTGTATATGAGGAGGTGCGTCTGCCCCGTGTGACAAGGGTGCAAGCCGCAGCCGCCAAGGCAGCATATAACATCAACGAACGAATTGGTGAGTGAATTTTGTGCATTTTTTTCGTAAAAGGGGCATGCTAACACGATGTGCAGGGTTCTCTGTCAACAAAGATATCCCCACATATAAGGTCGAGGATGCGAAGAAGGTCCTAACGATCGAAGAGATGAATGCGTAAGTTCAAACAAACCCTAATTAAGATGCTCCTATCAAAATTAACACCATACCAGCTATGACATGTACCGAGACATCGAAGAAAAACTCGCCGAGAAGCGCGGGGCAACATACGCCGACAAGTACCTACACGGACTACCCATCGGACTAGAGCTACCGAACGGCATCACGATCGGCGCAGTTGGGGCGTAAAGAACAAGAGGACAAGAAAGAGAAACCAGTCATTGGTCATTGATCATTTGTAATTGTTTAGCTTACTGTACATTTTCGTGATAAATGCATAACACGTACATACCCAGTCTTGTAACATCGCCACGATCCAACTAGTCATCACCCTAGATAATTCCGTACTGTATTGATTTACCGGCTCCACTCGGATATGGAAATCATTCTAGAACAATATAATCATCCCGAGTCCACTTGACCCCGGAGTTGACGCGTCCCGAGCTCGGTGGGAGATAGACCGAGCAGACCGAGCAGACCGAGCAGAAATGCGCGGGGTACTTTGTCCCGCAGCGAAACCGTTTAGAAATCAATGTTTCACGGTTACTTACTTCGCTTAGAAGTCCGGTCTGGGGCTGTATTGGATAAACACATGTAGAGAATGTGATTGGGTTGACAAGGAACATGGCTCTTCAATTTGTATGTACAAAAGGAAACTTCCAATCATGTATCATAATATCATTGGCTTATATTTCACCACTAGATGATTTTAACTTTTTATTTAATTTGTTTAGAACAGAGCATCACCAAGGCGGTAGTGCACGGTCTTGACCTGGGTGTAGTTATCCAGGGCGTAAGAGCCGAGCTCACGGCCGAGACCGGACTCCTTGAAGCCACCGAAGGGAGCCTGGTAAGAGATCATGTTGTAGCTGTTGACCCAGACGGTACCGGCCTTGAGAGCGTTGGACACGCGGATGGCAGTGTTGATGTTCTTGGTGTGAACAGCGGCAGCGAGACCTAATTGAAGTTAGCGTGATTACTTTTTTATAATATGAGTGGAAGTTACATACCGTAGCTGGTGCCGTTACCGATGCGGATGGCGTCAGCCTCATCCTTGAACTTGGTGACAGCAATAACGGGGCCGAAGATCTCCTCTTGGGCGATCTTCATGTCGGGGGTGACGTCGGTGAAGACGGTGGGCTGGATGAAGAAGCCCTCCGTGCCGTGGCGCTCACCACCGAGAGCGACGGTGGCACCCTCCTTCTTTCCGTGGTTGATGTACTCCATGATACGGTCGAACTGGAGCTGGGAAACCTGGGGACCCTGGAAGGTGTCACCCTCGAAGGGGTTGCCGAGCTTGTTCTGCTCGGCACGCTCCTTGAAGCGAGCGACGAACTTGTCGTGGATGCTCTCCTGGACCAGCAGGCGAGAACCGGCGCAGCAGCACTGGCCGTGGTTGAAGAAGATACCGAAGTTAGCCCAGGAGATAGCGTTGTCGATATCGGCGTCCTCGAAGACAATGTTGGGGGACTTGCCACCGAGCTCAAGGGTGACCTTCTTCAAGTTAGACTTGGCAGCGGCCTGCAGGATCATACGGCCAACGAGGGTAGAACCAGTGAAGGCGACCTTGTCGATGTCCATGTGGCTGGAGATGGCGGCACCAGCAACACGGCCGAAACCGGAGATGACGTTAATGACACCGGGAGGGAAACCAGCCTCAACGATAAGCTTAGAAGCGTACAGACCGGAGAGAGGGGTCTGCTCAGCAGTCTTAATAATAACAGTGTTACCAGCGGCAACGGCAGGACCAATCTTCCAAGCCCACATTAGGATAGGGAAGTTCCAGGGAATGATCTGACCACAGACACCGACGGGCTCGTGGCGGGTGTAGGAGAGAGTCTCGGGGTTGGTGTCAATGGTCTGACCAGTGATCTTATCAGCCCAACCACCGTAGTAGCGGAGACAGCCAGCAGCGTTGGCAATGTCGACCTTGGCCATAGTGACGGCCTTTCCGTTGTCAAGAGCTTCAATGGCAGCAATGGTATCCATATCACGCTCGAACAGATCGGCGAGCTTGGTGAGCATGCGTCCGCGGTCGGAGGGGATCACCTGCTTCCAGGGACCCTCGAAGGCCTCACGGGCAGCCTTGACGGCAATGTCGACATCCTTCTCGGAAGCCTCGTGGACGGAGGTAATGACCTTCTCGTTGGTAGGGTTGACGGTCTCGAAGGTCTTGCCGTCGACACTCGGAACAAACTCGTTGTTAATGAACCTGGGGAATTAATTTAGTCAGTGAAATCATATAACCCGAGGGGGAGGAGCAATTCTTACAAGCCGAGAGGCTGCTCATATGTGAGATGAGGAGTCTGGATGGAAGTAGAAAGAGCCATTGTTGCACAGGGGTATCACAAGTGGTATGTAGGAGGAAGAAGAGAACAGATCCAAGGTTTTATAGGTTCTTTTACGTCTTTTACGTATTTCTCAGATTCGATGCGGGGTTAAGGGTACGCCACTTGAGCTTCTTGGTATTGTATTATATGGTAATGTACGGTAATATATGCGGGTACTTACGGTCTCGCCTGAAGTCTCCTACAAATCAAAGTACCATAAAATCCCTAAGGTTCCATCACCTCTCGGGGTTATTCGATAGCGAAATTCTTCTAGCCCTTTTTTCCCCGTTGGTTTCTTTTCTATTCTTTCTGTACTGTTTGCCTCCTTTTCTTTCTTTTTATCTTTACCCTTCGCTATTATATGGCACAATTCTTAGCTTGGTAGAGGGGGCCAGATTGTCACGGCTGAGCTCCAAGGCCGAGGCTATGATAAAATGACTTTATATTTCCCCATGAAGATACACTTCCCAAAGCAGTATCAGTACAAACTGGCCGTGCATACCGTTGAGCTAATCTTAGTATTTAAAAATAAATTCGGCGGAATGTTTTCCAATAAAGGGTAAGCTCGTATCATATTTCGGGTCAAAGGGTGAAGAAGAGGGGCAGTGGACCAGAGGTGATCATCGTGATATAACGCGGGCCAATATCCCCCCGGGTGGAGAAATGCAAGTTGGTAAGATATGAGTAAAGTCATGTATACGGTGTATGCTGGAGCCGGCCGAGAATAAGCAGAATAAGCAAAAAAAGTAGCAGTTACTCATCAAAAAATCAGATTGGCGAATTGATAGGTCCCCCTGCAGCATGCAGACGGAGTACAGTACATGCATACTCCGTACACGTGCAGTACTTCATTACGTTTGGGGAAAAAGTGAGGGGAATAGTATCACATGACTCCCTTAAACTGCCCAATCAGGTGATTTATGGTTGTGTTCAAATTTGAGGAGATCCAGTCATACCCCATGATCTACCTTTAGATCATGTTCTCTTTAGCTATAAAGCGTATATGCTAACAATATGCGACGTTGCGGAATCTGCACTAAAGCTTTCCGCGGTTTAAGAACCTCACAGGAAGATCGACATGCCGAGCCCGCAAATATTCCGCCACATTCTTTCCTAGAAAGTCGACCGTGGTGGTAACGCCAACCCCGCGGTCCAATAAATTACGGAATAGGAAATGAACGGCATGTAGGCTGGGCAACTCAAAACGCTCAACGGCTAGCTGCGGATTTTGGCGCCCGGTATTCCCCAACAATTCTTGTGCTGTGTCGACAGACAACAACGCTCGCAACCATTGGTATTCGTCCCGGTGGCGCACCCAGAATCCGCAATTTGCATCGGCGCCCTTGTCCCCAGAGCGCGCATGAACGATCCAGCCCAGCGGACCGCGAGTGGTTGGACCAAAGTCATGAGCAAGGTCAATAGGACTATCGGCTTGGGTGGAGGGTTGCGAGGGCTGCCGTGAAGGATACGTCTTGGTATGTGGAGGTGGTGAGATATTTACAGTTCTAGTAGTCGCTGTCGACTTCCAGGGCATGTGGACACGGTGCTGAACTGCAGACTGCGGCAGCAAGCTGACATAGTACTCGAACACAGCACGCGGGAATCCCTGCCGCATATCCAGGTGGAAAGTAGCACCAGGGTAACCTTGCATGATGTTGTCTGTGATTGGCTTGAGGAAACGCGTCGGCGCAAGGTCATCCGCCTGTAATGCCTGCACGACGATACGCAACGGCACGGTAGCTCGGTTCTGATCATGCGGGTCAGAGAGAGACGAGCCAAGCAAATCAAACTTGAGAGATGTATATCTGTCGGAATAGGGGGACAGCAACCGACGGATCTGTGCTTCCAGCATGCGTGCCTTGGCTTCGATGTCAAGGCCAGTCAAGAACCACCATGCTTCGGCCTGGAACCCCCCTCGAGCTGTGATCCCAACCTTGGTGGTGGGTGGAGGAGGACCGGATCGAACTCCATGGACAGCTACGCGATTAACACCACGCTGCGAGAAGTGAACACCATCAAGGACCGCGGTGACATCCGAATTATAGTACCAAGGTCCTTGAATCTCGTACAGCAGCTGCGACGTGCAAGTGTCGACAGTGACCGCACCACCGGTTGCATGTGCCTGTTTGGTGATCACCACGTCGCCCTCGGCAGATATCTCAGCGATGGGGTATCCAATGTTCGTCCAGCCATCACCGCCAGCGTGTTCCAGTGCTTTAAAGCCTGTGAAGTTGCCACCGCAAACATAATTGCTACACTCAATGAGATGGCCCGCCACAAAAGCATTGGCTAGCTTATCAAGCTCATCTCGTCCCCAGCCGTGATACCAGTACGCAGCCCCAATGACTGGCGAAGCGTCTGACACCCGACCGCATAGTACGATATCAGCACCATCTGCGAATGCGGCCGCAATGCCTAGACCGCCGAGGTAGCATTGGGCATATATGGGCTCAAAAGGCCAATCGGCCAATCGCTCTCCTGAATAGACATTGCGAAATTCAGATCCAGATGTCAATCCCTTCTGGATGATAGGTAGAACTTCATCTCCAGAAACCCACGCAATCTACACAAGCATGTTAACAACAGCCCAATCGTTTTCTAGTGAGATGCAGCCTAACCTTTAAGTCCAACTTCTTTGCCTGCACCATGCGCGTCACCACCTTATACAGACCCTCTGTGTCTGTCACCCCAGCATTCACAGCCAGTTTAATTCCATACTTGGCCAGATCATCAAGAGCCGGCTCAAGTGCCTCTAAGAAAGAAAGATCATAAGCAGGAGCTGTTGCATCTGAAGTCTCTTGGTCCACGCGCCGACCTGCAGCGGTAGCCATATTGAACTCGCTCATGAAATCCGCGATAATGACATCTACCGGATCAGTCGGAAAGTGGCGTGCAAAATCCGCGATAGCATGACGGCGGTCTGAGGCAGAGCCCGAGGCACCTGGAATGGTTAGTTGTATAGAATCAAGTAAATTGTAATTAGACTTACCTGCGATGCGAATTGGTCGGCCCTTGTAAGTCATCTTTGTTCAGGATTTCCTATTGCTGTAAGTTTCAGAGAAACACCAGTTCTCGAGATCTTGAGAGATATTGAGTAAGTACTTTTCACACTGCATGCGGCCGAGGTTGTGTTCAGCCGAGGAATGCGGGGTTGGGAGTCACCTAACAAGCCGAGAATTGGTGATACAGACGAATTATTTTCTGGGTGAGAACATTGAGAACTTATTTCTCCTTCAAGCAGGTCATTCTTGCCAATTATCATTCTTTCCAAGGGAGAAAACCGAGACAAACACACTGCCGCGTTGAGACTAGCGTGCATCTAGAAGTATAGAACCCATGTAGTACTATGTGGCATATATGGATATGTACCTAGGAATTGATATAGAATCATCACATACTATATAAAACCATATGACACAAACAGATTATATTTCATCACAGGACGAGAAAATAAATATCATATATAGAGATCATATCGTAGAAATCACAAATCATCGAAAATAATCATCATGCGCTATAGACGCAGAACGATCCAACCGTGCCAGGAAAGCAGTCTCTTTCAATATGATTGGGAATTTTGGAGCCTGGTGTACCTTCCTTCAGATTTGGTGACCACTCTGGTCTCGTTTTTTTGCTCCCTTGACTCGTGGCCGCTAATACTTGCTGCAAACTTTCATTTGATATCATAAGGTGACTAGGAGAAAAATGATTAAAAAAGATATGTCTTAAGATAGAAACGCTGGCTTGAAACCCCTGATATTTTTCCGTTAACTCCATACATGCATACGCAAATCACAAATCATCTGCGACGCCTTGAGTTGGTACTCGGCATCTCCTCAAACGCATCATCATCAGAATCATCGTCATCGACGCCATCGCTGATAATACTTGTGTTCCGAGTAGAACGGCTAGGTCGTGATGACTGGGGCGCGCTGGCTTGCGAAGCAGAGAAGTTCAGTGTAGACTGGGCTTTTCCGGATCGCGCAGCAGCTCGGCGTGGAGCAGTCCCACCGACAGTGGCTGATGAAGGAGCTGGTGAAACAGCAGCTCGTCCACGGCGCTGAGTGCTTGTGATTGTGGCGGGGGCGGCTTTTCGCGTCCTTGCAGCAGTAGCAGCGCGAGGCTGCTTGACAAAGAGTGCCTGTGAATCATCGTCCTCGTCATCATCATCATCATCTGAAATGACATGGGCACCTGCATCATCCTCATCTTCGTCCTCCACCATGATCACGTCAGATTCTTCGTCCGAAACTACTTGCTTCTTGCGATCCTTCGTGGTCTTTTTCTCTGGGGCAGCTTTAGCCTTGGTAGTGCGTGCACTGGCAGCAGCACCCCGGCCCCGGCCCCTGCCACGGCCACGAGTAGCAGGTGCGGCACGACCACGAGTAGGCGCTGTTCCATCTTCCGCGGCTTCTTCCTCGGCTGGATCTCCACCCTCATTGTCAGAATGAATCAATGCACCAGGCTGATCTTCCCACACGCCATCGAACTCGGAATCCCAGCCATCTGGCTTGGGCTTAAAGCGCTTCTTCCCACGAGTGCGCTTCTTAACACCCTTCGAGAACATGTTCTCCATTTGACTACGATATTTCTCCATGGCATTGACCAAAGAGCTTTGTTCTCTTTGTTCGTCGTCCATCTCGTCGTCGTCACGGTCCAAGGCCAACAAATGCTTGACCTGGCTCTCAAGAGATTCATTGACAAACATCTCCATCGCGTGTTTGTCATCCTTGTCAATGAACTGAGCGACAGCATCGCCGAAAGAGTTTTGTGGCAGGATGCTGAGGGATTGCGAGGAAAGGAATTCGCGCACAAGCTGCTCGACTTTCACTGTGTCCAGAGCTGACAGATGAGAAACGGCAATTTCTTCCTCGACTGATGTCGCTCCCGCGCGTGTGCCTGCAGTCTTTTTCTTCCGGTAGAATTGCACCACGTCGTTCACGTTAGCAACCTTCCCCACAAATCGATTGGAGAATCGCTGCGGGTTTTCACACTCATAAGCACCTCCCTCGGGCGTAGATGTCTCTACACGTAGGCGCACAAGAGGAAGTGGAACCTCAGGCGGGTCGTCGTCCTCGCCATCGTTGCGCTCTTCTTGCATTTCCAACCATTCCGCATTGGCCTCCTCGATCAGTTCCTCAACGATGGTCATGAGGAACCGAGTCACCTCTGTTCGATTGTTCTCTTTGCGCGCAAGTTTTTGAGCTCCCTTTTCTTCAGATAGTACAATTTCACGCATTACGAACGGGCGAACGGTCTTCAATCGAATAGGCTCGTGTTTGAATTCTCGACCGGTCACACTCAAGATTGAGACCTTTTTGGCTACAGCTTCTCCGGGGACCAAAGATGTCGCAACAGATGACCCTGGCTGCATGACATGGAACTTCGTTTCTGGATTGAGCTTAGGGTCAATCAAGCATTCATGCTCGTGACCCCAGACAACCAAATCAAGGAACTCCGGAAGAAAATTCTCTGGCAAGTAACTGGTCTCCGTGTGCGCATGGTGGTTCTGATGCACAGACATCAAATTAAACCAATCGCTTTTCTGGACAGAGGGTTGGAAGAACTTGACCTTGCCGTCACGAAATGTGCGGAACAATCGCTCGTCACGAACATTGCTCATCCCGTAAAGTGCAAGTTTTGTCCGACCCTTCTGCAACAACACAGGCTTGATCTGAATGTTGTCTGACTCCGGGGTCCGGCCATAGTAATTGAGAAGACCAGATACCTGTAGTAGATCGAGTGCAGCCAGATGACCTTCTCCGGAGGGGTCATCGTGGTTGCCATGGATGGAGAAGATGGGAATCGCAACATTCATATCCAAATCCTCATAATTGACATGATTGAATGCGCCCTGGAAGTTCTCACTTGCGTCACTGAGCATTTCCAGCTCACACGGCTTGTCGCCGAAGCAATTCATGCGAATCGACCGCATAACCTGGTACATAGACTTCCGCGACGGTTTATTCTCATGGAAAAGATCTCCCGCCAGGAGGACCATATCGACATCCCGTTCCTTGGCCAGACACATTATTTCGTGGAAACTCTTCCAGCTATCGTCGCCGCGAATTGGATCACGCTCGTTGTAGCCGACATGGTTATCCGTGGAGATGAGAATCCGGATAGTTTCTGCATCTATAGGGCATCAGTAAGCTGCTGAATATGGTCGGTACTTAAAGTGTCTTACCATTTGCTCCAGGCATGCTGGCAGGCCGATCCCGGGTATGTCTCAAGCGGTGTCTGCGGCGTCAACGTTTCGTATCAAACTAATGAGATGTTGAAGACTTGGAGAGGATGGCGATTATCGATCAGCCATAGCAAATTATTTACGTCGAATTTGCAATGTCGCACTTGGCGACATCCAACGGAGCTATCGCGCTGTCTGTCACGTGCGGGACGCGTTTCGATCAACGGCCATTCAGCAATAATTTCAGCGATAACTCGATTGTCGGGAAAGATTGGAAAGAATTGGGTGAAATTCTAGAGCGAATAAGCTAAGACAAAATGTGACTCATGAGAACAAAAGAAGAAAAAACAACGTAACAGAAAGCAGGGAAAATCAAGGGCGCAGGCAGAGCCGCATGAGCCACTATGAGCCATCGGAATTTGCGGGATGGCCACTCCGGGTCGCCTTCTCTTCTCCGCGACATTGCTCTCTTCTTCTTACACATCACTTTCCTCTATATTTTCCTTTTCGCATCGCATTTACTTTTTCGACTGACCCAGAATTTACTGGCTCAGTCGCTATAGCTGCATCTTTCCTTAAAGACCTTTTTATGCAACCAGAGCCAACTGCCGTGTCTCCAAATACGCCCCCCATTGACTTATCCCCAATAAATCCAAGTTCCACCCAGCATGGACATGACCTCGATGACGCTCAAGCCACTGGCTTCCTCCATGAGGAGCCCAGTGACTCTGCAGACGTCTCGGGCATGCCAACACAAGACAAAATCCACGCGTCCCTGAACGGGGACTCCTCTGCCCCGCCCTCCAATCGAGTGAACCAGCATGAGAATGCTCGGTCTCCCCCAAGAAAATCAAATGAAGTTGGATTCGGTGTGGATTTTGATGAAAAGCCACAGGTACTCATTGAGGTACTTCCAAATGGTAAATATATTGAACCCCACCGTGCAGTTCTCCCGCTCATCGCCATAATCTCCAGAGGTTCTCACTCATATCCTGTCGCATCTATCTCCCGAGTCCCTATCCGCCATTACATTGGTATCGCGTCGATTCCATTCACTAGTCACGACACCCCATGCATGGAGAATTGCCTTCTCCCGCTTCTTCCCCGGGCCCCAAACCGTGGAGGATGGCACACACACTATCAGTAATGAGGCGGACTTGCAGTCGGACAGGCGGTTCTTCACCAGACTAACTGCACTGGCGTCATGGCGCAGCGAATACATCTTGCGTACCCGTCTGATGCGATCACTATCTCGAGGCAAACCCGCGCAGTTCGACCCCGTCAAGGCGGGAAATATGCGTTCTGTGCGCGCTCGCCATGGAAGTGCGGTAGCTACATATACCTCACAGTTACTTTATCCAGTCAGCCACATCCATGCATCTTTCAGCCCTGATAAGGACCCGCTCTTCATTCACGGCGCTGCTGAACAGGGGGTCGCATCTGCCAGTGACCCTTCGACCGTGAAGGTGGGCACCTGGGGTATCGCAGATCACCAAATGTTCCGCCACTTCGCTGATATGTTTCCCGGTGAAGCACAATATGGTCTCGGATCGGGTGACTTTGTTGGTATGCCCAATGTAATGGACGTTAGTCAACCATACGGCATGATGTATGGCGAGGGATGTCCGCAGGGACGCAGCTACTTCATTTCAACAACGGAGCAGCGCGGTCGCTTCTTAGGAGCTTCAGAGTTGGGCTCTCATCCACCACTCGGCATTCCTGCCATCAATATGATCACGCAGGCTACCTGCTCGGTGTGGATTGCCAAGTCTTCCCACGTCCTAAAGATGACCCAGGGGCTTGTTGGCATGCTCTCTGGCTCCTCTTCTGGTATACTGACTGCATATTCCATTGGACCACATCCAACTTACGACAGACGGTATGCGCCAGGTCAAGTAACTGCCAGATGGGTTCTGTGCCCTGGTGTTCCTATCATTGGTATTGCTGTGGATGACCAATTTTCACCACAGCGCTATTCAGGACGCCGCATATGGGCTGTTGCTCTGAACGCTCTTGGTGAAATCTTTTACTTGACTGAACTTCCCCGGTCACCAGAGATTCCACTCACGGCTAAACTCAACGCCGAGCAACTCGATGAAGTGGCTTGGAAGACGGGCAGAAGTGTGCACTGGGACATAGTTGAAGTGAGCAGACGCGTGGCACGCATTGACCCCTTCAATCAAGAATTGGTTGATGGTAGTTATAGTCCGCGGTCATCATCAGATTCCATGGCACTCAATGAACACCAGATTGCCGCTGAAACCAAGGAGATCGAGAAGTTCATCTCATTCAAGCCCAAATATTTCCGTAAGCTCTGTGAGAGCTGGGACATGGAACGTGATCTCAAGGTGGACTTTGCGGGTGATGATGGTCACGGGGCTGGCGAGTCGATCATTGTCATTGCGCGCGGCTCGAATGAAGATACAAAGGCATCGATTCGGCGCTTTACGCGCACAGTCTCCAAATCCGATGTGAGCTCGTCAACCACACCAGAACCCTTTCCTCGCGCTACTCCAACCCCGCCATCAATATTTGGTGGCCCTACCAGTGGCTCAAGTTTGAAGGTGCCTAGTAGTCTTCCACCTTCCCGAGCCTCCAGTCGATCAAGTGCAAATTTGGCTCAATTCGGATGGCGTATTTCCAATTTCGTCTTTGGCGACCGCAAATCCGTGAAAATCAGCACCAGTGCCATGGATGTGTCCATCTTTGCCACCGTCACCGCAGAGGAGGATCCTCTTCTCGCCATGTCCGGAAGCTTTGCTTCGTCGGCATCATCATCTCCCATGTTGCCACACATGGACCAACCGCGGTCTGCCTATGAAGTTCCTGGACAACGTGCTCGATACCTAGCCGTTGGAACTAGCTCGGGGATGGTGTTTGTTTGGGACATTCGAGCACCGGCGGCCAAGTCTGCAGATGTCATCAAGTCCATATCCCCATTGCGCATCATCAATACGGAGTCGCCCCAGGTGTCTTGCCTGGGCATCACATCGTTGTACTTGGTACACGGTGGAAATGATGGACTTGTCCAGGCTTGGGATCCGCTTGCATCGTCTACTAAGCCTATACGTACGATCAGTTCTCGCTTCTCCCAGCGTGCCCGTCGTCAACTCGTACAGGCCGAAGCATCTGCCTTGGGAGTTGGGAACAACTATTATGCGACAGGCGCTATCTGTCTTGACACAGACCCCACTATTTTGCGCGGCATGGTCTCTCTGGGCACACACCTACGCTACTGGTCTTACAGTTCCACTGGGGCTGAGAAATACAAGACTAGCAAGCGCCGCCTTCGCCGCTTAATGCGCATGGGCAACGGGGGTGGGGAAGGTCAGCGCTTCAACAATAGTGGCCGAGGTGCAATTGAAGACTACATTGAAGATGAACGGAAGGAGCTGCAACGCCAAAAGATCGCCGATGAGAAAGAGCGGGCACATCTGAGTGCACGATTCGGAGTAGATCTTTTAGGCCCTGATATTGACGAGGAGCAGCTTTTGGCATATGCCCAACTCCTTAGTGAGGAGGCCTTTTCCGGTGAGGCCTCGAAAGCCAATGACAGCGCAGCGATATCGAGCTCAGTCACCAGTGCTTCATTTGATACGGTCGGGCCGAGTTCTTTTGGCCAAGGCGAGATCTCATCGTCTTCATCTCCTTGCCAAGAGTCCGCAAATGATAGTGTCGACGATGAACTTGCCGAGGCAATTCGCCTGAGTCTACTTGATGACCAGAACACATATAATTCAACACATTCGATTCCCATCAAGTATGCGAAGGGAGTGCGGCCTCGATCACCATCGCCTGAAGTGGAGGCTGGGAATAGTAGACAACAAGAGATGGATGATCTGGAGTTTGCTATCCAATTGAGCCTGGCCGAGGGCAAGAGTCGCCAGGAGGATCAGGAGTGGGAGGAATTTCCCTCTCTTGCGCCGTCTTCACCGTCGGGTAAAGGGAAAGGCAAAGCGAGGGCATAGAGTACTTTTGATTTCTGTGTTTTTTGTTGAGAATATCATTGCTTTTGCTTCCAATTCTTCCAAAATTTCAACATGCATATGATACATCAATACATGCATTGATTGTAGTGTGCCGACTTCCGACATTCTCCAATCCAGCCTCCTTCTCCTTGCAAGCTCAACGCCTACCAGGTGAACTCGGTGTACCATCACCACTCTACCTCTCTATACACAGAAGTAGCCCCCTCAATCCTATATCATATACCAATTACCATTCAATCACCATCCCGTTACGCCAGAATGCCCTCCGACCCCTCCGGAGACGACCTCTTCCAAGCGGGTCTAAAAGCGCGCCGTGAAGTCCTAGGCGACGACTACGTGAATCAGGTCCTTCAAAAACAACCCAACAGCTTCACACAACCTTTCCAAGATCTTGTCACCAAAACAGCATGGGGCATGGTCTGGACGCGACCGGGGTTAACCCGCGCGCAACGCTCAATGCTCAACATCGCCATGCTGGCGGGAATGAATCGGCCCGATGAATTCAAGCTGCACCTACGGGGTGCGATCAGAAATGGTGTTAGCAAGGCTCAGGTTCAGGAAATATTGATTCATATGTCCATGTATTATGGTATGCCAGCTGCGGTTTCGGCTTTCAAGATTGCTGATGAGGTTTTGAAGGATATTGAGGATGTTCCTGATAGGAAGTCCAAGCTGTGAGGCGGATTCTGTTGCTGTTTTTTCAAGATCATACCTTATCATGAAGCAATAGCCAATATACATATGTTGTCTGGTGTGATGCAAAAGTTTCAGCATCCATACAAAACCAGATTTGAGGCAGGCAACTGGCATAAGCAATATATGGACAGAAGAAAACTATCATATTGGTTATTGAACTTAATATATTGAGGTAGTTTCAAGTTCTCAGGACACCAAAGTAGTAAGATATCTGGGGGGAGGCTTTAACTATGGTGATAACCGCGAACAACGAGCCGAGAGAGTCTTGTAGAGAGACTGAGTCATTCCAGAGAAATCAAAAGCAAAGGTATGCGGGGAAACCTTGGAATCCCAATTGGAGTGTAGATCTATCTATCGTTTGTCAATTCAGCCGAGCTCTCGGCTATAGTGAAAATCTTGCGTCATAAATGCATATGTACATACATGTACTGCCCAGGGTCGAGGCGAAGTTCATCGACGAGCAAGGGAACCAATTCAACAGGGGCGAGGGCGAACTCTGTCTCCGAGGACCGACCATTTTCCGCGGATGCACAACAACGCCGAAGCAACTGCTCGCTCCATCACGCCAGATGGGAAAAATAGTTCATAACCGGCAACATCGGATATCAAGATGAAGGAGGCAATCTCTACGTCACAGACCGACTGCAAGATCTCATCAAACACAAGGGATTCCGTTTCAGGCCAGCAGAGCTAAAGGTTATTCTGCACGAGCATGCGCTCGTTCACGACGCACCTGTGATAGTATTCTTATTCAAAAGATTGCAACCGAGGTACCGATTGCGTATGTAGATTTTGAAACAACGACCAAAACGTCGGACTAACTCGCGAAGGAATTGATAGATTATGTCGATGGGAAATTGACTCTTCATAAGAGGCTTCGGGGTGGGATTATTCCTGTTGCTAAAATCCCCAGAGTGCCTCTGGTAAGATCCTCAAGCGGGTATTGAGAGTTCTCGCTGAAGGCGTTGATCAAGGAAAGGCTTTTGGGGCTACTATCTATGATGACTGCTCTTCCAAGCTGTGACAGGCCTACTATGGGACGATCAGGAGTGAAAGTGCTATTGGGACTAACGGGTTGAATTAAAAAAGCTTTCTTGCCACGATGCATTGTATCTAGTAACTCCTTCCCAATGTACATGCGATGGTTTACTGCTGTATGCGAATGCCAAGGACGGCTTGAAAACACGAAAAGAACAAAGAACATGAATTGTTCGAAGGGCCAAAGGGATCATGTGCAAATAAAAAAGTGAATCACAGGAAATTCGGACGAAGGAGATGTAACCACAATTGAGATAAGGTCTCGAGGTCCATCATCATCAATCTCAAAAAGGCATACCGAGCTAAGCTCTAAAACCCCAAGGGATTTATGCCCCACCCGCTGGGTGTTTAAACAAGGGCTGCAAGAAGCATGAAGAAGCCACCAAGACCGCCAAGGGCGAGAGAGGGGGCACCGTTGGGGGCGGCGGCATTGGTAGAGGTAGAAGTACCGGAAGAAGTGGAGGAAGAGCCTGACGAGGAGCCAGAGCTACCGGATCCAGAGGTAGAAGAGGAAGAGGGGGTGTTGACAGAGGACTTCACCTCGAACTTAACGCCGGTGATCTCCTTGCCGGTGTGGTCGTACACCTTCTGAGGGATGGTAGTGCCAGAAACAGAGACAAGCTTTCCAGTGGGGGCGTTGGGTAGACCGTTCTTAATGTAGTCGGAGACCTTGGAGGGAACCTCGGGCAGATCCCAGGCGTTGTAGAAGGACTTGCTGGTGATAAGGGAAGTCGCGCAGGTCTCAGCCTTAACGTTAGCCTGAGTAGAGTTGCTGGAGGTAATACGGTCGATGTCGAGTTTGTTAATCTGTTTCTGGAAGTTGTCGAAGTCGATGAGGGTGGTCACGGTGTTGGAGTCGTTGATCTTGACCAGGCCGTAGTCGTTATCCTCCTGGGTCCACTCGTAAACAAGACCACCAGAGAAAGCCTGGGTCATTTCAACACCGTAGATAGCCTGCACCTCGGTGAAGACACGGGGCTGGACGTCGTTGCAGCCGTACTCGGAGAAGAAGACAGGGATAGTAGCGTTAGTGAAGTCCTCGGTCAGGACATCGTAACCGCTGGACTTGTAGGAAGAGTCGCCGCACCAGGAGTAAGAGTTGAGACCGAAGAAGTCAGCGCGGGAAGAGGTCGAGTTCTTGAGGTCACATTCGAAGTAACGAGTGGTGTCCATCAGAATGTCGCGGATATCGGCGGCGGAGTAGCCCACGGGAATGGCACGGTCAGCGTTCTTGGCGATGTAGTCCTTCATGTCACGGATGACAGCGCGGATGTATTTAGGGGCGGTGTAAGTAGCATCCTCGTTGATGACCTCGTTTCCGGCGAAGAAGCCGAGAAGGTTGTCGTAGTTCTTGAAGCCCTCGATGACACCGAAGACCTGCTTGTAGTAGATGGCACTGTAGGTAGTCCAGGGGGCGCTACGGTCAAGGTAACCACCCTCCAGAGGGTTGCTGACGTCGAGGATCATGTAGATACCAGCAGCGTTGAAGATAGAAGCACACTTGTCGTGGTTCAGGCTAGGCTCCAAGTTGTAGACACGAATAGTGTTAATCTATCATGACTATAAGTTGCTGCACAGGTATTTGAAAAAGTGGAGACTTACACCCAGGCGCTGCATAAGGGCAGCATCGCGCAAACACACATCTCCATCGCTGAGAGGATCCTGCTTCGCGGTGAAGCCAGAAGAGCCACCAGGTTGGTAACTAACGATATGTCAGCCACATCCGTAAAATGTGGGGGGACAAGGGGTATATGCCCCGGTGTGGAATGTTAGCTTACTCAACACCGATGATCTGGAAACGATCTTTAGTCTTGGAATCGACGAAGTCCTTTCCGCTGACCTCGAGGGGGGTCAAGGCGGCCGCAGTGCTGACAAGCGCACACACTGAGGTGAGAAGACGAGCGTAAGACTGTTGTTTTTTTGTTTGGTCAGTGGTTGGGAAGTGAATTAATATCTGAAACCACCTACAGGAATCATTGTGAAATAAAATAAACACGATAAGAGGGTATAAAAGAGGAAATTGGGTACAGGTGAGATTTAGAAAGTATATAGCGAGAGACAGCGCAATGCGCGGAAGGAGCGAAACGAATGTATGAAATCACCTCAGATACTCAAACGAAAAGAAAGAAGAAAAAGAAGATATAATGGCACAAGAGGATCATTAAAGAATGAAAATGGAGTGTTCCAAGCACAAGGATTATCGTGTCTCAATTTTGTGGAGAATCGTTAAAATCCGCAAATAGGGGTCTCACGATAGTGGGTTTGTGGTTTTTAGTTAGTCTTCGGTAGTGTTAGGTAGGTCCTATAATATTCTTTAGTTCTATTAAATCTGTTAACCCTTTATCTAGCTTCTTTTCTTTGAAGGGCTCGACATATCCCGACGTAATCCCGCGTTGTTTCACATACAAATCTCCTCTCACTTACTACATCACTAATTAACTACATCATCCTACTTTAGTTGCATTCTTGACTTGAATATAATCCTAAATTATGATAGAATGAACTTCCCTTGTCAACCCCCTTTTTCTTTAAGTCAAAATAAAAACCCATCTATTTAATTAAAACAAAAACCTAGCCAAGTTTCTTCGCCTAAAACCAAACAGCCACTTTTTCGCCAAGAACCAATCAATCAAAGGACGAACGAGCGGGAATAGCCGCCAAGTCCTTGAGGCCAAGGAACTCCTACCTTTCCGCTAGAGTTTCGGCCTCTTACTTCACTCTTTCTAATTTTATATTCACTTCGCCATGTCTGGGCAACCTGGGCACTCTGGGCAAACTACGGAGTAGGCAGTGCTGATTGTAGTCAGGAGTATGTTTGATTCCCCCCATAAACCCCATACATAGAATAGAGCCTCTCAGGAAACATACAGCATGGGTCCTTCCAGTTTTTCATTGTTGTTAAACCGTTAATTTCCCAGCTTGGTTATTTTCGCACTGCAGCGACCGTTAAGAGTGTCCAGGTGACTTATCTCTGTACCGTATATGAAGTATTTAACGCGAAGTTCTTGGCAGGCGCATAGACAACTGATATGGTGCCAAATTAGGGCTTGGAAGATGACGGCCCTGTTCGGGCTCTTGGGCTTTATAACAGGTTTCAAGGACTCAATATTTCACGATCTTGTTAAAATCCATAGAAATATTCAAGTGAAGCAAGGAAGCAGAACAGCTGACTGCATGCCGCTAGCAAACAGAGATTTTGAATCACATCCGACAATTCCGTTTGGTTGAGGTGGAGTCTACATACCATGAACTCAGGATCTGACAGTGTGAATTATATATACGGAACTTCCAAGGTTGGTGGCGAAACGTCTGTTTCTATGTCCAAGGCAGCCAAATAGTCATATCTATGAGTGTATGTTCGCTAATGAAATGGAAACAAATCCTGGTCGTCTCTCATCCTTCATCCGTTGTTGATCGTATCGCTCATGTCCTCATACCTTATCTGGCCAGTATTTTTGCACAATGACCTTCTTGTTGACCTTTCCCATGGCATTGCGCTCAATCTCATCGACAACCTTCAATACAGTAGGAATCTTGTAAGGCGCCATTTCATTCTTGAGCCCAGCGCGTAATGTGGGAAGTTCTAGCGGTGTAGCCTGTGTTGGTTAGTACATCGAAAACATACTTTCGGTCTGGACTGTCAAACTTACCCCGTCTCTGAATTTGACCACTGCAGCGACTCGCTGACCCCATTCTTGGTCGGCTAAGCCCACTACTGCTACTTCTTGAATCGCATCAAGAGCCAGCATCTTGCGCTCAACTTCCAATGCCGAGATCTTGTATCCACCAGACTTGATCAAGTCGACAGATGCACGGCCTTGAATAAAGTATGCACCAGTCGCGTCGCGCTTGGCCACATCGCCAGTCTTAAACCAACCATCGGACGTAAACTCTGATAACGTTGCCTCTGGTTTCCGCCAATATTCACGGAAAACATTGCCGCCCTTGATTTCAATCATTCCATCCTCGTCCACTTCGTCCACAATACGACCCGTTTCCTTCTCAGTCAAGCGGACCTCAACGCCTGGCAACGGCCACCCCACGCTGCCATCGATCCGCTTCTGAACTTCAAGCCCACAACTCAGTGCCATGCCGATCTCGGTCATTCCATACCGCTCCAGCAAAACCTGGCCAGTGATTTCGGCAAACTTAGCTTTGATAGGGGTCGGAAGTGCAGCAGACCCACTGACGACCAACCGCAGAGCCTGTGCTCCAGCCCGCGCGGCGTGTTCTTGCTCCGTGCCGCGGATGTGCGCATCGAAGTAATCATTCAGGCGGGAGTAGATTGTCGGCACAGCCATGAACAACGTCGACGAACCTCGGTCCTGCCACCGCTCCCAGATAACCTTCGGGTCGAACTTCGCATGCATCTCCACCGTGGTGCCGCTCAAGAAGCTGGCAGTCAATCCATTGATGATTCCATGGACGTGGTGGAGCGGCAGCACATGAATAAGACGATCAGAGGGACTATAATCCCACGCTTTGACCAGACAACCCGCTTGAAATGTGATGTTCTCGTGCGTTGTGACACAACCCTTTGGGTTTGAGGTGGTTCCAGAGGTATAGATCATCAGGGCGCGGCGGGAGAGCGCAAAAGGCGGGGAGAAAGAAGGCAGAGTCGGGGCCTCATAATGGAAAAGTGGCTCGAGGCCCATGAATGGGATATCGGTGGTGCATCCATCGCGCAATGCGGGCGCAATCTTCTCGAAATGCGGGTGTACGATGATCAACGCGGGGTCAGAATCGCCCACGGTGTACAGCAATTCCTTGACCGGGTGACTTGTGCCTAAAGCGAATGGAAGTCAGCTGTCTATATTCATATTTGAATGACATTGAATGTTTCAACCTACATAGTGGAACACAGACACCACCCGCTGCCCAAACAGCCCATTGCGCGACAACGTAGTCGTAGCCATTGGGCACGAGGAAGGCAATGCGCCGCTCCTCCAAGTCGCCCGAAACCGTCAGGCTCAATTCCTCGAGTATGCGCTTCCTCAATCCTGCGGCATCGGCTAGTAATTGAACGAATGTGAAAGACTGTTGTTTGGTGGTGTCGATGACTGCGATCTTCTCGGGGTTACGGGCGTGTTGCTCCGCCGCAGCGAAGAGGGGGAGGGAGGGGATCGGCATAACTGTTACGTGTGACTTGACGCAAAGGGTATCAATGATATGAACAAACGATTGGAAATATGCTAGAAATTGTTAAAAGTAGGATTTGGAACCCAATCATTCCAAGGCCGAATAATGATTTCAAGTCCGAACCCCCTTGTTGCATTTAGCCGCGGAGTATTGCCGATGTGGAGTTTGTTTCGTCATTTAGATTGAATACCTATACAACGTATAGTAGGGATTGAAGGTGTTACTTGATGTTACTTGAGGTTGATTGCAGTTTGCACGAGTAGAATTGGTTTAATTTTATAGGAAAACAATTGTAACGGGCTCATCTCTGAGATTGATCCAACATAATGAATACCTACTTATGTACATAAGTAGGTACTTATAAAGCTTAGTCACCATGAGGTTGACCAGTGAGCAAATCAGCCCTACGTACATAGTGATCGGCTTGCCCTAGACACCATAGTTCATTGACTCGTGGGTGTCAAATGCCATTGCCCTTATGGAGAGTTTCTCCTCCTTGCAATTCATCTGTACGCTTATGTATGCTATCGCCCGAAATCCGAGTGATTATCAAAATACTTTGCTATCGCGGCGTCGGTGGCTGTGGTAACCGCCTCCATGTGTTTCAAATTAGCATCACATTCCAGGTTATGGGCGGCCTGTTCAGACCTCTTAGCCTACGTTTATGGATATGTAGTTAATTAGGGGCCTTGGAGTTTCTTCTTCCCTTCCCTTACTTCCGTACTTTTTCACAGTACCCTAGGTCTATGTAAAGTTGCACGCTTCCAGTTTATCTCTCGGCTACGAGCAGATCGCCGTCTATGCTCCATTTCGCTCCTTCCAAGCAGATTCCAAGTGACTGGGATTTCCCCAGATCTGTGTCTTTCTTCATCCGCGCCATGTCCCGAATCTGGACGCCTCGTTCTATCAGTTCATCTATCTCGATAATTTATCAACAGCTTGCACCTTCTGCTCTTCCAACCCGAGCCCTTTCGTTAGCGTACGGTGCAAAACGATTGAAAATCGCGGTTAAGATTCGCTTGCAGTTGTGACGAGGCCAAACGGAGAGGTCTAATCATGAAATAGATACATATGTACATATGTACATACGAATGAAGAATGCAAATTGTCAAAACATCCCTGGACCAATGCGTTGCACAACCTTGGTCTCTGATATTAGACTATAGTCCCTTATTGATATCAGTATTTTCCCATATGTTTCTCTCTACATCGTTCGCAGCATTCATAGCCAAACGAATCATGGCCCTAGCAAGATCGTCCACCTTGACCGACGGCCCCAAACCAAACGCCAGACTGCGCAAGCTCATATCACGAGCCAAAACCATAGCCGGGCGCAATATATATACCCCAAACCCAGGATGCTTGTTAGCAATCACTAAAAGCTCATTCTCGACTTGGCCCTATCAGAAATCAATAAGTGTCGATCACTGCTTGAACTAAATAGCATACCCGAATACGTCGATAATCCTGCATGAACCAGAGTGACTTGGTTTGGTCTCTTTCTGCGGCACCACCGCTGCAATATATGAATCGGAATGGTTGCTGGCATATATCTTGGAAGACTCGCACTGCCGCGAGGGTATAATCCAAGCTCACAATTCGAGCGGTCTCATTATTGGGCATGCGAGCTTTGCCCAGTGCCCTAAGAGATGAAAGTTTAGTATAGGACATTGTATCGCGTGAACGAGCTGTGGTGATCCTTTTTACCAGATACATGCATCCGCATTTTTGAGTTGATCCCGGATGCAGTCCGGGTAGGAAAGAAAATCCTCAACCAAGGCGACCTGGAGCTTCTCGTGTGCCGGTAGGTCACGCCGACTGATCGCCACGACAGAGGTTATGGCGGGATTTTGAAGACACTGAGAAAGGACTTCACGACCGATGAAGCCAGTTGAGCCGGTGAGAATAAGCTTCATAATGTATATAATGAATGCTGAGGGAATGAACTACGTGGGATCCCCAGGGCAAGGGTTATATGTAGTCGGAGATACTGCTTATCTCCGTCTGACTTGTTTATCCCAATCAGACAACGCTGCAGCTTTTTGTTCAAATGTTAGATGAAGCTACAACTCATAATGTGAATTCCAAACGCGAAATTGTCGCTATTTGCCATTAAATATTCCACTATAGCCTATCTACAACATAGCCGCCGGGGAAGGGGTTGGCGCCAGCTCGCCAGGTTGAACGGTACGTGGCCCATCCAGCGAAACCTCGCCATTATCTTCCAACCCGCGAGCTACCAGGTCCGTGAAGTCCACACCCACCTCCATCAAAAGGGCAGCATGCTCATACACGATGTCAAGACATTTCTGCCAGACCGATGTACCACGTTGCACGCTGCTAAGTTGTCGGTTGAGCAAGGCATTGAACCCGTCAAGATGATGCTTGGCCCAGCGAATGCAGGAACTGCTCATTACACTGGGAAAGCATGATTGATAGACGGCGATGGTGTTCTTGATGAGTTTGAAGTAGACGAAGGAAATCTGGAAGATATAAAGAGGCAAATCGCCTTCGAAGATGCAGGCTCTGCAGAGGGTTAGTACATGAAAAATTGTGGTGCAATGAAGAAAACATACCGGATGCGTTGAACAATCACGTCCGATCGGGCTTTCAAATACGTCTCACGCGCCTGGTCTTCAAACCCTAAACGGGTCAACCAGGTAACATGAGTCTTGGTAGCTGCCGGGAATGAGTGTTTGTCCACCAGTGCCCGTGAAAGAATTCCTGCCAACCGTGTAGCACGCCCGTTAACCTTAACATTGATGACGTCCTGTGCGATAGCGTTGCCTTTGAGGCCCTTTGCCAATTTCCGTAGCCGCTCAATGCTATACACAGATGCCTCGAATCGCTGTAAAGCGATATCGATATCGAGCTCATCTACTTGCCCTTCGACCCAGCGAAGGTTTTGTTGTTTCCCGTCCACATCAATACGCACATCAGATTTGTCCCGCGGGGTATCGCTCAAGTCCAGAGACTCGGTCTTTTTCTGATGGGAAAGCTGTCGACTAGCCAGGTATCCATATGCTTCCGATGGTTTACTGGCGGCCTCGGTCTCCGATCGCATCGTGCGACGCAAGTCCTCGACCGTCTTGCGGAAGGTTGCCAGCAGCTCTTGCTTGGTTGATGTATCCTCATGACGATATGTGAAAGGCTTATTTCCAACGCGAATGCTGATAGACCTTCCAATGCCCCGATCCGTGGCCTCTTCACGATCAGCGCCCGTCCCTAGATTGGCCCCGAGATCAAGCATATCAATATCACTGAGGGGCCAACAAAATTCGGCTACTAGCCTCGTTGGAACCGGTCCTCGGTGGTTGGGATTGCTTTGGTCGACGCGCATACGCTTCTTCGAAGCCACAAGTAAATGGTCGTTCAACAAAACAATGTGAACGGCTCGCCTCGGTTTCCAGGTGGCCGAGTCCAGCTCAACCCAATTGCCTGTCTCCAAAACAATGTGCCGGCCTGGCACAGCTGGGAGCCACTTCTGCGACCCTTCCACAGTTTTCCATAGCGTTTGTAACTGCACGCTCCACATGCTCTCAAGATTTGCGACCGAGCTGCGGTTGGCATTGCGTTTGGGGAACGAGTCCTCCATTGGCGACATGGGATTAGGTGTATTCCCTACGCTTGTTTGTCCGAGCGCCGTGGTAAGTTCTGCCATGAGGGTACGAAGGGTCCGCATTTCATCCTTGAGCTTCTCCGCCTCTTTACTGATCTTGATAAATTGTGTACGATTTTGGTAGACATTTTGTTGCAAATCAGTCGAGGTGCGGTTCCTCACTTTGCGTAGGCTCTCCTGATACTTCTGGATTTCCTCTTCCGATGCGTTGGCAAGAAGACTGGCGACATCTAAAATTGAAAGCGCTTATGGTTAGCTTGGACAGAGACACCGCAGAACAATGGCTACTCACATCGATCAACAGGAAGACTAGGATCTCGCAACACTTTGAGGTCGACTGTCGGGGCTGGTGCATTCGGATCTGCAGGTGATGGCTGCCTCGGAAGCGCTGGAGGGGTCAATCCACTCAGTCCACCGGGCACTTGAGTGGGAAGTGCAGGGACAGGAGGAGCAGTTGCATCAAATTCGGGAGCAGCAAATCGAGAAGAGTACCGCCGTTTGACTAAGTCAGAGGTTGCCTCACTCTGGGGCACCCGCTCACGGGTGGGGACCTGCTCTTCGGGCGACCTGGTATTTGGAGGGAGAGGACCGGAGATTGGTTTAGGGGCGCTGATTTGAGGACGCTGACGTCGAGACTTGCTTCTTAAAGTAAGACCACGACCTTCCATTATTCAATTGACAAAATAGCGATCAAAATGGGGAATAGATAGCGAGTTGTCAAGGCGAACGAGATGTGATGACGATGCGCGTTGTGGTAAAGGCGGTGGACACGGGTAATACTGGGACACCCGACCCAAAAACATTTTTATTAACAACCACCTCTCCATCTCTCATTCATCACATCTCCTGTATCAAAATGGCATTCCGTAACACTGCTATCATTGCCGGCACGGTTCTCACCGGAGTTCTCGGTATGTATCATCCATCTCGTGCGGTGTCCAGCCACTAACGTTCTTACCAGCCTACGCCGTCTACTTCGATCACAAGCGTCAAAGCGACCCTAACTTCCGCAAGTCTCTGAAGAAGAACAACAAGAAGGTTGAGCAGAGTGTCAAGCAGCAACAAGCAGCCGAGGGCGAGGCCCGTGTTGCCGATCTCAAGAACGCGCTTGAGTCAGTGAAGAAGAATGGTGAACTCCCCACAGGTCTTGAAGAAAAGGAGGCCTATTTTATGGAGCAAGTCGCAAAGGGCGAGTCCCTGTGTGCTTCCGAGGGTGCCGAGAACGAGGCCGCAATCTCCTTCTGGAAGGCATTGAAAGTCTACCCTCAACCTCAGGTAATTAGTCCCACCCCCTCTATCATATCTAACTTTCTAACGATATCATCTTATAGGACCTGATGGGTATCTATGAGCGCACAGTTCCCGCAAACGTTCTGGAGGTTCTCGCCGAACTCATTGCCCTCGACCACGGCGCCGGTCCTTCTAAGCCCAGCACCGATGACAACATTGAGTAATGCGCTACCTTTCATCTTCCACCACACCTTGTATTTTAGACTCATGGAATTCTCAAATCTGTACCACATAATATATTCTGGGCCACCAGTGCGTCGACTGCCTATGATCTAGGAGATAAAACTACGTCGATATGAACAAATGATGTCCTAGAGATAGGACAGATTGATGGTGATGTTTTCAGATATTCTCTCGACAAATGGTATGTAGAGCAAAATAAGAACCTACGGCCATTTTCAGCTTCTCTTTTCTTCGATTGAAGTACCATGCTTCAAGTTTCAAGTTTCAAGCGCTCTCTTTTAGAAATTGATATTTATGCTAGTCAATTGTTGCTAACGAGATGTATGTTACGCGGGCATACCGAGTTTGAAGTTATCTTGAGTGCCATCCCAAAGATCGCACAGTAAGGAGCAGGGCTCTATGAATATTGAAATTTCTATATCCACACTGTATCTTATACAGAGGCGGTTGAATACACAAAATCGGTTGAGTTCCAATCAGAAGCAAACTGCAGGAGTTCCAGAGTCAAAATTCGAAAAAAACCAAAATGAGGAAGAAGCGGACAGGATGTTGACTTACATTCCAAGCATCAATTCGCAGCAAGCTCAGGTTTCCGGTGGATGGGAGACCTGAAGTCAGAATGCCAATCGCTAAGATTTGAAGTATATGGTCAGAAGCGATCCATGTTGGTGATCATAGACTGCGAAACTCACCAACAACATTGTTTAGCCAGTAATATTTGGGGCTCCCGGTCTCAAAGACCAGTCGCAGATGCAAATGACCGTCAGGAGCCTTGGGGCCAGCAGTTTGAATAAAGATATCTGCTCCATCGTCGGTGCGGAGGTTGTACCGAGTATCAGCAGAGAATATGTTGGTTCGAGGGTCAACGAGACCCCAGTCAGCTCCAACATCCAAAATCTTGCCTAAATTGCACTGTTATTCCAAGCCCACATGGTAAGGAGGGAGTATTGTCCTCACCAGAAAGATGAGGACCACTAAAGTTTCCACCGACGATAGGGATTGCCTTCCTTTGTCCATGTGGACCAACCGTTGTATCCATTAGGTTTCCTTCACATTCTACGTATGCTGTGTATAGAAATGAGAGCTTCGGGGCGACAGGGATATGGGTAGCAGTGCTTGTTGGTAGCCATGAGAAGCAAGAAGCCAAAGCAAGCATACCAGCTGTCCATCCTGGGGTGGAGATTTGGTGCCACATGTTGTTGGAATCTTTCCAAGCTGCTCAACGTTATGAACGAAATTGCGCAGATGGAATTGATTACCCCAGAAAACAGCCATCAATTTATAGTCCTTCAGCAATACTTCGGATAATCCGAACAACTGCCGGCCCCCGCATTAAAAGTCTTCTTACGTCGGTGATCTGCGGGGGAACAAATAGTTCTCCTGAGAATTCGTAGGGATCTTGATGACTATGTGGGACTTGAGGTTTTACCTAGGCAGAATTCTTCACTTGCCGATTTCCTGACCCGGTGTTCCACAAAGAGCCAATTCAATAGTCACGCTAACTACGGACTAGTTGATATCAACATAGTGTCTTTGCGAAATATGCACCAAACAGCAGCATCATTATACATATGGGATTGAAGCTAGGTCATATAAATTGTATCAATCAAGTTTATTATCCATAAAATCATAATGTGAGGCTTAACCCAATGTATTGATCGTCGCATCCCGCCATCAGATCAAGACACAACGTCTCATACCAATCAGCAGTTTGGGTATATATAGACAGGCATTCGATTCTGGCAACCTTTATATTGCTTCAATTCAGGTAATGGTACTTGTGTGGTCAGCCATAATAATTCTTTTCTCAAGTTTGGAAGACCCAGCGAGGATCCCTATCACCATGGAATTCACCCTCCGCATCACCAACGTCTCCCATCAGCGGCGACAGACCCTCGGCCTCTCTAATGCGTTCTTTTTTCGCATTTTCCCGTTTTAAAACTTTCTGCAAAACCCCAACGACCACGATATTTGCGACCAGGTAGCCTAGAGCAAATCCATGGCCCAGGAAATATCTTGGAGCACTTTCAGTACGGTACAGCTGTGTTCCAAGTACTGCGCCCAGATTACCAATAGAGATTTGCATGGCGTTGGCAATGCACCGTTTCGTCTGACCCGAGACGTTATTGGCGGGCCAGGATAGAACAATGGCAACGGCTGGGTAGATTCCCGCCGCTGCGAAGATAGTTCCGACATAAGATACACCGGGACGGTTCTGAGATAAAAGCAAAATATATCCAATACATCCGAGAGCAGACGATCCCATAATAAACGGTGCCCGGCTTCGAGTCTTCTCGGATGCAATCGCAACACCAATGGTCAAGAAGAATGCCACTGCATACGGCGGCACAGAAAGCAGTTGGGCCTTTGCGGCTGAGTATCCAAGATCCTTGATAATAGTTGGAAGGAAGAGCGACAACGTATACAATGGGAGAGACATTGTGTGGAATCCGAGGCCATACAGCCAGACTTTGGGGTCCCTGAAGGCATCTTGCACAGCTGACCAGGAGAATTGTTCGTCGCGGGTTGCATCGTTGTCGTTCTTCAAACGCTGTTGGATGAATTCCCGCTCCTCCTTTGATAAGAACTCGGCTGTCGCTGGATAGTTGTATACCCAGAAGTAGGCGAGGATCGAAACAAGAACTGTCAATAGTCCTTCCTACATCCATCCCAATATTGTCAGTTTACCTCACATCACAGCTCTCATCAGAACGTACAAGAATAAAGATCCATCTCCAGCCACTTTGGTTCCCAACGCCTTCCATATGCGAGATAGCCTGAAGATTCGTGAGTTATGGTTGTCCGAGTGGAATAGAATGAAACATACCCAAGCAAGTATACCACCAAAAGCACCCGCAAGCGAGGCTGCACTAAAGAACAGAGCAACACGATAATGTTGTTCATTTCGTTTGTACCACATCGATAAGTAGAAAACCACACCGGGAAACAGCCCACTCTCTGCCACACCCAGGAAGAATCGGGACGACAGATATCCGGAATAGTTCTGCACAATTCCCAGCAGTGTGGCAACTACTCCCCAAACTAGTGTGAGAGTGGGGAGCCATATCCTTGGTGTGGTTTTCTTCAAGACGATCTTGAATGTAGGTTTAGTATACAAACAATTTACAAGTGATTCATGTCACTCACGTTGCAAGGGATCTCGAAAAGAACATATCCGATAAAGTACAACGTCAGACCAGTTAGATACTGATCTCCTGCTAGTTCAAACACAACAATAAGATTTGGCGGCACTTCATAGAGATGAATCCAAACATACACATATTAATTTCATCTGCCATTCCTTCTAGGCGGGCATTCCCCACATTACTGCGATCCAGAAAAGACAACAGATACAGGATTGTGAGAGGCGGCAATAGGCGATAGTCTAATTTTCGCAGCAAAGCTTTCTCGTTGATGTCCATAGCCTCTGAGATACTTGACGAAGAAGACTCGTTCTTGGCATCAGCTTTGGTACCAGTTTGCACCTCAGCATCGTGTTTTTCTGATGCATGAGCCATTGCAATTTGCAATCAAGAGGTCAGTCGCCAAGGTGGGCAAATAAATGTGAAGAGAAAGTGGATAGTAAGCCATGATTGCGGAGAAAGTATATAAAACTTCAGAGTAGCACACCATCTTTCACCTCTGCACGCGATATAGACAAAAGTAGTTACATCATGTTCCCGGCCGAGTAATGACAGCGAATAAGAATACAATTGCAAGTTTTCAGCATAGGGGAAATAAGGTGAACAGGGTCAAGTATGAGCACAATCCCCACTAAAATGACGAGATCGTTAGTTTATACAAGGTTTACGCACGTTGATGTACATAACACAGAGTACGGGGTAAACAGTACACAATTAGACTATCAAAACCGCCTATAATATTGTGGGCATAGCATTTGATCTTATTGTTGAGAATACTTCAATTTTATTTCATAAAGTCCCTAACCTCGAATTCACTTTTATATCAAAGGTGGAAATCATATTATCAACTATGTAGTATATTACCATTCTTCAAGGGCATTATTATTTGTCCAATCCAGTTTCATACATATAAATTCATCTGCGCCATAACGCTCGTGACGTCAAACTGTATAGATGCAATCTTGCCCATTGATAAAATTACACGGGAACGAAAGTGAGAGTTAGGCAATAAGTAAACACTTTATGAGCAATGGAAGGCCTGCTTTACCGAAATCCAAACCGCAAAAAACACATTATATCACTGTTAGGACCGCAATAAGTCCAAGGCACCAGATCCCTCTAAGGCCTACAAGGCTGATTTGTATTCAAAGAACGGGTTTGTTGGATTGAACAGGTAGAATAATAATGCTCAAGTGCCACTTAAGGAAATTCGCAGAGAATGTGAAACCAAAAGCAATGGCATGAGTGCATATAGACAAATCTGTTTTAAAGCACTTCTTGGCAATCGATTACATCTACCTAAAAGAAGAGATGACCAAGGCGATTTCTGCCTCTCGATGTAATCATGCTTTCGACAACGTCAACACCGAAACAAGACGTGGCGACCACAAACCCGTTTCAGCTGCGATTTGATCCAATTTTTCTTTCTAAGTCTCGCAGACGGTTAGTGCATATGTAAATACAACATTCGAAGGGTCATCATACATATGACAATTCCTAGCCGGGGTTGTGAATGTCGATAGAGAGGGCACAACAACCTATTATAGGTAGGCAGTACTATCAGCGCAATATCCTCTATCATTTATTTCTGTTTCATATGTTTTTGATAGAGATAAATTGAACCTGTAGATTGAAAATTTATCAAAAATTCTATAGAAGTGCAATACAATATACAAACCCTAACCTCTTTAGACGTCTGGTATAACGAGAATGATATTAAATGAATTAAATCACCATTGAAGATGCTATAAAGAACATATATAGAACAAAAAAGCCCGAACGCCAAAGGATGACACGCCAAACACACGCAAAACACGACGCACATAACACACATAACACACACAACACACACACCACACGGGTAACTCCACATAATATACATATAGACATACACAGAACGGGGTCATCAAATTCATGAAACGGAGATTCGTCTAATCTATACAGCTTGCGAGTTATCACGCAAAGACTGCCTACAGGAGTATCGAAACAGAACGGGCATAACTTTTCAAACAAAAACAACAAAAACATGTCATGCATCGAAAAGCGCTTTCAAGGCACTTTTCCCCTTTTCCCGGGATTTTAGAAGGCAAAAAGGAATTTTTATATTTAGGGCGCCAGGATCAGAGCAAGCAGGGCCATACGGCAGTACAGGCCGTAGCGCATCTGGGAAAAGGTTAGTATATAATTCGATGAATAAAGGGGAGTAGAACGTACCTGGCGGAAGTAAGCAGCCCGCTGGTCGAAGTCGACCTCCTCGGAGATCTCGGCGTTGCGAGGCAGAGGGTGCATGACGACCATGTGGCTCTTAGCGTGCTTGAGCAGCGCGTTGTCAATGACGAAGCTGTTCTTGAGACGCTCGTATTGGGAGAGGTCGTCGAAGCGCTCCTTCTGCACACGGGTGGAGTACAGGATGTCGGAGCGGGCGACGATCTCGGGAGTCAGCTCCTCGGACTCAAGGACCAACTGACCGGAGGCGATGATCTGCTGGCGGACATCCTCAGGAAGAGCGAGGGCCTTGGGGGCAACAAGCTGGATGCGGACATCGTAGAACTGGAGCAGCTTGATGAGGGAGTGGACGGGACGGCCGTACTTGAGGTCACCAGTGAAGGTGATGGTCAAGCCAGTGACGGTGCCGAGCTCCTCACGGATGGTGAAGAGGTCCAGGAAGGCCTGGGTGGGGTGCTCGATGGAGCCGTTACCACCGTTAATGACGGGGACCTGGGAGAACTTGGCAGCGATCTCGGTGCTGCTGGCATCGGGGTGACGCAGAACAACGGCGTCACCGTAGCAGCCGAGTGTGCGGATGGTGTCCTGAAGAGTCTCGCCCTTCTTGGTGGAAGAGTGCTCGGTAGAGATGGGGATGGTGCGTCCACCAAGGCGCTGCATGGCAGCGTCGAAGGAGGCCGAGGTGCGAGTGGAGGGCTCATAGAAGAGGGTGGTCAGGACACGGCCCTTCAGGATGTCAAGGACACCGTGGCGCTGGACACCAAGACGCATCTCCTGGGCGACAGTGAAGAGAGTGTGCAGGTCCGCGCGGGAGAACTGGTTCACGGACAGGACGTGCTTTCCGCGGAAGGAAGAGCGGGCAAGGGTATCAGCCAGAGAGGGGGAGATCTGCGAGGAGGCGGCAGCATAGAGAGGAGGGCCCAATTCGCCGATGGAGGGAATAGCGTTGTCAAGAGTGCGGACGCGGCGGCCGGGGGTTCCAGAGACAGAGGTGTGTCTGTCAAGGGAGCTCTCGGGGCGGACCATGGGCGTCATGGGCTTCTGCACAGGCGAGGTGGGAGCGATGCGGTGGGTGGACATGTCAGTTCCCTTGATAGCATCCTTGGTGATCTCGCCGTCGAGGCAGGAGGTCTTTCCCTGGAAGACAACACGCTGGACGGAGCCACGCATCATCTTGCCGTTGAAGGGAGACCAGATACCGCTCTGGAAAACGTAAGGGCGGTCAACCTCGATCTCGAGAGAGCTGTCGGCCTGGTCGTGCAGCTCGAAGATCATCTTGGGGTTCTCGTAGAGACGAGCGGTCACGTCCTCAACGGTCAGACGGCCCTCTGCAACAGCAGTGAAAAGAAGAGGGATCGCCTCAGCGATACCGGCCTCGGGGGTAGCCTCCTTACCAGCAAGCTGGTAGGGAATGCTGCCAATGGAGAAGACATCGATGGTGCTCAAGTGGTCCCACAAAGCCTTCTGATCCTCAGCGGTAGGCAGGGAGCTGCAGGTAGGGAAGTCATCCCGAGTGAGGAAGAGCGAGTAGATGGAGACGTCGCAGGTAACCTTCAGGCCCTTCTCCTTGCTGAGAGCAATGAGGTTGATGTCCTCCTTGGAAGTAACGCTCATGACGTGAATGTTACGGCTGTGGAGGCTGGCCAGTAGCAGAATGGAAGCCAGATCAGTGCTCTTGGCATCAGTGATCAAAGGCTTGCTGGAAGGCCAGGCGCTGAAGTGGTTGGTGACAGTGGCGACCTTGTTGATGTTGCCCGACAGGTGGTTGAAGGGAATGAACAAGGAGCCAACCTCGCCGGTCATCTGGATGATCTGATCGGAGTTGGTGGCAGTGGCAGCAACCGAGATGTTGAAGTCGCAGAGGGACTTGCCCTGGGCATTCTGCTGGACAATCTTTAGGTCGCTGGCCTGAGTGACAGAGCTGTCAACACCAACGGGCATCACACGGATCATGCTGAAACCACCGGCGAGCGAAGCACGGGACACAGCCTCGAAGTCCTTAGAGCCAACCTTGGCCAGGTTGGGCACGAACGCAGCGATGTTGATCAGACCAGGCAGAACAACAGTGCGGTGGCTAGTCTGGAAGTCGGCGGTGATGATGTTCAGAGGGAAGTGACGGGCAATGGCCTCAATCAGGATCTTCGCGTTCTTGACATTGGTGACCAGAGGAGTCTGGTAGTCAACAGCCATACGACGAGTGCGGTAACCCTTGGACATGTAGTTGGCAGGGCGGCGGAAGCGGTTGTTGGAAGGCAAGTTGACGTAAAGATCAATCAGGTTGTTGGACAAGTGCTGAGTGAGAGAGTACTCAGACTTCATGTCCTCTTCCTCGTGGTCGGTGAGGTGCTCAAGGTACTTGACGGAAATACCGTTCTCCTTGAGGAAATCGGCAGTACCAGCAGTGGCGAACAGGTTGTAGCCGAGCTGAGAAAGCTTCTTGATAGAGGGCAGCATCTCGAGCTTCTCCTTGTAGGCACCAATGGAGAACAGGATGTTACGGCGGGGAAGCTTGAATCCAGTGGATAGGAGAGCCTTCAAGTAGGCCTCGTACTTGTCACGACCGAAAGAAGCGACCTCACCAGTGGAGGCCATCTCGACACCCAGAACGGGGTCAGCACCGGACAGACGAGAGAACGAGAACTGAGGAACCTTGACACCAACGTAGTCCTTGGGGACGTTCACAGGGGGGTACTCCTGGAAAGGAATGCCGATCATGGCCTTGGTGGCCATCTCAATCAAGTCCACACCCATGACCTTGGACACGAAGGGGAAGGAACGAGAGGCACGGACGTTGCACTCAATGACCTTGATGTCGTTGTCCTTGGCAATGAACTGAATGTTGTAAGGACCAGTGACGTTAAGAGCATTACCGATCTTGCGAGTGGCCTCCTCAATGCGGCGAACAGTCTCGGGGCTCAGATCCTGGGGAGGCAGGATTAAAGTGGCGTCACCGGAGTGAACACCAGCGTTCTCAACGTGCTCGGAAATGAAGTGGCCGACCATAACACCGTTGCGGGCGACAGCGTCCATCTCAATCTCCTTGGCATTCTCAATGTACTTGGTGATAACGACCGGGTGCTCACGAGAGACATCGGCAGCCTGGTTCAGGTAGCTGGCGAGGTCGTGCTCGGAGTAGACGGTGTTCATGGCAGCACCAGAAAGCACGTAAGATGGACGGACAAGCACAGGGTAGCCGACCTTGTCACAGAAGCCGCGGGCCTCGTCAATGCTGGTCAACTCCTTCCAAGCGGGCTGGTCAACCTCAATGCGGTCCAACATACGGGAGAATTTGTAACGATTCTCAGCGCCGTCAATCATCTCGGGGGAGGTACCCAGGATGTTAACGTTGAGGCGGTGCAAAGGCAGAGCAATGTTGTTAGGGGTCTGGCCACCCATGGACATGATCACACCGCTGGAGGTCTCCAGCTGATAGATGTCGAGAACGGTCTCGAGGTTAATGTTCTCGAAATACAGGCGGTCAGCCTCGTCGTAATCGGTACTGACAGTCTCGGGGTTGTAATTGACCATAATGGTCTTGTGGCCCTGCTCGCGGAGCGTACGGATAGTACGCACGGAACACCAATCGAACTCGACGGAGGAACCGATGCGGTAGACACCGGAACCAAGGACCATAATGCCGTGATCATCGAAAGTCAGGTCGTGCTCACTGGCATTGTAGGTGAGGTAGAGGTAGTTGGTAACAGCCGGGAACTCAGCAGCAACGGTATCAATCTGCTTGACAATGGGGGTGATACCAGCCTCAACACGCATACGGCGGACAGCAAGCTCATTAGAGTCCAAGAAGTTTGCGAGCTGGCGATCGCAGAAACCAAGCTGCTTGGCTTGGCGGATCATGGGCAAGGGCACAGTGGTAGCGTTGAAGGCAGACATGGACTTGCCAAAGTCGCTGAGACCCTTGAGGCGGCTCAAGAACCACTTGTCAATGTTGGTGAGCTTCCAGATGTCATCAACGGTGTAACCAGCAGCCATGGCGTTGGCAATGGCGAAGAGACGCTGGTCAGAAGGAGTCTGAAGCTCGTTATCAATGGACATAAGAGCATCGGTATCGCTGAAACCAAGGTTGTGGAAATCAACGGAGCGAATAGCCTTTTGGATAGCTTCCTCAAAGGTTCGGCCAATGCTCATAACTTCACCGACACTCTTCATGGAAGAACCAAGTTGGGTGGAGACACGGGTGAACTTCTTGAGATCCCAGCGGGGAATCTTGACCACGCAGTAATCGAGGGAAGGCTCGAAGCAGGCGCAAGTGGACTTGGTGACCGAATTCTTGATCTCGTTCAGGGGGATACCGAGACCCAGCTTGGCAGCAATGAAGGCAAGAGGGTATCCGGTAGCCTTGGAGGCTAGAGCGGAGGATCGAGACAGACGCGCATTGACCTCAATGATGCAGTACTCCTTGGAGAAGGGGTTGAGGGCATACTGGATGTTACATTCACCGACGACGCCAAGGTGACGGATGACGTTAACGGCAGTAGTCCGCAGCATGTTGTAGTCCTCGTCGGAGAGGGTCTGGGAAGGTGCCACGACAATGGAGTCACCGGTGTGAATACCAAGGGGATCAAAGTTCTCCATGTTGCAGACAGTGATACAGTTGTCCTGGGCATCACGAACAACCTCGTACTCGACTTCCTTCCAGCCCTTCATACTGCGCTCAATCAGGACCTGAGGACTGACAGCGAGAGCCTTGGTGCAAAGCTCCTTCAATTCCTCCATGTTATCGGCGAAACCACTGCCGAGACCACCAAGAGCGTAGGCAGCGCGAACAATGACGGGGAAGCCAATGGCCTGAACGACCTGCAGAGACTCCTCAAGAGTGGAAGCAGAGGCAGACTTAGCACATTTCTCGTTGATGGAATCCATGGAACGAGCGAACAGTTCACGATCCTCGGTGGTGATGATGGTGTCAATGGGAGTACCGAGAACCTTGACGCCAAGCTCCTCAAACTCATCCTTGAGCTGGATACCGACGGAAAGAGCAGTCTGACCACCGAAGGTGACGTAGATGGCATCGGGGCGCTCGTGCTTGATGACCTTGCGGACGAAGTCGGCGTTGACAGGAAGGAAGTAGACCTTGTCAGCCAGACCCTTCGAGGTCTGGATGGTGGCAATGTTGGGGTTGATCAAAATAGTGTAGATGCCCTCTTCCTTTAGAGCCTTGATGGCTTGACTGCCAGAGTAATCGAACTCACCAGCCTGACCAATGCTGAGACCACCGGAACCGAGGACCAGAACCTTCTTGACCGAAACGCGGGGAGCAGCCAGGACATTCTCAGCCTTGATGCCGCCGGGGAAGGAGACGGGCTTCTGGAGAGCCTCGGGGGAGGCAATGGTGGCCTGGATGGTGTTGATGAACACATCAAACAGGTACTCAGTGTCCCGGGGACCAGGAGTGCTCTCGGGGTGGAACTGAACACTGAAGAAGGGACGGCTGGTGTGACGAATACCCTCGTTGCTGAGGTCGTTGGCGTTGATGAAGAGTTCTTCCCAACCGTTCTGCAGAGTGGTAGCATCCACAGCGTAACCGTGGTTCTGAGAAGTGATGTGGCACTTTCCGGAGATCATGCTTGTGCAGGGAATATTGTGACCACGGTTACCGAACTTCATCTTGGTGGTCTGGGCGCCGACGGAGCGGGCAATCAGCTGGTGACCGAGACAAATGCCGAAGACGGGTACCCGGGCATCCTGGAACATCTTGGTGAGGTTGTTGATAGTGACTGTCAGAGTCGCAGGGTCACCGGGACCGTTGGACACGAACAGACCGTCGTAGTCCTTTCCAGCAAGGGTGGGGAAGTCATAGTCCCAAGGGACAACCATGACCTCCACACCGCGAGCAAGCAGGCAACGCAACTGGTTGTACTTCATACCAACATCCAAGCAAAGAACACGCACTCCACGGCCGGAGGGATGCTTGAGGGCGACGTTCGCGGGTGGTGTGAAGAGGCGGGGCTCGCGGATTGAAACTGTCGAAGAAAAATCATGTCAGAGGCCAAGTCTTTTGCTTTCTGTGGCATCAGCTTGGTATGTTACTCACCCTCAGCGACGAGGTTCTTTTTGTTGGGGTCAACCCATTCGGTCTCCTCGAAGTGTGACTTCCAATTGACACCAGCGGCACCGACAACGTCGGTGTCACCAGACTTTTGCAGCAGCATACGGCCGAGCATGCTACCAGTCTGACGAAGACGCTTGGTCAAAGCACGAGTGTCAACACCGTGCATGGCAGGAATGCCCTCAGACTTGAGCCATTGGCCCAGGGAGGACTTGGCCAAGTAGTGTGAGTAATCCTCACCGGCGTAGGATGCCACCACCAGCGCCGAGATGTGGATCTGACTGGACTCAAAGCGCTTAGGCAGGTCCTTCAGGAGTTCACACATCTCATCGTGAGCGGGAACACCGTAGTTACCCACAAGTGGGAAAGTTACGACCAGGATCTGGCCGCGGTATGAAGGATCGGTGATGGACTCGGGGTAACCGACCATACCAGTCTGGAAGACCAATTCACCAGACACACTCTTCTCAGCACCGAAGTTGTAGCCCTGATAGATAGTGCCATCTGCAAGCTCAAGGGCCGACAATCGGTCCGAACCACCTCGAACAGGAATGGAGGCGGGCTTGATCACGCCGCTGACAGAATCCATGTTGGGGGTAGTCTCTGGGAAACCCACCGAACCACCCAAATGCGGGCTTGTAGGCAAAACCGAATCTTCAAGGGAATTGGCAGGCTTGGACATCGCAATTGAAGATGTGGAGGGAACGAGTCCTCTCGAGGACGATCTAATTCGAGCAGGTCACTCTAGTTCAGCATCTGCTAAAAGAACTTTTTTTGGTTGTAATATGAAAAAAGAAAGAACAGCGCAAAAGGGAGTATAGATAAATAGAAGAAGAAAAAAGGAATAGTTATGCTGCAACCAGCTGGTGGAGGAGGAAGAGAGGGAAAGTGAAGTTGCTCGGCAGAAAATATTTTCGTGCATTTCGCATTTTGACCCACTTCTGCTTTCGGTACATCCTCTCACCGCCGCAGAGATTTTCTTCCAAGGAAAAAGATACATTTGTATATAGACGAAAATTGAAAATATAGGATACTGGTGAAAATTATACATCTCTCTTCTTCAATTGATATTGAATCCCCTCAATCATCCACACAAGTTTATATCCTTACTGCTAACGGTCTACATGTGCATGCATATGACGCAGCACACACCTTGTCAGGCGGTGGACCGATAACGGATATCAGCCGAATATATTGAACAATTTCTCCAGGGCTGATTATCCAGGTGCTATATATAACCCATTCGACTCAATATTCGAGTAGTTATACAATATTGTATAAAAATGGATTAAACGTCAATAGATTTTAATTTAGAGTACATCAAACTTATATCCACCTCTTGATATTCAATTCTTCTACATTTATTTACCCACATGCAGGTGGCGAGTGATCTCGGCTGACCTATCCATTTACGTTCACCTATTATGTAGGTGTAAACAAATGACCAAAATGAAAAAACAAGTTTTATATCTTAACATTTGAAATATGCAGGATATCAAGTATTGAACTACGGGGTACACAACTATATAACTTTCAAGAATGTTAATAAGTAGAATGATTCGATCTATAGTCACACAGACCATCTATACCCTGCGCAATGACGTGGAGCTAAGATCTCTGCACTAATCTGCAACAAGTGCTTGGACTAAATTAATCCCGCCCTAAAAGCCTCCAGGGCTTGTCTTGGACTTTTGTACTGTATTTTCTTTCTCTATCTCTCGACTCGACTCGACTCGACTCGACTCGACTCTATTTCTGCTTTCTGCTTTTTGCATTCTTGTAAATTGCTCGCATTTTCTCTCCCTTTGTTTTCTTTCTTTCGTCAGATCTGTGTACACTACACTATGCTCTAACACCTTATCGCAACTTGAGACATACCAACCTCGGTTATGCAACTTGAGGTCCCACGTGGATATTGACACCATGTTTGGTTCATTGCTTCGTCCTAAGCCACGCCGTGGACAAACAGAACAGTCGCCATTCTCCATCTCTTCTCCGTGGATCCGTGCCGCGCAAAACAACACGCGACGCGTTCACCGAGCCGATGATAGCAGCGAAGATGATGAGCTTCAAGGGATCGACGAGGAAGAAATGGACGAGGATTGGGTAGGAGAGGAAGAAGAGGACGGGCCCCTCGAGTCTACACCTCTCTTGCCCATGTTCTCTGCATCGCATTTGGGTAAGGGCTTGTGGAGCTCCTCCCGGGATACGGCTGTCACTGACAACAACTCGATTAGATGCGTTACCCGTTTACAATATCGCCCATGCCATTCGTCCTTTGATCGCCTCTCGTTGTGAAACCACCTTGACATGGGACCAGTTACGCTCGCCGCAGGTCTCCCAGTTCCTGATCAAGCCGATTCTACAAAAGCTCATGTCGGCACACTTTTCGCGCGCGACCCTCTATGCATTGATGGCCAATTGTCTGCAATTCGAAAAGGAGATGCACCTGAGTCCCGGGAATAGCGGTGCAAATCAAACGCGAGCAATGGTTAGCGAATTGTTGGCAATCAAGTTGCTAAGGGAATACTCCACTCGCGAACTGATCGATGCACTGTCCTATGAATTCCACCCACTTCAAGGCCAGGATCAGTCCACCGCATTGGCAACGGGCCCACAACGGAAACGAGTTGTTGCTGCACGGGTGTCGTGCTTGGAGGTTGCGATTCGCGCGCAGGCAAAACGGTTCTTGGCCCACCCTGTCGTCGTACAACAATTGGAAGCTATCTGGGCCGGGACGGTTGTTTTCCACTCTACTGCCGACAATCTCCATCGTCGTGCGACCCCAAATCAGCCTGGAAACCCAGATTATGGAACTTCAACGAATAGAAACGGGAACTTTACCACCGAACCACCTAGTAATAGCACTCTTCGACGCTCGGTGACTCTCTACAACCCTCGCGATGCGTCACTATTCAAGCTTTCGCGATTGAGGGTGCCTCGCTATCGTCAATTTTTGTCTACGCTGTCTTATGCCGTGCTCTTAGGGCTGTTTTTAGCGGTACTGAATCAACGGAGCCGGAGGATCACATCTCTCGAGGTTGTGTTCTGGTTTTGGAGTGCCGGGTTCATGCTCGATGAATTGGTGGGGTTCAATGAACAGGGTTTCAGTCTTTATCTGATGAGCTTTTGGAACTTGTTCGACCTTGGGATCCTACTTTTGCTCTTCGCATATTACTGCTTGAGGATCTACGGTACATTCTTAACCTACCCTAGAAGTCAATTCATTTCCGATAAAGCTGTACGATACATGTTCCCCTTCTCATTCCTCATACTAATCCATTACAGTTCGATGTTCTTGCAGCTACAGCTCCATTGTTATTTCCGAGATTGTTCTCCATCTTGGATCACTACCGTTATTTCTCCCAGCTGCTCATTGCATTCAGAATCATGGCATCTGATTTGATTGCCGTCTTCGTGCTCATTGTTATCTCCTGCTCTGGCTTTTTTGTTGCTTTCCTGAATTTTGGAGACAACAAATCACCCAAACAAGTTGCGTATGCATTGTTTCAAATGCTCATGGGATTTACGCCAACCGCATGGTCGATGTGGGATGAATACAACTTCCTGGGAAAGACGATATTAACCCTCTTCCTGTTTATCTGTCATTTCGTTGTCGTCACTATCCTGATTACGGTGTTGACCAACTCTTTTATGAGAATCGTCCAGAATGCGAATCAAGAACATCAATTCTTGTTTGCCGTCAATACCATCTCCATGGTCAAGTCCGATGCATTGTTCTCTTATGTGGCGCCAGCTAACGTTATCGCCTGGCTTGTGGCACCATTTCGATACATGATGCCCTTCCGTGAATTCATTCGACTCAACCGAACCATCATCAAAATCACCCACCTCCCCGTGCTGTTCACAATTTGTCTCTATGAGAAGACCATTCTCAGTGCTCGAGTTGTGCAGCCAATGGATCTGATCGAATCAAGCTCCCCAACTGAAGTTCTTACTCGGTCCAAGCATTGGCCGCCCGGTCGCTTCCGCGGTTTCAGTACCAGGGCGTCACGCCTTGTACGCGAGCCGTCTGTGGCAACTTACCAGAAAGATCAAGCCTTGGAAGAAGTATTCCGACGACCGTTCAATGATCGTAATCAAGGGCCATCCAGCACTGTGCAGGAACACCAGACCAATAATGTAATCAAGGACTGGATGCAGGAAATTGGGTCCGGTCCGGCCAATGGCCCAGACGAGGAGGATTCCGTTGATCATCTTGAGATGCGCGCCCAACGGCCAAAGTTCCCATTCAAAACTAGATTAGGACCTCGTCCCCGCAATTTCACAGAAACGACCCGGTCAGTCGCGTCAAACCCTGAGGATCGCACCAGTCGTGTCGCAAGTCCAGTCATTCGGCCTCGGCACACAAGACCTTCTGTGTCGCCCACCCAGAGACGACAAATGTCTCATCATACAGACATGGAGGGTGATGATGAGCTAACGAGCAATGATGGCGATTCGGGTGATGATAAGAACTCTGCTCAAGGGTCCATAAGCGATACAGCCGACCCTGCAGAAGGCTCAGAGAAGCGCTCCCCCAGATTCTACAGCTCCCGTCCGTCTACTGCGAGAGTTATCTCGCGTCGCAACAGCCCGACCCGTCGCCCCAGGCATAATCGAAATGCTTCTGGTGTTACCATGCTGTACAACCCTGTTGGGTCACTGAATGAGAGAGCGGAAGGTCGAGCCACACCCATCCGAGCAGACACCAACTCATCCGATGGAGACATGCCCGTCGTCTCCACATCAGTAGATCAGGGCACTATGAAGCGTCACGTTCTTGACGCATCCCGTGCGCGAAATGTCCAGCGCCTGAACCAAATGTCCGTTCCTGAAGGAGACAGCATCTACCTGTCCGACCGACCAACAGGGACACGGCCTCGGCCCTCCCTCCTCTTCGATCTAGGCTCCGACCTAGGCGATAACAAAGCCGTGGCAGGCGGTTTCGCGGGCGCCATTCCATCCAGCTTCCAAACGCAAATCGGGTTCGCTGCAGCAGCAGCCCTTCGTCGCGACGCTCCAAACCAAACCCAAGACATGCTCAGCAAACTGGTTCTAGCACGCATGAACAATATCGAAGAAGGTTTCCGCGAGGTCATCAAAGAGGTCAAAGATCTCCGCCGCAGCGAGTCAAGTCGAAGCCCGACCCGACCAGACGAGCTACAGTCCGGTACGCGTGAGAAGAAAAAGCGCGATAAGACCGCCAAGAAACGAAGTCTCAACTCACCTAGCAGTCCATCGAAAGGAGATGGTCCCGGTGCAGAAACGTTACCGTCTGTCTAATTTGCATCCTACTGGTGGTTACACCGTGTACAAACCCTTGTAAATTGATTGGAGAGGCCTTTGTCTTTAATACCTGATTTCTACCGGCGTCATGGTTTTGTTCTTTAGATACCAGTTCATTTGCATTACTGTGCGATGTTGAACGTTCAGTCCATACACAAGACTAGAGATATCCACGTTCCAATCTGCTGAAACAAAGTAGTCTGGAATACCTTAAGCATTTCCTCAGGGAACCGTATGTCCCTAGCGGTCATCTTGAATAGCATTTCCCAGAGTATTCCCTGCATCTGTCTGCTTCGAGTCAGCACTCTTGATCGGACCCAGCTCTTCGTTGGTCGCGAGAACGGTTCCTTGCCGCGGAGCTAAGTAGCCAAACATCAACCATGTACCGCTAAGCACGCCGAAGATGCTCAAGAGGCCGATATTGCGAGATCTAGACGGTTCCGGCGTTAGTCTAATGAATCGCACTGGGGTGAGAATTACTGACCTTATCGGTCCCCGGCCTCTTCCAATAGCTTCTGCTGAGACGTTGGCCATATTTTGGATTTTAATGCCTTTTGACGGAACTTGTCTCCAGTTTTAGTGCTGTATATTGAAGAACGCGTCCACGGGCTTCTTTATATAAAATTATTATGACATCGACATGAGCGCATCACGCCACTCATCACACTTTATCTTCTAAGGCCAACTACTGCTTCGTATATTTATGGCATTTAAGAAATGCCCTTGAAGTGCTCAAATAGGGGGAAAATTTTAGGGTTCAAGATGCTTAAAAGACTAATTGGTTCTCCGTTGTCTATTTCCAACGGGCTAGGGCCACATCCAGCAAAGATATAGTTTTCGAGATCCTTAGGGCTGTTGAGAGGATCAACTCTATACTAACGAATTTATAGATTATGACACGATATTCAATCCACGGTTTATCCTCCTCGAGTTTGTGAACGAGTCATTAGATAAAGTCTCCTCATTTAGCATCTATTGATCCATGTCATCATTGCAAGATCGACCTTTTCTATTATCGCTAGTCATCTTGCTATACCTCTTTCGTTTCTTTCGCGGTTCCCCCCTCTTTATTTTCTGCCTGCTTACATATTTTTTACAAATGCGTCGCAATGGAGAACTGTGGTTGAAGTCACTAAAATGTTCCGTAGAAAAGGCGGGGTATTTCCCTCTGACGATGTAAACAGTCTTCTTCACCATTATTATCTACTTCAGGATGTTCACAAAAAATCACCATCCTCTTATCGACTTAGTAGCTACAAAGCAAAGCGCTTCTACTATCTCCAGTATACAAACAGCTCTTCATCAATATGGAGCTTTTCGACTAGTAGCTCCCAATCCGACTCAACATCTTTCATATAGAGTTTTCGAAAACGCAAGGGCCTTTCTTTCTTTCTATGCAGTCAGCATCAAGTTATAATTCTAATATCTGGCCATAGGCTCGCGGATTTTTTTATCTACTAACCGAAGTGAAAAGAAGACAGGAGGTTACTTAGGCTTTAATACAGAACTTATTCGTGGGAAGACGGCCTTTCCTAAGGAGACCGTTTATTTCTTCCGAAAGGGCGCCGAGAATAATCATACTTTCCCTTTAGAATTTTAATGTTCCGTGAAAGCCTTATACAATGTAAGTCGTGTTCTGGCTTTGTGATATACTAGAGTTAATACCCCCCCCCCCCCCCCGAAAAGGAATAGATCAATTTGCGAAGTCCGCTGTTTAGCACATTGTCTATTATTCTAGACTCTACGGAGCCTTTGATAAGCATACCATCTCTTGACTATAAATCTTTGGGTGTTAACTTCTATGACTCTGATAGACTAGGTTACGATAGAGTTTATTTTAGTCCAGCTCACAAAGACAGCGGCATATGAACAATTTTAGTCCGGGCTACAGAAGCATACGATGGGTTAGAGATCGCCCATCTTAGGTCAACGAAAAAGCTTGACAGTGAGGGCATAGGACTAGATGCCTTATTCATTCCCGTACTAGCCATGCCCGACGAAGTTATTGTGCTTGTAAGAACTCGTTTGCAGCATCTTCTAGGCAAAAGCAAAGTGCGTGCATGTGTGCACAGAGTTCGCAGTCCTAGGCAGACAAGCAACACACCTGTTGTTGCATGCGAAAGACTGAGTCTTGCAATTTTCTGCGGACCTCCTGTAAAAATAATGAACAGCCAGTGGTATATATAAGTTGGCTTCCAAAAATACGCCCTGAGATTTAAGACTGGCAAAGGCTTTAACCTTTTCCCATTGTTGGATTGCCTGTGAGTGGTGATAGCCGTCCCCACATGTATCGGGTACCTGGCAGACCCACTTCGAATAAACTATAACCCATGTCTCTGAGACTTCTCGTAGATACACCTTTAATAATCGGAGCCTATTTCCAAGGCATTTAGTTATATATTTATATACTATACCCATTGTATCCCTGAATGGAGCCCTGGTGACGAATTGAATTACATAACAGATCCCATTCACTTAATAACTGACTCTCAGAGCCCTCCTCATTCAGAGCCTCATTTCCCCCTCAGCTTCACTTTCTATTACTTCTTTACTTCTTTACCCATTCATTTCTACATTTTCAACTCTGCCAAGCCCCTTATCTGTACTTTACTCAACTGCTATCTCCTGATTCCTACTAAATCCCATCCTTTTACCTGTCTCTATCCCCATCGCTTTGCTTGATGGAAGACATCATTGAGTCTACTGACTAAGATAGAACCACTTCGCTTTGGTGAGTCGATCCAAGGAGATAACCGAGGCCTTGTACTGCTCCAGAAATACAAGTCTCTGCATCCTGAAGGTGAGTATGGTCCTTACCTGATGCCAGTCCCATCTAACTCAATCCCAGTGATAAGCGGCCCCCACTTCCTCATGACACCCCATAGACATCCTCGGGGCTCCCCAGACTCATCTCTGCGGCTCACAGCCATGTCGCCTTTGCTTCTTTTCCATGATGCGGACACACTGGTGTATATCGATCCTTCTCCGGAGACTACTCAAGCTAGCTTTCCTCTTTCCACACCAACAGTTCCCCACCGCGTACACAGTGAGAAACTATTCGCTACTGGATCTGCCTATTTCAAGCGACTCTTCAGTCCTCAACAGCAGACCAGAGTGCAAAAGCGACGCGGTCTGATCGGTCAACTCCCGGCTGGGTTTCAATACGTCCTAGACCTCACACCTCCATTGATGGACGAAGATGCAATCCTTGTACTGACCGAGCTTTCATGTCCTATGGATATCCGCACATGGGCCTCGAAGCAGGAGACCTGGGATCTACCCCAGTCGTGCGTTGGAGGACAAGATTACATGGAAGCTGATGAGGCACTTACGCCCATCTTGACTGACCCCGGATCCGATACCGATATCAACTCACTGAAGGGTTCTTCTTCGGTGGACCTCCAGCTTCAGGGGCCCAAGCGTGCAGTGTTGCCATTGGAGTACTCGGCCCAACGTCATCGCGAAGCCATAGAACATATTCTTCAAGTCTTGGAGGGACTAAATCCCATCTTGGACACTCCTTGCAATCTGTGGACTTTTTTCGGGGTGGCCAAAATCTTCGATGTGGCTACATCTCCTATGATCAGCGGCCATATCATCTCTTGGTTCTACGAGCTCAAAAACACCCGATTCATTGAGCTTCACCCCGAGGTGGTCTACCCCGTGGCCTGTGGTATAAAATGCGCCTGTCTCTGTCGCGAGGCTTTTGTCGAGCTGGTGGCGGACGCAGCGTTGCTGTACCTCATCACGCTGACATATTTCCAACCAGTGAATTCCATGAAAATGTTGGTTCGGAGTACTATCTGCGATGTTTTGGATGACACGGAATTGCAGCGTATTGAATATGCTAGCAAGAGCTTTGGTGACTATGTTCTTCGATGCTTCTCGGGCCTGGCTGGCAGACAAATGTCCTGGTTGGAGCATCTTGCGGATTACCAAAAGATTGTTCGCCATTATCACCTTTACCCGGAAGACCGAAAGTTTATTCTCTCCACGATGCAAGTGTTGAAAGAATTCATTCGTGACCGCATTTACGGGACCTTGGTCAACGCACGAGACGCAAATCGCACCTTCCTTGCAGCTTCTGACGAGGATAAGTATTCGGACCTTGACTACCAATATCTCAAAGAACAATCACCCCATAAAATGTTCATTCTTCAACGATTGATCGGAAAGGACTTCTGGCGCTCATTGAGTTCCCTCGATCTCCATCGAGAATCAGCTGTTCGTCGAGACTCTCACTCGACAATTGCGGAAATCGGTAATAACTCGTCTGTCTTTGCTGATGAAATTGATGCAACTATTCGCCATGTATCTAATGACGAGATCTACCAAGTGTGTCAGGCATTCAACCAATTGGCAATTACGAGACTTCGGATTCGACAAGAGGAAGAAGAAGAGGCTGAACGAGTTGCTGGTGAAAGACGAGTGATGCTCATGACCATCAACGTTCGTCAAATGGAACCCGCGGCTGGGGATCACTCTCCTTCTAAGGACGGTCCTGCCTTGGATCCCACCCCTGCGCCCACTCCAAATCCGACCATTGAGCCTGCAGCTCCAAGTCCGCCACCATCAGATCTTTTAAATCACATCGTTAGTGTTGTGGACCTCAAGACGGATGTGGGTACATTCTTGGCGAATTATGCAGCGGAGATGTTGAAGATGCCGGAATCACATACCATCCGACACGAATTGACGGACATCCTCAGCTGCCTCACATACAATGAATATCAATACCTTCCTCTGTGGGCTGATGGGAATGACGATGGGACTGGTGGTGTTTTTACTGACCACATCATTCCTGCAATGAATGGTGGAGGATTCTCAGCCCCCGGACCGGTTATATGCAGTGGTAGTGCTATATCAATCAACAACTCGCTGGTTGATATCGACCAGAGTGATGCTCAGAGTACCATTCATGCTGCGTCGCACCATGCTACCCACAACCATATTTCTGACGTGGTATCCATTGGCTCGACCAGCGATGCACATAATTTGACTGGTATTGAGCTTATCGATGAAGGTCAAGGACAACCATCCCTGGAGGGGATTCAATATGATCAAGATCAGTATGATGATGTCTCCTTTGATCTTGGCCTAGCCACCGATGATGAAGAGTTCGAGGCCCGAAGCGACTGTACATTAATCGATAAGGGATCAAATTCGGCTTCTGATACCTCGGAGGACACCAAAATGGAGGGTATGGATGACGAAATCGTGGACTCCGACTTTGAGTTGCTCGAGTTCAGCGAGTAGAACACTCACGCTGAGCGTTTGCTTTTTTTGCCTTTATTTTTCTTACTCCTCATCAGAATTACCGGATGAGAAACTTACTATCTAACGACTGAACGATCTAACGACAAAAGAGATATTGCTCAGCTAGCTAAATAACATAAAGTTGAAGACTTTCCATTGTGGTAGACTTGTATAGAACAAATTAACCAATCATATTCACCTAGCCCTTTGGCCCGGGCGCGCTATGTGCTGACTCATATTTTGGGGAGATGGAACAACCTTGGAAGCCTTGGAAGCTATTTAGTTACTCCAGATCTTAGTATCAAGCGTGCCCAATCTACTGTATCTTGGGTATCACAACACCCCTGTTAGACTGCAGGCTCTTATATCGTTTTAGAGCATTCTCATCTCGATATCTTGCATCTTTCAGGTCACGACCTCTGACATCATACCATGGCTTCATCATCAAAGACAAGCTCTCTGCTCTAGTAAGTCTCAATACCCCGGTCTGAGATGTCCCAAAGAACCGCGAAGAATATAACCAACTAATCATCATAATAACCTCAGCTCTTGCATCGCTCATCGAAGCACCATTTTAGCCGAACACTCCTCGCCGGGCACCTCATCAACCGCCGCATCATCACTAGCCTCCATCATCCTCCCAAAAATCACCCATGACAAACCCCAAAAGCTTACATTCACCCACGAGCGTCTCTTCGTGCACTACATCTCCGACTCACCCACCGAACAAGCAGGCGATGGCACGAGCACAGAGCCAAGCTCGCACGCCCCCCTGAGCTTCATAGTGGTCGCATCAGCCGAGCAAGGCCGGCGCATCCCCTTTGCCTACCTTCTAGAAATGAAGCGCAAATTCCTCTTGACCTACCCGCCCACCAGCACAGAGTTCGGCACGCTGCCCGCCTACGGCTGTGCTGCTTTCAACGCGGAACTACGCTCCCTCCTACAAACATACAACACTGCGCCACCGGCAGATTCGCTGGCGTCAGCACGGCGCGAGATCGACAGCGTACGCGATATTATGACCGAGAACATTGAGCGGGTGCTGGAGCGCGGCGAGCGCATCGATCTACTAGTTGATAAGACGGACCGTCTTGGTGGGAGTGCGCATGATTTCCGGATGCGCAGCCGCGGGCTGCGGAGGAAGATGTGGTGGAAGAACACCAAGTTGATGATTATGATGGTTGTTGTGGTTGTTTTCTTGCTGTATTTGTTTATTGGGATGGGATGTGGACTGCCTGCTTGGGGGAAGTGCGTTGGGCACTAGAGTGAGGGTTTGAGCGCTATATGAACATTTCAGCCAGCGTGTTGCTTTTTCTGAATATTTATTCTTTGGGACTGGTGGTTTTCGACTCGAGAGAGACACGAATACTCTCATGGTTTCTGTGTGTTTTTTTTTTCCCTCTGTTCCTTATTAGGTCTGTAAATTATTAAGTTATCTAGCATCAACACTTTCTGTTATATTGATCACCTGGGCACTCTTATGTAGAGACATTTGAAGGATCCAAAGCTCTTGGATAGATTATCTACATATATATGTGCATGTCTGTAACCACCTGGGCAGTGCTCAGGTCCACGGGTGAAACACAACCAACAACATATCATTACTCCGTACTTAGGTACAGATACCTACCAGGGTAGGTAATCCCGAGGTCCTGCAACCGATCAGAACAAGTGATGCAAAGATCATTGGCCTGTATCCAGATTTGACCAAGTATAACTGTCGAATAGTTGCGCTTAATCTTGGTGGACCCTATGCAGGTCAAAAGTGAATCTCAGAAATGCCTGGCGAGATGCAAATCAGGATTCCGCTACCTAGGTATGTTGCTGGACCTTGGTGTTACAGCCATGACAGCCACAATGATGCTGTACATACTATAGTCCAAATACTCCAATTTAACACTGGAATGTACCTCACCATCAAACTCACTGCTTCCTTGCCCTAAGGCATCAGAGTGAGTCTGCAGGTAAGACAGGAACCACAGGCTTCCCCGCAGCCCTGTAATTTGCTATATGCCCTTCGTTTACCTCTTCAACCATAGTGTCCGCCCGAAGGACGGGATTGACGAGGAGATAATTGGGCAACGCTTGCTGATCCAATTGAGAGATTCAAGTCTCTCTAGTCTCAAGCGGGAACAAATATCGCTACAACAGCTGTAGTATCCGACGGATATTCCTCGGCTTTCATGTCATGTGTTGTTCATCACAACGGACCCAGTTCAGAACCACATCTAGTTCCTAGCAAGTTGAGACTTTTTTTTTGCAGGGCCCTTCAAGCAACAAGTGACATTGTGATAGACAGAAACCTTTCTCGAGACTTTTTGGTATTTTTAGGTATCTTAAGCACTCGCAATGGCGACAGTAATCTGCAAAGCCAAGCAAGTATAAGATTGGCAAGTCGTTCAAGTGAAAACTTTGCTTGAAGCTGAATATTTAAATCAGCGGGGTGGGTCACGTGTACTGACGCTTTGTCAGTATTTTCCGAGCCAATAACAATCATGCCCATGATCCACCGCGACGCGCTCAATGAGTCTTGACAAACAGCTTTTTGGTCGCGACGTTAGAAAGCAATCCGTTTTTTGAGACTGTCTTGGTTGCCAACCATCGGAACGGCAATTTGCGTTCCAGGCATCTGAAGTTCCCGGCTCATTTATTCTGCAAGTGCGAAGAATTACAATCAAGCCTCTCACTTGATTCAACAAACCCGGGGATGGGAGCTTAGCTATCAGGTATCTCGCAGGACTTGAAATGACTAATGGCGGTTTAGATGGATTTGATTGGCTTCAGAACCTTATCGCAGCTGAGGATCAAACCAGTTGCGACTACGCTTTCCCTCATGCAGGCCCTACGGCCCATCCAGCATTTCATGATGCGGCGGAAGTAGCGAAGGTGGCTTTCCAGTACTCGCAGGCACAGAAATCATACGCGCTTACAGAACAACAAAGTTCTGGATCGAATCCCTCCCCGGTGTATTCGGGAAATTCGGGCAGGCAATATGGAGGAAACCAACACCAACACAGCGGAGTTCAGCAGCAGCAGTCTTTTGCGAATCCCTCCTCTAGATCTTCTCAATATCCAGCGGACCGCTCTCACAATGACGATCGACGACCGAGTCACTCGGCTTCCTCTCAGCGAATTCCGACCTCTCAGGTGCAAACGTCTCATCCTTCAACAACGGCTCACCAGGATGCATATCGCCAATTGATTCAAAATACAGCATGCCGTGCTCCTACCGAACAATACTCTTCCATGGCTCATGAAATCGCAAGACCGTCGCCCCCTACGAGACCAGCGAAGCCAACACAGGGACAGACTCAACCCACATGGAAGCTGCCATATCAAAATTACACAGCGATTCCAGGTCACCACGTTGGGCCACCCGTTTCGCAACAGGCGCTCGCGCAGTACGCTGTTCAAAGACAGCAAATGGAAGAGGCCAAGAATCCGCACCAGATATACCGAAGATCTCCAATCCCAGCCCTTGATTTTCAGAGAGCGTCTCAGCGTGCAGCAGTTCAAGAAAGCATGCCGGCACCGCCTGTCCAAGAAACCCAAACACCAGTGGGACGGCCTCAATCTTTGCATACTGGGGTTTACACCACTTTGGCCTCCCCCAAAGGGTATCAGACTTCTGTAGGTCGCACTACACTTGATCCACGCCATTTGACAATCGGTGCTACGAACGACCATGCGACACACCCCGCCTCCCAGGTCGGATGGAAACCAGCGCCAACAGGGTCATCATCCGAAAACCAAGCTCATGTACCTCGGAGAACCAAAAGCCCTGCGGTTTCCCAGCCTGGGCCAATTAGCATAGCATCTGAATCCCCTTCCCCAGCACCGTTGGTGCCGTCTCCTCAGACCGGCACGGAGTCGATTGCTCCTACAATTCCTCGACAGGACCCGGTTCGAGGCCCGTCTATTCCTGCCGTTTCTGTTGTTTCTGCTACTCTTGCCTATGATGCTCTCCTTGCACAGGCGGCCCATGTGCACCCGCAGGGATATCCAGCATGGAATGAGAAACTGCCAAAGCATTATGGAAAAGTGACGCCGGCACCGGCACCGGGGCGGACCATAAACCAGCCAAATCAGCAGCTGGGGCGCTCTCAACAGAATGGACATGTTGCCGCAGGAGTGCCTACATCAACAACGGACAATGCGCCACCTACCCATATATCCTCTCGCAGAAATCCTGGCCCTGTGGTCTCTTATTCAAATGACCCCTGCCGACCCATGTATGCCACAACACCCAGCCCAAGTGTCTCTTTGTCTACTTCGGCGGTGGTACAGCAACCCAATAAGAGCAACTCTCCACCGGCGAACAACCACTCAAGGGGTTTCCCCATGTCAGGAAGTCCCAACCCTGATCGGTTGACAACCTGTCCGGAGGCTGCGGACCGTGATGCGCCACCTGCAAAGGTCCGGCGTTTGGATAATGGCCACCGACAATCAATGGTCCCTCAGGTCCCCGATTCAAACCATGCCTCATCTGGTGTTTCATCACCGGGCTATAAGTTTGTGGAGTCTCATCGACCTGCGAAGCAGGGCAAAATCCTCAAGAACCGTGAAGATCTGGTAAAGTCGATATCAGCGAGTTTGGCATTAGAGAAGGCCTCTTATGATCCTGCTACTATTGCGAGGGATGTACTTATCACTGCAGGAAAGCATCCCACTGAGAAGAAATTGAATCATCATTTGGAAGCGCTGCGCCAAAATTTCACCAGAATCGACCATCATGCTGATCTGGAAACTTTCCGTTGGGACCTGGTTGATCCTGAGCGTGAAATTGATCTCACCAAACCTCCTGCTTCTGTGTCTCGATCTGCTCCTCGGCCTGTAACGCAACCTGTTCAACAGCCTGCTCTACAGCCCGCCTTGCGAACCATCTCACAATCTTCACGGCAACCTGCTCTCCCACTACAAACTCCAACCGCAGCTCGTCTACTTGCCTCGCCTTATTCAACCCAGGCAAATGGTGTATATGCACGTGACACACCGCCTACGCGTCCGATGATCTCCAGCAGGATCGACGCGCGCGCCCCTCCCAGTGGTTTGAGTTCCTGGGGCACTTTGCCATTTAAAGCACCAGCCTACTATTCTCCCAAGCGCGTGCCGACGTCCAACATTCCTTCTAGCCTCCCCAACCTCGATCCTATCCCACCCCCAGCCCCTAACGCGTCCCCGCCCAAGACATCCCCACCCGTGTACGTCCCCACCGCACCGTCGCATATCAAACCCAAAACAACTTCTGCTCGCCCCGATCTACCGCCTGCAGTCACACAAAACTCGCCGAAGTCTACGCCTAAATCTACGCCAAAGACAGCATCCAAAAGTCAAACGGCCAAGTTCCAATCGTCTAAATCCCCGGAGACACGGCGTCTTCCCACACCGCTAGTGGTGATCCCTCCGTCATCGGCTAAGATGCCACAACCAAAGCGGAAGCCAGGTCGGCCTCCTAGAGAAAAGAGTGGCATTGATGTGGCTATCCATCCTCGCGAGAAGCCTGTACCATACCAAGTCTTCGCATGTCAATGGGAGGGCTGTATTGCAGAACTACACAATCTGGACGCAGTTCGCGCCCACCTTGTGAAGGTTCACGTGCCACATCACCTTCTTTGCAAGTGGAAAGGCTGTGAATACAAGATGCATATGGCTGCAGCGGACATGTACTCACATGTGGCAAACGAGCACATCTCCAAGATGGCTTGGGAACTGGGGGATGGACCGGCGGTCGTAATAACTGGTGAGAACCACATAAAGAGCCGATATACATGATGTTTCTTTTTATCTCAGAAAAAAATGTCTAATGATGATAAATGCTCTAGCGGAAACATTACTAACTCGCCCTTCCGTTGACCAAAACGCCCGAAAAGGAACCATGGTCCTGCCAGTTGATGAGCACCAACTCAAAGCCTTTTGCAAGGCTCACGGAATACACACCGAAATGGGGAAGGCGGAGGCTCTGCTTGAAGCAGGACGCCATTGGAAGCAGCAGATTGGGCCGGACTTGGATTCGAGTGACTGCCGTCTCTCAACACCCGCTCGCCAGAACAGGGTCAACTGTGCTGAAATTGCATTCATCTCGAGTGACTGATACGTCCATTACGACAATGATACCTTTTGTTTTTACTCACTTTCATGGAATCGCAAAGGATTGTATGGGGATTGGCGTTCAGCGCATGTGATAATTCACCATCACGAATACGAGAACACGGTGCACTTGTGCACGAGGAATTCATGAGATACCCAATCTACTTCTTTTATATTTTCGGGTTGCCAGGAACCACAGCCTTCTCATTTACTGTTACTAATTAGAAAGAACCAACAAAGTTGCTGAAGCGAACGAAGTCATGCCATTGGCAATGATTGCCTGTTCACTTTGACTCTAGTGTACAATAAACTTATTCCGGGCTCGCTTGTATGAATAAAAAAATATCAAATGTAGACAATGGTATCTTGGTTCCCCGTATTCCTTCCGTTCGATCAGCTCTGTTGAGCTTAGTTTGCCTGCTCCGCGGACGCCAGCGGCGCAGAAGTCCCAGCCTTGGTTTGGCTTGAGTTGACAGACTCTGGCTCCTCCTCACTGGAATTGACATCGAGGAAGTGGTATAGGACAATCATCATCATGGCGCAAGAGCCAAGGAAGATGGCAAGGCGGTACAGATCGTCGTCGGAGATCATTGTGAATGAAAATGTCGGAGATGGAGGTGATGCTGGTCACGATTGACGTTGAAGGACAAGATGACGGCCGTTGGTTGACAGACAAAGCGTGATGGGGGGTTTGACGATAACAATCGGAGAAGACACGTCGGTCAATAGTTCGAGTGACGCTACACCGGTGTAGCTTTTGTGATGCAGGCTCGAAATCAAGAATTGTTTTCAGCCAATTGAGATCAAGTTTCAAAGAGTTGGAATGAACAAAGAAGAGATGTGATGAGTTGCGACAGATTGACAAATGTTCAAGTCAATTGGAAGTGCACAAGGCTAATTTGGGGGCATCAAGCTTATCCCCGTATCTTACCTGCTCGGTAAAGTATGTATAGCCACGTAATGCAAGTAATTTAAGCCTTTATATTTGGGACTTTTGTTCGAATCCAATTCAATTGGACTTTTATATCTACAAGGATATCCTTGTAACCAATTTTGACAAGGTTGATGAATTGAAAAAATAACCAAGTGGTGGATATTTCGACTACTTTAAAGTAGGGAGTTGCTTTGGTAATTTGAATTACCAAAGTCCTAAACAATTTAGTACTGGCTTTCCCCTCCTCCATCTCTTTCTCTTCCACTTTCTCCCTATTGTATCTTCTGGTTTTTCTCTTTATAGCTAGGTAGCCTTCTATATGTTTCTTGATTTACCATGACCGAATTTCAGGCCACTCCTTCTGGCCCGCCTAAAGGTCCCTCCCTCTTAGCTTGTCTCCAATGCCGTCACAAGCACCTCAAATGTGATGGCAAGACACCGGTCTGTGGCCGCTGTGAGCAAGGTCAATCCACTTGCGAATACACCAAATCTCGAAGAGGCTACAAGGGCCCATCGAAAAAGCGCCGCGCCAACTCACCAGATACCTCCATCGACCCGACCACCCTGCTCGATACACCGGTGGATTGGGGCTTGCAGGCTGGGTTCAACTATGCGCCATCTATTCCTTTGCCTTCCTCCGGATCGACCAGTCCTGGGTTGCACGATATGTCCCCACCATTGATTTCATCCGTTATCCCGATGACCGGTCCGTTGACTCCGGAATCATCCTCTGCCGTTGGCGGGGATGGCTATTTACTCGATATCTATTATAATTATTTCCACGCCGCCCATCCGATCCTGCCACCGCACCGGCTCTTAAATCGCAGTTTTTACCCCGCATATCTGGAGCAGGTGATGAAGTTCATTGGCGCCCACTTCACCCCGGCGGCTTCAAGTGATACATACCGGCCCACGGTTGTCGCAATGGTCCAAGAACAGCCCGTGGCAGTGGAAAAGGTGCAGGCACTGCTTTTGCTCGCCATTGTGCTTCATTCGGACAATGAGCGTGCCGAGGCTGGTGTTTGCCTAGCAGCTGCGGTAGACTCGGCCTTTGAACTTGGCATGCACCAGGGGAGTTTTGCCGTGCTTGCTAGCAATGGTGATCCGATTCGTGCCGAATCCCTGCGGCGCACCTGGTGGGAGTTGTTCGTTATCGAGGGTATGCTGACTGCCCTTGGTGTGCAACGTGAATACCGAACCAACATGGTTCCCCTCGAAGTGGCTCTTCCTTGTGAGGAGCGCATCTACCATGAGGGACTGGTGCCCCCACCGTCTCCGACAATCGCCCAATTTGATGGGCGTGTATTCGCAGAAGAGGACCGCGACTTCTCTTCCTACTGCTACCGGATCGAGTCTATTCGGATCCTTGGACGTGTGGTGGCTATGGGGGAAATGACGGAAGGTCAACAGGACCTTGTGGAAGCTATTGATGCTCGAATCGGCAGCTGGGGTCATCACTTGCCAGAGTCGAAGGAGGAGCTTCTGCGTCCAGATGGGTCAGTGGATGAAATTATGTTCCAAGCGACCATGATCTTGAATGGAGCAGCCATTTACCTTAACTTCCCACGATCCGACCTCTTGTCATCACCTGCTGTTGCTGCGGAAGTCATCTGTGGTCATCATGGCCCCATCAGTGTGCCCGCCTTCTCCCATAACGAGCACGCAATGAAAGCATCCAAGGCTGCCCGAGAACTGTCCCGACTAGCAGCCTTTCGCTTGCCAGTCATCAAGCACACACCGTTTTTCATTTGTGCGCTCACTCTGAGTTCCATTGTTCAACTGGCCTCCTGCTCCGTCAAGGCTGGGTCGATGCCCGACGTGAGCCGTGACCGTCTAGCATTAACGATCGGAGTCTTCAAGTCGTTAGCTCGCACCTGGGCCATTTCGCAGTCGATCATGCGCCAGATCAAAGCCGTTGCGCGGGACGTGATGGACCTGGGACTGCGTCCGACGATGGACTCGCTCGATCTGACTACTGTCTTAGACAATAGTCAGTTCTGGGTGGATCAAGGGCCAAGTTGAACAAACGCGATGCACATACGGCAACCTTTTCACTCAAATACTTTGCACATCGAGGTCTTCAAGACCCGACGGACAAACATCAACGTGTCCCCCTTCCCCTCCCCCCTTAGGAACTCTTTGTATGGCTGAGTGTTCACCGCTTCCAACCCCTGCCGGGCTCTGGTCGCCTATTGGGTAGCTACCAGGTATATCTGCTTCCTGGAAGAATCACGGGCATGACAGAGGCTTTTGGGAAACACTTTGGATAAACCAGATATTGATAATGCATTCTCCAATCTTCTACTTTGATATTTATGTCCTCGGGGATTGATGGAGTAACAGTATTATAAGATAACGGCCATGACTCTATGGTACTATCCCTCTGTGTTCCAGAGACGCGAGATTTCCTCCCTTTGGATCTCCTGACCAAGCAACCATCCAAGTCCCGACAGAGTATCGATATGAGCCTTGTCTGACAACGGGTGCTGGCGATAACCCCAATGACCATGCGGCATACCCGGGTAAGCAACAAGGCGAGTAGAAACCCCACTGTCGCGAAGCAGCTTCTCATAGATCAACCCATCATCACGCAACGTATCCAACCCATCGACCTGCACGAAATGAGGCGGCAAACCAGCAAGCGGAATGTCAGAATTCACCGGCGAGAAATCAACCGAGAAATAATCGGGCCCCCACCATCCAGTCCAGACTTCCAAATCCTTAGCATTGCATACGAGTCCATCGGCATTTTGCTCGCGCGCCAGGAAAAGATGCTTGTACTTCTCCGGGACAATTTGCGCATCTAGACAAACGGGGATATTGGCAAGCACACCCGTCAACGGAGGAGAGAGCTTCTCCCTCAGCGCACGATGGCCAGTAACAACAGCGAGGTTTCCGCCAGCCGAGCTACCACCAATGACGAAGCCTTGCGACGGGTCAGCGCCGAGCGAAGCGGCATTTGCCGCGAGCCACTTCACCGAATCCCAAATATCATTGGGAGCTGTGGGGAACTTGTACTCCGGCGCAAGACGGTAAGAAGGCAGAACAACTGTTGCGTTGTAGAGGGCGGATGTGGCCTTTGCCCAGGGCAGAAGCTGGGAATTTGTCCCACAGAAAAATCCGCCGCCGTAGATCAGGACGACAAGCGGGGAGTTGGGGGTCTGGTTGGGCGGCTTGATGACTCTGAGCTCGCTTTCGTAGCCATCGCGCATTGGAATGGTGAGTACTGATTCATTGGTTCCGTGCGAGGCGGGCTTAGCTTCATTGCCGAGCTTTTCGTTGGTGACCATGCCTGCGCGTAGAACTTGCGGTGGGTCTGAGTTCAGATTAGGTGGCGGTTCCTCTTTGAAGATCTGAATATGTGTTAGAATCTGGGCATATTCTTCTCGGGTTAAGTTATGTTTACTTGGTCGATCTGAGGGTCGATGACACCTAGCTGTAGGACAGCTTCTGGGGTATTGTAGGGATCCATATTGTAATATTTAGGACGTACAACGTTAATAGGTTAGAAAGAATTATGGGAGAGATGATGAAGAGGGAATATCAGGGGGGAGGGCAAGACTGGGGCACGACTGGAGTCATATATAGCTTAGCTAGATGTCGGGGGTCAACGTCTGAGGTCCCGGACCCCCAGAGATTCGAATGAAGCCAATCAGTTGATTTATCACCCACAGTGACGTCGCAATTCCATTCGCCTATCTGGCTCGTTCGTCAAATCTTCGATAAATCCACTATGTCCCACTCGTGGGTCAGGGGATATGAGATCGGCAGGAAAGGCGGTGTTGAACCCAACACTTGAGTACAAGATTGTACATACAACGTACGTATAGATGTACTATATTCATATGTAGATGATTTGGACAACAGAGATATTTTTATATACATTGTTGAATACAAGATTGAACACCATATTGGCACTGAAGATTCAGATCTTCAGATGACGTCGATCCCCGAAATGTTCTTCGATGAAGATCTGCTTCATTCTACATAGAAGATATGTATTATTATATACAATCTAATCTGTAGTAGGAAGGGTGTTTACATGTTGATATCGAAACAATAGCTGGCCTTGAAAGAAGAAACAAAATCGCAAGCCCGAACTAGGCCTACTCACTGCCCTAGATTTGTCCTATTTCGGGAGATTGTACTCTCGCAGGAAATTCAGCCGCCTGATAGCAAGGATAAATTCACCATCGCCTCGAAGAGTGAGTAAATGCATGCCTCCAGGCAGATGGGTCATCAGCTGCCTAGCTCCCTCCAATTCCAGATCGATCATTTCTCCTATGGGGAAGCGCTCATGCTGGATATTCTTCTGGTCGAGCAGAGCTAAAGATTTTGATCAGCCATGTCGATATAAGGTGTCATGCATAAGTAATCTCACCATCAAGTTTCATCAAGTGAGTGTTGGCATCAACGATTGCGCCCCAGAGAGCACATACATCTGCCACCCTTGCAAATGCGTCGTTGCGAGCCCATCCCAGGAAACTGAGTAGGAGACTAAGTTCTAGATTTTTGTTGGTTGATGTTTCTAAGCAGCGTTAAAGATGTATTCATACCTTTAGTGGCATGTTCCGTTACTTGATAGTGCTCAGGAATACTGTCCAACATGCGTGTGTAGTTCATTTTTTCAACAAGGGCCAAGTTGAAGATTGTAGAAGAGAAGCACGACCCAGAGAGAAAGTGTGAAAGCATATAACTTTCGAATTAATGAAAGTGAACACGGCGATTATTTAGAGGGAAAAGTGACAAGAAGTACATGGGGAAGTATACGAACCTATTCCAAGAACAAAGAAACTCTATACGTTTCAGCTACAAATTCTTTCAAACCAAGTCCGGTCTGAGTTTGCAGAGCCTTGGGGTTATTCAGAAACAATGAATGCAAAACAAAAAAATTTATTTGTAGAGAGATAACTCGGACAAAGAAAGAATATTGCCACTAGTTTATGGGGAGAAGATAGACAAAGAAAATGAACGAGAGAGAATAATTCAGGAAGCGATTGAGAACACTTAAGTATGATCAGTCCGCTTCTTCTCTTTTAAACGCTTCCAACATTGACACATTCTCTGACTTTCCAACATCCAACATCCAACATGGCCTCAGTTGACTTCAGGAATGACAGCGTCCCTGAGCATGTGACTCGCTTTGAGAAAGTCCCAGCCCCGTACCATCATCCAGAATCTTCGTATAGTATTGATGGTAAGTCGAGCACAATCCTATCTCGTGCCATACTAACAGCAACAGGACTTTCTCGTGCAATGATTGCTTGGATGCTGGACATCAATGTTCGAGCCAGCATCAAGAGGCGCGAGTTTGAACGAACACGGCTTAAGATCTGTCTTTACATCAACCACATGGAGCGTAAGTGTATACCGAACAAAGAAGAGAACTAGGTCTAACCTCCAAAAGGCCTCCTATATCAGAACAACATCCCTTACAAGCCATACAATGACAAGCAGAGCAATTTGATGGTTCAAAATGCGAGAGCGAGCTTTGCAACCCACATGCAAGCCAAATTCACAGACAATACACCTATCCCCATCACAGCTCCTATTAAATCTACGGGAGAGCTATGCAGGACCGTTTCCGATGCGCAGACAATGGATTACAAACTTCACCAGCTGGAGGTAATTCGGTTCATGGGCAGAACTGATCCTCCCAGTCTGGATGAGTTTAATAGAACAACGAGAGCGCATAGACCTGAGACACAGCCAAGGAGATAACGGTATGGAGCTCTACAAATTGTCAGCCATTGGTACCTATGTTTTTCAATTGAATGCTTTATTTCTTATTTCAATGGTCGTAATGAGTGTAAAATAAATTGCAATGTAGATGTGGCGGCTTGTATACATCAGATCGAGTCAGCATCGCTATTTGTAAAAACAACCAGGCCGATATATGCAAGGAAAAATTTGATGCAAGACACATCAGACAAGGCTGAAGAGCTGGATTTGATAGTTAGGAGGATCGTCTCGATGCCACTGCGCAATAAGGAATAAATAGGCACTGATACCCGTTAGGGTAAACATCTCGGACATCTCTCCGACCACAAGGTTTTGTCTCGCATTTAAACAAATTGCCTTTTGACGAAGCCCAATACATACCCCGGCTTTCGGGTATGCCGCGTAACATACTTTCTTGCTGTCAAGTAATAGAAATAATGAGTGATTGATACTGCTCGGGGAGCACGCCGTGTACAAAAGTACAACGTAGTGTAGTGCGCGCAAATCATCAAACTAAAAGACGATCCTGCCCAATTGCCGATCCGATGGATTTCAGTCTCAAAATTTGGTCTTTAAAAGAGCTGGACATTCTGCCTAGGGGATACAGCGTTGTGCCTTTGCATTCAAACGTCATCATGGAGCCGAAGGTGTATATGCCAGAGAACCATATAGCCGACAGTCTGGCCGTCAGTCTCCCCCCAATCCCCAAAAGCACCATCTCAAGCACAACTCTACCCTCTCCGGCTTTCGAATTGGTAACATGGGACGGGCCTAATGACCCTGAAAACCCCCAGAATTGGCCCCGATCCACCAAGCTATTCCGATCCACAGCGCCACTAGCCGTAATCTTCTCTATAACCATTGCATCGAGTATCTTCGGCGCCGCCTCCAGCATCACAGCCAAAGAATGTGACGTCTCGGAAGAAGTAATGAGTCTCGGCGTGACCCTCTTCGTCGCAGGCTTCGCCGTCGGCCCCCTCGTCTTCGCCCCAATGGCCGAAGTAATAGACAACGCACCCCCAATGGCCATCGCCCTAGCCGGCTGCGCAATCTTCCAAATCCCCCTCGCCATAGCCACAAGCGCCTCAGCCGCTTCCTGGTAGGCACATTCGGCGCCGGCGGACTAGCCGTCGGCTCAGGAATCCTAGCCGACATCTTCGGCCCGATCACCCGCGGCGTCGCCGTCGGCACCTCTGCAACAATCATGAACCTGGGCAGCATCATCGGCCCAATCGTCGGCGCATACATCGTCGACGCCTACGGCTGGCGCTGGACCGCCTGGATAAAGCTCATCCTCTGCACGGCCGTAGGGCTAGCATGCACGGTTCTCTTGCGCGAGTCATCCCACAACCGCCTCCTCATAAATCGTGCAGCACGGCTGCGCCGCGACACAAGAAACGAGTATCTCCGCGCACAGGCGGAGATGGCCTCGCTGGACGCGAAGGTCCTGCTGCGGAAGTACACGACCAAACCGGCTCGCATGTTTGTGCGCGAACCCATCTTGATCGTCATGACCATCTACCTTACACTGGTGTATGGCTCGCTATACCTGTCCTACCAGCTGTTCCCACGGGCATTCCAGAGCCGAGGGTGGAGTAAACCTGCGGCGACGCTGCCGTTTTTTGCTGTTGGGCTGGGCGTAGTCTCTGCGCTGGGAGCGTTTTCTGCTTTCACGATGACCTGGTATAAGAAGCGGTGGAATGCTGCGCAGAAGGAGTCGGCGGGTGAGTCGACGCCTGCGCGTATTGCGCCGGAGCATAGATTGCCGCCTATGGTTCTGGGCGCTGTGTTGTTGCCGCCGGCTTTGTTATGGTTTGGGTGGTCTGGGGGTACACATTGGATTTCGCAGGTGGTTGCGTGCTATGCGATTGGGTTTGCGCTGCAGACTGTGTTCATCTGCGGGATTGTGTATATTGTCGATGTGTATTTGCTCAACACTGTGTCGGCGACGTGCGTCCATGTGATGGTGCGGAGTGTGGTCTCGGCGACGTTCCCATTATTCGAAGGCCCTATGTATGAGACGCTGCATATAAATTGGTCAGCTACTTTGTTGGCCGGCTTGTCGACGCTGATCATGGCGTCTCCGGTTCTGTTCATAATTTATGGCTCTCGCGTTCGAAGCTGGAGCTGCTTCTCGGTTAGTGGTGTATAGAGTTAGTTGATAAATAATAGAAAGCGCCGACAGAAGCAATAATTGGAGAAAATAATTTGATTTCAATAACAAGTCTAACAGTGCTGCCACCCAAGTATAAAATCCAGGGGTATCTCGAATGCTGGGTTGCTGATGTATGAGGCGGGCAACACGAATATCGCGGGCTATGTCAACACGTAAAAAAGATAAAGGAAACATGACGAAAGATAGCGCCAGACAATGGAAAGTAGAACAGAAAGCCAAAACTCCTTTCCTTATGCTCAGGTCGTTATCGGCATTGCGTGGGAAGGAGAAGAAAATGAATGTTGAAAGGGTCATAAAGACCAACAAATAGAAAAGGAAAAGAAAACTAGCGTCGAACCAGGAACAAGTTAAATACTTGCACCGCTGCTCAATTCACGCATTTCTTGCAAAGCAACAGCTCGGCGAGCAACCACATCTTCGCGGCGGACCACGTTGCGCAGTGCTTCACTGGCTTGGATGAGACCATCGATACTAATCGCATGGTTGGTCATTTGATGGTTGATGTATGTATAGAGTTCCGCCGGCGTTGAGCAGGCCGTCAGCAATTGCTGCTCGTTAAGCTTAAGCAGCGCGAGAGCAACTTGGAAGAGGAATGTGCTTCCTCCACCACTACCAGAAGCAAGATCTTCAGCGACCTTGATTTTAATGGTCTTGTCACCACTCTCCTTCGTACCGGACCCATTTGGTCCTGAGCCGTTGACCGTGCTGGTCACATTGAGACATAGAACCACGTCCCATACACGGTACAACGCCTCTGCAGAAAGACAGTCCGTGAAGACGGAGAGGAACCATTGGAAGGTAAGCGCCTCCAGTTCAATGCCCAGGTCTTCCAAATGGGCAGAGAGTTTAGGTAAAAGCTCAGAGATATACTGGCGCAGGACCACTTGGTCGGCCCGAGAGGCCAACAAGCCATGATCGTAGTAGTGTTCGGGCAAGATGATCTCGATCATGGAGGTCAGAATCCAGAACGCATCCTCGGCAGTTGGCATGATCAGCAGCAGAGATGCCGCAATAAGATTCATGCCCTGGCAATAGCCAACTTCTGGGTTGCGACGTGAATACGCAAGAAGCACCTCCTTCAATTTGCCCACACCAGGCCCCTTGCGGAAGAAAACATTATCAGTAAGGGTGCGGCGGATATCCATGTCGATCTGTGCAACAACAGAAAGGTCGGGATCTGAACCGCCGACTCCATGCACCAGGTCGTCATAATACCCAGGAATCCGCATTGCCGAGGCCCCACTGCATTCCGACCAAATTTTGGCGCGGAGAGCAACAGGGATTCCGCCGAGGACAAGCAATCTGAATTCCCGCCACTTCGCTCGACCGACCTTGCCTTTGTTGCCTAAGCCAGCGATACCCACAACCTCGCCATCTGCGAGGGACACTTCTGGCGTGTCGACAGCAGCCACAGACCGATCAGAAGTTGCGGCTGCGGCTGCGGCTTCACCTTCTTTTCTCCGCTCAGCGCGCACTTTGCGCAGGAATTCGTTCCATCGGACGGTTCGGTCGCGTTGCAGTGTGTCGTGTAGATCAGTCAACTGCTCCAACAATAATTTCACCGGCTCAATCTCTGCCATTGTGAACTTGGTGGTTGTCTCTTTGGGCTGGTCTGAGGACAAACCGGCGAACTCAGGGCTGTCGGCTGTGATTGCAGAGGTAGAGGCCGATGGCTGTGCGCTGGAGCCGACGGCCAACGCACCGTCTTTGTCTACCGAGACAGACGAGCTGTGGGGACGGTTATCGCTCGAGGTGGTCAGGGAGACTATCGGACCCGCAGAAGGCGTGTGGGATAATAACTCTGTAGGACGGGTCGGAATTTTTAAATAATCTTGCCAGCGACGAATAGCAACAGCACCGCTTTCGGACTCATCCGGCGAGGGAGGACCAGAAGTGGGGGTCTCTGGAGCAGCCGGTGAAGATCTTGTTACTTCAGAGCCATCCTCGGGGTCTGATGCATCAGCCCGAAGAGTACCAAGAGTTTCGGTGATGCTCAAACGGTGAATGCTGCTCTTGGTGGTAGCAGCTTCTCTCTGGCGCTTTTTTCTGCGCTGATCATATATGAAACCATAACGGTCGGTCAGAAACTCGCCCGGATAGGCGTTGTTATAGATGGGAGAGAGCGTCGGAGGTTTCGACTCCATGGGAAGAATAGCGTCCATTTCGACCGGTCCAAGATTTGTCGAGCTTCGGTCTGTAGTCTCCGCGGCTGTACCTTGCGACACGCTACTAGCTGCAGTCCGTCGTGGGGCGGGAGGGCCCATTTTACTTTGAGCACTAGATCCGCTAGCAGAGCGTCCAGTGGCATTGGGCATACTTGCATTGCTGTTGATCCTCTTCAATGCAGCGACTGCCGACATCCCACCCTTGGAATTGGCAGAGAGAGTAGATGAAGCACTCCTATCTCCATCTAGCCGCTGGTTTTGGGCTTTGTTCTGAATGGGCTCGGTGTCACTTCCATCTTTATCTGCCTGGGAACCAGCAAACAATTTGACCGTCCAAGACCCGAGAGACCGTGAAGATTTTCGAGAATGAACGCTTGCATCATCCCCATTAGTGGAGATGCTAGCAACACGCTTTGCTGGCCCGTTTCGTGCTGGAATATCCGGAGGTTGGAAAAGCTGCTCATCAAGCGCTTTGCGACGCATTGCGGGGTTGGAGGGTACACGGGGACGCTCGGCCTCTTCCTCTTCGGTTTCTCCAACCCCGCTCATGATGCTGCTGGCGCGACTGGTCTTACGACTTGTATTGGTGGATCCAAAAAGATACTCTTGCCAACCTCGAATCGAGCTCTGGCGTTTCCGGTTGTCAATGCCGCCGCTCCCTCGAGGATCTGTATCCGACCGCTGGGCACGGATTGTCGCCTGTGCTTCTGCAAACTCGCTCACAGGCCGAGATCCTACGGTGTCTTCCATAGCCTGAGACATGAGACCATTCAAACCAGAAGAGGTTTGTCCAGCATGATCATTGCTGTGAACACTTTCTGCATCCGAGACACGATCGCCCGGAGGATTTTCTAGTTGATATAGCCGGCGCTCGATATCTTGATTGGATACAGACACCTCCCGCAGCATCCTCTTCAGTTCTCGCTCCCTGGCATCGGCACGTTGGCGAAGGCGCGATATCTCAGCGTCCCGCTGAGCCAGATCACGCGCAAATTGTCTGACCATTTTGGTGGCTCCCGTGCCAGCAATGAGCCGCTCAATATGCGCATCGTCTGCCAGGTGTAGGGCACCCGGAATGTCATGTGTTGGTACCGAATCGGCAAAGAGAGCAGCACGGCCAGATTTGTGCGACGGTCCGCTCGTCAGATTCGCCAACGTAGCCTTCCGTCCACGGCCACTTCCATCGCCGCTGGAATCATCTCCCTCTTCGCCAGAGAACAATGTATTGGTCAAGCCACGGGATAGGGTCGAGGATTTGTCTGGCGGTGAAAGCGAAGGAAATGAAGTCAGGTCCGTAGTTGTGTTTGAAGAGCCGGAATGACGTTTTTGAAGTTTGCCGCGGACAGTTCTAGCATTTCGACTTCTGCTCGAGGTGTTTGATGCTTGGGAGGAGGAGCGTCGCGGTGTATGAACGTCGGACTCTGCCATGACTCAACAACCGGGCAATGGCGTGGACAGTGGATTTGTTGTTTAATGACTTCATGAAGGCATTTGATAGCTGTGGAGGTTGGTAAACAGTGTTTAATAATAGCTTAGCTAGCGAGAAAAGTCCAGGTTTTGTGGCTTATGATATTCTTGTTTGCGCGTCTTTGGCGGATCCCTTTGTAGTTATCTGTGGATCAGTGGGAATGAAGGGAGATCGGCTGTGACTTTCAGGGGTAAGCACCGATGTCAACCCTGAATAACCTATTTTAGGGACCAACAAAAGCATAGGAAACCAAGAACAAAGATTTTGCGGTCTGAAACACACACAAAGGCAAGCTTTGATACACTTCTGTGCACATGACGTTTGAACTACCGATAAGCGGTCATGTGATTTCAATTACATCTATAAAGGTGACTAAGCTATGTCCTACACCGCCTTGGGAGCCTCGGCTCTCCGCATAACCGACATAGTGGGGAAAGCTGCTGCTGCTATAAACTACAAAGCTGCCGCGATTGAAGCTATTATTGAGTTGTTCCATACTTCTAGTCTTGCTCTTCTTTTGATATATATTTCTTTGAATATTTCCGAATCTTTCTGAACCTATACATCATGTCTGGAGCAGCAAACCAGCGTCTTCAGGCCCTCAGCAAGCAGCTTGTTGAGGGCATTCCCTCCGAGGGCACCTTCGAGGATATCCCTCAGATCCGCCATATTGCCTCTGATTCCGCAGGACCGTAAGTAATATTGAGTTCCGAAGTTTCGCAATGGCCCAGGCAGTCTCTCGTGATGTCTAAATTAGAGGTCTAAAGCGTAACTAACCCTGACTCTTGCAGCCGGGTAAAGGACAAGGTGGTTATCGTGACTGGTCAGTAAGCCCCAGTGCTAGTTAACAAGCCAAAATCTAATTGTACTACAGGTGCCAACTCACCGAATGGAATTGGTCGTGCCAGTGCGCACCAATATGCCAATAATGGCGCAAAAGCAGTCTACATCTGCGACTTCGCTGACAACCATCTGGAGACACACAAGCGAGAGATGAAGTCCCTCTACCCCAACGTGGATGTCCACGTCCGATCATTCGACGCAGCCGATGAAAAGGCCCTGACCGCTGTCATTGATGAGGCAATAAGCCAATACGGCCGACTAGATATCTTTTTCGCCAATGCAGGCATCTCAGGCCAAAATAAGATTTTTACCGAAGTTGCGGGCGATGATTTCTTAGAGACGATGCGAGTAAATGCTCTCGGGTACGTCAATTGATCCCAAAGAACGTTAGCAGTCCGACTAATCAATTAATCTATTTAGCGTCTTTCTGGCCGCTAAGCACGCGGCTCCGGCTATGAAAATCACATCTGCATCGAAGCCGTACCCAGGCGGCTCAATTATTGGCACCGCTTCGGTAGCAGGAATCCGGTCCAACGCCGGGTCAACGGATTACTCAGCCTCAAAGGCAGCGGTTGTCTCCATTGCGCAGACCGTCTCGTACCAGCTTGCTGGAACAGGCATTCGGATCAACGCGATTTGCCCCGGTCTTATCGAAACAGGCATGACGCAGAGTGTGTTCGACCGAGCGCGAGAGCGCGGCACGGAGCGCAAGGTCGGGCAGTTGAACCCATTGCAGCGGGGTGCTGTTGCTGATGAGGTCGCGCGTGTTGCGCTGTTCCTTGGTAGTGATGAGAGTAGCTATGTTAATGGACAGGCTTGGGCTGTCTGTGGTGGACTGAGTGCTGGACATCCATTTGTTCCTGGGAAGCTTGCTTGAGAGGATCCTACGAAAAGACTGGACCGGGTTGTATTATTTTACATAGTTCATGATTAGCATGTGGACTTTCATTCCATCCCGCGGGACCTGACTTCATGATTAGAAGATTCTAAGTCTTGTTACTGGCACTGACTGATGATTAAGTTCAAATTCACAGAATCCATTTTCGGGTACGGCAGGGAGCTATGTTAACCCTGGTAGACTAGTAAAATCCAGATCAAGGATTGTAGATGAGAAAAAGGAGATATGTATGACATAAGTAGGCATACAACAAATAAAAGGAAATATCCGCTGACAGCGCGGATTGTGGTGCAGAGTGAAGGGCTCACTCGATCAAGTCGAGATGTGAGCTAGAAAGTCCAAAAAGCCGTTCCATCCCAGACGGCACGACATGTAGCAAATAGACAAGGAATTCTTCGGGGGGAGAACAGGGCAAAGATTGGGGAAAATTCCCGGGAAGGCAAAATTGACCAGAATTATTGGACAAGAAGGCAGATAGATGGTCAAGGGGATATAGGGAGTATCAAAAGTCGACACGACGAAAGGAAGAAAGGAACAGCTACGCCAGACAACCAGAGCGTATGTGCTTATTCAAGAGACAGCACACAAGGAGACAAAAAGGATGGTCACGCCAGACGAAAGCAAAAGAAGGAGAAAAGGAATAGACAGAGAAGAGAAAAGCACAAAACAAGTTCGTCTCAGTCAAGCGTTGCATCATCTAGATTGAATAGCTGATGAAAAACTAGGAGATGACCCGGGCGGTAGTGGGGCGCATCAGATCCTCACTAGCTTGTTTGGACAGAGTGCCAGTCTCGGTCTGCTGATCGTCGACGTTTTCAGTTTCGTGAGCGTGCTCATCATCATCCTCAACGATCCGGGTGGGGAAATCGCCAGGGCCATACTGCTGACTTGATCGCTCGGGGAAAGTCGAGCTGCTAACCATGGACATGGAAGTGCTGGAGCGGTTGTGGACCAGATCCGGGGTAGGGGGAATACTGGAGTGGCGGTTATCCGGGTGAAGGGAGCTGTTGTCGGCGTCGCTGACTTCGCTAGCGGCACGGGTAGAGCGGCCCTCCTCGGTGTCGTAGTTTGAGGCCAGGCGGTCGTTCTGGTGGAGCTTGGAGTGGTCGGATTCTTCCTCGTCCTCGGCGTCTTGGGCGAGGTGCAGGCCTTCGACAGCGGCGGCACACTGGTCGCTGATGCTGCGGATGATATCTGCAATGGCATCTGTTTTGTCGCGCAGATAGCGGTCTGCGACATCTGTGATGCTCAGACGAGCAAGGGTCTTGTGATCCTTGCCGAGGTTCAGCAAATGCTGCTCCAACTCGGGGCTCATGTCATTTACCAAAGATTTGTGACCAGTGACCTCTTTGACAGACTTGACGGACTCCTTCGACTCAACGCCTGACACCTCCTCCCTCTGCTCCTCGGGAGCGTCCTCGTAGCCCTGCTCGACCATTTCAGTAATCTCCGACCGGCTGCCAATGGACCGGACGATGTGCTCCATGTGGTGGCTCTGGCCGTTGATGAGGCTGCGCAGGTGCATGACCACGCGCTGGGCGTCCTCACGCTCGCGAGCGAGAGTCGAGTTAGTGTGCGAGAGGGCGGAGATCTCCTTCTGGTTACGCTTGCGCTCGCGCTCGAGCTCCTCGGCAATCTCCTGCTGGAGAACGAGGGCCTCGAGGGCATCGTCACGCTGCTTCTCAGTACCAGACAGGCGCAGAGTGAGACGAGCAACGTCATCCTTCTGCTGGTCGATAAGACCAGTGAGGCGGCGGTTCTCGCGCTTGTGGTTCTCGATCTTGACCTTGAGCTCGGAGGTCTCCTTGGTGAGCTGCTCGGCAAAGGCCTGGAATTTGAGGAACTGCTGTTTCCAGGTCTCGAGCTCCTCGACGAGGAAGTTGTTGCGCTTGGTGACCTTGCTAAGCTCGGTGTCCATTCGTCCCTTGAGGTTGATGAAGTCCTGCCACGCCTCCATAGCGTCACGGGAGTACTGGTTACGCTCACGAACGATCTCGTTGAGGTGACGCATCGAGACCTTGGTCATCAGGGGCTTCTTGACGGCGCCACCGAATATGGCCTTCATACCGGTGTTACGGCCCTATTGCAAACCATTATTAGTTTCGAGATTGTTAGTGACTTTGGGAGTGGGAGAACCTACCAGCTTCTCGCAAACGTGGTCCATGACACCCATGACAGCGTCCTGATTCCACCATTGAGGCTCCTCAACGCTTTCAACCTCGCCTCTCATAACAATGATCTGGCCAGCGGGGATAAGCTTGCCGCCGGCATACGCGGTGCGCAGGTGCGCAGGCACACCAGAAGGAGAGACATCGCCGTTCAGTGATTGGGTCATACGAGTGATGAACTTGGTGCGTTGGCCCTGGTTGAGTACATTCGGAGGGCTGGATGTGAGGACGAAGTTGCGGTCCAAGTCGACGACGAGCGCATCGGAGGGGGCGTTGAACAGGGTACGGCACTCAGCGGTGACACCGAGAATGTAAGGACCAGGCTCCTGGATCAGCTCCTTGACGTGGCGGGCATGCACAACGGGCACGTAGAGACCACTCCACTCGTAGACGCGAACGCAGTAGCGGATGGTCTCAGCCGCGACGGTCAGCATGGCCGGGTAGTGGCTGACAAAGATGATGCGGCGTGTAGGCGAAACAGCGGCCTCGATCACGCCAACGATGTTGGGAATCGAGAGACAAGTGAACAATGGCCACATAGCAAAGTTCTGGAAACCGGTTGGCGATGAGGGGAATTGGTAGCAGAGAGCGTAATCCTTCATGTCAATGCGGACCAAGTCATTCAGACGAGGGGCAGGGAAGCTGAGGATGCGGGAGACCTCCTCGGCGTGGAACAGGTTTGTGGCCTTATTCCAGTGAATCCACATGCCACGGAGGTAATCACCTAGCAGGTCGTAGAGAGGATACCGGGAAAGAAAGCTGAGGCAGTAAGGAATCCAGTAAGTCTCATCGGGGTTGTCGTAGAAGTCCGGCTCCGTCTTCTTGCGCAGCTCCCGGATTGTCTCCGCGCGTTTCTCGTCAGCACGGGACCAAACGCGCAGCGCGATACCGTACAGAGTGTGAGAGGAGTCTTGCTGCAACACGAACGCGTGGTGTGCACAGTGAGGCTGGCTCTTACCAGTGCAAATCTCCACGTCGTGAGGGAAACAAGCCCTCATGGCCGAGTGCAGGGCTCGTGCGATTTCATTGTCCTGCTCGAGTCGTGGGCTGCTACCCAGAATCTCGGGGAGCCAGAATTGGCCGACGGCCCCCTTCATGTGGCCAATCTTACCCTGATCGGGGGCGGGGGCCTTCACCCATTGTGAGGGTTCACGGCCCACACCGCATACCATGTAGGCATGGGTGAGTGTTTTTGGTGTCCGTTGGGTAGGCTTAACGCTGAGTGTGGATGGGATGGGTTGAGTAATGCGCGAATGCAGCGACGACGTGCGGCTAGGAACGACCAGCGAATTTTCCCCTTCGCCGCGTGTTATAGGCCTTTCCCGATCCCGAGTTTGTGGCCGGACAGGGAATGCTCTGTCTCGCAAAGAGCTGCCCATTGTGATTTTGTGTCGTTCGTGTATATATAATATTCGAATTGAGTCTGGTGGAAGGATTTGAATTCCTCTTGAATTGGTCGCGAGGATATTCAAAGCACTGCTTTCAGTGCGAATTCAAAAGGAGGGTTTACCCAGACCAATGTGGGAGGAGAGATAGATATCGGGGGGAGAGAGTGAGAGTGAGTGTGAGAGAGTGGAAGTGAAACTTCAATATTACTGAATCAGACTTGCACCCGCCATACAGATATGAAGCGAGTAAATTACGCAGAAAAAGCCTGAGAAGTCCAAGAGGAAGTGGTTTAGGGGGCAAATAGGAGAGAAATGAGTAGCACCGAAGCTAAGGCCAAAGGGGGTTCGTCGAGGAGAAGGACTCTCCACTTTAATTAAAGGCTTTTTACGGGGAGCTTCAGGAGAATTATCTGTTGTATTTGGTGTATTTGATATATTACTCCGTATAATTCTAGGTATTAAAAAGGTATTAACATCCATAATACTAGGCCTGTTGAATAAATGTCTTGTTTCATCTTAGTTTGTATGCAGGGCTTTATGCTTGTACACAGTTGTACTCCATATACTCGATAAGTATGCATTCCGTAGGAGAACAATACATATGTATGTATATTGAATCTACTGTAGGTACTTCCAAGTACGGAGTACAGTGTATACATTTCATTGTGATAACTCAGACTGATACGTCTAGGCCGTTTTCACCGTTAGGGTTCGCTTGCTCTTTTTCTGATAGATCCTAAATCCCGCTTCGTTTCACTTTTTAAACTTTGTACTACAACGCCATTCTATCGAAGTCCACGAGTGTAACAGTATACATGTGTGCTGAGTACAATATGTATGTATGTACGGAGTACATATGTATGTATTAATTCATTCAAATCTTCCCTACTTCCATGTAGTAGTATCGTCATGCAGTACAACATAATGCAAGCAGTTAGGAGAGCCGTTCAATTCTCCTCCCAACCACCTGGCCACTTCTAATTCTGACAAATACTGTACCAATCCTCGCAGATGCACGCACTGATACAATAATGTAACTGGTGACTGGGATCCCTAGCTAGAGAACGGTTGCAGGGCCGATCCACAGATTTCATTTGGAAACCCCCGATCGAAGCGACTGGGATCAAAAGTTATCCCATCCCGTCTGGATACCCGGACTTGGCGTAAGTGGTGGATTCCCCTGGTCTTCCGTCTACGCTGTATCCACTTGAGAGAAAAGAGATTTGTTGTTAGATCTTGGCCCGTGTGCTGCAGAACTTTTTACCCCTGAATAATTTACACCGTAGGTCTGACTGTTAATATTAAACAACCGAATTGGCAGTAATAATTGACCACAAATGTTTCGTGTATCCTTAAATTACGGACTGTATACCTGATAACTATATACTTAAGTATGTATACCAACACATTCCTTCTTTTCCATCTTACCAGGTCTCCACCACTCATGTCAAGCCGTCAAAAACTCTTTGAGCCAATGACTAGACCCGTCAAAGCACTTAGTCTGGAATTTTCGACGGAGATCCCATTTTCGACCCTCGGTGCGCGACTTTCCAAGGTTCGAACCAAGGTTCGGAGTCGATGTCATTGGTAAAAACGGGACGCCCATCCACTATGTTCGATCTGGAATGTAAGGACCCGAGCTGGATCCACTACACACACAAGAACGGAGAACGCCGTGGATACTACAAAAATGGTTCAGGCCAATGATGGTTTATCTGATCGAGTGGCGAACACCTCATCTTGGTACCGTAGTTTAACTCAATGTAAGCTTACAGATGTACCATATTATAGGAGAAGTTCGAGTGTGTTCAATATGCTTATGAGTGGCCATGGAACTACTTACTACTCATGCCATGATAAGAGAAAGTTTTCGTTTATTTTGACCAATGATTCAGCAATGATCTAGATTTTGTCCAAAAAAATTAAACCTAAAGAAATTAAACAAGATTGCTGGGTAGATCGAGTCAAGGTCTACCGATTATCAGCCGAGATGTGCAAAAAAAAGCCCCGACTTGGCTCAGGACAGCATAATATTTGTTACTGGGATTCCAAGATTGGCACTCAGGCATTATATCGCTAGGAAGCGGTGCTTGGTTGCGATTTCGAGCTCCTTTGTGTGCTACTGCTAGCTGGTCGAATACTACCGTACAATGTTGCAGTGATGAAAAAGGGAGTTGATTTCCGATCGTGGGGAAAGTGTGGTCTGTGTACCTTCTCATTGACAATTTATGGAGAAAAGAAACAAACAGTCCAAGGGTTTCTGAAGCCTATAAACGCCATCGGCAGCCCGGGAGCCCCGGAGGAATTGATAATCAAGATCGGAACAATTGCAGTCACTCTACCGCCAAACACCGATGCAAGCTTATGTTATTCTGACCACCTTAATACACCTCAATCCATGGATTGTGTATCAATATGGAGTACTTTAGTACAATCTTGGAAAACAATGTGCGGTATATTGTGCCTATGAGTTATTGAGCAGGTACGATGTAGTCGAGTATAAACCCCCTCCCCTTGTGCTTCCTTCTTCCACCATCTCCATCTCTCCCCAGTCATAAAACCATCATGGTTATCTGTATCTGTATCTGTATAAAATTTTTTAGTCCGGTCTACATAAAATACAGACTCTTGTAATACATACACAAAAAAATTCCTGCTCTAAGCCCGTTCAAGGTGACTAGACTGCCGATCGACTCTAAAATCCACCAGTGTTTCGTCTGCGTGGGCTTTGACCCACAGCACAGCTCTCCCCAACACTTGCTAATTGTACCGACAGGGGTCGTACCCAGTACCTTGGTTGCTACCCTGAGAACCTCGTGGGCCGGGGTATCCGGTACGCCACCTTCAGGTACCTGGTCACAGGATTTGGTCCAGAGATTGCCTCATTATTATACAATACTGTATCTACCATCATAATAGTTATACAACGTAGTATAGTCACTTCGCAGGAGATCTCTGATGGCTGTTCTCTATCTTACCAAACATAGAACCATAGATAAAATCTGTGATCAACAGGACTTTGCGTGTGTGAGGTTTAGTATTCCCTCCAGGGCTCAAAAGGGGCAGGGGCTAGATATTAAGTGTCAATATATAGTTCCCCATAGTACTGCCATTTTTAACAACGAACTAGTCATAAAAAGACCGGACATAATTCCTACAAGAGCATAAAGCCATAACGAGTGGACTGAAAACCATCCATGGATGCTGTCATAAAATCTGATATCACTCAAACTGAAGGAATATCATACAAGGGCTAAGAAAAAATATAAACCATCCCAGCCCGGTCAACACTAACCACCATACCATATGGGACACGCAAAACCGCCACATCCTGAACAATATCCAGATGACTCTTCAAAAGCATCTGCTGCTGCAGACTAATGACCGTACTACGGGGTGGTCGACTAGCCCCCTTCCTAGTATCCCTCGAGCCACCAGACGAACTCGGGAGGCGCTCGGTAGTAACCAGGAGATTGGGACCGGGCTGAGACTGTTCATAGTGCGGTTTGCCGCTGGCACTTCCATCCGAGACAACATCCAGACCACTAACTATGGACGATAGATCCGGCCGAGCAAGGTCCCAGAAGCGGATCTTCCGGTCGCATCCAGCGGATATGATGTACCCACATTTGGTGCTGGAGTCCTTATCCTCGTCAGGGGCATTGAGACCAGTAGTGAAGGCCCAAATGCCCGGCCGATCACCAGCCGGATTCGAAGAATTGCCTGGGTCGGTGCTGTTCGAGGCAAATCGACTCAGCATTCCCTCCGGTCTGTCACCGTCAACCCGCCATGCTTCGTAGTCACTTGGCACGATGTGCGCTGGATAAGGGGCGCGGGAAGGATGAGCTCCATTGGGGCCATTGTTGCCGACACCGAGTGGGGTCGCCTGGTAAACTTCGCGACAGCGGAACTTTTCAATGTCCCAGACTGTGATTTCGTTACCGTGGCTGCCGCTACTGGAGACGCAGACCCAGCGTCCACGTGCCTTGACCGGATGAAGTTGGATGCGGTTAATAGCGCCCCAACCTGGGAGACCCCATGCCTTTAGACGCACGCGGAAGCGCAGGTCCCAAAGGTCGAGGACTCCGTGGGTGGTGCCGACCAGTAGCCAGTGATGTCTTCGGTCGCAGCAGAATGTTGTCAGGGTTCCGTGGTGGACGGGATTTTCTAGCGTGTAGATTGGCAGCATCGTCTTCATATCCAGGGCGATAATGCGACAATTGTTAGTCGCAAGAGCCAAGGTGGACTGCCCTTCATCGCGGAAATGCTCCATCCAAACCGCGTACTCTAGGGTGCCGTCCTTAGCTGTGGGGAGTTGATATTCGCGAACGATTTGAAGCTTGCCATATCGGACGGCTGTCTGACTGACTTTCTGATAGTCGACTCGGACAGCATGAACGCTACCGTCAGTAGCCGCACTGACGAAAGTGTAGGTATTTTCCACAAAGGTCAGGGCTTTAACCCGCGAGCCTGGCGCATGACGGTGAGTCTGGCGAGACCGAGGAGTCAGGTTTCGTTCCAGACGAGTGGTATCCCAGATCTTCACAGTACTATCATCGGAAGCAGTGGCGAAGAAAGAATGATCTGGCGCGACAACGACACGATTGATTGGCGCACTGTGCTCACCAAAAGTCGCGACCAGATTCCCTTCAGGCCTCCAGATCTTGTTTGGCTCTTGATCTGTGGCGCTGCGAATCGGTTGTCGGGTATCAACTTCTTTCACATACGGTCCTAGATCGAATAGATCTGTCGGGTAATTTTCTTCAAAGACGTTGTCTAACAGTCGCAGAACGGCAGGGTCATTGCCCACATACGAATGGTGGGCCCGGTACTTTTGCGATATCGTTTGAGTTTTACGTTCGGATGGGAGTAAGGATGTAGATGGTTGGAGCGTTCCCCCTTTTTGAACGGGTGCGTCGACCTTGCCAAAGGCATTCGCAGAGCTGGTGCCTGTCTCCGCGTAGGCTTTGCCATTGTCCTTGCGATTCATCAAATTCATCGCACTGGGCTTTTTATGAACCCGATCAACTAGACTTCTTGTCTCTGCGTTTGTTGGTGTCGATGATCCATCTTGGCCAGGACTGGGTCCGCGACTGGAAAGTTTTCGATCAGTATCTGAGCTTGGAGGGGATAATGGGCGAGAGCTCGCTCTTGTAGCAGGCGACGATGCCACTGGAGATGATGACAATGGGGAAGAATCATCCCCTCCATCTATGATAGGAATTCCCGAGAATCGCCTTTGATCTTTTGAGGCTTGGCTCTTTGAGCGCAAGTGCTTGCGATGAAGACTAGGTGTCCGCTCGATGGTTGTAGAGGCATCGAGCAAAGCGTCTGCGATAGTTCTCGGCCTTGCATCATCTAGAAGATTACCCTCATATCCATCCAAAGAGGTTCTCCGCGGCTGGTCCTTAAGTTCTTTGTCAAAGAAAACAGTCTGAGGCTTGATGCCATGTTGTGTCAAACTGACAATATCGTTTGAAGGGACAGAGGCTTGTCCATCGGATTCCCTCGACTGCCGCAACGAGACCCTCCATATATAGTCTTTGAGCGCGAGAAATTTGAGTTCATCCTCAGTATTCATCCCTAGATTTCTCAACCGGCTTAACCATTGCTCGTCCTCTTCGTTTTTTGATTGGGCGGCCATAGTAAAAGATGGATCTCGCTGTCCTACGCGGGAACTGAAAGCACTAGGCTCAGACAAGGCGAACATGCCTTGTCGACTTGATGATTTCCAGAAAATACCTCTGTCGTTTTTGGAAGCCCAAACAAAGGCCATATCATACACATTTCTCGATATTGGTCGTTTGAGCGCATCGAGAATTTTGAGCTCAGAAAAATCAACGATCTTAATTTTCAGGAAAGGCCGGATGATGGGTGTCAGGATGGAGTGAATGTCCGCCGTTGATAGAAATCTGGCAGAATTCACCACGAATTTGACTGCAGCCTCCCGAATCCACATATTTGGATGCACCAGGAATCCTACAGTGGTATGGAGAAGATCCCACGTTGTTGATCGCTGGAACAAGCCCAAGTCAGCCATATCTGCTAGAGAGCGAAGCACTCTTTCAACAACGAACTCCTCCGGTTCAGTCATGGACTGAACCATCAGTGGGAGTATGTATAGCTCCAAATTGAGGCTTCCCACATAGGCTGCAACGCCTATCACGGCCTCGAAAAAGGCACATTTGAGGATCCAATCTGGATCGTTCAAATAAGTATTCAGGTGGCTAAGAACAACCTCGTTTGTTTTGAGATTGCCAAAGAACACACAGAGACTAGACACAGAGCCCAGAAAGGCCCGCCGAACTGATGCGTCTGTGTCCGTCAAGAGGGACTTTGTGTGAACTTCGAAGTATTCCAAAAGGTCGACCCGAGCCACGTCATAGAGGTTGTGGTAGGTCGCATCCTCGGACCACCGGGGCTCAAAGCCGACCGGTATCAATGCAGCCAAACGAGTATCAGAACGCAATGCTTGGATCATATCCAGAAAGCGCAAGGACGACTGAGCCAAAGACGAAATGCAGGATGCATACGCTGCACGGACCATGGCACTTGGATTGTTGTTGGAGTTGGCAACAAACGGCTGAAGCCGAGGGAAGATGTACTCAGAGAACAGATAGGCATTGACTGGAGAAACCACTTGGACCATTTTTAGTAATTGAGTTAGGGAGCGAATCGCAGCGACCTTGACAGTATCGGTCCGATCAGTCAGAAGAATCATGATGTATGGGAGCACTCGATCCAATTTAGCTTCATCCGACAATCGTTCTGCAAAGGCAAGGAGAATATCACAGGCCTTGATTCTAGCTGATGCCTTGGCAGTGTTTCGCAAGTTAGAAACCACAAGTGTTAGGAATATTAGAGCTCCCTCGTCAGGCTGCGACGGTGTTGTTGATATTTGGGTTTCGCCACTCGGCAGATCAAGCCTCACGGGCAAAGTGTTGCCGGTCAATTTAGGGACTGGGACATTGGACGCCCCCCAATTCCACGAGTATTGGAGCCGAGAAAATAAGATACTTTGTCGAAGTCCAAATAAATTCGCTCAATTCGCTCGTCTGCTTCCCCCCTGTTGGCCGATTCTAGATCCACGTCTGGTCGACCAGAGGAGGGATCAGTCATAAGAGACATGTACTGGTGTAGAAAGCTGTAGAAGTATTCTGGAAATGCCTTTCCTTTCCAGAAGTTGAGATACTCCTCTGCAGAGTAGCGTGACTCCGGTTCCAGCTGAATCATATGCAGGATCAACTCTCGAATGTCTGGATCTTCGATCTTTGCCAGTTGACTGTGCGCGGGACTGTATTCACCTTTGCGATATTTGTACATTTGACTCAGATTGAAGATTGGCGCCTCAAGGAAGAGTTCCGCAATGACACAGCCAGCGCTGAAGATGTCCATTGCCCAGTTGACACCGCTCCCTCGGGGCTCTTCCCCAGCAACCGAAAAACGCTCGGGGGCCAAGTAACATGTTCGCCTCCCGGAAATGTCAAAGAAGAAAGAAAAGTCCGCGGGATTATCCTCCGGGAGAAATGTTGGTTTAAAAGATGACGAAAAATCAGACATGTACAACCAATTCCAGGCTGTAACCAGGACATTTTCCGTTTTGATATCACCATGGTAGATATCCAGTGAATGGCAATCTCGAAGAGCACATAGCAGTTGGAATGCAATCCACTTTTTTTCAATATGTTCTAGAAAGGGCCGGGTACTTTGCGATTGTCAGTTTTCGTTTGCAAATGCAGATGGGATAGAAATACCTCATTCGGTCATAGAGAGAGCTATGGATGTACTGACGCACTAGGTATCCACTTGTGGCGGTTTCGAGAATCCTCTGGTAGCTCAACGCATTTGGTACATCTGCTAATAGTTTGCGTTCCCCTAGAAAGAACATCAGAAGCTTGAAATGGTAGATAATAGCCTAACGTACTCGTAATTGCTGTTATGTATGACTCGAGCTCCATGGTTGGGAATGGCTTCATGATCACCTTGACAAACACAAGACCATTTTGTTGCCTTGCGCGGATGCTCTTCATGAATCTGCCACCCCCCATGGACTTTTCATACACCAGATCAGATAGCTCAGGTACATCGATGCCTGCCGACCCCGCGGACAGGGTTGTGAGGGAGTAGCCTTGTCCCATGGTGTCAACTGCCCCTCATTTCCCTGCTGGAGAGAGAAAGGGATTCAGGGATCAAAGCACAATGGATGGAATTTCTACCAAGAGCTTTGCGATCTGTTGCGATAAGGAAAGTCGAGAGATGAAGTCATTGGACGCGTCGACACGTGCTAAAGGCGGTCAGCAAGCCCAAGGGCAACTTTCAGCTTGTTTCGTTTCGTTTTATTTAATTCATTTAATTCTTAGTGACTTTGAAGAATATCTGGAACATCTGTATTGCTTTAATATATTGGCCCATCTCATCATGAATTCTGTGCGTGCAAACTGAATCGAAATATATGCTTCTCACGGAGATATCTCGGTCTTGACACCGACCCCTGCAGCAGTTCCGAAAGGAGACACCCTAAAACATAACAGCAGAACGAGAGCGATCGCAGCGAACTCCATTTGATCATTGAAAATCAACCGCCTGAGAAAGAAATCACCGATCGATTCGGCACGTCTTCATTCGTTGACTTCTCTCGCATTGGCTTCTCTCTGATCCTCTGGTTCTCGCCTGAGCGGATCCACGCACTGTGAACAAGTATGGTAGACATGGATAACATTGAGATTCCCATCATCGACACAGATGAGCCACTCTTCGATGTGCTTCCCAAACTATTCAAGTAAGTCCAAGTTATCTCTTTGGCGCCAAGATATAGCTAAATCGTCTTTAGCTTCATCAGTATGGCGGTGGGGGATATGGCCTACACATTTGAACAAATGTTGTATGGTTCTCAGGGCCACCGTTTGAGACAACTGGTTCACGCATTAGCAGAAGACAGCCACAATCCTTATATCATCGTGGCTTTGATGTAAGCCAATCACCAACAAGACAACTATGAAACAATCTCAACTGTGAAACAATGCGGACTAATTTATAATCCAGGATATTAAAATCAGAGTTTACAACTGCCATTGAAGATGACTGGGGTCTTAATGAAAGCCGAGGTGCAGCTTGCGAATTTGTTGCCTGGCAATTTCTGTGTCATTTAAACCAACGCGAGACCATCGAGTTTCTATTAGAGGAACTACCGTCACCGCGCCGCAATTCTGCAAATATCCTTGAGATAGAGAGAGGTCTTTCCGGCTTCACATCCCCACAGAGTGGTATACGCCAGACAGATAGCGAGACTACACCCCTCTTGCCAAACACGTCTTCTTTTTATCGCCTATTTGTCAACAAAGGGACTACAGAGACCCAGGAATCAGGTCCCTCATCCTCACAGGTTCGAACTCGCCAAGAGGAATTCTATGCCACACAGAGATACTCTCAGTTCTTTGGGTTAAATGCTTTGGAGATAGCAACGATCGCTCATGCAAAGAGATTTCTCAGCCAAAGAGTTGTCCAACGGGTGGTTGACGGTATCTGGAAGGGTGAGATTGTTTTCTGGGATTCTTTGACAGTGAATTCGACGAAAAAACCACATATTTACAACACCAAGTAAGACATGATCAGCAGAAACCCGGTGGCTAAGGTTATGGCTATACTGACACAGGCTGTATCAGAACGGCGGATCCGTATTCACGCCTGAGAGTACCTCTTTATCGCAAGATCTTTGAAGCCGCTTTCTTCATCTCATTCCTTGCTCTCTATTATGCAGTCCTCATAGAGAGAAGGCAAGAAGCCATTGGAGTGTTCGAGGCGGTGATGTATGTGTGGATTGTCGCCTTCGCATATGACGAACTAAGTGGAATCATTGACGCGGGGATGGTTTTCTACCAAATGGATTTCTGGAGTCTCTGGAATCTGAGCATTATCGGGGTAGGCATTGCATTTGTCATAACAAGTGAGTCATCTCCTATCCACATCTGCCTTAGCGGTCAAGGCCCAGGCGACTGATCAGACCACCTTAGGAGTCATTGGACTAGTGAAAGGCAATGCGTCAATTATTGAGCTCTCATTCGACATCTTGTCTTTGGAGGCTCTGTTTCTTGTTCCTAGGCAAGACTACTCCTGGAGTATGCAGTTGGGCGCCTAGGCTGACACAGGATGAACAGGATCTGCTCGCTCGTGAGCTTGAACTCCTACTTTGGCAGTCTAGTAAGTCGATCCTGCATGGGATATCACCCATCACCCTCGAAAGAACAAACTAATTAGCGATGCGTAGATACCGGTGTTAAAGGAGATGGTACAGTTTCAATTTCCCCATCCGGCTCCGGGGCGCAAGGCTGATCGGCCTCTTTCAGACGAAAGCGTTCTTTAGATTCTCTCCAGTGGTAGTAGTATTGTACATTGGTAAGGGGGCAACGTAGCCCGAGACATGAGATGCACGTCTGACTATTTGGGTCTCCTGCAGGGTTCCTGACAACATTTACCATGCTCGCCCGTGACCGCTTGTCCATCAAGGCAATGGCCCATCTTTTAGTGAAAGTGTTCTTCGGGTATGGCGGTGAAACGAAAATGCGCCCTGTTCCAAGTCTGTGACCGCTCTTTCTGACCAAATTATAGATCAAGTGTTCTTGGTTTAGTGGGTTTGCCTATGCTTCATGATAATTTTAGGACTCTGTGCACTGACGGTGGCGGAATTGATTGGATGACAGGACACCGCGTCTGAAGTAAGTCTTGCCCACTAAGCGGCTGTTATGCAGCTCCAAATGCAACATCCCGGAATATTGGCAAAATGGTTGGCTATCGCGTTAAGTTGAATTAGACGCTAATTTTCTTAGATCTCCCCAATCTTCGGCTACGGTTTAATGTGAGTTGCCTTTTCGATGTGCTTTTCACCATTCAATTACGCCACACCAAGCGTTTTAAGGTCGCATTTGCAATTGATCACGTTTCAATATGCAAGCGACACTCGGCCGCAGTCATGCGCAGTTCTTTTTGCGCATGGTACACGGGTTTTGCGGAAACTTCCACGCAGTTTATTTATGTACTCCATACGGGGTACTACACTGTAAGGCGTTACATACAAAATATACTAACTTATGATGATATACAGGCTTATCTTTTCACTAATGACCAATACCCTCATTCTTTCATCTTTGATTAGTTTGATGAGTATGAGCCTTGAAGGTGTAAGTAGCTCTACTAAGTCGTGACAGTCGATACTAACCCTTGTTTGTATAGGTGATGCGTCATGCCCGAGAAGAATATCTTTTCCAGTATGCATACAAGACCCCTGTCTATCCTCTTAATTCGGCGCTTTGGCACTGCCCCTATGGAAAGATCTATTTTGCTAAAGAACCAATCAGATTGGCAATCTATGTCCTGGAAAGCAGTAATTCTCGACGACTAACATATTTTATGCCACCCCTGGTCAGTTTAGCGTCGGATCCTAATTTCAAATGTTTCTTTTCCATTCTGGAAGAGCTCCAGGCTAACGTTTTGCAGAATCTTATCCCTCTCCTCTGTATTCGCCCAATGCGGCTTTTTCTCTCAGCCGGAACTGTTCGCCGTGTACGCATTATCTTGCTTCGGGCTACTCACATTCCATTCGTTGCATTGATATGGATGTATGAATCAAAATGGCGAAACTCGAAACGACAGAATAGTCAACTCCCCCCAATTCCAACGCCGGCACGCGGGGGACGTACTTCTGCAAATGAGCCGACTTCAATTAAGGACCCACACCACCCCTCCGTACTTGAAACAAATATGGGCTCTGGAAAAGAACACAATGTGGATCAACAAGCCGCGTGTGAACTTGGGCCTGGACAAGATCAACTTGCGGACCTGATCGACACGGTAGAGCGACTGCGAGCGCAGGTGGAGGCAATGGGCAGAAATCGCACTTAGCAAATAATGTGTTCTCCGCACTATTATTTGCGAACAGTCGGGCAAATGAAAAAAGGCGCGGCAGAGGGGTCACTTCCCTGGCGCTTAGGGCCACGCACGCCCCTGCAGGACCGGACTGGCGCTAGTTGGTGTCGGTGCGGATTTAGTCACTGACAGTCGAAAACCGTTCGAGATGCTTGTGAACAACCATATCGATGACATTCTAAAACAGGCTTGGTTGTTTTTTCCGGGATTCGCTCCTTTTAATTTCGTTTTTTTTTCTTTTCTTTTTCTCCTTTTTGCTCGGTGCTTTCGGGCTGGGTTCTCCTTTTTTTTTTTGTTCCCCCTCTGATAATTTTTTGCCTCAAACTGTTTTATATATCATTTACTTTTGATGCATAGAATGTGAACTGTAGATAGACCATCATTTCATCCGCGGCGCGCCAGCACCTGTGGAGACCATGTGGAGTTTCCGCAATATGGTATACATGGGAGAGATCGGTTCGGAAGGGCGGGCCCGCATAGGATTGAGGTCACGATGTGCCAATTTTTGGTTGTATTTTATTGAGATTGCAGGTATATTCTTCATTAGTCTTGTGGGCTGTGCTTATGAGTGGTCAACAAATCCTCAAAATCAATGCACCTCGCCAAGTCGAGGACCAGAGTATCGGGCTCTATCTATGTTTATGTTTGGCTACCTGCTGCCTGCATGGAACACGTCGCGGTTGGGCTGGTCTGCCCAACCGCGATGAAAGGGATGGTTAGCCTTTTCTAGATCCACTAAACCCAGGCGCCGTTATGCATCTACATCATATCTTTATCTATTTAGGTCTTAGTATATTCTTTTTTAGGCATTAGTCGCTCTTTACTAGGCGTTCTTTACTAGGCGTTCTTTACATATGTACCTATACAATATAGTATGATATTATGAGAAACAGAAAAAAGAAAGAGAAAAGAAAAGAAAAACAGGTGCATCCAGATCTCCCTATGACATAGCGTATGTTTTTTCTGTACAGGCATGTCTTCTCCGGGGCTAACCCTTATAAAAAAGAAATAAAAAAGAAAAAGACCTAGACTTATCATCGAAGGGCTTCCGAATTCCGTTAATGCCCCCACCCTAGTTGATTCTTCCACTGCAATTACTGTTACAGACCCTTTTCTCTTCAAATCTGCCTTGTCTACCTACTACGGCGTCAAACTTCATCGAAGCTTCAGCTTTCGTCGGGATTGATGTGGCGCAAGTTCCAATTCTTCTCCAATGAGTTCATACCCTATCTCAGCCACCGTCAATGTATCTGTCCAACCCTACCAGCGAAGCTGTTGAAAGCCGCTATATATACTTCACATTATCGCCGCTATTACCCTACTCCGATAAAGACTAGGTTTTAGTTGGTCTTAATTTAAATATCAATTATCATTGTTGGTTTTGTGTTGTTTTGATTCTTCACAACATGAATCATCATCAGAGATCAGGTCACTCTACCTCAGCTCCCTTCGAATCAGATACACGCTCTCATTCATCTCCAACATACTCGTCCTCAATTTACTCGTCCCCTATCGCTATTTCCCCATCTGGGCCTCAAGGAGGAGGATTCCATCATGGGTTAGGAATCACAGGCTGCGAGACCGAGTATGAAATCGACCAACTGGTTAACGTCCCGCCTATGCCGTCGCAGCTAATACAAGAAACGCCTACCTTCGAAGTATCTTATGATGATTATACCAACGACAACGGCCTATACTATCCCACATACAACACACCTCCAAATATCACCCAGGACTCCTTCAATCTCTACAGCCCTATATCCATGAGCGCGTCCACCAGTTACAACTCGGCAATGGAACTTGCCCCAGGCCAAGACACCTTCTCGGGAATGTCTAGTGTGTGGATGAATACATCTTGCTCGGTCCCGACAACGCCGCTAGAAGTGTTGCCCATCACGTTAGGCAACGGAACGAGCGGACAGTGGCCTCGGAGTACGTTTGCGGATGCGTCAATGCCCCTCACGCTGCCTCTGTTGCCAGTCACCGATCTCAACGGTTTCACCACTGTATCCTACATCGGGGCTACGGGAGAAGAAATGGAATTTGGCGGCTATAGACAAAACATCAACGTCGGACAGGATGTTGCCCAGCCCCAGGCTCCTCCCCCCAGTACAAAAGCCGCAGAGCCTGCGCCTAAGATCAGAAGAAGAAGAAGCCGTGACTCAATTGTCAAAGCTGTTTCTGCTAGTGGCCTGGAATGCCCTATATGCGGTCACATTTTCACCAGACGCTCCAATTGCAAGGAGCATCAAAAGATGCACAACCCCGATTGGAAAAGAAATCATTGCTGCGAGGAGTGCCCCAAATCCTTTGGAAGAAGCTCAGATCTCAGGAGACACTTTAATACTGTGAGTGGAGTGATATATGATGGTGTATGGCTCAAGAGCGGTTATTTACGCGAGTCTTAGGTCCATCTCAAACTTCACAAATATTGCTGCGACATGTGTGACAGGAGTTTCACCCGTCAAGATTCCTTGACCAGGTAAGAGGACACATTTTCATCCAAGAGATGTGTTTCCTAACATCATCTGGCTGTACAGACACGAATGCGAAGGAACTAGATCTTCCCAAAGTGGCCCAGTCGATCTACCTTTGCTTGCGCCCAAATCGGACAAAAGCATGCCAAACCATAGCCGCCGAAATTCCAAAAATTGATGAATACACGATGAAGACTGAATGTTTATTTGGGTGGAAAGCTGTCCGTTTTTGGCTATTGCCACATTTTTGGGAGGTCTGTTTTCATACTTTTATCATTTTGAACTTGTTTGCCATTGTAAATTTGCTGGTCAGAGCCATCTCATATCTGCTTTCATTTCCTTGACTACAGCATGACACAACATGACCTTTTTGGGGATCATGTATCTCAGCATATCGTGTGAAGACCCTTTCATTTCCTTGGCGTTGAGCATTGAACATTGTATTGCGATGCAATTTTGGGTTGGATGTTTGAAATAACCACAGAAGGCTTTCATATTGGTCTCAATGTCACATTGACATAACAATGTTTTTCGGTTATATTTCGGCATATCTCATAGATCAAGTCTCGAATGTGATATTATTTGCATACTTCTCTCTGACGCGCGGGTATTATCAACCATTCAATGTCACAGTTTTGGCATTAAGATTGGTACTTTGTTTTATGTTCCTACAATAGGATCAGGGATTGACTATACAGTAAGTCACTTACATTATAAAGTACAAAGTACATAGATACTTCACCATAAACTAGATATATATAATGTAGCCATGGTTACACTTACAATGATAGACGTCACCTGACAAACACCGCGAGAGAGAGAGAGATTACCGCGTGGAAATTACAAGTGACGAATAACCAAACAAAAGCAGAAGAACGGAAAATAACAGGAATCACTGAAATACCCCGACGAAAAGCACCGAGGCCCGTTGAGAAGATGTCGACTCTTGCCGCGCTCCACTTAGGAGAACGCCGAATCACACGCTAAAGCCAAGCGAGGGATCTTCGACAAAACGAAAAGGAACTGATTTGAAATAACTCTAACCCCTTAGTCTCTCGCGGAGACAGAGCCGATAAAAAGGAGGCTCCTCTTCTTACACTAATGTTGCAAATCTTTCCCGTGCACGTTCATAAGTGCGCAGAGAAATAGAGAGTGAACGAAGGGAAGGAAGGGGCAAAACAAGATCTAACGCCCATGCAGGCCATGTCTTACTCTACTTCGCCTTGACCTCTTATGTAATTTATTTAATCTCTGCTCGGTCGCAAGCCGAAAACCCCTGGAGATAATATTCACGTCTACATATAACTATATATTTGTAAGCAATCAATCGCTCTCGCTGCTTCTTCTTTTTAGCTTTGCCTTGACTGCATCATTATTGTTCAAAGTTCCAACAAGAACCTGGTCATCTCCACTTCTAGAGCTTCAAGCTATTTGTCTTAAGTGGAGGTTTAATTTTAGAAGAAGCGATTTGGAATTATACTTTTATTGCAGCCGCGGAAGAGACAACGCGTCTGTTCGCCTATCTCCAGTCCGGGCCACGTTGATCTCCATAACTATACAACCGTACTCCGTCTACTCCGTATGGCTGCCCGAAGAGTGATCACTTCCTCATCGGAGTGACCGGCATATTCCTGAATAGAATTTTTCACAAGTGGGCCCGAATTAGGATATTTTCTCCCGGTTCCAATAGCCCGGGAGTCGAGTCCCCTCGCAATTGATGCACTGTTTAACCCGAAATATCCGTTTCCCAAATGTCATGACAGGCACAGTCTTATAGCACGGCATAGTTGCTCATTTGCTGACGGGCGTTTTGCCACATCCTCACGACTGCCAACATGTAGATCACCCCATGGAAAGATTGGGAGCTATGGCCTCAAACTACTCCGTAGACCCATCCCTCAATAATGTTGCCGAATAAGACACCATGCCGATCTCCGCGCGAATAACTAGGGGTTAAACCAGTAACAAAAACAAGGCCATCCTTGTTCCACTTCCTTCCTCGTTGTCTTGTGACCGGGGGGGGGATCCCCAATTTCAGATGGGCTATCACAATTTCAATATACGCATTTTTTACTTGATCGGGTCAAACCATTACCCGTACCAGCGCCACTAACTTGAAAGCCGCCCTAGTGCTAACGGTCTTGCAATAGATACACGCCTACTCCGTACATTGCACGCTGCTGCCTGGCCATATGGACTGATCATATCGACACTCCGTGTCCAGCTAGCCCCTGAGAGCAGAAGCCGGAGACAAGTCGTAAAAAGCGGGGATATTCACCTTGGCATCCTCAATGCATGTTAGTCCATCGAGATCGACATGCAGGATGAGACAATCTTGATAATCGGCCAGCCCAATGAACGTCACCTGAAACAGACTCAGGAGCTACAATATTGTACAATGGAAAATATGTAGGGCCCATTATGGGACTATTGTGTGTAGTATTGAGATCTTGACTAGATTGCAGACTTGATTGGAAGATTTGGCGTGTGATATTGTTCGATCACCCACATCACACGAATCACCATCACACTCACGACTCATCATACAGCAGTTTGGGTACTCTGGTTCCCCGTACTTATATATTATACAATATTCATACAATTCTGCTTGAATGCTATAGTGCACAGAAGTGAGCATTCCTACGGAGTACTTGATTCTAAGTCCCAGATTGAACGATCTGAAACTTGCCGAAGGGAGTAGATATGCCAAGAAAAGTGGACGAATCCAAGCATGGTTCAAGCTCTAGAAAAATACATAAGGTCAAAGCCAAGCTTCGATTAAGTTTGCCTAGCTCGGTGCGTTTAGAAATTTCCCCTTTCCAAGCTCAATACTTCATTGACATAGCCCTAGAGTCATCTCTGTGGAATAAGCACTTGCCAATGAAGGGTCATTTGATCGCGTGGAAGGGGGGGGGGGGGGGATTCATATTCGTTTTATTCCAGATTTCAGACATGACAAGGTAAATACAGACGGAAACTAAAACCTAAACTAACAAAATCGTATGTCTAGCAGATTTAGGCTTGGAGATCCTTCAATATCCTTATGCTTTGTTGTGAAACGACTACTCGATAGAGCTTCATCATCGAGAGAAACCTCCGCAACACATCCGAAACCTGGGAATATATTGGCCAAGGCACATGCTTTTATTCTACTCCTCAAGCCTTTAAAGACTTTGCCTCAACAGGGGTTACCTCAGCAGTATTTAAGGAGCCATCTTCAGTCTCTTCTGCCTCGTGGGTGAGGCTCCTGCTATATCACAAATTAGCATTAGGCGATTTATCCAAAGCTAGGTCACACTCTAAACCGACCTTTTGCTTAATTTCTCCTTCTGATGCAGGAACCGAATGATAAATGTGAAGACAATTAAGAGAATGGACAGAATAGTCACGGTGATGTACCCTTTTTGATACTTAGGCGCATCGACCTGCTGCCATACAATAAGAGGCAGCCAAGCCTGGAAGACATAAGCCATCTCATTCATGCTTCCAATGACCAGCGATCGCTCTTCGTTGTCGTCAGAGCAAATCTCATGAGCCCAGCTGTGACAACCGTCAGAAAATTTAGAAGTGTTGTTTGAGGAGGCTTGACTTACGCCATAAGTAGACCACTTAGCCCGTATCCGGCTCCACTCATAATAAAGCATGTCCATTTCCATCCCATTGGAATATCCCATATTGCGAGGGAAACATAACTTATTATATTTACGCACTGTAATATGTTAGGTTCTGCATATCTTGTTATAGGGACATTGAACTCACGGCGCCAAACACAATTGGAGGCCAGCGACGTCCTTTAAGAACAGTATCTGATATCCACGCATAAGCGAGAGTTGTTGCAACCTGGACTGCAGGGGTTGTCGTTGGCATAGTGTTGATTTGGCTGATGGAATAGACAGGATCTTTTGAATCTTTGAGGAACCTGATGGAGAATTAGAGAAACCTTGCAGATTCTTTCTTAGCGCTGTTACTCACTGTTGGAAGACGGGCTGGCTTCCGGCGGCACCATTGTTGAAGCATCTGAAAGGAATTAGCAACCATTCTTTTTTTTTTCTAGGCCTGTGGGCTTACATGTAAAGTATGGTCAGAAGATAGATGTGCCAGGAAGTAAAGATTTTCTTCAGCTTCGACTTTGTGTATGGCTCTCTGTTTCTTCTTCCTTCCAAAGCCATCCGTTTTTGAGCCAGTTGTACCTCCTATTTTGAAGGTCAATATGTGCATAGAATTCTAGGGATCAGAAAGGAGGATTTTACCTGCTCGCTCAAATACCAAGGATTGGAGATCTCAGGTACATCAGGAAGAACAAAGAATCCACTTATAGCCACTGGCAGTGAAATGACACCATCAATAATGAAAAGCCTTTGCAAAGTTATTAGCATTCACTCTATTCACGAGGTTGAGAGATCATGCTTACCACTGCCAACCCTTGAAGCCCCCACGTCCTCCGAGTTTAAATACCGCATCCATAAGGTAACCGGAGAACATACTGGCAATTCCACTGCTTGTATGGAATATACATGATCGTTTCGCGAGCTCGTCCTTTCGGTACCATGATCCGATGATGTATTGCATTCCAGGGTAGAAAGTACTTTCAGCGAGTCCTGTTATCGCATAAAGTTAGAAATCAGTACTATAAGACCTAATGTTCGTACGTTTGCATACCGACAAAGAATCTCAAAACATAGAATTGAGTCGGGGTATTGCATCGGGACAGCGACATTGTAAGAACGGTCCAGAGAAGCTATCAGGGTTAACAAATGACCATCAATAGCAAGAGAACCATCTTACCTCCATGGTTGGAATCCAGTATCGTGGCTTTATACGTGTCAATAGGATATTGCTAGGAATTTCTCCAATAACGTATCCGACGGTCCAGCATGTTTGCATATAGTTGAGTTGGTTGCCGTACATGCCCAAATCTTCCTTCCTGTACATAAGCTGTCAATATCAAAATTTCACATTAAAACACAAAGTAGCAATTCATACATCCCAGAGACAAAGGCATTGTTGATATTGATTTGATCCAGGTATTTGATAAAATATCCTAATGATCTAGTTAGGAGTTTTTTGCAAAAAAAAAAAACAAAATCACATTAAAACTTACCCAGCGATGCAAATGTCAAGATAGCTGAATCCAATTTAAACAACAGTTTGCGCTCCTCGGGAGATTTATCAAAAGTATCCCAGATATAGCTGACCCATTTGCGCTTTGGTTCTTTTTGAACCACTTGCGTCGCAAGATCGGCCTCGATTGATTTTGGCGACATAATACCATCCAGTACTGACAGACAAAGAAAGACAGAATTGAGAGCCTACGAAACATTCTTATAGCTCCGGAAGAATCATTAAGTCTACGTTTCGGACATGCTGGAATGCTAGTTCCGAACCCGAGAATGCTATCAGATCTGGCGATGATTGACGGGCTGACATCCCAAAGGCCTGCGACTCGACGCGTTAGTTTCTTCGAGAAAAAACTTGTCAGCTTGAAAGCGGAGACATAGTCAGTTTCATGCTGGGTAAATCAAGCTTTACGGGTACGACGAGAGGAGTTTCTGGCTAACCGTCGAATGACAAGTCAACTTGCGCAATTCCCGTGAGAATGTTCAACATTTATTGAGATAGCTGATGCACCGGAGTTTTGCCGACATAATATGATTTGCTGAGTTGGTAAGTTGTTGGTGTCATATCGCACTAGGAATTCACCATTTGTGCTATTGAAGCTCGTCATGCGCATTGACGATGGTGTCACCAAAACTAAAGTACAAGTTACATGTTGTTCATGTTGGGTACTAAAGTATTGTGTTTACATTGCAAGCTCAACTATACTTATAGATATATACATTGTATATCAAATCGGAGGGTTTTGGTGGTTTACATCTACGTAAGGCCCATTGGGGTTTTCATATTGATGACGGATATTATTCTCTAGACTAGCTAGTTCATCACACGATAAAATGATCAAAACTACAATTGGAGACAAATAGGTCCATACTGCGACCCTATTGAGACCTATGGCAGACTCAATTGTAGAACAATTATACCAAATGTCATAGGTGGTTTATCTGTACTGGATTACTCCAACCGAAGGAGATCAGACAATTTCTCTAGCTCTGCAACCTCCTCAGGGCCCAAAAGACCCAACTTCTCCCGCCGGGTAGGTGCATTGGGATCAAAGAAAGGCTTCTCAGCGAGCGAAGTCACCCGCGTTCCATGTCTAGGCTGAGATCCCTCATAGTCCCAGCTGGCATTGTGGATAGTGATCCTACACATGGTGAGTATACTTTCATGCCATGGATCTATGAAAATTAACTCACCGATTATCCCACAACGCACTCGTGCGAGGAGTCCATTTGAACCGGACCTGGATATCAGGATTTTTCTCATAAACATCATACAAGTATCCCAGGATCACATCGCTCTCGGCTTTATCAAGCCCAACGATGCGCACCGTCATTGCCCGGTTTACCCACAGTGCTTTCCAGCCTGTAGCCGGGTGAACACGGACGATAGGATGCTCCCGTTCCACGTATTTTGGTCCATCTTCTGGATTCTTGCGGTCCAGGTAGGGGTGAGCCGAGCGGTATATAGCAGTTCGGCCATCGATCAGTTTGCGGAATAGTGGTGACAGCTTCTCGTATGCCGCGTACCCGCTCGCCCAGAGGGTATCTCCTCCGACTGTGGGCACGGTGTCGTTATGCAGATGCGTTACTCCTGCGGGCTGTCTTTCGTGCACAAGATCGCTGTGCCATCGTGATGCTCCGCCCGGTCGACGAAAGCTTGCTGGGTTCTCGGATGCTTGCAATGCTGGCCACATTACGCTCACGCCAGGGACGCCGGGCACTTGAGGAACTTGAGGCTTGACGGTCATAGTTGGCGTTTGATAATTTGATGAGATTGGAGAAAACCTACATGGACCTCGATTTCTCCAAACCATTCTCCTAATTCTTTCTGCTGTTGGGGGGTGATATCTTGGTCTCGGAAGAAGACAACGCTTCGCTCGGCAATCAACAAACCCAATTCATCTTTTTGCTGATCTGTTAGATCCTTCAGTTGCAAACCGACAATCTCAGTTCCAATGTGTCTAGTCAATGGGATTACATTTGTCGCGGCGGACAAAAGTGCTTTTTTCTCGGGGTCGGCTCGGCTGCCGGGGTCTATATGGAGACGATCGTAGTTTCGGACATTATATACGTCATCAAGGTAAAGAGGACGAGAAGGACGATACGGATAGCCTTCGCTGAGATTAATGCCGGCTTTTTCTAGACGTTCACGTGCAGGCTCAGGAAGACCAAGTGTGTCCTTCCTCGGCGCTGCAACGTCGACGATGCGTGGATCAATAGGAGCGGGAGCCATAGTACTATTCTGTTGATATATCTGACACTTGCTGAATTCTGACTTTAATGGGGTTCTTGAATACGGCTGCTATATACTCAAGGATGTTAGAAATCTCGATTTATGTTGCACCAAGCACATCATCGCCATGACACATTACGCCTTCTGCGGGCGCAGTTTATCTCCGAGAGTTGAACCATTCTGCTCCTGATTCAATCCCAACCCCTCTCTTTTATCCAGTCAGATCTTGTCAATTCGATGCATCTTGCCATATCTAAGTGTTTAAGCGGGGAAACTGGTCTCACAATTCGCCCTTGATATTACGATCGCAGAGCATTTCTAAGCAACATTTGCTCTATCATTTGCCGTCTCTTCCGGTAGGCTACCTTTGAAGCTATCTTGAGATAGCGGGCAATTGCGAAATATTGAGCTGTTGTTTCGTTGCCTCGGGTAATGGTCCATGAATGTGGACTACAGGGTCGACCTCTAATAAGAGGAGCTAAACCACTCTTCCTCCATATTGATATTTTCATTTAAAACCATGAGTGACAAGTCTGGTCGAGTTGCTGTCATCGGGGCTGGTATTAGTGGGGTGGTTACTGCCGGACATCTTCTGGCTGCTGGCCTCCAAGTGACGGTTTTTGAGAGAAGCAATGCAGCTGGAGGAGTGTGGTAAGACTGAACCCTGACTATTTCTCCAGCGACCTTTTGAAACAGTAAATTAACTCAACCTAGGCTTTACGACAAGCGCACGCCAATTGAAGCCCAATATCCATCTCCTAAACCGACTGCATCGCAGGAGTATGTGAAAGATGACAGAGAAGGCAAGGAAAGAAAGATATTGCTCCATGCGCCCCCAGGGTAAGCTTGATGTAAAGTTGTTCTAAGCGTTGATAGTGCTTACAATAGCTAGGCCTTGCTACGAAAGTCTCACCAATAACGTCTCGACTCCATTACTTGAGACAAAGCTCAATACTTGGCCCGAAGGAACTGGGCCCTACGTGAGACATTATGTCCTCAAGGATTATATCCAGGATACATCCAAAAAGGCCGGTGTCGACGATGTCACCAAGTTTGGTGCTCGAGTTGATCGAGTTTACAAGGATGGTTCGACATGGACCGTCGAGTGGAGTACGCTGAACGACTCAGACCAAGACCTTGTTGAGAAGCAGGAGTCTGAGGTATGTTCTGGTTTCGGTATCACTCAAATAAATGACATTTTTTCTGACTGGATTGTAGACATTTGACTCGGTGATTGTGGCTTCGGGGCATTATCATACGCCTCTTGTCCCAGACATTCGGGGCCTGGCCGAAGCAAAGATTCAGTGGCCTGCGAAGATCTTCCATTCCAAGTCCTTCAGAAAATCAGAAGGATTCGAAGGAAAGGTACAAATGTGTGATCTCCAGTATTTGCAGTTGGCTGACTTAATTCCAGAATGTACTTCTGATTGGAGGAGGTGTGTCTGCCCTCGACATAGCCAAGGAGATCAGTATCACCGCAAACAAAGTCTATCAAAGCACCCGAAATGGCGCTTTTGACCTCCCTGAGAGCGCACTCCCCCCGAACGCCACAAGGATTGGCGAGATTGGAGAGTTCAAAATCTCTACATCGACTGCTTCAAATGAACACTTGCCTTTAACCGCGCACCTCAAATCCGGAGAGTCGTTCGGTGAATTTGACACGATCATTCTCTGCACAGGATACCAGATGGCCCTCCCATTCCTTGACGAATTCAACGATCATAGTGTGTCAGCCACCGAGGCCAATGACAGAGTACTTGTAACGGACGGCACTCAAGTCCACAACTTGCATGAAGACATTTTCTATATCCCTGACCCCACACTCGCCTTTGTCGGCATTCCCTTCTATACAGCGACATTCTCGTTGTTCGAATTTCAAGCTATCGCGGTGGCAGCTTTTCTCTCTGGAGTTTCGCAGCTTCCATCTACCGAGGATTTGCGTGCAGAGTATGTGGATCGCGTGAAAACCAAGGGCCATGGACGAAGCTTCCATTCGCTCAAGGAGCAAGAACAACCGTATGTCAAAAAGTTGATCGGATGGGTCAACGCTGGTAGAGTTGAAAATGGTCTACCTTTGATCGAGGGTCATACTGAGGCGTGGGTTCAAGAAAGGGTAGCTTTGGGTGAAAGACTCAAATTGATACTTGCAGGGCAGCTTCCGCGGGCAGATGTGTTCAAAAGCCCGGCAGAAGTACAAGTTTCGGCCTGAAGCTTTTCAAGTTAGATGTACAGAATTCCCGTCTTTTTCTATTACAATAGATATCCTCTATCTTTGGATGAAGTTCCGAGGTACATTACCGATCGCGATTTGCCACGCTATAAAGTCAAAGTGATAAGGAGAAAATTTTAATTGCTTGTATGCAGTTCGTACATGGACGAGAACACAAGTTGCCACTGTCAGCTTTGTAGACTTTGCACTCCATCAGCTTCACACGTATTTAACCTGGCTGCTATCCACCTTCGCAGTTTTCTTTCATCCCTATGATACACATTGAAATCAACAGGACCAAGGTGCACAATTGCAATATCAATTTTGAAAGCAAACGTTTCAATCAAGCACAATTGCTAAATTGTGTACTTACAAGATGTCAACAAAGTCGATCATTCGCTGAAGAAAAAGAAGGAAACCTAGAACAGGGCTCTGGGGCAAAACTGCCGATCATTGCCGCCTTGATACCCCTTGATAACCCCAACACTACATTTCTTTTTTATCTCTCCTATTGTTTCACCTGCGCCTATAAATAAAAATGACCGAAACAATCACCGAAACAGTCACTCTTAGCGGTCCGCCTGAAATCACGGCGGACAATGTCGCCATTCTCTTCCCCGAAGTCGATACATCGCTCGCCCGCGAAATCCTCCCCACCGCTCAGAGCAACAGCGCACGCGAGGCTAGCGAGCTTGAAGGGTACGATGAAGAACAAGTCCGCCTGATGGATGAAGTCTGCATTGTTTTGGATAACAATGACCGCCCGATTGGAAGCGCCAGCAAGAAGCTGTGTATGTTGGAGCCCCAGAGTTGCCCCAGAATGTCCCGAATGGCGGGGTTGTGACGGGGGACAATCTGTTTCCAGATGAGACACTGACCGCCACATTTGAACAGGCCACTTGATGACCAACATTGACAAGGGTCTCCTCCACCGCGCGTTCTCTGTTTTCCTTTTCGACTCCAAAAAGCGTCTGCTGCTCCAGCAGCGCGCTACCGAGAAGATCACCTTCCCCGATATGTGGACCAACACCTGCTGCTCACACCCTCTGGGAATTCCTGGTGAGACAGGCTCTGAGCTGGATGCTGCTGTGCTGGGCGTGAAGCGTGCCGCGCAGCGCAAGCTTGACCACGAGCTGGGCATCAAGGCTGAGCAGGTCCCCTTGGACAAGTTCGAGTTCTTCACCAGAATACACTACAAGGCCCCCAGTGATGGCAAGTGGGGTGAGCACGAAGGTAAGTCATTTACATGGCGCAACATATCACCAATTTGATTGGGAGGGTTCTGACAAGTATCAGTGGACTACATCCTCTTCATCCAGGCCGATGTCGACCTGGACCCAAGCCCCAACGAGGTCCGCGACACTACCTATGTGTCGGCCGATGAGCTGAAGGCAATGTTCGAGCAGCCTGGTCTGAAGTTCACTCCCTGGTTCAAGCTCATCTGCAACTCGATGTTGTTTGAATGGTGGAGCCACCTCGGCACCCCTGCCCTGGACAAGTACAAGAACGAACAGGAGATCCGTCGGATGTAAATTGTCGGAAGCATATAGCGCATTTCGGTCTTCTCATTCTCTTGATTATGCATTCCCGACCAAGGCTCCTTTTTTACGTGACTCATGGAGATACCTCATTTGTTTTTGTCTGCTAAATGACTCTCACGAACATATATAATTCGAGTATTTTTCCCTTCCGGTTTACTTTGAACAATTCCACATTCTGAACTATTTGATACTCGGTCATGACAATCTTAGCCACTGAGAGTTTCGTCTTTGATTCAAGACCTAATTCCATTTATACATATGCAAGGAATGTTAAGTACAATGTGCAAATGCCCTATGCCAACGCCAGCGCTAACAAAACACAAAGACAAGCAACTTCTCGCTTCACCGAGCCTTTGGATCGGTCGACAAAAACAAAATGCAACTGCCCAGAATCACGATCCCAACCACCGTAAAGACAACCTGGGTCTTCCACCCACTTTGCACCAAAGCTGCCTTGCGAGCATACTTCATCACGGTGCGCGAGTAATTAGCAAAGCCGTTCGCTAAACAAGTCAAGCTGAGCACCCAAAAGATAATGCCGAGAGGCAAGGCCATGCGCCTCTCCAGGACGGTTGGTTGTTCCCGAAAGTGAAATGAGATAATGATAGCCAATGACACGATGGCCAAATACATAGAGAGACGGAGCCATGAGAGAAAAGTGCGCTCATTGGCGCAGTGGTCGCGAGCATCAGAAGAGCTATTTTCGAAAAGCAGCGCTCCGCAATATGGTCGCGATAGTAGAATATGGCGCTGAGACTCGATGTGCCTTCAAAGATGTTAGAATGTTACCGTCTCGGACAAGGTATGCGGGGCGACTGAGAGGAATTCCAGCCCCGGGTCCAGGAAACTACGGGATTTAGACATGGAACGGTCACATGTGCAGATGTAAAATCCAGAAATTCAACATGTAAGGAGTCAAGCCACACAGCGTGTTTTGTTCCCGGGCTTGCGGGAGAAAGAATCTTGGACGGGCTGACTTACTCTTCCACGAGTACCGGTTTGGAATGTACCAGGTTGATGAGAGGGTTGAAGGGGGGACGAACTGTCCTCGTTTGAGACATGGTGAAACGTTGGCCTGCTCAATAGCTATGTATGGAAGAGGAGAAACACCTGCACACTTGGAGATTCAGTCATGTGATGGTCTATACCGTTTTCGGAATGATGTCAGTGGTTAGACATGAGCACAGTATCCAGGTGTTTTGATGCACCTGACAACATTTAAATATTATCCAACGAATGTATTTCTTCGACACCTTCTTGGCGTTCTATTTCCGCTTTGATGCTCAGACTTGCCGCTTTTTGCTCAATGAGTACAAATGAGCACGATCCTTGATTCGAGTGTGTAGCAATCTTGAGGGATTCTTCATACATACAAAATATGGATGTAGGTAAATATGCCGTTTATTAGGGCTGTAACCAATGCTGATATAATGTTATACAAACGAGCATATATATTGTAGTAGTAACATTATGAGGAGAGACCTCAGGATGATGGATTGATCTATGATATTTGAGGGAAAAGCTCCATATCTACAGCTCGGGAGGCATGTCAAAGATGTAGTAAGCCAATGCACAAACCTTGGAGCAAGTCAACGCATAAATAAGCCAACGCTGTTGTATTCGTTACAATTCCTTAAGCTGACAACCTAGCTAAAGGAGATGCGAAGCCCACCACAGCGGCGGCAGGACCAATATACGCAAGTCCTATCTGGGAGGAAATCTGTTATGTAGGGTGACATTGAGTATACACCCTTGGAATAATATACGGACTACCTTTGAAAAGATCTGCCAACTTCCAGGTTCGTGGCTAGAAGATCATCTTACTGGATCCGCATCGAGCTTCCTTGTGGGGTCATAGTGCGGGGACCAAAGAGCGAATGACTGTGCATTTGGAGATGCGTATTTAATATATTATCGTACCTAATAGCGATAGTTACTAAGTAGAAATCATACGTTGACTCATAACCCTTGCTTTGTCCTCCTTCGTCGTACGATCTAGTTATGTACATCTACATGTATCTACCTATGTATGTATGTGCAGACATCCAAAATCCATCAGAACGAGTGTGTATTTTTACCTGGCAGTGGAAAATACTGATGTTGGAAGCGGAGTAGAATTTTGCGGCCAGGGTGTTTTGCTCTCGCTTGCTAAGAACAGTTGGTAAATAGATCCCGCGGCTTATCATTTATTTCATACTGGCCACAAATATAGTCCCTCCTTGGAGACATATCTGTATTACAAATACGCTATCTCCGCAACCAGCTTGGAGCCGTCTTTTTTTACTTTTCTTCTCTCTCCTAGGCATCTCCGTGAAGCCCTGGTTCCACCGTAGAATTCAAAGCAGCACTCTTGCTTTGAACAATGCAGTTTGCCACCAAACAGCCTTAGACTCATCAAGCTCTTATCATGGGTCCCCGAAACATCCGCTCGGATTCCGAGCATCAAAGCCCATTCAGCCGGTCATTTGCCTCCAGCTCGCCTATTGCCGCATCAGCTATTGCCCGCGACCTGGAAAACTACAGCGACGACGATCAAACTCGGACCGATGAAGCTTCCGACAGCTCCACGGCCCGCCCGCCCGGCAGCTACACCAGCACGCTCACCCGCTCTTTAGCAGGGTCATATCGCCGTCCTAGCAATTTTACCTCCATAAGCCATGCGACCATAATACCCTGGGCTGGCGAACAGCAAGTGCTGTCCAAAAGTGAGCGCCAGCAAGCCATCGAAGAAGAACGCCACCTGTTGAGCGATAACCATGTTATCTCGCCTGAGCATGCGCATGGCAAATCGCACGGCCTTCAGCGTAAAGTGAGCGGGCTGTTATCTGCCGCTATCGGACAAGGACCTTCATCCCGACGTGCGAGTCGATCTTCGCAACCGGGAAGCAGAGTCCGAGAGGCGGACACGGCAAGCGAAACGACTGCTCTGCTTGGTGAAGCTGCTTCTGAATCTGGCAGTGAGATGGGCTCGGAAGAGATTGATCGGAAATGGGACGAAGCCGTCGCGGCAGGTCTGATTCAGACCACTTGGCAGCGCGAAGCCAAGGTTATTGTGAGATACTCGTTGCCCCTGATGGTGACTTTCCTACTGCAGTATTCTTTGACTGTAGCGAGTATTTTTACCATTGGCCATTTGGGAAAAGAGGAGCTTGGAGCGGTTAGTCTTGCGAGTATGACTGTGACCATTACCGGAAACGCAGTGTACTCTGGTTTGGCGACTAGCTTGGATACGCTCTGCTCACAGGCATATGGATCTGGGAAGAGGAAGCTAGTGGGACTGCAGATGTTGCGGATGGTGTATTTCCTTTTGCTTGTCACCATTCCTATTATGGTTCTTTGGTACTTTTCCGAGCATATCCTTGCCAAGATTGTGCCTGAAAAAGAGGTTGCCAAAATGGCCGGTCTTTATTTGAAGGTTGCTCTTTTGGGAACACCTGGGTTTGCTTGCTTCGAGAGCGGCAAGCGATATCTTCAGGCCCAGGGTGTGTTTTCAGCATCTCTGTATGTCCTGATCTTCTGTGCGCCACTGAATGCCTTCCTCAACTGGTTCTTCGTTTGGGTGAGTACTTACACACTTCGTGAACGAAAAGAATACTGACGAATATGGCAGAAACTTCAATGGGGATTCATTGGAGCCCCGATCGCCGTGGTGATCACAGAGAATCTACTTCCGATCTGCCTATTTATCTACGTCTATTTCTTCGTAGGATCCGAGTGCTGGTGCGGTTTCAGCAGACGAGCATTCGAGAACTGGGGCCCAATGATCCGACTAGCTCTCCCAGGGCTGATCATGGTGGAGGCAGAGTGTCTAGCATTCGAAATCCTGACACTCGCATCCAGCTACCTCGGCACGTCCGCACTAGCAGCGCAGTCCATTCTCGCAACAATCTCGAGCATCACCTGGCAGATCCCATTCCCACTTTCCATCGCGGGTAGCACGCGAATAGCAAACTTGATCGGGGCCACCCTGGTCGATGCCGCCAAGACCTCAGCAAAAGTCAGTTTCTGCGGAGCCGCCATCGTCGGGCTATTTAACATGGTTGTTCTGTCGACGTTGCGCTCGTATATCCCCAGACTTTTCAGCTCCGACCCTGAAGTCGTGGAGATGGTAGCACAGGTTCTTCCGCTCTGTGCGGCCTTCCAGCTCTTCGATGCCTTGGCAGCTAATTGCAACGGTATTCTTCGTGGTCTTGGTCGCCAGGAAGTGGGTGGCTACGTTCAGCTCTTCCTTTACTATGTGATTGCCATGCCGCTCAGCATGGGTACGACGTTTGCTCTGGGTTGGGGCGTCATGGGTCTTTGGACTGGCGTGGCTCTTGCCCTCGGACTTGTTTCTCTCATCGAGGGTATTTTCATCTGCCGCGCTAATTGGGATCGTTCCGTCCAGGATGCTGTTCGGAGGAATGAGCTGACTTGATTTGGCTCGTTCTACATCCACGGATGAATAAATGTGCTTACATGACTTGATGGACCAAAAGTTTGCGTAATTTATTATGTAAGTACATGTGGTGGTTCTGTACATTTTGCATTCAGCGTCATCGGTGGCTTGGTGATTTCAGTGTCTAGCTTTTTTCCAACCATATGTTTTATGAAGATTGCAGAGAAATAGAGCATGTGTTCCCTTGGTATGCAGTAACAAATCATGATATCATTGGAGCCTAAATATGAATTTTACCAAACGCAAACAACACCCTCATCCTCTAGTACTCCAGAATAGCCCATGTCTGCTCATCCATAGTGGAGAAGATCACACCAGCACCAAGCAATTCATCACCACCCTTCGAAACCTCAGTAGCAGGCATGTTCAACTTGGACGCAATAACCTGCAAGTGCAGACCAGTATCATCTTGCGGCTCAGTCTTGAGCAAGTTATAAATCTTCTTCGCAACAGGCGACATAGAAGCCAAAGCCTTGTTCTGCCCAGTGCCGTATTCCTCCGCACCACCCATAACCGCATCGCCGCCGGCCCCATTCTCAGGCGCAGCGCCACCAGGCGGGCCGCGCGTAAAGAACAAATGCACAGCGGTAGCCTCGAGGAAATGGCAATTCAACTCGTCGAGATTAGTCAGAGGCCGCACACTATGAGCACCGATGTAGCGCTTGTTTCCGAAAGACTTGATGGAACCAAAGACGCGGGCGTAGCCGTTGAGCTCGAGCTCGCTCTTGCCATCGCCGGGCGCCTTGCCGTCGTCTGTATCCATGTTGTCGGCGGTCGTCGAGTCAACCCATTTCTTGACTTCGATTTCGCCTGTGCCGTCGTCGATTTTGTATGTGACGTTTGTGCTCTGGGAGCTGATGTTGCGGACTTGACCCATGAAGAGGACGTTGGCTACGTCGGCGCTGTCGACCTGGAATGGGGCTTCGGGGTAAGGTTGCGAGGCGTCGAGGATTTGCTTCACTGTCACCGGGCGGAGGGTCTTGTTGTCCCGATCGCCAGTCTGAGTTTTACTAATTAGTATTGTTGTTCTCAAATCTGACGATATCAATGTACCTTTCCACCTGCTGGACTGTTGGTCTCACCGGGCATAAAGCCTCCTCCGCCGCCGCCGCCGCCTCCGTAGCTGCTGTAGTTGCCATCTGGGTGTCATATTAGATTAAGCTGGAGGTGATAGTAAAATTGGGAATGTATACATACCCATGATCTGTGGTGTTGTGTGAAATAAGGAATCAAGGTATTTGGGTAGAGCTTGTCTTGAACACCATTTTACTCAATTGGGAGCGTGTCGAGCGCGTCGCGGGGATCGTGTTCTGCTGTAATAGACCGCCTTCTATAAATTGGACTCGAGCTCTGTTTTTCCTCTTCGGCGTTCTACAATGTAGAGTTGAACAATTGTACCTTTTGCAATATTGATAGTTACACGTGAAAATCAAGAGTTGGTAATGTGTGTAGAATTTATTTCAAGCATCGTATACATGAACTGGCTCAAAACCTGGACAGTTGGTGTATACTTTACATCTACAAACTCTAGCGACACCCTTGAAGTCGATTTGTTATCTTATAACACCTTTTCCATTTGTCTCTAAGTATACATTGAATACTCCCCCATTCCTTTCAATTTTGTACATTCAGTTCAACCATTCTCTACTCGATGCAGCTATACTTTTTGAATATATAGATAGCGTTTGACTTGTTTGCACGCGGACTATTATTGATCCGGACTTCACCGCCTTGATTCTCTCAACTTTTTTTTTTGCGATGGAATGACGGCGAGATAAGCGACTGGACTTTTTTCTTCTGGCGACTGAAGTTTGAGCAGTCGGTGGATTATTTGCGATTTACACTCTTTTTATATCTGCATTTGTTTGTGCTCTTTTCGCCTTCCCCGACCATTGAAGCGACGACCTAATTACCGCTTATCATCGCATTTCCGGCATATCAGTCGAGGCTTTTCACATACCATGTCTCGCCGTGCTGCCTCCCCCGCGGAGTCGGAGAACGAGTTCGACATTACCAGTGCCCTCTTTGAACATGACAGTGACTCCGATGATGCCGTAAAGCCTCCAAAGAAGAAAAACCAAAACCAGAAGCCCGTGCACGAAGATTTTGACTTCCTAGGCGAAGATGACGGCGATGCGGCTTTCATTGCAAACCAGCAAGCGTCTGCCAACCGAAAGGGCTCCAACCTTAAAGGCCGCACGGTGAAGAAGGGTGGTGGTTTTCAGGCAATGGGTTTGAGTGGTTTCCTGCTCAAAGCCATCGCCCGCAAAGGATTCTCCGTGCCCACACCAATTCAGCGAAAGACCATTCCCGTGATTATGGATGACAAGGATGTTGTGGGTATGGCTCGAACCGGTTCCGGAAAGACTGCGTCGTTCGTTATTCCCATGATCGAGAAGCTGAAGAGCCACAGCACTGCTTTCGGTGCACGTGCTCTCATCATGTCCCCATCTCGTGAATTGGCTTTGCAAACGATGAAAGTTGTGAAGGAAATGGGCAAGGGAACAAACCTGACATCAGTACTCATCATTGGTGGTGACAGTTTGGAAGATCAGTTTGGAATGATGGCCAACAACCCCGATATCATTATCGCAACACCCGGTCGATTCCTGCACTTGAAGGTTGAGATGGAGATGGATTTGTCTAGCATCAAGTATGTCGTCTTCGATGAGGCTGACAGACTGTTCGAAATGGGTTTCGCTGCCCAATTGACCGAGATTTTGCACGGCCTGCCGTCCGCTCGTCAGACTCTCCTTTTCTCTGCTACATTGCCCAAGTCTCTTGTCGAATTTGCCCGCGCTGGTCTGCAAGAACCCAGTCTAATTCGTCTCGACACTGAAAACAAGGTCTCTCCTGACCTACAAAACGCCTTCTTTGGAGTCAAGTCTTCGGACAAGGAAGGTGCCCTGCTATACATTTTGCACGACATTATTAAGATGCCCGTTGGCGAGACAGACATCGGCAGGAGAGTCCGCCAAGAAGCAGAAAACCCGTCGAAGAAGCGCAAGAGATCAGATGTCCGTCGCCCAAGTGGCTTCAAGGAGTCACCTACCAAGCACTCTACCATTGTGTTCGCTGCTACCAAGCACCACGTCGACTACCTTTACTCCCTGCTGGTTGAGGCAGGCTTTGCCACTTCTTACGCCTACGGTTCCCTGGACCAGACCGCACGTAATCAGCATGTCCAAAACTTCCGATCAGGCATCTCGAACATTCTGGTTGTCACTGATGTGGCCGCCCGTGGTATCGATATTCCTGTTCTTGCCAACGTCATCAACTACGACTTCCCCTCACAGCCTAAGATCTTCATTCACCGTGTCGGTCGTACAGCTCGAGCTGGCCAAAAGGGTTGGAGTTATAGTCTTGTTCGCGACAAGGATTGCCCCTACCTTCTCGATCTTCAACTATTTTTAGGACGCAGACTGGTCATTGGCCGCCAATATGGAACTGAGCTAAACTATGCTGAGGATGTGGCTGTGGGAACATTGCCAAGAGAAGCGATCTCTCGCTCTTGCGAGTGGGTGCAGAAGGTCCTCGACGACGACATGGATATTCTCGGGCAGAAGCAAGTCTCCCAAAAGGGAGAGAAGCTGTACCTACGTACCCGTAACTCGGCATCTGCTGAGAGTGCGAAACGGTCGAAGGAAGTTGTTTCCTCCGAGCACTGGTCCGAGATTCACCCGCTCTTCAACGACGCAGCCAGCGCGATGGAAGTTGAGCGAGAGAGCATGCTGGCCCGCATTGGCGGTTACCGGCCACAAGAAACGATTTTCGAAGCGAACAACCGACGAGGCGGCAAGGTCGCCGATAACGAGGCTGTCGACACCATTCGACGACTCCGCACTGGCGTTGAGAACAGGAGAAAGCGCGCGGATGCCAAGGCAGAGGCTGAGTTATCTGCGCTCGGAATGCCCACTGGCGAGGATGGCCAACCCAGGCCGGATGACGACGATGTTCCCGACCAACCTGGCGACAACATGTCTGAAGCATCCGAAGATGAGCTGGAGGTTACTTTCTCCGCCTACAACTCAAACAAAGCCAACCAAGGAGAAAAGAAAAGCGCCGCGGCAGCATTCCAAAATCCCGACTACTTCATGGGCTACAAACCTCAGCACAACGACATGGCTGAAGACAAGGCATACGGTGTTCACTCCGGTACAAACTCGAACTTTGCCTCCGATTCTCGCAATGCGACCATGGACCTGAACGGTGACGAAGGCAAGCGTGGCTTCGGTGAAGCGCGCTCCGTCATGCGCTGGGACAAGCGTCACAAGAAGTATGTTGCCCGTCAGAACGACGAGGACGGATCCAAGGGCGACCGTCTCGTCCGCGGAGAAAGTGGAGCCAAGATCGCCGCCAGTTTCCGCAGCGGTCGCTTCCAGGCCTGGAAGAAGGGCAAGCGCGTGGAGCGCATGCCTCGCGTTGGTGAAAACGAGACTCCGGCTATGAACGCCACTCAATCCCGCATGGCGACAGGCCGCTTCCGACACACCCAAGACCGGGCACCTAAGCGGGCGGATCCTCTGCGCCGCGACTACGACAAGATGAAGAAGAAGAACGATGCCGCGCGTGAGCGCCAGCATGACAAGCTGGGCGGCGCGGCATACGGCGGCAAGAGCGAGCTTCGGTCTACGGAAGATATTCGCAAGGCACGGAAGCAGCAGCAACAGCGCCGCGACAAGAATGCTCGGCCGGCGAAGAAGAGACGGTGAACGGGGTTCGCAATGAAAAGGGGGGATGGAAAAAGTTGTGTCGCATAGATGTCTATAGTTATTGCAAAGATACCACATTGTCTTCGGATACTTTTTTTTTCTTTTTTGTTTTCCCTACATGTATCCGGGATTTCGGAATCGCCTGAAGCTCACCACATGGAATGTAGGCTGTTGTTCAATTCACCTATACGAAGATGGATTGTAAACCCGGCTACTCGACATTGGAACTCATGCACTGGACCATCACGTTTAAACCCTAGATCGACTCAAGCTCCGAAAATGTGATAACGGCCCAATCACGCCCTAGTGGACTCGGACCTCGTCACTAGCCGTTGGGGAGTTCCAAGAGATAAAATATTGGATTCTAGAGAAAATGCCGAGCAAATGGAGTCTTCTCGAGGTTTATAATCATATAATCACGTATAATGCATATCGTATAACGTACTCCGTACTTCGTATAGCCCACCTATATAATATATACTATAACACTATAATGTAATTATAGCGTTTTAAACGTTGAGGCTAGGAGAATTGTTAGGGATAGTCCCGAATAATCTCCGTATGAACCGAACTATTCAACGCTAATGGCCTCGGGGATTTTCATATTTGACATCTATTTTATATTTTTCAATAAGCAAGTCTAGTGCTCTCCACTTGACTAGCTACTATTTAATTTACTCCTTTATGTTTGTAGTTCGATTACGGAGTAGAGGAACACTATACCGGGAGAGGTAGGAGTATACCTAGAATCTAGGTCATTCAGGTATTCACCTCTTTTTTGGGTAACACGAAAAATAAGAAGCCAAAATTCAACAATATGATTGGCAGATGGAACATTCAGAAAGCAACCAACCAGATGCGTACAGACTATTTAATCCTGCATGAACGGGGTGACAGACCCCTTGCTGCTCCGCGTGCCGTATGTTCCACACCCCTTTTCCCTGAAAGTCGGATGCTGCCGAGTTCTTATGTCTTATGTATTAATCATGTACTGTGATAATAATTGGTGATAATGACTTTTAGTTTGAGGGTAATGTACTCTATGTGTATATTTTATATATCATATTATTGATATATTGTTCAAAGTTATAGTTACAGTTACCGTTACCGTTACCCTCAAATGTAAACCCTAAGTCAATACACTCCAGAGCTAATAATCTCCATGACGTGAGATCAGTGTCTCTGGAATCCTGCAGCTGTCTTGAAGCCAGGGATGGTGATCGTCAGCAATGTGCACGCACACAGAGGCAAAGGGCAATGTGATCGCCCAGACGTAAAAAGAAAGGCTGCAGCCACATCTCTGTCGGGGTCCCCGGAAAATAAAGTAGACACCGAAGGATTCCTCAGTTTCAAGACAAAGAGGGATATTCCCTCCCTTGAGACCTTTTTTTTTTTCTTCTTCCGTTTCCTTGATCTTTTTCCGAGTTTTACAATATTTGTACATGAACAGTTGTACATTCATAAAACCCAAGGATCGTTGGGGTACCACAGAAATTTGACCAAATTTGACCGAGAGACTCGGTATCATTCACGAACTATGTCCAGGGAAAAAATAGGGCACTCTGTGCCTGCAGTTGTCCGAAGTATCAACCCTGTGAGACCTGCCCATCTCTGTAACAGTAACCCCTAGACGGAGCATAAAAGGATGCTCATCGGTCATACAACGATTTGCCGGGGTGGGTCGGAGAATAACGACCGTGGGATTTTCAGAACAAAAGGTTTAACGCGTTTAAACTTGGATACATCAAGGGAGTCCCGGATGTTAGGATTTTAAGGTCTAATATTCGGGTTTGTTATAATAATTAGGACAATTCAGCCGACCTAATCCACATTGGGGACTTTTAGACTCGGTAAAAAAAATAAAACAACGGACCATCACAAAGTCATACGTCGGCAGTCGTGAACAACCTACTTCAGTATACATAAAGTCAAAGGCAAAAGAACAATTGAAGATATTGACCAGGCCGACTGTAACCCAGTAATTTAAGCACTGGGGACATAGACCCCTGTTAATCTATACCATATACCACATATACGGAGGATAGTAGATACTACATTCAATATGTATACATAACTATTGTGGATTATTCAACTATTTACTATTTACTATTTACTATTTCCTATTTAACGATTTAACGATTTAACGATTTAAATAATTCAATAAAAATAAATAATTGGTTCCTATCTATCTGGTAAACAAGTGTTCAGGCTGCGTAAAAAAGTCGAACTATTGGCAATGGCTGCGGGCGCCGACGTCGATCCGTCAATCTTCCCACCTTGACCACCTTGCTTCGGTCCTGATTGGCATACGCCCCTCTCCGAATAGGAAATAACAAAAAGAGGGGGGAAAGAGGGAAACAAAAAAAACAGAACCCTCCTTCGGAATTTGATCCCTTTTTACCGTTTGATCTTCGTGTTACTGACGTTGATTGCAGTTTACAACGTATCAGAAGAAGAGGTTTCATTCAGTATGATGCCTACATACCCTTGAATACCTTTGCCCTTTACTCGATTTGTTCAGTACATTTATTATGCACAAATCGAAATGAAAGAAAGAAACCAAAAAAAAAACGATTGAATGTCTTATTCTTTAATGATCTACCATCACGAAGATCAAGTCTATCAGTTGCTAACTAGCGCCTGCATGGACCACTACTTTTCTCAAGACCCTCTCTTGCCTATCTACCTGTACCTATGCAGGCTCGGTAGTTGGGACTATCGAACGCCTTGTATTGAGGTTTATTCTGTTATTCACATAACTCATCACTTACCTTTCAACTCCTTGGGGCTGTATTTCACTGCGTTTTACAACATTTCACGACGTTTTTACTGGTATAGTTCACTGTTTCTTTCCCCTTTTTCCTAAAATACCCATGGGAACGTGGGACGTGTGATCCAGCGGAGAGGTAAGGCGTGGAGAGGGGGGCTTTGACATTTGTCCTGCACCTTGATCCTAGCTCGATGATCGACCGCCATGCAATAACTTGCCCTGTGGGAAGACATGCGCGGCTATGAGTAACCCTGTGCCCTGCTGTCATGATCTGGAAATCTCCCGCTGATCGATGCAGTCTATTTTCTGACTCCTCCAATAGCGGATCTCTCCACCATTGATTATAAGCTCGGTTGGGTCCTCGGACAGGCTTTGGAGAGCTTGATGACGGCCGGATATTGACATCCTTCCTTTTCCTATTCCTTTTTTCTCTTTTCTCTCTTCTCTCTTTCTACACCGCTGCGCTCTTCTTTTTCAGTCCTTCCCTGTTTGTCTATTCGTCAGAGATGCTGCCCCCAAGCACGGAATCGAAAGCCAGCGGTCCTTTGTGAATTCCGAAGATCTGCTTGGGGTTGAAAGAGGAAAAATATCACCGATTTTTATAAAAAAAGAAAAAGAAAAAAGAAAAGAAAAAAACAAAAGAAGCATTTGCCCCGTGGGCCCTTTCCATTTCCTGCCCGACGCCCGATGCAATCACTCGTGCTTCACCCCCGAGCCTCACTACCTCCCAGTTCGGTCAATTCAACTCGGGCCCAGATCGGCTACCGTTGAATCGATCGTGGTCTCCCAATGCTCGAGGGTGCAGCCCTAGGGCTCATCTTCAACCTATGTCTGGATCTCCAGAACCGGAGCCATCTGCAGAGCCTCTGGGACATCCTTCTCCTGTAGTGGCCGAGCGAGTACCTGTTTCGGAACTGTCGCAAGTGCCGGTCACCGAACCGTTGCGATTGCCGGGATATAACGAGCAGGGACCGCTTTATACTGGATCCCCACGGCCGTTACCAGGACCACCGACATATCCACTCCCGGTACTGGACCCGACTCATCCCACAGGTCGCTCACTGGCACAGAAATCTACCCGACGGACCAAAGCTCATGTAGCATCTGCTTGTGTCAATTGCAAGAAGAAGCATTTGGGATGTGATCCAGCTCGACCTTGTCGAAGATGTGTTCTTGCTGGAAAAGCTGTGAGTTTTTGAAATTTATCTCCATGGCGTGAAAAAGTAAAGGAAATCCGAAAACTAACTGCCAGGGGGAAAACAAAGTCAACATGTGTGGATGTTACGCACAAGAAACGGGGACGACCCCCGTTGAAAGCAGAAGATTCATCTCTAAGATCCTATACCACCCATTTGGATAATTCAACAATCCCAGCTGAGGCCCAACCGACCATGCCCCCGAGGCGGACTGCCATGCATCGGGCCACGTCTTCACGAGAACTGCGGCCCATGACGGATCTACAGGGACTAGGGGATGCAAGCTCGGGTGTCAGAACGCCACATCGGTGGTCAGCTTCAGTATTTCCTCTCACCCGGCCCATGGACCCCTCCCCAACGATGCCGGGGGCTGGGGGTCGACGGCCGTTCTCTTCATCTGGACCATCCTCACATTCAGTGCCGACACATCCACATGCACCCCCGGCATACATGCCCTTGGCCGGCGGATTTAACCCAGCACTCAAAGTAAATGCCATGCCGGGTGGCATGGAGCGACGGTTCCCAACCTATGGGGGCGTTCCAGCACTGCCACCACCAACATCTCCGCCTCAACATCAACCCCCGCCAGTGGGAATGTCCTTTCTTCCATATACTGAAACTCCCAGCACCGCCATCCGCCCGCCAATGGGTGATCCCAGAGTCCCGTTGTCGCCCCATGACCCATATCATGTCGAATCCCCAGTCCGTCTCCCTCCAATCCACCAGGCCACCGCCGGACCTCCACCTCCCCATCACGTTCATCGCCTAAGCGACCCATACCCATCAACATGGACTCTCCCCGGCCGAGAAGACAGCCTCCACGATACCCGTCCTCCTCTCCACAGATCCGCAGGCCCAGCCTTCAACTACTCTCTTCCTCACCAGCGTTCCTCCTCTATAACAAGCGCGAACATGGACCCCACACCCCGCCACCTAGGACCAGTCGAGCTGCCATCTCCGATCCAGATAACAGCAGGCAGCTCACCTTCAATACCTCGAGCCGAGCCCCCCAACGAAGCCGAAGGTGACAGACCCATCAAACGACGTAAGATGGCACTAGACGATATGGTCAACGGGTAACTTTGCCCGCATCTACCAAAATTGACTTTTATACCAATCGGAGGCTGGCGTTCCTCCCTGTATTGTATAATGCTACACAAACCCCGGAAGCAGGGTCTCCGGGGTGTAACCCTGCTCTGAGGAGAACGGCGCGAGCGCCGCGACGAACCGACAGTTTTGTTTTTGTTTTTGATTTTGATTTGCCGCTTAATCTCTACATGTTTTGTGCAGGACATCAAAAGTACATGTTCTCATTTTCCCGGTTTTGATTTTTGGAATACCATTCTGCATTTTATATCATATCCATCTGGCAGCATTTCGGAACTGCCGCAGCGCTGCTGGACATGCAGGTGGCTGGTGAGGGTTTCTTTTGTCGTTTATCTCATTTGTCTGATCTCATTTGTCTGATTCCCCTTCTTGCGAGTTACCCCCTACAGTTTGTGCGCGATTTTTTTGCGAAGACATGGCGCGGCGTTTCGCGGAGAACATGGGGGTGGTCTCGTGGTTATCCTTTTTTTAAACTTGCTCCTTTGGGGGTCAATGTCATTGTCAGCTTGGTTTGACTATTTAGGTGATCTGTCGGCAGCGGTGTTGGGTGCTGTTGTACATCCCTTCTGTCTATAATGTATACGCAAATATATATCCCTATGTAGCCAGAGTGATAGATCACCGTAGGTTGCAGATAATACGTATTTGGTTGATTTTTATATTCATTGGCGTCTTTTGATTCAAGTGCAGATAGCAGTGTATGTTCGAGGATTGATCGGAGGCTTCCATGTGGTATCATTGAGAATATATACAACAAAAATATGTAGATGCTCCGCTAGGTATGTAGGTACAAGGTAAAAACGACAAGAGGTATCATAAGAAAATCACAAGCAAAACTAGAAGAAAAGCCACTGGCCAAAACGTTGGACTTTACCCCAAACGCCCATCTTCTTCTCCGTAACCTGACCAAGCGGCCCATCATCCTCCTGAGAAGGATCATAGCGATCAGTCCTCAAGTCCATATTTGACTTCCTCACAAACTTGGTCCTTTTGACCAACTTCCACGCCAAGAACATGACAATCATGATTGGAATCTCAATATAATACGAAACAAAGTCGACATCCTTGAAATGCGGACTAAAGCACTTCCAACCCTGCACCAGAACCAGAACACTGTTCAACCCCACTGCAAAAATCGGCCCGTACGGATACGTCCAATTCTTAAAGGGAAGAAGATGCTCAATGCCCTGCGCACGCACCGCAGAGCGGAACCGCAGCGAAGCAAGACCGATACAGATCCAAGAGAGCTGATTGGAGACGCCGACGATATTCTGCAGCCAGGACCACAGCTTGCCGGCGCCGATATAGCTGGCGCCGAAGCAGAGGCCGCTGATGACGGAGGTGGCGAGGACAGCGACCCAGGGGACTTGGAAGCGGTTGAGATGGCCGAAGAACTTGGGGGCGTAGCCGTCGACGGCGAGGGTGAAGAGAAGTCTGGAGCCGGCGAAAAGGGCGTGGTTGGCGGCTGAGATGACGGAGGTCATGATTACGGCGTTGATGAAACTGCCTGCGACGGCGGAGCCGGCTTGTTGGAAGACGATCGTGAAGGGGCTGGTTTTCGTGTTGCCGTCTGAGAGGCCTGGGTAGTCATATGGGACGTTTAGGCCGACGATTAGGATGGAGAGGAGGTAGAAGAGGACGATGCGCCAGAAGACGTTGCGGACGACTTTGGGCATGGTCTTGGCGGGGCTTTTGGTCTCTCCGGCTGTGATGGCGATGGACTCGGTGCCGCCGCTGTTGGTTGTTAGCATTGAATGATTGTTGGAATTGGAATTTTTAGTGGTGGAGACATACAATGCGAAAGAGGCTGTGACGAAGACTGATGCAAAGCCGCCGATTCCGCCGACGAAGGGTGCATCACCTTTCAGCCAGTTCTTGCCACCGATGTATTCGTGGTCTTTGTTTCCGCCGCAGTTGACAGCAATTCCAAGAATGATGAAGATCTGGGCTTGTCAGTTGAGTACATGGCGAGGTGATCGAGGTACTTACAATAATCGTGATGACTTTGAGTAAACTCAGCCAATATTCAATCTAAAGTTCCAAATTAGATGATGTCAGGAATAATAGGGATGTTCCTAGACATACCTCGCCGTAAACCCTGACTGACATGACATTCAGGGCAATCACGACAAGCAGAAAGATAAGACTGATTGCCCAGCCTGGGAAATTATCCGTCCAGTACTGTAACAGAAGCTGTAGGGCAATGATATCTGACGCGGTTGAAACTGCATCATTAAACCAGTAATTCCAGGTCAAAGCAAAACCCAGCGCATCATCAACAAAGCGACTAACACCAAGTCAATACACATCCCATCCCAAAAAGAGAGAGAAAAGCAGCACTCACCCAGCATAAGTACAGAACGAACCCGCAACGGGCATGAAAGCCGCCATCTCACCGAGAGAGAGCATAGTGATAAAGACAATAGCACCGCAAATAGCATAAGCAATCAGCGTCGAGGCAGGACCGCCCGTAGCGATCGATGTACCCGTTCCGAGAAAAAGACCGGTGCCGATAGTACCACCAATAGCAATCATCTGCACTTGTCTGGAAGACAAGCGGCGAGCAAGTTTGTCGGCATTGACTATGGGGTTTGACGCGAAGTCATCGTTCACTGTAGGCCCCGCGGGGTGTTTTTCAATATCGGCCATGGTGGTGACTGTTGAGATGTTAAAACAGAGTCATGTAAGTATTATATCCATATTGACCATGTTGATATCCATGATGATATAAATGATATAAACATGAAACAAGAGCTGTAGGGCTGTTCGGCACTTACATAGTTCCACAATAAGCCCTAAATCGCGTGACGTGCACGTGGCAACCCCAGACTCTTCGAGTTTGAGATATGTCAATCAGAGATAATATAGATGGATACAATATACGCCCTTCAGGTATGTGAAAAGGAAAATAAATATGCTGATCTTGAATTCTTTTTTATTCATCGATGGCGTGATTGAAGCCATCGATGAGAGAAACGGGGCGCAACCACGAGTGCGACGTCGATGTGTCAAGAAAACTCGGCGTGACTCCACAATGAAGCTTATACCGGCAGAAACACTTGCCGTCTATGAATTTCTGCTTAGGTACGACTAGTGCCTTGCTTATAAATTGGTTTTTTTCTTTCCAAGGTTTTTCGCTTTACTTTTGCACTAGGTGGAGTTTATTTGAACATCTTACCTACTAGTTCACTATAATGTACTCAATTATAGTGTAGAAGTATAGAACAAAATGATATAGTATGAATCATTGTAGCGTAGCAAAGGGGAGGAGGAAGAAATATGTTCATTGGAGTCAAGCTATCTAAAGATCAGAAAGTAATCTCTGACCTGACAGGTCACGGGGACTCTACCTGTTGGGGTACAAAAATCATCGCTCATATTCAATACTTTTGTATGCCGATTAAACCATTGAGAAAATGCGCCACATAAGACCTTGCAAATGAGATATAAAATATACAATATACAACTAACCCAGCAATCCACTGGCCAAAGCCTCCAAGTCTCCCAAAGTCTCGATAGACTTGCCAGAGGTCTTTTTGCTCTTGCTCGGCTTTTCTTCGTCGATTTCCTTGTCGGCAAAAGACACACGCTGTTTCTTGCTGGGCCGGGACTCTTGCTCCCCAGACTCCGAATCCGACCCGGGAATCTCGAAGGGAACATGAGGTAAATGCGAAAGACCCTGGAAATCGCCCTCCTCTTCCGCCTCGGCGGCAATCTCGGCACGCTCGCGAGCCTTGCGCTTCTCCTTCTTCTCGCGACGCTTCTCGCGCATGACTTCCTTGTCCTCGATATCGGCTTGGCGGGTGCGCTCCGTCTCGCCCTCGAGGAACTTCTCGCGCTGGGTCTTGGCATCGCCACGCGCCTTGAACATTTCCTCGTCTTCCATCTCGTACATCTCGTGGGCGTTGCCCTCGTCGTCGTAGACCAGCTTGGTACCCTTGCCCTTGAACTTGAGGAGCTTTTTCTTGGATTTGAGAAGCTTCTCGCGTCGCTTGGAGTCGATGAGGAGGGGATCCTGGCCGTCCAGAAGCACCTTCTTGGTGCCAGTGGTGTCCTTGTCCGCCGGCTCGACATCGGAATCGGAGTCGGAGTCGGACCCGGACCCGGCAGAGTCGACCTTCTGGCCGAGTTCTTCGTCGCCGGCGGCAAACCGGCGCTTGACCGATAGGAAATCGGCATCCTCGTCGGCCTCGTCGTCGACATCCTTGCCTGTGTCCTTGGTGCCGGTAGCCACCATCGTACCATCGTCGTTGATGAGCTTGGAGTAGTGCTCTGCCAGCACGCCCTGGTTGCGACGCTCGAACATACGGTCGTAACGTGTGCGCACCTCCTTCTCGTCCTTCTTATTCTTCTTCTCTGCGTCCGAGTCGTCATCGCTGGACATGTGTGCCATTCTCCACGACTCGTTTTTGCGCTCCTTCGCATCCTCACCCTTGATGAACTTAATGCGCGGAGCACCGGGAAGACCGAGGCTCTGTGCGTATTCTTCCAAGGGAAGTTCCTTGATCTTGAAAACCTCCTTGTCTTTTTGTACGTAGATGGACTTGACGTAAGAAATGAAAGCTTTCTGGCCCAGATACTTCAGCTCTGGATCCTTGAAACACATGTTTTGCAGCTGATTTTTGACACTGTGCTGCTTGTTTGATTTGATGTTGATCCTCACAATGGGCACTTTCTTGTGCTCAAGCTGTTTGAGGAATCCCTTCTCTTCGCTGGGATCCAGGAAGAGCACAGCGCGACCGACACGCTCGTAGCGGGCTGTTCGTCCGACACGATGGATGTAAGTGTCTGCATCTTCAGGGCAATCCAATTGGATGACCCAGTCTACAGCGGGGAAATCCAGCCCACGCGCAACCACATCAGTAGCGAAGAGGACTGCATGTTGAGCCTGGGAGAACTTGGTAGTGACATCAAGTCGGCCACCCTGTTTCTGACGTCCGTGCAAATGCAGCAGGGAAATACCGGGCTGCAAATGGCGTAACGCTTCGTAGCAATAGCGGACCTGCTTGCCTGATGACAAAAATACAATTGTTTTAGCTTTAAGATTGGCGCGAATGAAGCTCCAGAGGGTATCGATCTTCTGCGGCAATGGAATGACGGTGTAGTGTTGTTGAAGGGTAGATGGGGTGGCTGCATCGGCGGCTTCGTGAACCGAGACGTACTCGGGGTCTTGGAGACTGAGTCTGGCCAAATCGCCAACCTTTTTGGTTTGCGTAGCACTGAAAAGCATGGTCTGGCGCTGCTTCGGGAGATGGTCGATGATAGCATCTACTGTCTTCTGGAAACCCATGTCCAAAATTCTATCGGCTTCATCCAGTACCAGCATCTGCAAATTATTGGTCTCGAACATGGCGGTCTGATCCAAATGTTGCAACATACGGCCGGGTGTGCAGACCAGAATGTTCATACGACCCATGCGCTCTTGTTCCTCGCGCAAACTCTTCCCGCCGATGATCAGACCAGCAGAGAAGTGGTGATTTCTTCCAATTTTCCTTAATTGCTCGAAAATCTGGATCGCGAGTTCACGAGTAGGCGACAAAATGAGGGCGCCGAGGCCGTCGAGTTCGGTCCATTTCTTGCGATAGAGGTTTTCGATGACGGGAACAAGGAAAGCGAGGGTTTTTCCGCTACCGGTCTTGGCTGCACCGAGAATGTCGCGTCCCTTGAGACCATGGCTAATAGCACGCGCTTGAATATCGGTGAGAGTCTTGTAATGCGAGGCGGAGAGTCCAGACGCTGTTGGTTCGGAGAGTGGGAGATCGGAGAAGCTTTTGAGCGAGGTTTTGATATCGAGTTCTTCAACCCGTTTCACGAGGTCTGAGATCTGCTCCTCGCCACGCTTCCGCTTCAACAGTCTTCCTGAGTCTTGATGAGACTTGGCCTTTGGCTTTCCCTTCACTGCCTTTGGCGCCATGTTGTTGAGTTGAATCTTGAAAAGGTGCGGGCGGTGAAAACATCTTTTTTTTTTCCATTGAAGCTTTGACCGAGAGCGGTGAAGAAGGCGGTAAAAAAAGTATATTCTAGATCTACACAGATGCTGTCTTGCTGTCTGTGGTTGTACTTGTTTGCTATTAGACTTGATGTATTGAAAAGTGTATTAGAAATTTCCTAGCAAAATGCCTCGAAAAACCCCTACAAAGGAGTATAAATTTGAAAAAAAGGCAGAATATCTGGTAAGACGCTCATTTTGTTCACTGTAGAGCGTGTGCCTGCGGGGCCGTTCTGAACTGACTAAGCATCGATAAGCTCCGGGGCTCTCTTATCTCATTTGAGCTCCCATGATCCCCAAGACTCCGTCTTCGTTCTCCGTGTCTGCGCTGTCCATCATGTCGGACGACGATCAGGATATCTTTGATTCTCTTGAGAAGGAAGCTTCCGAGTTTACCAAGGTGAGCCCTCAACTATACCGCCAGACTTCACGGGAACTGACACGCGACACCTAGGATGCCGAAATTGATCGCATTCGCAAGGCATTCAGTCTCGATGCGTAAGTAAAACCTTTATCAATCGATACAAGATACCGTCGCCTCACTGTATCGAAAACAAATTCTAAAACTGACCTACCACAGCTATGCCGTCCTGGACCTGCAACCGGGTGTCCCAGAGAAGGACATCAAAATGCAGTACCGCAAGAAGTCACTCCTAATTCACCCCGATAAAACCAAGAACCCCGCGGCACCCGATGCATTTGACCGCCTTAACAAAGCGCAAACTGCCCTTCTAGATGAGAAGCAGCGCGAATACCTCGACGAATGCATCTCTGACGCGCGACGGCTTCTGATCCGCGAGCACAAGTATACGGTTGACTCCCCCGAGCTGAAGACCGACGAGTTCAAGGTCGAGTGGCGCAAGAAGACGGTCTGGGTGCTACTGGAAGAGGAGGCGCGCCGCCGGCGACAGCTCAAGGCGCAGATGCAGGAAGAAGGTCGCGAGCAGCGCAAGGAAGATGAAGAGCTTGAGGCTCGGAAGCGGAAGCGCGACCATGATAAGAAGTGGGAAGATACTCGGGAAGAACGCATTGGCAGCTGGCGTGATTTTCAGAAGGGCAAAAAGACTGGTGATGAAAAGAAGAAGAAGAAAAAGATGAAGGTACTGGGTTGATTGTTTTTTTCTTCTTTTAAATTCTCGCTGAGCGACACCGGCGTTTGGGGATCTGTACCATTCAAATATTCCAGTATCATGGCTACGGCTATGAAGTTATCAATTCGAGAAGTTATCACACATATCAGTTTGAACTTCCACTTCACAGGGCTTTTGTAAACTGTTATATATGTAGTCACACTATAATCCACGAGAATCTACCGAGTTCCACAGATAAGCTGCGGGGGACGCGGGGTCCCGGAGGGTTCCCAGTAAACGGTTTCATTTCTCAAAAAGATCTTCAATGCATATGTATGTTTATAATAAATCCTGAACATACATCTCTCTACGTATTCACGATATACGATCAGTGTTATATGCGGAATCCCCACAGTGGATTAAGTCATTGTCTCCCCGAAGGCACCGTGGACCCCCCCGCCTGAACCTCACTCCGTCAAACCACACCAACATGACCGAACCCGCAGCGAAATCTCCGCTGCCAAAAGATCACCTCAAACCTTTCCCTCCAGTATCAACTGCAAAACTTCAGCCTGAAACCGAGCCATTGGACCAAAGTAACCAGACCGAGGCTCACGACAATGGAACACAAGACAATGACCTACCCCCGCTCCCAACAGTCATCGCCCGCATCCACGCGCGAGTCCAATCCTTCCTAAACGAAACACACCCCCCAGACTCCCTTCTAGCCTCCGTGCAACGCCAAACTCGCATCTCGCTAGACGTAGTGTCAACCGCACTAAAGCGGTACAAGCTCTCCGAACTCTCCGTCTCCTACAACGGCGGCAAGGACTGTCTAGTCCTTCTCATCCTATTCCTGGCCGGCCTGCACCCCGAGAACAATTCTCAACCCGACAAAGAAGCCGAGGCCCAAATAGCCGCCGCGACTGTTATCCCGTCCATCTACGCCCTGCCACCGGATCCCTTCGACGCCGTCGAGGACTTCGTCGTCACGTCAGCCAAAGCATACCACCTCGCCATTACAAAATACACGACCTTGCCACCTGCTTCGACGCTGCGCTCCAGCTTTGAGGATTACCTGGCGCGACATCCTGGGATCCGGGCGATATTTGTGGGGACGCGACGGACGGATCCGCACGGGGCCCAGCTGACGCACTTTGATCGGACGGATGGGGGCTGGCCTGATTTTGTACGGGTTCATCCTGTGATTGATTGGCATTATGCCGAGATTTGGGCCTTTATTCGGCATCTCGATTTAAGATATTGTTCGCTGTATGATGAAGGATACACCAGTCTTGGAGGCACGTCGGATACTCATCCCAACCCGAAATTGCAGAGTGCTGGGGAGTACCTCCCTGCCTATCAGCTGACGGAAGATGTGGAGGAGAGACTTGGGCGTAACTGATTTGAATAGCGTGTATCTTCCCTGTGTATAGATTGAGAGATCTCTATCCCTCTACTTGTTTTCCGATAGATTGCACGTCACAGTTGTGCTCAATTACATTGGAACTTGAACATGGACATTTTTTGGACCCAACCTTTTGGTCAATAATATCATATTAGACTGCTCAACCCCTCGGGGTACGATAGCGTTATTGAAAGGAAGTCTCGAAACATGCCTCTGGAACATACCCATGTTGATGAAAACATGCAAGACTTGTATAACTGTGGAAAAAGAAAAGAAAAGAAAAGAAACCCCATTCCCAATAATCCTCCCATCAAACTCCATGCTAATGATAGGATTCCATGATAATGACTCTGGATCTCATAAGGATACCTTGAACCATCAGAAATTGAAAGGTAGCCGCATAACATATCGTGAATCATGACTCGTGAATCGTGAATCGTAAAACAAATTCTCTAAAAAAAGGCAAAGCTGAGCCATACATCTTCATACATTCTGCGAATGATAACAGATGCTGCATATTTTGGGAATGGAAAGCATCCATCAGGCGGTGCTCGATCTAACTATGCGAAGTAAGATGTTGCGAAGCACCCTATGCGTATATTTTTGCATGGGAGCATGGTGCACCGTAGGTTCAGGCACACGAACGGACAGGAGATAGAATGATCATGGGAGACGATTCAGGGGACACAGAGCTGGCTCGAATATTCTCCTTGTGAGGAGTTGAAGAGTAGGAGCAAGTCTCAATGGAGGTTCCCGGGATGATAGTCTTTGAGGAGCCACCGGAGAGATCAGTATAGGAGCGACCCCCAAGAGAGAGGGCTCGGGAACGAGAGGGAGGGACGTTGTCGAGAGCATTGAGGCTCCGAGACGACAAGGAACTGTTTCGCGCACTGCTGGATGATTTTGTCATGTGTGGGTGGCTATGACTTTAGTTAGCATATTTCAAATTGTCATGAAGCCTTCAGTATAGACCAGGACATACCATGGGGAGATAGTAGTGGCTGGCGTCCAGTCAGAGCCGACTCCAGCTGGAGAGGTGTAGCTCGCTTGGGAGTTTGGGGTAAGTTGATTACCACGTCGCATCGAAGGCGACGGAGTCGATCCTTGCACTACCTCCACCGAATAGTTGTACTCTCCAGCACGGTAAGCCCGACGTTCATTGCTCTGTTGCTTCAGAATCTTCTGGGCTTTGGTGTCAGCAAAGCGCAGCAAGAGCTTCACTCCATTCTCCTTGGTGGTGTTGTGGAATTCCATCAGAACCTTCTCGGCGACTTCGCGGTTCTCGAAGCTGTTATCAAAAACACGATGGTTAGTTCAGACCAAGATATGGGAATGGAGGGTTTGATAGCATTTACCGCGCGAAGCCCACTTCCTTGCTCACACCGGTCTTCTCATCCCGGCTGATCTTCTCAGAAACAACTGGCCATGGCTCGAAATGACGCCGAAGGTCCTGATAAAACAATGAGTATTGAACCATGGGAGTGATAGAAATGCGACATACAGCTTCGGTCCAGTCGATCGGAATGTTGGTACAGTATATATTGGTTGAAGATCTATCCTCAAGATCTTTCAGGCGAGAGTTGCGAGACTTTTGAGCAAAGCTGGCTTGGTATCCGAGATAAAAGAAACCACGGATGCAGTTCTCACAGGACTCAAAGCTGTAATATTGAACGAAACCGAAGCTGTTGGATAATTAGCATCAATCAAAAACACACTTTTTGGAATAGGTACCCTTTGCAAAGACTGGTGTCCAGGTCGACAATGGCTTTGCAGCGCTCAATCTTTCCGAAACGAGCGGCGTAAGAATGCAGCATCTCATCAGTGGTTTCCGGCAAGAATCCTCGGATGTAGACATTGGTAATGCCCTCGCGGTTCTCCAGGCACTTGGCGAGCGTCAGTTCGGAAGGATTGGTCCACATGGCGGGCACCGCGCGTGGAATGGCAGGATCTTGCTGAGTGATTGCCTCCAGATCTTGAACAACATATCCATTTGGGGTCTTCATCATTTGAAGAGGGAGTGAAAGCGACCCAAGCTGGGGAATGATGCCCCCATAAGAGTAGCCTGGCATAGAACCACCATCCACGGTGGGAACATAAGTAGAAGAGTAGTATTGAATTTGACCAGCATTCTCTGTTTGACCTCCCTTCTGTGCGTCTGCCATGTTCCAACTAGCGTGCTTGTTGTTCGTCCCATCTTGCACTTCGTAATTCATCATATATGGCCACGGAGAATACCCAGCAGCCACCATGCCAGTGACATTCGGATAAACTCCAGTTGGAACGTAGGATAATTGACCCATGTGATCATTCTGACCAGTGACAGTGTTGGAAACAAATGAAGGGACGGTCGAAACACCATTGAAGACGGTCGAGTTGGGGAGCAGGATGAAAGGGCTGTTGTAAGCACGGTTGGCATTTGACCAGTCCATGTTAGTGTTCATTTGAGCCGTCGCAGTATTCTTTGAACCACCAAACTTGGAGCGATGGTTTTGCACACTGAGTCGACCGAAAATATTGGTCAATCCCGCCACACTGCTGTCACAGGAGGTTGGATTCGTGGGTGGTTGGTACCTCGGTCCATATGGCTTACGAGGCTCGTTTGGGTGGTAGTGCCCGGACTGGGAGCTCGATGTCTGACCAGAGCCAGAGGAACTCGTGTGTTGAGAACCCTGTGGGTGCATGATGAAGTGCCAGGACTGTTAAATACCACTGTGTCAGTATGGCTGTCGAGTCTTGTACCATTTGCCGTCAGGTCGACAAAATTTCCCAATGGAAGAAGACAAGCAGCAATGGATCTCACCTGTATTCCTGTGCCAAATTATATAACACCTGGCAAGGTATCTGGACTCTGTCCAGACATGTCAGTGCTGACCAAGACAGGAACTGGAAAAGTGCTAGAGCATGGACAAAATTGAATGGGAGGCTCACCTATAGTCAGGAACACAGTCTGGCGTCTGTCCTCTTTGGAGGCCTGCTCCGACAAGAGGACAATCTGCACCGACAAAAGAGGGTTGGGGTATACGACAGTAAGTCTGAACAGCCTTGGAGTTGACCAGATAGATAGGCCACAGGATGGACGAGACAAGATGATGATGGGATGGGAACGATGGGGAATAGTTAGATTGGGAAATCAAGAGGGAAATGATAAAGTCACGGGATAACTTCACCAGAAGGAAAGAGCATGAAAAGTAAACGAAAGAAGGAGCTATGTCATTATTCGTTGTTGGGGGAAGGAACGATGTAGGAGAAGAAATAAGAGAGAAAGAGGAAAGTCACTTGGGGGAGTTGGACCCTACGGTCTATGCGAATTAAGTACTGTATGCTTCATAGAAGCTGCACAGTCGCCATGGAACCCCTGTTGGAGAATATCCAGGAAATTTGAGCCTATGCCATTGAATAGAAAAAGGCTATTTGCAATATCTCTCTATCGTTAATCTATGTGAAAGAGTAGCATGCAACGAATGGTAAGGGGAATCAAGATCGCCAAAGAAAGAGCTACCAGAGGCGAAACCTATTCAGACTTCTCCTGCAGCCACTTGTAAACCACTGAAAAGTCCTTGCCACGGTGCTTTTCTTCTACAGCCTTATATACCTCACGTGCTTGGGAACCTAAGGCAAGAGGAGTGCCAGACTCCTCCGCAGCCGCAAGAGCCAGTCGCAGGTCCTTGTGCATCAAGCTCACTCCGAAGCCACCTTCATACCCACGTGACGCGGGGGCTGTTTCAACAACGCCAGGAACGGGATTGTTAACCTCAGATGGCCAGCATCGACCAGTTGACGAATTGATCATTTCGGCCAAAGCCTTGGGCTCGAGACCCCAGCGAACACCGAGGTTCATAGCTTCGGCCGTGGCGATGTTGTTCAAGGCCAAAATGTAGTTGTTGGCCAGCTTGCCGGACACTCCGGCACCAGGCTCGCCGAGATGCCAGGCCTTTTTGCCCATCAAGGCGAGCACCCCGCGGATACGCTCGAGTAACTCGTCTGATTGCGAAGAGGCGCCGAACATGAATGACAGTGTTCCAGCCCGGGCACCAACCACACCACCTGATACAGGGGCGTCCACAAAGCGACCGCTTTGCGTGGTGTGAATAGCATTGGCAATATCCTTGGACGTGGTAGGATCAATGGTAGAAGTGTCGATGAAAAGACGCTCCTGCTCAAGCAGCGGGAGATCGCCATGTCTCAAGATAGAGTGGTAGACATCAATGACGTGTTGAGACTCCGGAAGGCTGGTCACTATCACTGTCTATGAAACAAGAAAAATATATGAGTATTAGACCCGTGAACAACCAGTATAAAGCACAGTCTATGCGGAAGCTAGCGAAGCTACGGAAACCGCACAAGATAGTACTTAGGTACTAAGGGAGATACTTACTGATTTCTCAGCGACCTCGCGGGCGTTCTCTGCTAGCTCGACTAATCCTTCATTGGCAGTGGCGCCATTGCTGCGTGCAGCCTCCTGGGCCTCAGTAGCAAATCGTTTCATCGCATCTTCGTTGATATCGCGCACGATTAGGGTATCGGATGCGGGGATCTTGGCGCGTAGGTTCTTGGCCATATTGTACCCTTGGGTATGTCAGCTAATGCATCCATGGATACCTCGTACAGACAACATAATCGAGGTTGTTGCAGTGTATCTCAAACTCTCAAACTTACCCATTTGTCCGAGTCCGACAAAGCCCCACGTCGCATCGCGGTGCATAGTTGTGGAGAAAGCTCGGGCCGAGCTAGACGGCCAGCGTCGGAGATCCACTGTAGACGCATGGAAAAGAGTCGTCCTCCGTGGGAGAGCTAATGCCGTTCGAAGATTCATTGTCTGGTGAATAGAATGTACTGTTCAAAATCGAAGCTTGCAAATGACAGATTTAGTACGCATACGCGTGAAAGATGAAGTATGAGAGATCAAAAGTGCGAACAATGTCGAGGTGTTATGCTGAGTGGCAGTATATAAATGTTGAGATCAGCGAAATTGAACTGGGGAGAGGACCTTCTTAAAGGAACCAGAATGTACTGCATAATTCAGCCGTGGCTTTCCGAGAAGTTCAGGAGTTGAATAACGCGAAATGCGGGGAAGACCGCATTAGGAAAGCCGTGGGGAAGCGCGTCACGTGTGGGTGTATACTCTCTTGGTCTATGCTAAACATGCCAATTATTCAAGTATCTATATTGAACAAAACAATGAGAAAAAGGATCTTACCGATGTTCAATCTTAAAAGAAGTATGCAAGATATGGATTCAAATTCAAAACACCTGATATGTAGGAGAACTTGCGCAGGGTGAGTACTATACAGTATGTAGAAGTGCGAACGCTTGAGAGCAAGACCAATTGCCAGAATATATGGAAGGTGACAGGGTATGTAGTATGTAGTATGTAGACCAAACTCCCAAGAAATGCCCAGGCACCTAAGAAAGAATGGAGAGAACAAGCAAAAGGACAAACGTAATATGATGAAGGTAAGAGGTGTTCACCTCGGTGATGCTGGATGGCTCGTTGGGGTTGAGAGATATTCTTCAGGCACCTTTGGGACACGGGGTGAGTTGGCCGTTTGCGCAATGGCACGGTGTTGTGCGCGGAGTAGGTCCCGCTGCCGTTCCTTTTCTCTGTTGGCTGCACCACCTGTCAACCTGCGCATGCCGCTGCGAATCATTGATTCCAGAGAGTGGGGTCCATCGGTTGCACTTCGGACCATAGGTGCGGGCAGTGGGTTCAATCTCCTAGTCACTGGGCGTTCCTCTAGATCTGAATGCACCTCGTCAGGGTCCTCGTCCGACATGAATGCATAATCGCTCAAACCCATGGGTGGTGTGGCATTTGGAGCCCCAGGGGCAGTGTGGACATAGAGATTGTTGGCAGGTGAGGTGACGGAGCGGACATGGGAATTTGATCGCAACAACTGTGCAGCATTTGAAGGCGCTGCAGTAACCGGAGAGTACATAGCGGAGCTGCTGTCATAACGGAAATTGGGTGGGCGAGACTCGGCCAGACCATTATGGAAGGAAGAGGTGGATCCTGTGCGAGCGAGAGATTTCCGCAAGATCGGCGCAGTTTGTTGGTCGTAGAGATGGGCGTTCGTGTCCACTACGTAGCTACCAGTGAATCCTCGAAGCATCGGAGGAGCAACAGGGTTCAGCACGGGGGTGGTGGGATCGGTCTCCTCGAAGAAGTCATCCAGACTGTCCAGCTTCTGTACGATATCTCCGATATTGCCATCGTTTTGCGTGTCGATTGACTTCATGGTATCGGCTCTCATGGGGAAAAATGAGTCATTGCTGTTGTATTCATCTGCATGGAAAGCCACACCAGGCGTCATAACATCTTCGTCTTGCATGTCTTCAGCCTCGACACAGGTGTAGAATACCGCGTGGACGTTATGCCGCGTCATGCTTGATTGAGTTGCAGGCATAGGAACCGACCAACCTGTTGGCTCGGGGATGCCGTATAGACTCTGAATCCGCTCATACTCTTTGCGAATTGCGCGAGAAGAGGCCGCTGATGCCATGCTCATGCGAAGATGCTGACGCTCCATTGGGTTGCCAGAGACGGTGATAATATGGTCCAGAACCTCTAAGGCTTGAGGGCAGAGATCGGTTTGCAGAAGCCTGAGCAGCGGGGAGATCAAATCAGGGCCATGGCAGGTGACTTCGTCGCGTCTCATGTCTACTTCGGGTATCAGGACACAGAGAATTCGCATCGTTCTGATACGGAACCAATCTGTGGTGTTGGTCAAGAGACCCATGAGGAATATCAAGCACTGGAAGTCTAGCTGGGGGAAATAGTACGACTTAATCTCAGTGATGATATGATCGAGGAAGACACCGGCTGTCTTGTATTGCTGATTCGCGAATCCAAACAATGAAGCTGCAAGGCGGGGGCAGCGCTCATTCTCAGCTACACGGGCAAGTATACTAGCACGAGCGATGGGTTTGGGGTCACTGAACCCTTGCTCGAAGCATTGAAGGAAATGGGGCAGGTTAGCCAACACAGCGAATAGCTGTCGAGTTCCATCCCCAATAAGTTCATTGTTAGGAAGGCCGCTGAGAGTATGCAGGAGATCAAGCGTGCGATCAAAAGACTCGGAAGACTTCATTCCCTTGAAGACAAGGTCCTGGAGACCATCAAATCCGCCCTCCCACTTGGGCGGCTGGCCCTCGATGAGCTTGGCCACCACAACTGGATCACTGAGGTCGACTCGGCTGAGGAACTTGTCAAGCATGCCAATGCTCTCGATGAATTCGGTCTCGTGGATTGTGTTCAGACAAGCGCACGTCGTCCAAAATAATTGAGGATAATTTAGTAGGTCAGATGGGGCCAGGGAACTGATAATGATCTTCAACGTAGTAAGAATCTCCATTGAGAAGGTTTGATAGTCCGTCTCCTCGTCCGCAATAGTATTTGAAAGCCGGGCGAGCATATCAGCCAACATTCGTGAATCCAACGCGGTCGAGATACAGCGGAAAATCTGGAATGAGCGACAAGCCAAGTGTCGCACTGGGCACGAGGTGGCCCAGTTCAAAGCTTCTTTAGCCCACAAGTCGCCGACGCTTTCATAGGCGAAACTGAAGAACTTCACAACGTCACGGGTAACGGAGGCCATAGATGCAGGCACCCGACGATCATCGGCGTCCTCATCTTTGCCATGGTTTTCTTCATATTCCCAAACAACAGCAGGATCACTCTTGCGAATTGATTCCACGAAATCTTCGACAGATTGCCGCGCACCGTCCGGAGCATCGTCCTCAAGTTTGGCCGCTATGAGTTCGTGGATGAGATGAACCAGCATCTCTCGAGCTTGCTCTTGCACAGTGACTGTGTAGTGGTCCCAGAGAATGAGAACAATGTGGATGAGCTTGACAACATCATCCAAGGCAAGGGTGACTGGGGCGACCATGAGATCGACAAGGAATATCAGCGCGACCTGTCCGAGAGAAAGACCAGCTTGCTTATTTCCGACAGGCAGTACCGTCCCGAGGTCTGCAACGTATGGTAGACTTTTGATGTCTGAAGGGGGTGGAGTGAGCTCTTTGCGCTCTTGCACCATGTTCTTTGGTACAACCTGTAACATGAAGAACTCAATAACCTTTGATCCAGCCGGTGTACCTGACAAGAACACGACCATCTGTTTGGCATACTCTACAAAGTTTTGCTCTTTGCGTTCCAGACATATACTGATGATGAAGTCAAGGACCAGCTGGACATTGCCTCCGTGGGGCCCTGTTGCCAAAGCCTGCCACAATGCTTGTACCTGATTTGGCAAGACGGTGCTGCAACGAATGGTTATCTCAAACAGGTTCGCCAGCAACATGTATGACTTGGCTGTAGGGCCGCCATTAGGATCAACCTGTAGCTCCATTGTCTGAACCCACGGGAGAATAGCGGCAACCATGTTCCGCTGGCTATCAGGCTGAAGATTGCGGAAATGTAGAGAAAATTCCGAGAAAATGGTGAAAGCCAAGTCGGAGTGTTGACTGGCCAATCTTTTCGAAATTTCGAACTGGGCAAGCTTATAAACGGCGGTAGTCTTGTCGGAAATACTGATATCAAAGTCTTGAAGTCTGGAATTCTTTTGCTGGCGCTCCTCCAGTTTTCGAAGAATCTTAGCAGACTTCATCCTAATCTCACGTTTTTCATTCCCGAGAGTCACCAAGACTGCTCCTAGAATCCTCCAGAATCTAAGAGGATAGTCCGGATATTCGAAAAGCACCTGCGTCACGACCTCAAAGTAGCTCTCAATAGTCTTGGGCCGCTCGGTCACGTAACACATCTCAATAGACCGCTCCATTAGATAGGAGTGTTCCTGGTTATGGATAATGAGGTTTTTGAGTGCGCGGCGACCGATGGCATGCCATTTATCACTCACGGTGTTGAAGATAATTTCAATCCATGATAGCATGCGGCTAACATCAAATTGGAGAACGGAACCACTCTCAGTGGTGATGCCAATAGGCCCAGCACACAAAGAAGCCATTGCACTCAAAGCTGCTGCTCGTAGATTTTTCTTTTCGATCTCCATAGCAGCAGCGGTGTTCTTCATCTCACCAGTCTCGTGTGGCTGTGCCATAGCAAACTTACGCATGTTCTCTTCTCTCTCGGTGATTTGAGCCTGGTTTGGCGAGTACCCACACCAGTCTTCCATGAGAGAGAATGCAGATTTCCGAGATTCGAAAGGCATCCAACGAGAAGGATCCTTGGCGCGATTGATACCCTCAAAAAGCTCCTCCATCAGTCCACAGAAGTGGAACCGCAAGCGTTGGAATTCCCAATCATTCTGGACTTCCGCGTCGCTCAGGAAAATCCGAATGTCTTTAGCGTAGGTGACAAGGTTGTTGACGATCCAGTCGTCATTGTAAACCTCTGGTTCCTGGAGGAAATGGGATGTGAGTTTGTAGACATTGGTGACTTCCGTACGTAGACGGTCCGTCTTTCTATTTCGACGAGGACTACTGGGGCTGCGGAAATGGTTTCCAATTCTCATTTTTGCCTCTTCGTTGCAGGTAGTGACAGCGTATTGGAGAGACTCCAGAAGAGTGCGGTAAAGGTTTTTATGGATGGATCCCAAAGCCACTACAATGGCACTGCGAATAGAATCTCGTTCGGCGGAGAGAAGGGGGATAACAAAGGCAAACAAGCTTCGGGCAGAGCTGATCTTGTCTTGAGACTGGTGAGCTCCCTTGGAGGCTTTGCGTGCATGTTGGGCATTCGCCAATTGACTTTGAGACTGAGCCCCAACGCTTGTCACAGTGGTGCAAGCCATGACCAAGTATAGCTTCCATTGCTCGACCAGAATCTCAGACGTAACATTACTCCTTCCAATGGGACGGGGCTGGTATGCATCAATGGAGCCATATTGGGGAAACCTTGTGCTCTCGGCCAAATGGGTGATGATCTTGTGCATCTGAACAAGACGTGCACATACAATCTCCCTTCCCAGCGTTACAGCAAAGGGACAAGTCTCAAAGCTGATCCGAATGATGTTGGGAAATACCTTGGCCCACAATGTTGAATCGTAGGAGACTTCACTGCTACACAATTCAATAAGTGTGTTTTGCGAGGCACTTCTTCTTTTCCCTTTCTGAATCCGGCTTCGCTCGGCAACCGTTAGATGCTCATCATTGACATCCAAAATTTGCTGAGAATCAGCCTCCAGAATCCGTATAATTCGGGTGTTTTCTTTTCCAAGTGCGCTGTCAAACTCGGTGATCAAACGCAAAACGGTGATAGCGAAAGCTCGAACCCGTCTTGATTGAGAACACAAAAAGAATAGCCCATGCGACTCAATTTCTTCCACGTGAGCGAGGACGCTTGACAAATCAAGGTGCAGAGCCCGACTGCCGGAAATAGACCGCTCCAGTTGATCCATAGCCGCCGCGCCTTTCGTTTTTCGCTTGATCTCGTCAATCCAAATCTGCAGCAGTTCGACATAAAGCCTGAGCGTGGACTCGATGTGGCCCGGTCCGAGCATGCCTTCGTCTGACATGGTAGAATAGCGCTCATCAAAGTTGAAGATAAACCTAGCAAAGCCAATGGTGACTTGCTGTGCATGTAATTGTCGTGCAATAGCCTTCAAGGACTCAGCTGAAGAAGTGGCAATATTTGACTGGACGTGGGCAGTTCCCGTGCAGAGGAGATTGATGAGCGAATTGAATGGAATGTGGTCGGAGAGACAGCGGGGGAGAGCTTGAACTGCGACATGGAGGAGGTCGTAGAACCCCTGCTTCTGGTCCAGAGTAGTGACATGGTCATCACGACGACCGAAGCTGAACGCTTCCGAGATGGGGGTTTTGGGGGTAGTTCCACCAAACTTTTCGTCCAGTACTGCCTGTCCACCAAATGTGTTGTCACAGAGCAAAGTGATTTTGCCCAAGACTTCACAGAAGCGGAAGTAGTATTCCTTCACATTATCACTCAGTCTTGTTGTATTGACAGGTTGCCATAATGTCGGATCTTGTTTTTCGGAGGGTTTCGCCACTGTGTGTTCTTTGAGCAGCTGAGGGCGGTGGAAATATAGGGGAGTCGAAGCATCTGTGAAAGGGTTGGGCAGCGAACCAGTTGGAATGGGGGGACACAACTGATCGCTCGTCTCTAGATCAGACATGGTAGCGAGGAAAGCGCGGATACCAATGACCATTTTCTCGGGCTCCATTTGCTCTATCCTCAGCTCCTTGCCAGATAGGAAAAGATCGGAATTGATCAAAGGGAAAATGATGTTTCGGAAGCACACATCCGGATGCTTGAAACCAATTATTTGAATCAGCTGGATCAACGGATCAGCAAAGACCGGCTCTGCGCTTAGATACGTCCTCCGGCCGGTGGGCAGGGCGATTTTGGCAACCTCTTCAACCTTGCGAAGGGTGGTCGTAGGGGAGTCCGAGAAACGGAAAAAGTAGGTCCAGACCAGACGACAGATAGCGTGCAGTGCGGGTGCACGGGTGGGACGGTCCTTCAACCGTGCAGGTAGGCTCGATATCATGGATAGCCATTGTGAAGAGAAAGTCTCTTTGTTCGAAATGCAAAGCAACAACACATTCAAGGAGAAAGAGGACGCCCAATGGCGTGGCTTGGTAAGGAGTTGCGTTAGACGCGGTTGGACCAAGTCGACGAATTCTTTCCACCGGGGTAGGGAAAGGTCACAGCTCGGGTTGGCCGCGACAGGAAGAAGCAACTTCTCAATCACGTAGCAGTAAGCTTGCTTGATACGTTGCCCGTGGGCATTGACAAACAAGCGTGCTAATGACCGCATAAAGTCACAAGATTTGGGCCACCCTTCTGGTGACATAGGCAAACGGAGGTATCTCATGCAAAGAATCAACAGTTCAGCCTTGGAGTCACCATCACGAGAGGGGCCCCGAGCTGCTTCCTCCTTCTGGTATCGGTCGAGCTCCCCCAAGAACCGTCCAGAGACGTTGGAGAAGTTCGACTCGCTCATAATACCTAGTAACTGGCCATATATTCTCCAGTTCGCCATCCGGAGTGGTGATGCTGAGATCTGGTCCGGGTCAGAGGTCTTCACCTGGCCAAAAACAATATCTTCTAGGCGATCTGCCATATCAAGAGTGATTGAGGCCAGGCTACTCTGGTTGAAGATCTCAATCAAGACTCTACAGACTAGATAGACTGAGACTGTTGCACGTCTTTCCACCAAAGCGACATCGTCAGGACGACTGATAAAAGGCGTAGATTGCTGCGACCGTTCTGCAGCTACAGCAGGATCACCAAATTGTGTCGGTTCGGTATTGCGACGCAGTAGAGGACCACTCTCCGTGGCAGGCGATGGTCTCTGGTCATTGGTCATCTGGCGTGCTGTGATGGCGGCATCTCCTTTAGCTTTGCGCCAGAACATAATCGTGTCAATTAAAGGTTTGGGTTTCTCTCGAGCGATATGTCCCAAGGCTGAAATCAATTGATCGAACGTTGGGTCCGCTCCAGGACCGCAAACCTCCTCCACGGGAGATTCGGATTCCCCCATCTTCATGATGGCTTGGTTAATCTTGCTGTCCGCCTGTCCAACAAATGAGTTGAATAAATGATGCAGCGCATATTCCCCCACAGTCTTTGATTCCGACGGTTTCGACTGCGAACGACTATGTGACCTTTCCCGTCTTGATTTCCCCCAGAGTTCATTCGCTTGTGGAGCAGGGCTGCGGGGCTGGTATCGATTGTGCTCAAGTCGTTGTCTTTTATCGTGCTTAACGTCGGCGGTAGCCCATGGCCTGCGGATGTCCCGGATGGCGTCTGATAACCAGAGTGTGAATCGAGAGGATCGAATTTTGCCGGGAGAGTTGCCTCGTCGAAAGCACCGCGACCGAGCGACGCGATGAGCTCCGGGCTCAGAGGGCTCGTGGAAGCGCTTGAACCGGCCATGCTTGTGTTTCGAGAATGCTGCACGCCGTGCACAATAGACGTTTGCCGGTGATGACCATACGAGTTGGAAGGTCTTCGTTCTAATCCCACTTCATATCCTGGAGGGCGACCGCCCTGTACGTCTGGGCTTTTGGAACCGGAATGACCACGTCTAGGTTGTAAGGGAGCGAGTGTGGAAGGGTCAACAGCTCTTCCTCGGACGGCAGAGGATTCGCGACTGTGTATAGGAGTCGACTGGGCGGTTTTGGTTCCTCGGCGTTCCGATGGGGATGCGAGGTTATGGTGCGACGCGGATTTAAGGTCGTCAGGGATGAGGGGCAGCGTTTGGCCTAGGCCAACAGCTTTGGCAGGATTTGAAGCCACTATTATCCCAATGGTTAGACCGAGTCCGCTTGGTCCGATAGCAGCAAGTGGAATAGTTTCACGACTTACTATTGAAAAGGAATTACGGGAATCTCATTGCTCCAAAGACATTATGCAAGTAGCCGGATCAAAAATATAAGCAGGTTGTACTGCACATAGTGGCTTTAATTTCTGAGCCAAGGGGTCTTTGAGATGAGGAGAGCTTGATGTTTTTTATCGGGCGCACGGGTACCTTCAATGGGAAGTAAAGGGATTTCATTATTAAGCCTCTTGTTGTTTTTTGTATACTGAAAACAATGAATAATTGATTATATAGTACATCAATGTAGTTGCATAGTTATAATAGTATCTAATAAAATGTATGTTTTCTCTGCTGAAGACCGATTTTCCATCCTTCAAGCCCCGTTGGCCCGTTGGGCACTGTTTTTGCCTTAGTTATGTTTCAAAGTGTACATGTATATTAAGTACCTATGTAGGTAGAGCTTCACTTTTTAGCCATTGCAGGTGAATTTTGGAGGAAGTTTTGGTTGTATACTATATTAATGATTCATTGGTCTTGTTTCTTAGCAACGTATATTCATACGCATCCTGTATCAACTATTTTTGGTAGATGCAAGTAATGCACGATGCGGGTTTGACGTAACGAACAAGGATCCCAAGGGAACGTCTGATCGTATGGTTTCAAGTGCCGAGTGGGGTACAAGACTCGGGTGTCTGTCTTTTGAAACAAATTTGTCGATGTTGACTCCCCACATAGGGGAAGTTCCAAGTTTGTGGGCATTCTATCGAGCTCAAACTGCATTTAAAGGAACCGAAAGCAGTTGAATTCAACCTCTCTGAAGCACTACATTGCACCTTGAATGGGGAAAAGGATTGTCTCCTGCATGAAAATGCTGAACGAAATCAGTCACAAATGAAATATCCAACGTATGGTCAATCTATAGGGTCTGACCTAAGTATGCTTTAGCGCCATGCTGACACAAGGAGCCCTTCAACCTTCATGTCGGCCTTCCTAACGGCTGTTACAGATCTCGGAGATGTTTCAAATCGTTGAAAATTTCATTTCCAATTCATTATTATGACAGGTAGTTTAGCCTTTAGTTGCTTTCATCAACAACTTGATTGCCCTTGCTGAGGCAAGAGATGTATTTTATATATCTCTCCTGGTGCCTGTTTGAAGTCAAAGCTGTAATGTCTTGAATATACGAGGTGCCGGACTCGCGTTTAAACTTCCTTGTACCCTACTACCTGCTTTTCGAACAGTGTCTACAAATTCGGTGGGCAACCCCCATAATGTATTAGGGATCTACAACCAGTTCTGGAATTTTCGATCCCACCTGGGCAGCCCTCGCAACACATGAGGTAGCATTCATGCACAGCAAGTTGCACATAGTATATCCAATCTTCTCTGCCCAGGTGGCGATAGCATAGGCTGTCTCTGTGAGAGGCAAGGCGCCTATCAAGATTGAGAAGAGCTGCAGTTGATAGGGGTATATCGTACGACAAAACGGAGTACAAGCATTCGATTTCAAGTGGCTTAGATCTACCTAGTTAAATAATTATGTTATCACAGGAAGCCTCTCACATATTCTAAGATATAGCCATCGAAAATTCATCTCCATCACAACAAGGATAACGAATACCTTGATTATAATGTCCCTTGTCCCCTAGAAGAATATGATAACATTTGAACTCACCGAGGGACACAAAAGTGTCGATCAGATAATCACAAGGGATCGACTGCACATGTATAAGAAAATTATGTTGCAGGCGATCTTCTCCACAGATATATGGCCGGCACCCGACAGCCTAGAAAGGCAAGTTGCCACGCCTACAGTACTTAAGTACAGTATTGTACTCCGAAGTTCGTACTCAAGGTCAAGATCTGACATCAAACAACGGAATGCATTCCGCACCGGAGTATGTGCCGTGCACAAAGTACAGAATGCAAGACATAAGAATGCGAAGGTCACGGAAAGGCAAGGAATTATGGAGTTGACCTTTCTTATCTCCCGAGCGGGCTTGCCGTTGGCCCCGTGTTCCCCAAGTTACCCGAGCTCCGCCTTGTGAAGTTGAGGCAAAACTAGTAGAGAACGTGGATGAAGTGCAAATGGTACCCCGTACAATTAGTTAATCCTGCTTTTTCAATTTTGTTCATGGTATACAATTCCCCGAATTTGCTTCCGGTGTCAACTTTTTGCCCTCGGCCACCATTTCTCCACATATAAAATAACTAGGGGACTGAGACTTGGTAGTGGGGGTTTTTTTTTAGCTATTTCTCTTCTTTTTTTATATCTTTTTGATACTCCTTTTACAATCTTTACTCCATTGACGCCGTATATCTTCTTTTAATCACCGAAGTATACGACGTTTATCTTTACTGTACTAAAGCGGTGAATGCGACGATCCAACACGGAGCCAGGACTAAGTGGATCAGACCACCTGTTGCTTAGATCTTCCTCTTCTCATCTTCCTCTTTGAGGTCATTTTAGGGGTCTATAGGGGAACAGGAATTATTTTCCATTCTGCTTATTTTCTTGTATCTTGGTTTTTATTTCCTAAACTGTTCTTCGGCTTGGAAACACCAATTTTTACCGGGAACGACCCCCACCCCTGTTCCCGCGACAATGGCGCAACTCGATACCCTCGACTTGGTTGTTTTGGTGGCTCTCTTAGTGGGTAGCGTTGCCTACTTCACCAAGGGTAGCTACTGGGCTATTCCTAAAGACCCTTATGCCTCCAGCGCCGCCGCTAATGGAGCCGCTAAGAGCGGCAAAACCCGCGACATCGTGGAGAAGATGGAGGAGTCCAACAAGAACTGTGTGATCTTCTACGGCTCGCAGACCGGTACCGCGGAGGACTACGCATCACGACTGGCAAAGGAAGGCTCCCAACGTTTCGGCTTGAAGACTATGGTGGCCGATATTGAGGACTACGACTACGAAAATCTGGACAAATTCCCTGAGGACAAGGTCGCATTCTTTGTGCTGGCCACCTACGGCGAGGGTGAGCCCACTGACAACGCGGTGGAATTCTATCAATTCTTCACTGGCGAGGACGTTGCTTTCGAGAGCGGCGCCACTGCCGAGGATTCCCCTCTTTCCTCCATGAAGTATGTCACGTTCGGCCTCGGTAACAACACTTATGAGCACTACAACGCCATGGTTCGTCAGGTCGACACCGCTCTGACCAAACTCGGTGCGCAACGCATTGGAACTGCTGGTGAGGGCGACGATGGCGCCGGAACCATGGAAGAGGATTTCCTGGCCTGGAAGGAGCCTATGTGGACTGCCCTGACGGAGACTATGGGTCTCCAGGAACGTGAAGCTGTCTACGAGGCCGTATTCTCTGTCACCGAAGACGACGAAAAGACCCCCGAGGATGAGTCCGTCTACCTTGGTGAACCCACCTCCGCCCACCGTGAGGGCAGTGCCAAGGGTCCCTACTCCGCGCACAACCCTTACGTTGCCCCGATTGTCGAATCCTCCGAATTGTTTGCTGTTAAGGACCGTAACTGTCTGCACATGGAAATCAGCATTGCTGGTAGCAACCTTAGCTACCAGACTGGTGATCACATTGCTATCTGGCCCACCAACGCCGGTGCCGAGGTTGATCGCTTCCTGCAAGTCTTTGGTATTGAGGAGAAGCGTCACTCCGTCATTAATGTCAAGGGCATTGATGTCACCGCTAAGGTTCCCATCCCAACTCCGACCACGTACGACGCGGCTGTCCGCTACTACATGGAAGTTTGTGCCCCCGTTTCCCGTCAGTTCGTCTCTACCCTCGCTGCTTTCGCCCCCGATGAAGAGAGCAAAGCCGAGATTGTCCGTCTGGGTAACGACAAGGATTACTTCCATGAGAAGATCACCAACCAGTGCTTCAACATTGCTCAGGCTCTTCAAACCATCACTTCCAAGCCCTTCACTGCCGTTCCGTTCTCGCTGCTTATTGAGAGTCTGAACAAGCTCCAGCCTCGTTACTATTCCATCTCTTCCTCTTCCCTGGTCCAAAAGGATAAGATTAGCATCACCGCTGTTGTCGAATCTGTTCGTTTGCCCGGTGCCTCGCACATGGTCAAGGGTGTCACCACCAACTACCTCCTGGCCTTGAAGCAGAAGCAGAATGGTGAACCCTCGCCCGACCCCCACGGTCTCACTTACTCCATTACCGGTCCCCGCAACAAGTACGATGGCATCCATGTGCCTGTTCATGTCCGCCACTCCAACTTCAAGCTGCCTTCCGACCCATCCAAGCCCATCATCATGGTTGGTCCCGGTACCGGTGTCGCTCCTTTCCGCGGTTTCATCCAAGAACGTGCTGCTCTTGCCGCCAAGGGCGAGAAAGTCGGTACCACACTTTTGTTCTTTGGTTGTCGCAAGAGCGACGAAGATTTCATCTACCAAGATGAATTCAAGGTATGCAATCTCTAACCCCCTGCAACGTCTTTGAATATAAGACTAACATAGTATGACAGACCTGGCAAGAACAGATGGGCGACTCCCTGAAGATTATCACCGCCTTCTCCCGCGAGGGATCCCAGAAGGTATACGTCCAGCACCGCCTGAAGGAGAACGCCGAACTCGTCAGCGAGCTGCTGAAGCAAAAGGCCAATTTCTACGTCTGTGGTGACGCCGCGAACATGGCCCGCGAGGTCAATCTGGTTTTGGGCCACATCATTGCCGATCAGCGGGGCATGCCCGCCGAGAAGGGCGAGGAGATGGTCAAGCACATGCGCAGCAGCGGCAGTTACCAGGAGGATGTCTGGTCATGAATGATTGATGAATACTTCTCTGCACCTCGTCCCGCGCTTAGATGGTCGGGCATATATATTGGCATGTTCTTTGTTCGATACTTTTTCTTTGGGTTCGCGTTTTATGTATCCCTAGCATTGGCCTCGAGAGCTTCCCTGGGGAGTATGGGCAGGTTATGACTTTAGACTTGTGATTTGAAAGGGGATTCAATACTTTTTTTTCAAATGAGGATTCTCATTGATGTCTAAAATGTTTGCAACTATTCTATTATAGACTCGCTACATCGCATTTTTTTTATTTGCATTTATCATTTTCTTCGCAAAATATATGAAGTTTTACAGATGGAACATGACCAACTACATAGATTATAAAGGATAGATCAAAGTCCCCAGTGTGAACGAGAGTCGATATGGAGTATCAAAAGTCAAGATGCTTTCGGCTGTAGCGCGGACTTAAACGTCATTCGAACGGGAACTTCATTCCCAATCTCCCCTCCTTCACCACGGAGACATGCGCACATGACCCGGGGGCAGCAAACCTGATTTTTTTTTGAACCTCTCGCTCTCAGTATTTCCCCCTTGGAGCGCTGCGCTGAAACCAAAGCTTCATCAGCTCCCCGGTTGCCAATTGCCGCGATCATGGCCTACGTCGTGCCCATCCACCGCGCGAGCAGCATTCGCCATGCAGTGAAGCTCAACTTCTTCGCACCAAACGAAGAATGCTTAGTCGCAGCGTGAGTTCTCTGCCATCTCAGTTTATCCCGCAGGACCCTACTCCGACCCGCCGAATAACGAGCAACAGCTAATTTGCAATCCACAGCAAAGCCAATCGCCTAGAATTCTACACCCTAACCCCAGATGGCATCGTCCTCACTGCAACCCGCGCTATGTACGCGCGGGTGACGATGCTTGCCCGTCTCCCTGCACCATCCAACTCACCGACCGATCACCTCTTCATCGGAACGAACCAATACAACTACTTCACAATACAATGGGACCGCGAAACGCAACAAATCAAAACAGCACGCAGCTGCACTGATATCGTTGAGCCCTCGTCACGAGAGTCCCTGTTCCCTCCGCGGTGTCTGGTCGATCCCACCGGCCGGTTCATGACATTGGAGGTGTACGAGGGCGTGATAGTCGTTGTGCCCATTGTGCAGCCGACGAAGAAACGGAGCCGGATGTCGACGGTTGGGACAGATATGCCACCTCAGGTAGGAGAACTCGACAGACCGACCATATCCCGGATCGACGAGCTGTTCGTTCGATCATCCGCATTCTTGCATTCAGAATCGAATCCGTGGCTAGCACTGCTATACGAAGATAACACACAGAAGGTGCGCCTCAGAATCCGCGAGCTGGATTACACTCCTGGTACATCGGGACTTGCTGCGGATGCTACGTTCAAAGAGGTACCAAAGCTTGAGGGAGGAGAGTTTGGGCAAGAGCTTGATCTCGGTTCTTCGCATTTGATTCCCATCCCGGCTCCGCTGGGTGGTCTTATTGTTCTCGGTGAAACGTCGATCAAATACATCGACGATAACGCCAACGATGTGATTACGCGCAATCTCGATGAGGCAACTGTTTTTGTTGCTTGGGAGAAAATCGATAGCCAGCGGTGGTTGTTAGCCGATGACTATGGAAGACTCTTTTTCTTATCTTTCATTCTGAACAACCGGGGTGAGATCGATGACTGGAAGCTCGAGTACCTGGGTAGTACGGCTCGTGCGTCTGTCCTCGTCTACCTCGGTGGTGGAATGCTATTCATCGGCTCGCATCAGGGCGACTCACAGGTGATCCGGCTGAATGGTAGTTCGTTTGAAGTTATCCAGACCCTGTCTAATATTGCGCCCATTCTCGACTTCACCATCATGGACCTTGGAAATCGCACCAGCGAGAGCCAAACCCACGAGTTCTCGTCTGGACAGGCTCGGATTGTGACAGGATCCGGCGCGTTCGATGATGGCACCCTGCGAAGTGTGCGCAGCGGTGTCGGTATGGAAGAGCTGGGCGTCTTGGGCGAAATGGATCACATCACGGATCTCTGGGGTCTACGGACTCAAAATGAAACCAAAGACGAGTCACTGGATACCCTGATCGTTACTTTTGTGGACGAGACTCGTGTGTTCCAATTTAGCCCCCACGGTGAAATCGAGGAGCTCGACAATTTCCTGGGGCTTGCACTCACGGAGAGCACTCTCCTTACTATGCGGCTTTCAGGCGCTCGCATCCTCCAGGTCACAGAAAATCGAGTACTAGTTGCCGATCTCGAAAGTGGGATGGTCACTTTCGAATGGGAGCCGGAGACTCCCAAGCTGATCACCGCTGCCTCGGCCAACGATGACCACCTCGTTCTGGTGGTCAGTGGCCAGGTGGTCACGACCTTCAACCTCAAAGGCAACGTGGAACTTCTCACGCAAAAGAATTTCGGTGATAACCAGCAGATCTCTGGCTTGACTGTTCCGTCTACACCATCAGGAGTCTTCATCGCAGGATTCACTCAACTAGCGCATGTCTCGATTTTTGGCATTAACGACTTGAAAGAATTGGGAACAAGCCCCCTTGGCCCAGCTGGAGAAAGCTTCCCGCGATCAGTCCTAGTGGCCCAGGTATTGGCCGACAAACCACCTACCCTGTTCGTCTCCATGGCCGATGGTTGCGTTATCACGTTCTCGTTGAACGATGACCACACACTCACTGGAATGAACAAGCTGGTTCTTGGTTCTAAACAACCCGTTTTCAAGAAGTTGCCTAAAGGGGATGGCCTGTTTAACGTTTTCGCCACCTGTGAAAACCCCAGCCTAATTTATGGCTCGGATGGTCGAATCATCTATTCCGCTGTAAACTCTGAAGGTGCCTCGCGGATCTGCCATCTTAATGCAATGGCTTTCCCTGATGCTATCGCGGTTGCAACAGAAAAAGAGCTTAAGATCGCTTTGGTTGACAGAGAACGCACAACTCAAATCCAAACGCTCCCAATAGGCTCGACTGTCCGTCGTGTTGCATATTCCCCATCTGAAAAGGCATTTGGGCTTGGTACAATTGAACGTAAGCTTGTGGCTGGCGCCGAGGTCGTGAAGAGCCACTTCGTCCTCGCCGATGAGATCATGTTCGGACGACTTGATGCCATCGAAATGCGCGAAGAGGAGCTGGTTGAATGCGTTATTCGCGCCGAGCCATCAAGCAAGAAAGGTGGAAGTACCAAGGATCGGTTCATCGTCGGCACAGCTTTCGCAAACGAAGAAACCGAAAGCGGGGAAATCCGCGGGCGGATTCTCGTACTGGAAGTTGATCACGGCCGCAAGCTCAGCCTAGTCGCCGAGTTGCCGGTCATGGGTGCTTGCCGAGCTCTCGCTATGATGGGTGACTACATCGTTGCAGCGCTCGTCAAGACTGTTGTAATCTATGAGGTGAAAACCGATAGCAGTGGTTCGATAACACTGGAGAAACTCGTCGCCTATCGTACCTCGACTGCGCCAGTTGACCTGACTGTGAACGGGAACTTGATCGCCGTGGCAGATCTAATGAAGAGTCTATGCCTAGTCAAATATGAACCGGGAAAAGATGGCGAGCCCGACAAGCTCGTCGAAGTTGGCCGCCATTATCAAACAGTCTGGAGCACAGGAGTTGCTTGCGTCGGCGATGAAACATTCCTCCAGAGCGACGCCGAGGGTAACCTTATCGTTCTTTCTCGAAATATGAATGGAGTCACAGTCCAGGACCGGCACCGCCTGGTTCCGACTAGTGAAATCTCGCTCGGAGAAATGGTGAACAGGATCCGGCCTGTGAATATCCCACACCTCTCCAGCGTGACAGTGACACCTCGTGCATTCATGGCAACAGTACGTTTCTCTCACCTAAAGCTTTGCATATCACTAACTCGCATATAGGTCGAGGGCTCCATCTTCCTCTTCGCGCTCATTAAAGACCAGTACCAAGATTTGCTAATGACATTGCAAACTGTGCTTGCCACCAAGGTTGACTCATTAGGCGACCTGGAATTCGAGAAATTCCGAGGATTCCGCACGATGGTCCGCACGGCTGATGCGCCGTTCCGATTCGTGGATGGCGAGCTTATCGAACAGTTCTTGGACTGCTCGCCGAGTATGCAGCAGGAGATCGTGGATGAGGTTGGCTCTTCTGATGTAGAGGAGATTAAGCAGATGATTGAGGCATTGCGAAGACTTCACTGATTGGTGTTCTTGGGCATTGGGGTACGTTACGAATCGCTCATGACTATGGATGAGGTGCGATGGATTGTTTCTGAAGGAGCTCGGAGGAATTTCTCTGGGCCACAGTTTAGCGTTGGGTTTGATGCATTCACGTTATTGCAAATACCAAGTAGATTTCACGATTTCAAGGCGTCTCTACATAAAAGATACCACTGTAGTCAGAACTTATTGTAGCTAAAGGGGCCCTGGGAGGTCCAATTAAATTCAGAATTAACCAATTAAAGATACAAGAAGCAAAACCCCCAGAGACCATGCAATGCACATCTAAGCCAACCGTCCAAGTTCAATAAGCATGAAGCCAATCACACCCCAAAAGATCTCATAGATCCTTCTTCTCCTGGGGGGCATGTTCCTCATCCTCACTCCAATCCAACAACTCCATAATCTGCTCACGGCTCAGATCCTGCGCGCGCTGATCCTTCTTCACATTCTTGATGTAGTTCTTCTGACGCTTACGCGCCATCTTGTTCCACTCAGGAACACCACTAGCAGCAGCCATGACATCCTCCTCGTCCTCGAGCTCATCATCAGTGTTTTCGACTTCACCAATGACCTTGCCCTTGTCGCCACCTCCACGCAGCGAGTTCGGCGAGATCTTGACCTTGCCGAACTCAGCCCTCTCCTTATCTCTCTTCTCCTTCTCCTTGCGGCGGTCACGGTCGTGCATCCACTTGAACAGTTTCTCGATGTAGGGCCTGACGATGAGGTAGAAGACCACACTACCGATGACCTTTGTCCAGCGCTTGCCGCTCATCTGCGCAATTGAGGCGTAGCCATTCTTCCAGAAGCGCGTCCAGACGGTCTCGAAGAGGGTGTAGAGTTGGGCGAAGAAATCTTGGAAGGCATCGGCGGCTTTTTCGCTGAGGTCCACTTGGGCTTGGGTCTGGGCGGACATGATGTTTTTTTTTTGGGTTGAAGTTGCTTGTGAGAGGAAAGTGGTTGGTATCCCGCTATTGGGAAAAGGAGGTTGTAGTGAGGACACTCCAGTAGTAGGTAAAGGTAGAGATTTTCCCAAGAACTTGACTAGAAAAGTTGAAGAAGAATAATTGAGGGATTAATTGACAGATCTGCGATTGCTTTGCGCTTCTCTGAAATTCCGCGGCTCCCGCAATCAGAATTGCTTGTTTAGGGTTAGCGTGACTGTGCCGGATTAGCCGTTATTCCGCGGACGCGTCACTGGCCAATCATATCGAGTTCTGCTTTGATATGGGGACGCGATCTGCTTGTTATCTCTATCAACTTCATCATGGAGCAAACCGAAGAAGCTAGTTTGGAAGAGGTGGGTGCTTCGACTAGAATATTGCATGCCAGGCTAATTCTTCACAGCGCTTGAAATCCGCTTTGTGGTTGTCGATTGGCAAGATCGTGGATGAAGAGACCATCAGGCTAGGCGTCAATGCGACACCACAGTTCATTGGCGCATTGACAGAGATGGTGTGGGCTCAGATCGGTATGCTAACCTGTCTGTATGTGAACTTTATCTGGGTTGTGTGCCTAATTCTTAGCAGAAACGGTCAGCCAAGATCTAGAATCCTTTGCAAAGTAAGTCGGCTTACTATGACTGGACAGGATTGGCTCTTGTTTGGACATTCCAACATATGTTGAGTGAATACTGATCACCAATTCTCAACCCAGACACGCAGGGCGATCTACTGTCAACGTGTCCGATGTCATGCTGCTCGCTCGTCGCAACGAGGGGCTGGATTCGATCCTCAAAGCATTCGTGGAGCAAGAGAAAGAGAAGCAGCGCCAGGAAGATTCCTGAATAGCAAACTGTCAGCCACTTTTTGAAAACTCGATGTCGCGCAGTGAGCCCGGTTCTATCTACTGGGTTGCATCACCCCCGTTATTTGGACGTCCTCAAACAAAATGTTAGTAGGAGAATTAAGCTATATGGCCCTGGCTACTTTCCGTATATGCAACGATGAGTTCTACTGCCTACTGCGGACCAATGCTGATTTTTTGACTATAGGAAATGCTCGATCTGCGCCAGTTTTAGCAACAACTGGCTATATCTCCAGGCCCAGGATTTTTGCCGGGCTATGATGTCGCCCCTGGCAATACCCTCTGAGATATGAACCGAACATTGGTTAAAGTTTGTCGAACGCGATGCCTGATTCCACCCGCATGATGAGCACGGCGTCGATTGACTAGACTGACCGATGCCGGACCAGCAGTATCATGCCTCTGAACTTGGTGGCATAATAGCTCAGCATTGGGCTGGCTTGAATGTAGTCTGGAAGGTGATGTTCTTTCCAGCTCATATTTACTTTGGTGTTACACTGTGCAAGCTATGGTATTGTTGATTGTACAATTGTGTTGTTTCCCTGTCATCATTTTATTGGTAATCAACTTGCTTAAAAGCATCACCTGTGTTGATACAACTTAATACATTATTTTTGTCCATGCCTTATCGTATTCCTAATTGCATTTAATGCCACTGTTTATGTCTGTCTAGCCACACCGGCAGTTACACTGCCAAGCTCCGAAATATAATTGCCTAAAATCACATGGCATCGTGGACCCACGGCAATAGGACGTGACGCAAACCTCACGGGTCAGACGTCATTTTCAACATTTTCAACGTGGTGGGTACAACGTTATCAGGGCTCCATGCGTAACAAGGTAGAAGGTATCTCTTAAGAATATTGAATGGCTTTATCAAGCTGTTGGTACCTACTTGGTAGTTAAATCTTTATAAGAAATAGAACTGAACAACATGTGCTAACAAAAACAAAACATAGAGCGTAGCTTAAACCGCACTAGTTTCAGATTATTGAAGCTCATTTCAACTTTAATCTTTCAACTGAAACCCTGATGATCAATTCGCAAATGGACCAGGTTGACAAGGGGGTGTCAATAATACGTCAACAAAACAGTTCCTATGTCTGTATGAAGCACAAAACACAACCTTGGAAGTAGATCCAATGGTGTTTAGGCAGCATGTTTATTTTCCAATAATAGTGTACATCGCAAGGCATTGAAGTGTAAAGTGTAAGGGTCAACGATAGTAGTGTGGCTTTTGGTAACGTGGCTGGGGCTTTTCTTTTTTTGGGAGTTTCCCCAAAAGATACTTCACCTGTGGCGGGGCGAGCGCCCAATCAGACAGCACTAAGAAAAAGTCTCTAACTGTAGGCGGCAAGGTGGAGAACCAAACCATGGGAGTGACATCAGGAAGTGGGTCATTTAGAGTGTGGCGCAGACATCTCCGGCCATTAAGGTGTGAGCTTCTCCCAGGATCGACCTTTGCCATCCACTGATCTTCGTCAATTGCGTCGGCTCAGGGTCTTCACTTTTAAAATCCCCCAAATCCTGCTGCCTGACTTTCATTCATATACAAACGAATTTCCCTAAGACTTGTGGTCACCTTACCATCAAACCCCCTCCAAAAAACTCATATCTGATAATGGGAGCCGGCGGAGTAATTCTTCGATTCTTTAATCTTGGTCTGCGCGTGCTGCAGTTCCTTGACAGTGCCGTCATCCTCGGCATCTTCTCATACTATCTGGCTGTTCTCTCCAGACACAACCACCATATTGAAACATGGATAAAGGCTGTTGAAGGTCTAGCAGGCGCAGCGACCCTCTACAGTCTGCTCGGCATAATCTTCACCTGCTGTCTTGGTGGCGTGGCGTTCTTCGCCTTCCTAGGTGTCGCCCTGGACCTGTGCTTCGTGGGCGCAATGGTTGCGATCGCCATCTTGACCCGCAAGGGTGTGAGCCAATGCACTGGCACGGTCGACACACCTCTAGGATCAGGAAACGCCAACGACGACACCTTCTCCAAGGGTCTGACCTTCGGCATGACCTGCAAGCTGGAGAAGGTGGTTTTCGCAGTCGCGATCATTGGAATGTGAGTAGCTATCCATAAACCCCATTTTCCCCACGACTCTCACTAATCGTTCCAGCTTCTTCTTCTTGGTCTCCATCCTGTTCCAGGTCCTGCTGGCTCGCCACCACAAGCGCGAGAAGCGCTTCGGTCCGTCCCCCACCAACAACTATACCCACGGCAGCCGCGGAGCATTCTGGCGCCGCAACAAGAACAGCCCCGATACTGTCGCCGGCGCTGATACCCTCCCCGGCCACCCGACCCCGCATGACGTCGAGATGGGCGCGGGGCCCAATAACGAGAAGAAGTGGTTCGGCTCCTGGGGTCGCAACAAGAACACCGCTACCAATGGCGCTGCTCCTGTTCAGACCGGTAATGGTTATGGCTACGGTAACTCGGCCTACACTGGCAATATCTAAGCATGCTCGTTGGGATAGTCGGAGGCTTGATAACCGACTATGTTTTGGATCGGTGTGCACGCACTGGTCGATGATTCTATGACCGTTTTGTGTGATTTGGAGCCAAGATACCACTGCTATGTTTGTGAAAAGATTGGGTTTGTACAATATGACGGAGGATATCTGGCGGGCACTTCGGGTCTTTTAAGGACTTAGCTGGTCACTATAATATTAATCAACTGCTATACGTGTTTTTATTTATTCTTAGTATAGTGCAGTTGGGTTCCTTGTTCCTGAAGACCCTGTAACAATAGTATTCAAGCCTCATTTCCGCATGCGTCGACTCCGGATTCAAGCATGTGGGGGGGATGTCGCAGCTCACCACGTGGCTACTACCCCATCTTTGGACATCGAATATCTATTGAGAAAAGCACTATGTCATGTTCAGTATTGAACGAATTCCCGGTCGAGCAAGTTGGAGGGAAACATGCCTTGGTCAGTCCGGGTGATATCTGCAAATTCCTAGAGAACCGACTCTCGGGTGGGCTCCGAACATGAAACATTGGGTGATGTGAGTTGAATAAGAAACATGCATACACATTCAACAACCCCAAAGAACCTAAAACATATAACAGAAAGAGCACATAAAAAGGGCACAAAGAAGTTGCACTACGTGGAACTGACGATCAAGATCTCAAGTAACAGATCCGAAGAACTGGACCTGATTGTAAGAGATGAAACTATTCAAAAAATAATATCTGAGACTAAAGGTCAGATTGGGCGGATTTTCTGAACCACCATACTCCAACACAACATGCCTCTCTTAGCTACATAGCCAGCTGGACTTTTCTCTTCAAGATCAGAAACCAGATCTTCTTCCATTTTACTCTTAAGTCAAATTCGCTCATCAAGCTCCTGTGTGTAATCAAACCAAACTGCCAACAGCGTTCCCACTCAACTCTTGGTTTCCCTAGCAATCCATGCCAATAGCACTCATCAAAAATGAGCCAGGAGTCCCCTCAATCGAGTCTGTGTGGGGTTAATGGTGAAGTCAAGGAGCTTGCTACTCGCGACATGTGATATCTTTATAAATCCAAAACTAACTCTCGACCCTAGTATCCGGCCTCTTGGGATGGATTGAAATGATTGAGAGAAAGTGAAACCTGATATTTTCCAATAACGTTCAACTAGAATTGAGCTCAACGGGAATATCCTGAAAACTTCACCACATTGAATAGAATCCCTTGTCGAGTTCGAATTGAACAAACTTGGGATGGAGAATGAGAATCCCATGGCGAGGAGCACGGGTGGACAGAACACCTACGCTGGGTGACCTATGTGATTGCCGACTTGGGATCAGAGTTTTTGAAAACGTCCACTGTTTCGAGGGCCCGGAACGGGATGATTTATTTGCAAGAGGTGGTCGTGAGGGTATTCCACACGCACAAAGCTGCGAGTATACTATGTAGAGAGACATCTTTTAGGTGGAAGACTTAGATTTGAGGGCGAATTTTACAATGCTAGGCTTGCTTGTTTGCTTGTCAGAATCTAGAGTAGATGTGGCAAGAGTTACTAGTTCTTGAAGAGTTGGTTAAAAACACACTAATATAACATTCATTAAGTAGGTGACATGACAATAGCATCAACCGGGTCATCACTGGACTGATCATGGGTAAAGGGTAACAGAATACACAAGGCACACAAAGCCGCCAAGAAGAAACAACATCGAGAGTCTCCAAATAGGAAACGACAAGGCGAAATCGACCGAACCATTCCCGATGAATTGATGATAGAAAATTTCCAAAATTTTGTAACAAGGAATTCAAAACGAAAGCCCTTAGCGAGCAGCAGAGATAGTACCCCAGCGGCAGATAGTCCCAGCAGCGACAGAGCCCATGAAGACAGGGCGGCCGTGGTCACACATAGCGAAAGTGTATCCATCAGGGGAGCAAAGAATCTCGCCATCAGTGCAACGGAATTTACCAACGTAGCTGCTGAACGCGTTGTTGGTAGAAGCGTCAGTGCCGAGAGTACGAGAATCAGCAGAAGGAGGAGCGGTTCCGAAGGCCTGAGCGACCTTAGAAATCTTGTCGCTGGTCTTGGTCGAGGACTTGGTAGAGTTCTTTTCGGATGTGGTTGTGTTGCCGGAAGAGGTGCCGGGAGAGCTGCTAGGAGAGCTGCTAGGAGAGCTGCTAGGAGAGCTGCTGGGAGAGCTGCTGGGAGAGCTGTCAAGGAAAGGAGCATTTTCAGAGCACTTGTAGCCTGGGCCATCGGCCGTGCCGACGACGTTGGGGCCGGGCTTGGGGAATTTGACGGCTTGGCCCTCAACGGTCACACACTTGCCGGCCTGGTTGACATTGGCAACGAAGAGGTCGGGAAGGCTGTCGAAGCTGCTCTTGGCAGCCTTGATGTTCTTAGTTTTCGTAGTGTTGGGTTTCTTCTCAGTGGGCTTGTCCATGGGCATCTCAGTAGGCTTTTCCTCGATCATGTGCTTAGGGGGTACAGTCTCATCCCGCTTCTCGGTTGCATTAGCGGTACGGCTACCAGATCCACCGATGGTAATCATCGCACAGTTCATGTACATCTCACGGTTTCCAACCTTGTTGAACCAGGTCCAAGCAAACAGAGCGTCACCGGCGGGTGCGTCGGAGGGAACCGTGAACTGGTACTTCTTGGCGATGGGGCAGTCGCCCTCCACAGACTCAATGACCTTGAAGGTCTCACCTTTGTCATAAGTCAGGGCGAGCTGACATGAGCCACCATCGTGAACAGCGCTTCCCTCCAATTCCATCTGCTGAGATGAACCCGGCGCCCATGTGGCGACGGCCTCGAAATCATCCTTGGCGTAACCTTTGCATGGGTAGTCGCTACCAGATGTGGAGAGAGGGTTGGTATACGAGTAGTCCTTTTCGCCTTTGGCGTCCTTGTTGAGAGGACTGCGGATAGGGTAAGGAGTGCTCAGCTGCATGTGAGCCGAGACAGTGGAGGCTAGAAGGCCAGAGACGATAGCAAGGCCCTTCATTGTGATCGAAATGAAGTGTTTCTAGGTCGAGTGTTAGTCTCATGTTGTGATAATTCTAGATATGGCAACGTCGATGTATGCCGAGGCAGGAACGGTTTTTCTCTAAGACCCGACTTACAGTCTTTGCTTGGGATACTATTAGAATCGTATAATGGTGTAGTTTCTCAAGATAACACCAAGCACTTAACCACCAGGGTCAATATTGCCAAAAAGAAAAAGAATAGAGGCTTGGATAGGGAACCAAGTTCAGGTGTTCAACAGCCAGTATAAATACATGGCTCGGAGACCATAACATTCCCCATAACTCTTCGAAGGAATGGCCGATGCCATCATGTTGTGGTGGAACTGAAAGATCAGTGACGGCCCTCGCAACGATGAGGAATGTCAGCCAAACAAACCTCGATCTTGAACCTCGATCTGTGCACTTAAAGTGAGTGTTGCGAACGTTGTACGCAGATAATTACTTGAGCCTTAATTCCAGCGACGTGTATTGATATTTCTCAAGCCTTCTCCTTTCAATGACCAGTTGGATTTTATCGCAATGCTGTCTTCAACCAAATTTCCAAGTAAAGCAAAGGAGACTACGATGTTTGAGGGCAACCACCCCAGGGGTCGTGGATTGCAAACCTAGCGGGTACTAATAGCTCAAATACGAAAATAGCTCAAATATGAAAAAGCCACCATGACTTCCTTCATTCCGACCAAATTTAATCTCCGCGAGCTGAGTTTTACGAAGAATTTTGTCGCGATGTCAGAAATACAAAAGTAAGCCACGCGTCGCATATTATATTTGCAGCCCTAAGGTGCCGGCGTGATTTTCAGACTTCTTCCACTTCATCGGTGGTTTCCCGTCGGGTATGCATTGAGCTCGGTGCAGATGGAAGCCCTAGGGGCCGTCTTATCCCTGTTTTCCCCTGGCAACCCTAGCCAGGGCACCAATTGTACACCTCTACATCAAGGGCTTTGTTTACACTTGTGTTGATCTATTCCGCATTAGCGTTATTTTCTAAAAAAAATACCTCACGTTCCATGTAAGAAAGAAAGCTTGTCGCTGCGGGGTTTCCACGATGCCATACACTTGGGGATAGTATATGCATGGTTCTAATAGGCTTCAAGTCAGAGCCAACGGATTTGCAATAGTGCTGGCGAATTTAATCTAATCCATTCAAATGCTTGTAATCGAAAACTCTGGGAAACACGGTTGGCTAGGCCATCGACGTAGTCATTCATTATATACATGCATAGATCAGCATCGAATATATATTTTTACCCAAACATGCGATTGCTATTCATCCATGCTGCCTCAACCACTTCCTCCATAGAGACACCCTTTAATCCCGCAACTACCAACCCCACTCGCTCCATATTGCAGCTCTCATTACGAGTCTTGACCATTTGCCCCAACATAAATTTGCTGTGTTTCCGACTCGCCGGCAAGGGCTTCGCCGACTCCAAATACGGCGCAATCTTCGGATCATTTCCCAGAACTTCGCACCACGGCGCATCGGTCTCTAGTTGTAATTTGTCCAAAGGAATATGCTTCACCATGTCCCGCTGCTCATCTGTTCGAAATGAAATTCCGTTGACACTGATTTCCAGCCCCAACTCCACAAGCTGGAGCATCTCTTCGGTCGTTCCTGCGAAAGAATGCACCAGCCCACCCCGAGGTAGTCGTAGAAGGAAAGGTTTGATGATGGAGATGAAGTCTTCAGCTGATTCGCGCACATGCAAGAAAAGCGGTAATTGGAAGTGCACGGCTAGCTCCAATTGCTCGCGGAATGCGCGCTGCTGCGTTTCCTTATCTGCACGTTCCAGATACTCGTAATCAAGGCCGATTTCGCCAAAAGCAGCCAGAGGAGAAGATTCCTCAGCTAATAGACTTTCGCCAAGTGCACGGAGCTCGGTGAGATATTGTGAGTCTGGTTGTTCGTATATTTCCGCAGCGTGGTATGGATGCACTCCAAGGGTCATTTTGCACATTGCGGGGAACTCCCTCACTGTTTGGAGGTTTCGTTTCGCACCTTCGAGTGTCATGGTAGTGAGCATGACTTTTTCGCATCCATATTCACGGGCTCTCTTGAGAACCTCTGCAAAGTCGGGTTCATGATATTGCTTTCCGCGGTAGATCCCTTGGAATTGGTCTGCCGTGAATGTCACGGCCACCTGTCACCAATGTTAGGTCAAACCAAGAAAAGATTAAACTGTGTTTACTCACATCGAAGAATTTCATCGTGAAATTGTGTGATTGGTGTGCAGAACGAAAAGTGAAGAAAGTTGTGAATAGTGTGCTCGGCTTTCTTGGCGGCATCTAACCAGTACAAGCCAATGATATGTTTAAAACCCAGGTGCTGATTGGTAGCAATGTGTATTTTTGCAGCGAGTTCAATCGGATTCTCTAAATAGAGTGATGTCTGCAACCCCGAAGGACATGAGTTTATTTAATCCAAAATTCTCCGAAGATTGACGAAAAATATACCGGGTGCCTGCACCCGATCTCGGGTTCATGCTGCCGAAGTGAGGCGTTCTCCTAAGTACAAATTTATATGAGTTGAATTTATGCACAAAAATATTATAGTAGGATCTATATACAGTGATAAACCGTAGAGATATCATGGTCATGTAATGTTGACCTTGATCTCGCCGATCTCGCCAGATGCAGTTCCCGCGAGGACCCCAGTCCCAATAATTCCACCGTCACTGGCCTCTCGCAAGAAGACACTCCTCCCACCTGCTTGTGGACCAGCACGCAGTATGAGACGATCGATGTATCTCTGTACAGTTTCTTTATAATGAGGATAGTGTTGGATGACTCCACCGGAGAAAGCCACGGCTAGTTCTTCGGGACCGCTATTCCACCCTGGTGTAGATGCGGAGACTGAGGGTGAGTCCAGTTCAGTATTGTGTGAGTCAGTCGTACCGTTTTCTTCATTGGTTTCTTTTGACTCTCCATTGCCGAGTTTGACCTCATTCGTGCAATCGAGCAGACCAACAACAGCGGAGGCCACCAAAGAAGCAGCTCGATCCTGCACACCGGAGGCAATGGCGCGAATATCATGAGCATACTCAGGTGACCAGATCCAGTCACTTTCGGATGGCGGTTTGAGTGTCTTGGACAACTCACTCGCTAAGGATTCATCAGATAGAGAAGAGGCAACAACAAGAGAGAGGAAGTCTGTTGACAAGGAATATTCCTCGACTAATTTCAGTGGTAATGCAGAGCGTTGTATACCCAAGGCTCCATGGAACCAATCATAGCAGACGATTCGGACAAGTTCGCCAGTATATGAACCGCCAATCATATATTCCATCGGCTGGAATCCTGGCCTCTTGCAATTTCTATCCAGTTGATGGTCCCATTTCGTGCGGATACCAAGTTCAACAAAAGGAGCAGCAGCAGTAGAGAGGGTCCATTCCGTTGAGATGAGCGTTTCTTTTGCGTCGGGCTGTTTTTCAAGAATGCTTTTCGTTTTAGATTCATGCAAATCGGACAATTTCATAGGGACCGTCGTGTTGCAGCCCGCGCCAACAATTAGCCCCATAACGACACGGGTGTTCGGCAAAGAAGGAATAGAGTATGCTAAGGAGGCAAGGGTCGCAGTCGTGTCATTTATCATGACTGCCACTTTCAATTTAGGGAGTGAAAACAACCTGCGTCGCTTGCTAGGGAGATTCGCGTCATCTCCATGAGAGGAATATGTGTGACGTTCATACCCATTTAGCAATGACTGGCGGAGGTTGAGGTCTGAGCTTAACGAAAAGCCTTTGCCTGTCGGCATTAGAATGGCTTCATCGAGGGAGTCTTGTCTACACTAAATTAGTCCCAGAAAACCAAAAAAAAGCCCTCAAGTTGGTAGGAAGTAATACTTTATAGGGAGACAGAAGGAAATGCCTGTCGTTATTTGGTCAATACGTTCTTCCGTCGGATTTGCGAGTCTGTCAGCCACAACTTCGGCAATGCAGTCTCCAATCCAGGTGAAAAGATCAATGGAATGATCTTTTCGTAAATGTTCTTCAATAGGCCATGCCTTTTCTAACGTCCGTCGTACACGTGCACGTCCTTCGACCTGTTGATCTCCCAACAGATCGATGAAGGCGACACGAAGATACGACAGACCAACATAGACAGCAAGATATCGACCTTTTTCATGACCCGTTGGAAGCTGGGTGATAGCCGTTGGGATGAAATGCTCGGAAGATTCCGCGGCCAGCGCTTTATATGATGCAGATAGCCGGCATGATAAATCATATAAGGTTTCAAGTTCGACCTGCAAGGGTTGAAGATAATCTCTAATGTTCGGCTTTATTATTGATTCCATGACTCGCAAAGATGATGTTGACACCATCAGAAGTGCCTAAAGTGAGGTTGCAGAAAACAAGCCAGTGCCCAAAATATGCCAAGATGCCCTCAAGTGGAGCCCTAGAATACCACCACGTGACCGAATCAACATCGACTATATATCGGGCTGACTTTTCTTCAGTTGTTTTCTTTGTCTGTTCATATGTTCATATGCTGAGAGGATCCGATATAAATCAGGATTATATGAAATGACAACGATTGTGGTGATGATCATCAAAAAAATTAAAACCGCCAACATTCAGAACGAGACGGCTAGATCTTGAATATGACCAGCATTTCGTTCCTATATGACCATGTCGTCTTGTCCCTGTTGATATTGTCCAAGGTTTTCTGCTACTTGATCTAGCATTTGTATCGGCTAATAGCTGTTTCGCCCTATGTTATTATAAGCTTGGTGAAGCTTAATGTAGCAAATAAATTTAGCATCGAACCATTCAATCGTACGGCTACTGAGCGATCATGTCTACGGAGATAGCTTGATTTACCCAGTGTGGTGGTAAGAAAACAGTCCATTAATGGATCCACGCCCTGTGGTATACAAGGTTACATTCGCCAGTTTGTTGTTGCCCCGCGTCAGCAATCACTTTCCCCACAATCGCCGGATACCAAACTTCGCTTCATACAAATTTTTGACTATACTAAGATGAGGTCCGGTAGTGTGAGCTCAAGCCCACCGCAGCTAACAGGCGAAGTTGATGAATACCAAGACAGCCACGAAGCCAGTGCATCAGACATCGACGAAACGCCGCCGCTGCATGCAGTAAATGTCGCCCCGAGATGGAACGAATCCAAAACGACGATATGGAAACTCACTGCTACTTTTTGGTGCGCGTTTGTTATGGGGTCTAATGACGCCGCATACGGAGCGATTATTCCATATGTTTGTACTATCCGAAATTCCCTACAAAGATATGGGAGCTGATGATAACGTCGATATAAATACTCAGCTTGAGATTTACTACCGCAAAAGCTATACAATAGTTTCACTGGTTTTTCTTTCACCTTTTGTTGGTTATACTATATCTGCCATACTGAGCAATTCAGTCCACCAAAATCTAGGGAGAAGAGGAATCACTATCATCGCTCCTATTTGTCACTTGATTGCCTTTGCAGTAATATCAATCCACCCGCCATTCCCAGTCCTAGTTATTATGTATATACTGGTTGGACTGGGCAGCGGCTTCCACAACGCAGCATGGAATGTATGGATTGGAAACATGGCGAATTCGAACGAAGTACTCGGGTTTTTCCACGGATTCTACGGCGTCGGAGCAACAGTCAGTCCCCTCGTGGCAACCACTTTAATCATAAAAGCTGGATGGGAATGGTATTCTTACTATTATCTCATGGTACTTGAATTATTCACTGTCAACATGCGGTTACGGTTACTAACGACTAGAAACAGACCGGCGCAGCTGCTATTGCACTAGTCTATTCAACAAGCGCCTTTTGGGCCGAAACAGGGGCCAAATATCAACAAGAAAACCCAAAGTTCCCAGGCGATGATGGAGGCGCGTTCTCCCAAACACGCACCGCCCTTACGCACAAGGTCACATGGATATGTGCCGCTTTTCTCTTCCTATACGGCGGAATTGAAGTAGCAATCGGAGGTTGGATTGTTGTGTTCATGACCAATGTCCGACACGGCGGCGCTTTCGAGTCCGGCATGGCAGAAACGGGCTTTTGGCTCGGTATCACCGTCGGTAGATTCGTGCTAGGGTTTGTATCACCCCGGATCGGGGAGAAATTATCAGTTGCCATTTACATTCTGCTTGCGATTGCTCTCGAGCTCATATTTTGGCTTGTCCCGGAGTTTATTGTATCCGCGGTTGCAGTGTCGCTTGTGGGATTCTTCATGGGAACCATCTTCCCTGGAGTTGTGATTGTTGCCACACGAATGTTGCCGAAGAATGTTCATGTTGCTGCTATTGGTTTTGCGGCTGCGTTATCTATGGGTGGGGGTGCTGTCTTTCCCTTCATGATTGGTGCTATTGCTCAGGCTAAGGGGGTGACGGTCCTACAGCCAATTTTGCTTGCCATGCTGGCTGTGTCGTTGGGAATCTGGGCAACTTTGTTCAGGCTGCCACAGAGAGAGGTTTCGCATCATGTTTGAGAGTAGATTGCGATGGTATTAGCTATGATCGTGATGGATCAGCAGGAGATAATTAGTATTAGATTTATATATGAGAAGAGATTAGATGACAAGAAGCCGCTTTTGATCAGGACTTTTTCAATGTCCTTACAGCAACTTTGCCATGACTATAACCACCAAAGATGCGACTCCATGAATAATAGTCAACCTGTTCATGGATGCGGCACCCGTGTACAACGGGCTCGCCACACTGCTTCCAGTGGTAGAAGTAGAAGAGACTTCCTGGGTTGCGGTGACAAGTGTTGGTGCAGACGAGGGACTAGCGGGAGCCGAAGATGCTGTCAAAACATCGGTGGAGTGGCCGTTTCCATTCATCGAGTTGTCTTCCTCTTGGTGCTGGGCTTCGCTCGCACCAGCCACAGAAGAAATAGACGCCCCAGTTGGTTCCGAGGAATTGACCGGTACAATAGTAAGAGTGACCTCTTTCTCGGCAACAGTGGCGGCAGCAGGGGGAATATCGGTCTGTTCCAAAGCCTTGGTGATGGTCTCGGTCTGACGGAGGGACTCGGGGCAGGTCTCTTGACCGTTTGAGCACGTCACTTGGGTTGTTGTAATGGTAGACTGGTGGGTCACCTCCGAGGCTCCAGAGTTACCGCCAGAGTCACCGCCAGAGCTGCTTCCAGAGTTGCTTCCAGAGTTGCTTCCAGAGTTGCTTCCAGAGTTGCTTCCAGAGTTGCTTCCAGAGTTGCTTCCAGAGTTGCTTCCAGAGTTGCTGTCAGAGGTGCCCCCAGACTTGCTGCCAGAGGTGCTGCCGGAGTTGCTGCCAGAGGTACTGCTAGTGGAATCTTTGCCCTGTCCGCTTTGACCAGTGTTGTTGGTAGCAAAGCCGCTTTCACCCTGTGCATGACTGATATCAATAGATCCGGTGGTAGTCGCCAATGGGCAAACTGTTGTCGAAACGAGAATTGTCTCGGTGGTAACAAATGTGACCTTGGACCGAGCAGGACAGTCGGTTACAGTCTGAGGGCAGGCGGTGATAGTGGCAGTACGAGTACTGAAGATTGTTGAGGTGGTGTATTGATCGTCACCGGAGCCACTCTGATTAAGTGCCTTTGTCAATGTTGTTGCAGTTGGCAGGGATGCGTTGGTGGTCTCCGTCAATGGGCAGACGGTAGTTGAAGCAACAAGTGTCTCGGTGGTGATAAAAGTGGTCTTTGATCTGGCAGGGCAATCTGTGACTGACGAAGGGCATGCAGTGATGGTAGAGGTACGGGTGGTCAGGACGGTAGAAGTGGTAGACTGTACAGAAGATGGTTCAGAGACAGCTTCAGTTGGCTGGGGACCATTGATCAATGCTGTTGATGATCCAAGTTGACCAGTTGACTGCGCAACTCCAGAGATGGTGGACTGAGGACTAACGCTTCCCAAGGTGGCAGCAGGTGAGGGCGAAGTCTGTCCAGAAGTGATGGTGGCCGGGTTGGATTGAGAAAGGGATTGGGGAGGACTGGAGACAGAAATCACAACTGATGGGCTGCTGGGGCTGAGATGGGCGGGTGAACCATCTGAGCTGGCATGTGCTGAAGGAGGAACTTGTCCCGAAGGACTAGCTGCAGTTGGTTGGGGCATAGAAACGGATGAGCTTGGGACAGATGTCACAGCAGAGCGGCTAGATGGTCTCAAAGGGCGAAGGGAAAAGGAAGAAGACGGCCGAGACAACACAACCGATGAAGCGATTGGAGTGCTGGGTCGTGCGGAAGCAAGAGGTGCAGCTGTCGAGCCAGTCTGGGGAGTAACGTACAATGATACAGGGGTAGAGAAAGGAATGGCAGTGCTTGAAGAAACCGCATTAACTGAAGAGCTCTGCGAAGGAACAAAGACGGGGATTGAAGAAAATCGTGACAATGAAGGAATAGGAGATGGCTTCACAATTGCAACACTTGGAGACGAAAGACTTGCGGCGAAAGAAGATGGCCTTGCGGAGGACGATGAAGGGATTGAGGAGCTGATCGGAACTGCCGAAGAAGGGCTAGCAGAAGGCGAAGGTGTAGCGATAGATCCGTTGGGGGTGGTGATCGCCAACACAGTGGAGGAGGCTTGTGGCGAAGATGTTGGTACAGCAGTCGGAGTAATTGTGCTTGTACTACAAGATGTAGTTGGAACACCATTGCTCATTTGAATATTGTCAATGTCAATCTTATCGGCGGTATATCTACCAGAGCTTTCTTGACACCAGGCGTAGATCTCGAGCAGATGGGTTCCATCAGTGGTGGGCGTAAAGGTTGTTGAGAAGGTCGACCAAGTAAAGCCAGAATTTGCAGCAGCGGTTCCAATCGACGATCCAAACGAGTTCATATACCAGTAGACGTGGCAGACTACCGCACCATTGCCGACATTGTGCTTGACGCGCCAATCCAGTGAAGCTGTGTATGTAGATCCGGCCTGGAACCCATCGAGGTACTGATAGAAAAGAAGAGAGCGTACTTGGGTCTCTGATGCTTCACTGTGGTGTGTCAGTTGAATTTTACCAATTCAAAAAGTAGGGCTTCGTACAGGTAGTAACTACCATCTGCGGCATCGCCGCTCACCACAGACCCAGTAGTGCCAGAAGCATATCCCCAATTGGTGAACCCATCCTCGAAAGATGGATTCTGAACTAGGTTTGGAATGGATGTGGCGCAAGTTACGATAGTTGATGCCGTTGAGGTTGGGTTTACTGTCAGGGTGTCGATCACTGGGATTGCTTTCGCTTGCAAGGCAGCGAGGACCAACACCAAGCCACGGGACAGCTTGTGATCCATTGAGTGTGTTTCGCGATCGAGGCAGAAGGAATGTAAAGGTTTGGAGACAAAATTTGGTCAAAATGTATGTAATTCAAAAGGAGTGTAATCCTCGACGGAGGTAGAATGAATGTAAAGAGTCGAAGACAAAAATATAAAGAATCTTTTGGAAACCCCAGAACAACATCTATATAGCAGATCTAAACAGTGGGCCAAGCTTTTCAATATCGGCCTCCCCGTCAATATTATAAGCCAAGAGCTCGTGGGTAAGCGAAATTGAAATGAGACCCTGTTCGTCCGCGTTGTGTTATCGGCATCAGGGACCAGTCCCACGATCTGAAAGAAAAACGGCCCCAAAATAGAGCCAATTGAGCCTCTCTGTTATGCGAGTCTCCATCAACTATTGAATTTTAGTGCCTTTGCTGTAAACCCAGGGGTTCATCTGCGCCTCAATCGAAGGACCGGTCAATATTGCCGATGGGCAACCAGAGCCGTTATCCATCGCTGGTTTGTCATTGGTCAATGTTCAAAATCATAGAAATGTCTGGTTTCTTTGATTTGAATGTGTTTTGTGTCGGAGCCAATTGTCACTGACAATTTCGTGTTAATGTGCTCCGTATAGATGATGGTTTTTGGTTTGACATGCAACCCTGAAGGTTTCAAAAAACCACTGATTTATTGAGAATGAGCTACTAGTACAGACTGGATACACATCAAATTGTTCTATTGTCCGTTGCTGGAGTACGAGATCGTCACATAGATCTCGGCAGCTTAGGTTTCTCAAGAAAAGGTTTCGTGTCGGAAATCCCTCAATTCTCCACACCGTGGAAAGATTTCAGCATACCGCGAGCAGCGTGAGCCCCAAGAGCTTGAAGGGTTCCCATTCCCATCATTTCAAGAACGCTGATGTCAAATTCGAATGTTGTTTTCCACCACTGTCTAACCTCGATAGCCACGAGAGAATCCATTCCTAGATCAGAAAGACTACAGGTTATCTGAAGGTCCTCTTCTGGCTTCAACAAAAACCTGAAGATCCTTTTGCCAATCTCCGTGGCAAGAAGGTGAACGGAAGCAGGCTGGTCCAGTGTGGAGGCGTCGGACTTTGCGGCTGCGATGAAGCATTTCAGGTGATCGTTGGAAGCAGAACCAGATACGGTATCAGTATCTCCACTGTTGTGGAAGGATGCCATGCGAATGTCTTTCTTCCACAGAGCACGATTCGCAGGACTGTTCAGTGGAATGCTGCTGCGAAGTCCAATACTGAAGCTGCCTTTGATGGCAGGCCGCAACATGATGAATCTCGATGTCATGGCTGCCTCAATGGCCTCAAGGAGCTCACCCTCTGAGACGGAAACATCTAACCCACCACCTTTAAGCTTTTGCATGAGCGAATCGTGCTCTGCAAGGTAGCCAACTCCATCAACGGCACCGATTTGAATGGCGCTAGCCGGCAGGCCCAAGCCCAAGCGGTATTCTGCAAATGCATCTAGGAAACTGTTGGCACCAGCATAGTTGGCTTGGCCAGGCTGTCCAATGATACCGGAGATAGAACTGAAAAGAATGAAGAAGTCAAGGTCCGCATGTACGGACAGGGAAGCAGTATGGAGGTTCCAAGTTCCCTTGACTTTAGGATCAACAGCAGTACTCCATTCCTTGATTGTCATGCGACCAAAGCTCTGATCCGAAAGCACCATGGACATTTGCAAGATACCCTTGAGCTGCCCTTGAGCCTGGGAAACAGCCCGCGTTACGTCTTCAAGGTTGGAAACACTGCCTTGAACAAAGTCGACACGGCAACCCGTACTGGCGAGCTCTTGGGAAAAGTCTTCATGGTTTTCGGTTGTCCCTGCGCTTCGTGATAGGTAGATCAAATGACGAGCCCCATTTTCTACCATCCACGTAGAGATTGAGCGACCAAGACCTCCAAGACCGCCAGCAAGCAGATAAGCACCTGATTCATCGAAGCGAGTCTCTTTTCTGCGCTGCCGAACAGATTCACCCAGAATGACGCGAGCTGGGAAGTCCCGCATTGAGACAACAATTTTACCTAGGTGTGCACCCTGTTGCATGTACCGAAAGGCATCAAGGTATTCAGCCGATTTGAAAGCCTTGATAGGTCGAATAGGGTGGATGTGTCGCTCCCTCAATAAGTCAACAATGTTTATCAGCAGCCTAATTAAGTTAGACTTAGAGCAGCATTATCGTTAGCACTAGACGCTTACTCTTTGACGACAGTTGGTCTCCTGACACAAATCTGATCCAAATCGACGCAGCAATAGCTACGGTTAGCCTCAAAAACACTCATGTCAAGTTTCCCAGAGCCTATCAAATCTCTTTTGCCAATCTCAACCATCTTGCCAAATACTGCAATGCACTTCCATGTAGCATGAAGCAGCTCGCCCGAAAGAGAATTTAGCGCAAGATCGACACCTTCTCCCTTAGTCTCCCGCATGATGTCTTCCACAAACGAGGTGTTTCGAGAATTGAATATTCTGTTTCTCGGGATCCCGAAAGTATTCATTAGATACTTGACCTTGTCCTCATTGCCGACAGTCACATATATCTCGGCACCGGCCATCCGAGCGAGCTGAATAGTGGCAATACCAACTCCCCCACAAGCACTATGAATGAGAATAGACTAAATAAACTGTTAAAAGCGAGCACAAACAAGGGGATAGAATGATGACAGACCTGTCCCCTTTTAAGATTTCCAACGGTGAAGATGGAGTAGATCGACGTCGCAAACACGCACGGCATGGTAGCCGCGTCTTCGAAGCTCAATCCATCTGGAATTATTTCGCAATGATTTTCAGATACCACCACGCGTGTTCCAAACCCACCGCGACCAATAAGCATGACACGGTCACCGATTTTCAAATTCTGGACATTGGGGCCGATGCGACGAATAACACCAGCCGCTTCAAGACCAAATCCATCATCCACGGCTTCAACAATGCCCATAGCACATAAAACATCCTGTAAATTCTTGTTATTACACTGCAGAAACTCATAGGTGCTGGTGTCGTCTACCTTGAAGTTCAAGCCAGTCGCATACGTTTCAATCTCCACGTTGTCATCTATGAGCGCTGCCATTTCCCGGTGGGTCCAATATAACGCGTTCAGACGGCCTGGCTTACTCGAGCGCAGAGTAATGCTATCAGTTGTATCAGACACAACAAGCTCCTCTTGCATAGGGAATGAGTGGATACGCCCAACATGCACGGTGTTTTCAACAATGGCATACTCGGACTCCGTTGTGAAGGTGTCGTTCTCCTGGCGAATCTGAAATCGCTGAAATACATCGACGATCTTGTCAGATGACGAGCTGAGATCATCGACTTCGCAAGTGGCAAAGTCAACAAGCAATTCCGAGCGAATAGTCCTAGCAATACCCTGGATTTGGCCAAATCGTGGATCCTGACATTGCATCTGAGAAAGCCTGGTGATCCAGAGAATACCGCAATCATTCAAGCTGGCTACCAAAGTTTTGAAAATATTGAAACGAGAATCATTTATATCCTCAAAGTAGGGACCTTTTTCGTCAAGAAGGGCAATCACGTCTTGGCCAGAAGGCAGAGGCATATTTTCAATAGTGCTACAGTTCACACTGTATCCCCTGGCTTCCAAACAGAGAAGCAAGCATTTAGCATCTTCTGATTCCGAAAGTGTCAAAATTGTAACGGCTTTCTGGGGCACAATTTCAAGCGATGGTCTAGCCACAATGACGGAGCACATTTCATATGGCTCTGCCGAATCACGAACTGCAGCATCAGGTGCGCAGAAACCAGCAGCCTTAAGCTCCGTTTCCCAGCGCTCGATACTGATATATGGTTCTTCTGATCTTCCATCGGCATCTCCATACCACCAACCAGCCAAAGGTCCCCAAATGTAATTCACCCATTTGGAAGTTGACGTTAGCTCGGTGAGGAGAAGGCGGCCGTTTGGTTCGAGCAATTGCCGAATATTAGTCAAGCTTTGGTTCAGGGATTTAGTGGCGTGGATGACATTGGTGGCCAGAATCAGGTCGTATTTACGGTCATTGAACCCCTGCTCAAGGGGGTCCTTGCTGATATCGAGTGTGGTATATTCAATGTTTGGATACAGCCCAAAACGCTCTTTGGCGGCAACAAAAAAGCCGGAGGAGATATCGGTGAATGTGTATCGAGAGTACAAGGCCCTGTCATCAAGGGTCAAAAGCTTCAAAAGTTTTGCTGTAGATCCACCCGTTCCGGCTCCAATCTCGAGAACTCGGAGATTTGGTTTGCTGTGTGTGAGGTGCTTGTACAACTTCGATTCATCGCAGCGTTCCATATAGGGATACATCCCAGTCAGCGTATTGTCTGCTACTAGAAGATCCAGCGCTTCAACTTTTCCAACGAATATGCTTTCGATGTGACTGTTGATTTTTTGAATGGCAATCGCGAAATCAGCAGCCGCAGTTTGCGAAAGTTCGTGCACAATACGTTTTATGCGACGCTCGATCACCGCATCATCAAGGCGTTCGAGGACTTGCAGATCGGCCGTTTGAAGATGACGATGTATCCATGATCGAAATTTGTGCATGTGCTTGATGGACGTCTCCATATCTACAGTCGCACGCTTTGTGTGGATCATGCATAGGTGTGATAGCTCCGTCAAAGCACGAATTTCATTGCTACGGACAACGTCGCTGCCCATACTGTCACCACCTTCGGAAACCGGCTTAATCAATGTGTTGGCGTCCAAAAAGTCAATATGAGGACCCCATTCTGCCCGAGCAGTGGAGTTCTCAGAGTTGCTAGGATCTTGCTCATCTATAACAGAGAGTCTGATCCCAGAGCTGCGCAATACAACTTTCCCATCAGCAGAAACACACTGACCGCTACCGATTATTGAGCCGTTAGGAGTGTATGACGCAGAGGCTTGAACTTGAACATCCTTGTGGCAGCGATAGATGCACATTTCTTCAATGTTGGTAGGAACCATAATTTTGGTTGCTGGCGTAGCATACCCTTTGGATGCAGCAACGCTCAGCAGCTGCAATGAAGCATCGATGACCGTTGGATGTAGATGATAATCGTCTCCATCGGTTTCCTTCGCAATTAGCTCGGATGTGGCATCCTGAGTCACAGTATCGGCGCGGATGTCACTAAGACGTTGAAATTCTGGCCCAAAAATGAGACCAGACCTAGCCATATACTGGTAGCATCGGCGAGTATCAACCTTACGCACGAGAGGAGTACTCTTCTGTGCATCTCCACAGTCTTCGGCGTATGATCTAGCCTCGCCGGAGCAGTGCTTGGTCCAGATACTTCCAGTATAAGATGCAATGGTAAATTCCCACCAATCGCTGTCGAGATAATCCGTCAGGCGATGGCGGCGCAGCGTCGTCATGATCTCGACTGGCGGTCCTTCGGTTAAGACAAGGGCAGTGCTGACGATAACATTGCGCAGCTTGAATGCTTGGTCTACCCCAGTAGCCTGTCTTACGGCCTCACCAATCATCGCCGCATATCCGGCGAAAGGAAAGACAATATCTTCGCCAACCTTGTGGTCTCGAATCCATGGTGCATTGTCTAGGTGAAAGAGATTTCGGTAAAGAATGTCAAAATCGAGACTTTCTGTCACCCTAACACCAAGAAGATCGTGATATTTGTGTTGACGGTTACGCCACTCCTTGCTCAACCTTGATTCATACCAAAATCTTTTCGAGTGATCCCAAGGGTATCTTGGGAGGTCTGACAGAGTTGAGCCCTGGGAAGATACTTTTCCTAAGTCAACAGTGGCGTTAAAAGAGTACAAATGCCCTATAGCTGTGAGGAATGATTCGATGTCATGCTGGTTGCGGGTCAAAGCAGATGCATAAGGAGATGAGTCAGAGTGATGGGCCTGGATTTGACGCAAGGGGCCCGCAAGTGCTGAGTGAGGACCGACCTCAAGGAACATCATATTCTTTGCGTTCTCATGCTGTATGATTGATAATATAGCAGACTTAAAGAGTACCGGGGATTCTAAATTCTTTTGCCAGTACTTCGGACCAAAATCGCTACTTTGAGTGAGCAGCCCATTCTCAACACTGCTGAAAAATAACTTTGTCGGCTTCTTTGCAGAGATTTGTTTTTGAAGAAGATCATGATACTGGTCACCTATCTCCGCCATGTGGTGAGAATGGTATGCCTTGTCGACTTGCAGTCTTCTCGCCAGGACCTCGGGGTTAGCTTCCTTGATTCTGGCCACAACGATTTCAACCTCATGCGCGTCGCCGGCCAATGTTACACTCTTCGGTGAATTTTCACAGGCAATAATAACTCCAGTCTGCAAATATTGCTGTACTTCATCAGATCCCATGCCAATAGCCGCCATAGCCCCAGACTTCGTCAGTAGCTTAGTGACCTGGCCACGATAGAACGCAACGGTGATGGCTTCAGTGGCCGTGAGGGCGCCGCAGGCATATGCAGCGGCTACCTCGCCACTAGAGTGTCCGACTACAGCAGTAGGCTCAACTCCAATAGAGGCAAAAGTGTCAATCAAAGCAATTTGAACTGCTGTGCAAACAGGCTGAGAGAGCTCAGCCAAACCGAGCCTGCTGATATCGGGTGCCATAAGCAATTCTTCTTCAATAGTCCATTCAGGAGCATGCTCAAGTGTTCGCAGATGTGCGTCGAGGGACCTGATGGTCTTCTTGAAAGCCGGAAAAGAAGAACTATGAAATAATCCGCCGCCCATCTGTGGCCATTGAGCTCCTTGGCCGGTAAAAACCATGACCACTGCAGGTGGTTCTCCAGACTTGTATGGCGTCGAGGTTGTGAGCATACCAAGTGGGTTCTTCACTGCGAATGCTCGATATGGTAGGTGCACTCTTTTGTTGCTTAGTGTAAAGGCTAGGTCACCGACTCTGCGGGGGTTCTTTTGAATGTAATTCTTGTAGTTAGAGATCATACTGTTCAGTGATTCAACATTGTTGGCTGAGTAGACAAGCAATTTGGGTGACAAGTTGAACGGTTCGGGAACAGGACAGATACCAAAACTATGAGGGGAATCAAGAATGACATGGGCATTGGTACCTCCGATGCCAAAAGAGTTCACACTAACACGCTCTTTTCGATCTTTGGGCCAGCTCAACGGTTCCGTTGGAACAGATAATCCGTAAGTATCCCATGGGATCTTTGGGTTAGGCTCGTTGAGCTTGATGTTTGGTGGAATGACGCGATTTTCCAAAGCCAGGACTGACTTAATCAGTGACGTGAGGCCCGAAGCTCCTTCAGAATGACCGAGATTTGGTTTGACGGACGTGATGATAACACCACCAGAGGGACCGAAAACACGACCGACTGCTCTAGCTTCGATTGGGTCTCCTACGGGGGTTCCAGTGCCGTGACATTCAACGAACGCAGTTTCGGAATAATCACTGATTCCCGCAAGTTCATACGTTCGTCTGATCATAGCCTCCTGGGCAATATCATTCGGAACGGATATTCCATTGCCAGTCCCTCTCCCGTCGCTGATGGATGATGTCGCTCGAATAATGGATCGAATTGGATTTCCATCGCGGAGAGCATCGGCTAGGGGTTTGATGAAAATAGCGGAGATTGCTTCTCCTCTAGCATATCCATTTGCGTTGGCAGAAAAGGTCTTGCAGGAGCCATCGGGTGAGAGAACGCCTTGTTCTGACATCGAAGCGGTCATTCCTGGGCCCATAATTAGGTTGGCACCACCGACAATTGCTCCTTCGCAATCACCCCTAGATAGTGCCAGACATGCTTCGTGGAGTGCAACAAGTGCAGCCGAGCAGCCAGTACGAACGACAATGCTTTTAGTTCAAAGTTAAACTTCATGGATGGCTCATCGTGGTGTACAAATATATATCGGCTTACCTTGGCCCTGTCAAATCCATCTCATACGAAACACGGTTCGCCAGCATGAAGTCTCCGTAGCCGGTGGCTCGGTGCTGGCCATATTGCTGGTTTTCTTTCGCAAACATTTCGACCCAGTCCTCGCCAAAATTGCCCATAAAACAACCAATGGGCCGTCTTTTCCACTTGGTCTCACCAGCATCTTCTATACATTCCCGGGCGACTTCCAGCATTTGTCGTTGCTGGGGATCTACACGCTCTGCTTCGGACTTTCCCATACTGAAAAATGAGGTATCGATAGAACCAATGTCAATACTTTCATCAAGAAAGTATCCATATTCGGATTTGACGCTGCCTGGCTTGGGCGTTTCAGAATAGTATGCTGAGGCATTGTACCTCGATTTAGGTACCGGACCATGAGCATCACCTTTGGAAATCAAGAACTTCCATAATTCTTGTGGTGAGTTTATGCCTCCAGGAAGACGTACGGCCATGCCGCAGATGGCGATGGGTTCCAAGGGAGATTTGTTTGGAACATGTTGTAAAGGTACCTCATCCTTGCTAGCACAAAAGGGTTGGGTGTTGTTTGCGCTATTGGTATAGTCATTGATCGTGTCGGCATCATTGGATATCTCGGAGTCGTTCACAATTGAATCCTCTTTCTTCGGGGTATTGGTATTCCCAACAGATGGAGCCATTGTATGGTTTTGAGAAGTGAAATATGTTTCAAACAAAAACGATTTGGAGTATAGTATTGACTCAGGGTGGTGGGCTACAACAAGAATTTGGAAATGGTCAGATTTCCCGGCCATTCGACCGATCCTTTGGATGTCCAATAAGCTGGCTAGAGCAGACGTCCACAATTGGATCGTCCACGTCGTTCGTGAGACTGGTCAATTATTGAAAGGCACCAGAATATCCATGACACATATCACCCGAGTCACGTTCTTGGTAAGCCGTGCGCGCAGCATCATGGCACCAGTAAATCCATCGCATGTTTAAACGAAACCCCCAGGTGGAGTCTCGCAAAATCTAGCCCTTGGATCCACGAGCGCTGGGGGCCTGAAAACGAGCATAGAAGTGAACAAAGGCCACTTAGAACTTATCTCACCGACTGGTTATTGCAGATACTAGCTAGAAGAGTAAGGCTGCCTTAGGCAGGTTAATCTTGATTGGAATCGAGGAGTCATTGGTGGATATAACTTGAAAAATCAGCCTTTCCCAATAATGGCCGGAAAAGAAGACAAACAAAAATTATCTTATTCCCGCTAATATGGTCATGGTGGCCACTGCTTGCCTCTGTAAGGGGATAATTTGTGGGTCGATGCAGAGTGAGCTGGCTTCATGCATATGTGTGTAACCCTCACATAAGCCAATGCATGGTGCGTGGCGTAAGATCAGGATTGTTCGACAAGACCGATCTTTTCTTAACATTTGTTTCAATAAAGTGTTCTGGGACGTATTTTCGACACTGTCTGTCTAAAAGAAATCCGTAAGTGGTTGATGTTCAGAGTACTTGCTCCCCATCTCAACTGTTCAGAAGAAATACAGTGCAGGAATGAAGAAGCTGAATTGTGGAGCTCCTTGACTAGGAGATAGTAGCCGATATGGACAATAGTGGCGCACCTGCAGATCCAGTTGGTCGATGGGGGCGGAAGTATCAACAGATTCCCAAACAATAAATCTGATCGAATCCGAAGAAGCAAAAATGGGATAGGTGCACAATTTTCCTAGTTCTGCATTGTTTCTCAGCTAGGGGGCTTGCGTGAGTGTCGATCATGTTTCCTGTTAAAGACACATAAGCGGTACCCGATGAGACTTATGAAGCAATCTTTTAGGCCCTTTTTTGAAGTCAATCTGACCAGTACTTTCGATGGCTGTTGAAGATGCCAGTGAGCGAGATGTTGCCATCCGATGGAATGGCGCATTGCATGGAGTACGATTATATCTCGCAATAGCAGGGTAAGGAAAGTTCAGAAAGCAGTCAACATTTGAGCTGAGCTAATGCAAATCGCCCATTAGACTCGCTCTGCCTCTTTTCCTCACTGGTGTCGAGGCTACTATTGTAAGCACGTCGCTGGTGACCATCACAGATGACCTTCACAATGCTGGCCAGAGCAGCTGGGTTATCACCTCATATCTGCTTACCTATACGGGTATTCTCTCCTACTAGATTTCTGTCAAGGGAAATGTCTAATATCCATGATGTTTAGGATTTCTCATGATTTGGGCCAGCCTCAGTAAAATCTTTGGAGTCAAGCCGACTATCCTCACTGCCGTGACGATTTTTATCGCGTTTTCCGCTGGTTGTGCAGGGGCTCAATCTCTGAGTCAACTGTAAGTTTGAAGTTCCCCGTCTTTATAATCACAGACGTGGTTGATTTATATCAATTTCAGGGTCATCTGCCGCGCATTTCAAGGCCTAGGTGGTGCTGGTATCTATACCTTGACATTGTTTTCAATTCTTCGCATCCTTCCCTACGAACAATATGACAGGGCTAGCTCGCTTGCGGGAGGAATCCTTTCAATAGGCCTTGTCCTTGGTCCTTTGCTAGGAGGAGCTATCGCCAATAATGGAAAATGGCGCTGGGTGTTCCTATTAAAGTACGTACACTCATTTATGCTTGAATTCGTTGCACAATTTAATTTAATCCCGGAAACAGCGTTCCAGCAGGTGCACTTGGGTGGTTACTGCTTTTCTTCGTTATGCCGGCTCATTTCCCTAACCCAGCACCGGTAGCAAGTGACGAGGCAATGCCAACCCCCGTTTTGGTAAAGATGAAGTCTGCTATTCACCAAGTCGACTTCTTTGGGGCATTTCTCCTTTTGACTGCATGCTCATTTATCATTGCAGCTCTCCAGGAGGGCAATTTCCAGTACCCGTGGGACTCGGGGCTTGTCATCAGCTTCCTTGTCATTTCAGGAATTGCCTGGATTTCATTTGTCGGCTGGGAGTGGTTCATGTGTCGGCGCGACATCAACATCAGCCCAATGTTCCCATGGCGGCTGACACACAACCGACTTTTCATGGGCGTGGCACTGTTCGTACCCCCTAAAGGCTCCGAGGCCGAAATTATGACTGACAAATTCATCGATGTTTAGTGGATTTTTCACGACTGGTTTGCCGATGACAGTCTGCATCATCAATATTCCGCAAAGATTCCAAATTGTCAACGGGAGCTCGCCAATTGGAGCAGGGGTCAAATTACTGTCGTTTGCGCTGACCTGTTTGGTTGGGATTATATCCTGCTCTGTTTTGGCTGGACGATTGAAAATGCCCTTCACTTATATTGCACTAATTGGACTTGTCTTGCAAATCACAGGACTTTTCCTGTTTTCGGAAATTGCCTCCACAACCGAACTTTGGCTTGGACAATTCGGATATTTGGTTTTAGCTGGTTTGGGGACAGGTCTTGGAGTATCCGTATTCTACATGGCGACACCACTTGTGGTGGATATGGAAGATCAATCCATTGCTTTGGGCATTGGAATCCAACTTCGAATGTTGGGTGGCGTTCTTGGAGTTGCAGCTGCGGCTGCCATTCTCTCCCATTATGTTGAGGGTCGATTGTCCTCCGTGCTACAAGCTGGTGAACTGGCTGCTTTGCTAAAATCAACAGAGGCAATACGAACTTTCTCGCCAGAGGTTCAAATTCGTGTCCGTGAGGTATATGCGGTCGCCTACAGCATGCAGATGAAGATGTGTGGTGGATTTTCAGCAGCACAGCTGCTTGCCGTGGCAATGATCTGGAAGAAAGATAATGTCCGATATTCAAAGGAGTGACATTTATCCTAATTTGGCGGAGCAAAAAAAGCCATTCTAACACAATCCGAATTGCTGAAATGGTAGAGTACACCCTATCATTTCTGAACTTCAAGAAGTGTTGTATTGGATCCGGGTTGTATGGTACACAGTTGAAAGGATATCAGGAAAAGTCATCAAAAAAAGCCTGTGAAAAGACATGTAGATGGCACATCTCAAAAATAGGGTGTTTTGTAACATTTCGAGGTCACTCCGGTAGAATCTTGATAGTCCCGAGCATCAAAGCCCAATACCAAAAGATTCCATATTCTGATTATGTGGATCACTGACATGAACGACAATTTTGCCCCGCGCGCGGCCGGACCGAAGCTTTTGGAAGGCTTTTTCAGCATCGTGCAGCTCATACACGCTATCAAGCTGGATCTTAATCTTTCCCTCTGCCAGCCATTCTCCAAGTTGCACCAGCTGCTTCTGGTCAGTTTTCACCATCACAGCGACATATTTTCTCTGTCCGCCGCCGAGGAAAGAGGGCCACCCGAGTCGCCCAAGGAAGGTCATGATGGACGATGCACCAACCTGCACAAAGGTTCCATCCTCCTTGAGGAAATGGTGGCACTGGTAGTATAAAGTAGAAGGTAAGCCAATATGATCGACTACACAATCAAATACGACATTCCGTTCTTGGAGCTTTGCCACGAGGTCCTTGTGCGCGGTATAATCAATGACTTCGTCCGCGCCCATGCGCAAACACAACTCTATATTGCGAGTCGAGGATATTGTCGTAACATGGCATCCCATCTGCTTTGCAATCTGAATAGCGAAGATACCGCAGCCTCCCGATGCGCCGTTGATAAGTACCTTCTCTCCCGCTTTCACATAGCCCTCTAGACTCTGGTACGCGGTCAATCCAGCAACTGGCAAAGAAGCAGCATTATCAATAGGGACACCATTCGGCAAAACCGCAATTTTGTCGGCCGTGATACTGAGGTACTCTCCTAGCGAACCAAACTGCACCGGCCGTGCGGGACACCCGTAAATCAGCTGGTCCTCCTTTAGATGCTTTGCGAGTGGTCCTGTAGCTACTACACGGCCGCAAAAGTCCATGCCGGGTGATGCAGGCATGCCAATGAGCATGCGTGCGGGCAATCCCATTTCGGGAAATTTGTAGTCCACTGGGTTCAGGGCTGCGGATATAACTCGCACCAAAACCTCATTTCCCTGAGGGGCCGGGGGTGCACGGGTAGCTGGTTCGAAGCGGAGGTTTTTTTCGAGACCACCAGATGTGCCAGAGTAGAGCCAGGCTTGCATGGCTTCGGGTTGGAACGAAGCCATGTCCATAGGAGGCATTGTTGGGTTCATTTTGATCCTTGCTGAAAGACTTGAATATGTACTCCGTTGGTCGTGAAATTATCGATATGTTCCTTTCCGAATCATTTATACATGGCGAGTCTGGGGATGAGGCTAACAATATTGCTAGCAGCTCTGGAGTTCTTCTTGTTGATAGGTTATCGCATAAAAAGAAGAACATTTGCATGATTTGCATTGACGCCTGAGGCAGCTAATGACCTCATTTGGTGATACAAAGTTGCTAATTGTTTCTTGCTAATTGTTTCTAGAACCTCAATATCCCAGTATCCAATAATGATAGTTGAATGTTAAATCTTGTTTCAAATGAGTTGTTACAATAATAAGTTCTATAAAAGTGAAGAAATGACCAAATAGTTTTGATTGGGCGATTCAACGGAAACGATGCGTCGCGTATCTAGCGCGTCATGGAGCATCCCGCCCTTGACTTCTTCAACCCTCGTAGACCACTAAAAGTCCGCTGAATGTGTCGGCGGTCTTTTGCTCGGCTGCTGCAAGGTCTGTCTTTCCGACATGCCGGTTCCTTGGAAGCTGGCCCGCAGGGTCGCCACACGTCACTGATAATTACCGGTCGATCGATTCCCGTGGCTAGGACCGGATCCGTCACAAATGCTCGTCATGCTGCTATCAATTCTTTGCGCTTCACGTCAAGACGCATTGCGCATCCTCTAGCCAAGTTACCAAACCTTACTTCTGGTCGCCGCACATATTCGCAAGCTCTTGGTCAAGAACCAAGCCACCTGAGTACAGAAGATCTGGCCATGGCAGCTGACACTGGACTCAAAGCGAAACCAGCGGATATTCTTAACGGAGATATACCTTCGGCCGGTCGCCAGGCTTCTCTCGACCCGGAATCGGATGAAGAGATTCCAATCGAGGCAGATGAGCTCGAGGAAGCCCTTGGGCGTCCGCCTCCTGTGCACAGCAGTTATCTTCCACTTCCCTGGAAAGGACGATTGGGATATGTAGGTTTCATTATGCTGGGTGTCCTGTATTTTATAGCAAGAACCTAACTCTGATTGATCAGGCTTGTCTGAACACCTACCTTCGATATTCAACACCCTCCGTCTTCTGCTCTCGCACCTGTCGAATTGCCTCTATTCTCGAAAATAGGCACCCGCTTCAAGACCCTGAACAACCCCCACACCCGACTAAGAATCGTCCAGATCGCGATCAACCAGCAGATATTGCCCGTGGACAAGCATTTGTCGAGGGGCTCGGTTTAGCGAATGCGCGCGATTTGGTAAAAATCATTCGCTGGAATGATAAATATGGTATTAAATTCATGCGACTTAGCAGTGAGATGTTTCCATTTGCTAGCCACAAAGAATACGGGTATAAGCTGGCACCGTTCGCATCGGAAGTGCTTGCAGACGCAGGGCGAGTGGTGGCAGAACTCGGACATCGAGTATCGGTTCATCCTGGCCAGTTCACGCAGTTTGGATCGCCAAGAAAAGAAGTCATAGCGAGCTCTTACCGTGATCTAGAATACCATTCAGAGATGCTTCAGCTACTCAAGTTGCCTCCCCAGCAAGACCGGGATGCCGTCATGATCCTTCATATGGGCGGAGTTTTTGGCGATAAGGCAGCAACGCTTGATCGGTTTAGAGAAAACTACGCTTTGCTGTCGCAAGACATCAAAAACCGATTAGTCTTGGAGAATGACGATGTCAGCTGGTCTGTTCATGATCTACTGCCCATCTGCGAGGAGCTCAACATTCCCCTTGTTCTCGATTACCACCATCACAATATCATTTTTGATGCCAATAAGCTCCGTGAAGGCACGGAGGATATCATTCCTCTCTACGATCGCATAGCAGCAACATGGTCCCGGAAAAATATCACACAGAAAATGCATTATTCCGAGCAAACGGCTGCCGCCTTCACTCGGCGCCAACGCCGCAAACACAGCGACCGCGTTGCTACTCTGCCTCCTTGTGCTCCTACAATGGATCTGATGATCGAGGCCAAAGACAAGGAACAGGCAGTGTTTGAGCTAATGCGAAACTTCAAACTACCCGGCTACAACCTTGTGAATGATTTGATACCCTACATGCGCTCTGATGAAAATCAACCCTTCAAACCGCCCAAAAAATCCAAGAAGATTGGTGGTTTCGTGGACTTGGAAGGTTCTATTCCCCCACCTCGCACCATCCCCGACGAAGAAGTCGGCATGGGCGGCCCGGACGGCAGAGTCTACTGGCCTCGGGGCATGGAAGAATGGCTACGGCCAATGAAAAAGGTTGTCAAACCTAAAGTTGCACCAAGCCCGAGGAAGACCGCATCGAAAAAGGCCAAGACCGAGGGTGTTGCCGATGATGTCCCTCTAGATTCTCCTATCAAGATAGAGACATCGACGAAGAAACCAACCAAGGTCACTAAGCGCACGACCCTTTCCACAAAGTCCCGCGGCAAGCGCAAGGCCTCGGAGACTGAGTCTAGTGTAGACCTAGAAGAGGTCCCAGAGTTGGACAATGCTTCAACTCCTGCATCGGCGTCTCGTCGAAGCTCCCGCGCAAAGAAGGTGAACTACACTGAGGACGGCGTATAATTGGCAACTTGATGTCGACCTGTTTATATGTTCTTGTAAAATATTGTATACTAGACTTCAACCAGCGAAGTGCCATTCATGAAGTTTACGAAGTCATATGATTCCAAATTCCTAAAAAAAATCACATCATTTTTCTTTCACAGCAGTGTCACATGGAACCATCAAGATACCAGCAAATTGAACTTATTCATGAGTAATTTAGAAAGTAAAGCAGAATAAAGCAACATCCAACTGAACAACACTCAACACTCAAAACGTGAAAATTCTCCGAGCCGAAGCAGGATTGTGCGGAATGAACGCGGTGAGCACCCGAGTAATCATCGTCATGGGCGATCTCTTTCCCCGCAGGGTATACCAAGTTTCAACATCAGCCTTGTTCGACTTGGCTTTTTCATTCCTTTTCATGACCTTCCCATACTATCGGCTATCCTTCACTAATCGAGACCCTGGCGCCCAAACCTCATTCCCGTTGGCCAACCCTTCGGCCAAGGTCCCTTCTCTTTAAGCGCTCACCCAACACCTTATTTCCTTCGTTTCCTCGCGAACCCCGACCTAGTAAGCTCTCGAGTATACTCAGTTTACTTGTTGGCCCACTCGCAACTAGGCGAGCTCAGTCCCGTCTTTGGGGTCTCCGGCACGAGACCCTCCCCGCTCTCCGGCATAGGGTCCAATCGCGGGTCTATCGAGCGATCGTCCAACGGCAAGCGCGACTTGCTGCGCGTGATACTAAACTAAGAGGACGATTTGTAGCCTATCTACTAGGGCCACGTCGACGCTCAAGGGCTTGGAAAAGCACTGCAGAAGCCAATAGACCAACCACAAGATACTCGAAGTCGATCCGAGGGCCCCGCCCCGAACCAAACGATTCGATGGCGCAATCCGGGCTCTCATCGACATGGGGATCAGGCAGTGGCGATGGTGCCGCTGCTTCTGGTAGCCGTCGCAAGAAGGTATATGGATATCTCAAGGCGGCAAATGAACTGCGCCAAGCTTACACCTCTCAGTGGGCCGGTCAGAGGAATGAACATGACGAAGATTACTACAATACCCCTGGCGCCTTTCCAGATGTTGAAATCGCACGTTCAGGCGATGAAGAAATGGTTCTATTCCCGAGCTATGCTAGGAAACTGGCAGGGCCAAAGAAGACAGACGCCAGCCCCCGCCCTCGACGCGATTCATGGTCCGAGACCATCGACGAATATCGAGGTGCGGCTGCAGAAGCTGAGAATGATGATAAATATGTGCCTGCTTGGGACGAAACAGAGACTCCGGATTCGGTTGTGGCCGTCGATGTGCGTGGCTGGATCTACGCTCCTGGTCGGGGCCCAATGAGCCGAAAGCATAGGTTGATGATTGCTCTGGCCAGAAAACTGAGTGGAATTGCTGCACCGACAGGATCTTCGAACGATGAAATTGTTGATAAGATCCCGGGCAAGGGCGATGATGAATATGTCGACAAGGAAATGCAGTCGCTCGTTGAATCGGCCGTTGAGGACGCAGACCCGGCCTGGAAGAGCTCGAGTGTGGACCGAACCCAACAGCCCACAGCACCGCTCAGCAAAGATGAGTTGTCTATGGCAAATGCCCACCTCATGGAAAGACTTCGTCCATTCCTGACGAATCCGGTTGCGAGCATGCCGGTCACTGTGTTCTTCTTTGATGAAAATGAGAGCAAATCCCGGAATATCACGACAGATGAATCAGGTCATTTTAGCCTTCGCGCTGCACTGCCCTTTGTGCCCACCCATATTCGTGTGTTAGCATCCGAGGACCTGTCTGCTGCCAGACCGATTGAAATCATCGACCCTGTTGGAATCAGTTTGATCAGTGACATCGACGATACAGTGAAGCACTCTGCCATCGCTAGCGGGGCCAAAGAAATGTTCCGAAACACATTCATCCGTGAACTGGATGAGCTTACCATTGAAGGAGTAAGCGATTGGTACGGAAAGATGGCTAAGCAAGGTGTGCAAATCCACTATGTATCAAATGCGCCTTGGCAGCTCTACCCCCTCCTCGAACGGTATTTCAAGAAGGTGGGTTTGCCTCCGGGATCGTTCCATCTCAAGCAGTACTCGGGCATGCTGCAAGGAATCTTTGAGCCCACAGCAGAGAGAAAGCGAGGCTCGCTAGAACAAATCTTGCGTGATTTCCCCGAACGCAAGTTTATCTTGGTCGGTGACAGCGGTGAAGCCGATCTGGAAGTATACACAGAGATCGTCCTCGCAAACCCTGGCCGGATCCTGGGAATCTTCATTCGCGATGTCACAACCGTGGAGACTAAGCCATTCTTCGACAAATCCGTCAGCCAATTCAGTCCGTCCAAACGCAGTCGAAGTTCACCGGATGTAAAAGACTCTTCAGATGCAGTTATGAACAGGCCTGTATTGCCCCCTAGAAGTGGCACTAGTGTTGAACCGTCAATACGCTCACCGCCAATGCACTCGGAGCCTGATCCAAAAGATCTGGAGCTGGAGGATTTGATTGATCTTACAGATCTCATTATTGACGATAAGCCGCCTCCGTCCGGGCTTACCCACCCTACCACTGCACGCCCACCACCGGTGAAGCCGATTAAACCATCTGCACTGCGCATGGTTTCCACGCCGGCTGACCTAGCCAAGGCCTCCAAACCATCCTCGCTGCGCCAGGTCGCCACACCCTCCGATGCGACAGAGACTGATTCCAAACCACCTGCACAGGAAGCTCCTAAGCGCAAGCCAGTTCCCCCTGTCCCACCTAAGCGCGCATCTGCGCCGAAGACGGAGGCAGATCCATCACCAGGAATCTCCCGAAGTAGCACTGCACCATCAGGGAACGACATCCCTTCTTCGTGGCTCAAAGGTCTTGACAGCGGGTCTACAACTACGCAAAATCAGACGCAAGCTGCTCGCGCTAAACCGCCACCACCTCGCCCACCTCCTCGTCGCACAAACACCGGATCATCAATCGTCAGTGTAGACCAGAGTGCATCGACTCTACAGAGTGCATCGACTACTCCCGTTCCATCTACAGGCGGCATCCAGTCATACCCCGCCGCAGCCGCCCAGGCCGCGTACCAAGGATTCCAGTATGCAAGCGACCGACTCAACTTCTCCGGCTCACAGGCTAGTGGAAAGCGACCGTCTGTATCCAACGAGTCAGGCGTACCGCCCGCACCACTCCCCAACAAACGTGAAGAGCTCTGGAGGCGTCGCTGGGAGCGCGCAGCCGATGTCCTTGAACAGCATGGCGTTGTGCTGGGTAGCTGGCGAGTTGGAAGTGATGCACAGCCTGTCTGTGCGTGGTTGATCGAAGAGGCGGTCAAAGATATGAAAGCCGGTCGGAAGTAGGGCCTCTGACATGAATACAATGTATTTCAATACCATGTCTGCATATTTGCCTACATGGTACTTAAAACTTTTGGAAACAGGTTATATCGAAAGTCTTCCAATGAGACAGCAAGTCAGGATCTTCAGCCGTTATAAATTGATGATTCAAAGACAACCTTAGAAGAACGCTGAGTAGACCCAGAAAAAGACTGATAAAAAGGAAACACAAACGCCTAGAGAGCATATTTGAATATGAGAGTTTTTAGACGGGTTGTAGATAGACATATATTCAACAGGATTTAATTGCGAATGTATTTTTGGGATCAAAAACTGTGTTCATAAAATAAATTTGACCGATATATGTTAAATGGCTGTCCCTTGTGTTTTACAATTTGAACGTTGAAGTATAACCGTTGTCGATCGTCCACGTGTGGGTCGCTGATCATGAATTTTTACAAAATCGCCGAATCGATCATTGTTGTTATTGGCATAAGCACGAAAAAGAGATATACATACATCGCATGATATTTGATTTATAATATTATGGTTACATATTTTAGGCCATATGAACTAACCAGAGCTCGTCCAGGCAGTGCAACATGCTGACATCACCTCGGGCCTCGGCTTAATTTGAATCAGAAGCAGCGTGATTGGAGACCTGCTAGTCTGGGGTATTTACTGTGCACCCCTCGCCTGGGAATTCTTTACATATTCTCCACACCCATAATGCCTTCTGAAATCCTAACACGCGAGGAAGTCGCTAAGCACACCACCGAGGATTCCCTCTGGTGCATCATTGACCACCGAGTCTATGATCTAACAGATTTTGTCGACGCCCACCCCGGTGGCAGCGTTGTCCTTGCTCAGGTCGCCGGCCAGGACGCAACATCTGAATTCTACAACCTGCACCGCCAGGAGGTACTTGAGAAATACCGCGACCAGCTTTGCATAGGAATTATTGAAGGTGAAAAGCCCGAGGTCATCGAACCTACACCTGGCGCCCTGAGCCCCGTCCCCTACGCCGAACCGTTATGGCTACGTCCGGAATTCAAGTCCCCTTACTACAAAGAGACCCATCGACGCCTGCAGAAGGCAGTCCGCGAATTCACGGACAAATATGTCACGCCCGAGGCCCAAGAGAAGGAACGAGATGGTACCTATATTAGCCAGGAACTCATCAACCGTATGGCCGAGACGAACGTATTGGCCATGCGACTGGGCCCGGGAAAGCATTTGCACAACCGCACCTTGCTTGGTGGTGCTGTCGATGGCAAGGAATTCGATTACCTCCACGATATGATTGTGACACAAGAGTTGGTCCGTGCCAATGCCAGAGGATTCCAGGATGGCAATATGGCCGGTATGGCTATCAGTTTGACCGCCGTCCAGCAGTGGCTGCGTGACCCTGTCCTCAAAGAGCGGATTAACGGTGAGGTGTTGTCGGGCCAGAAGAAGATGTGCCTGGCTATCACTGAGGCCTTTGCTGGTAGTGATGTTGCTGGCTTGAAGACTACTGCCGAGAAGACTCCCGATGGCAAGTATTATATTGTGAACGGAACGAAGTAAGTTTCAAATCCCCATTCTGTAATCTTGTTCTTGGAGGTCGTGTGTTGACGAGACGCAGGAAATGGATCACAAACGGCATGTTCGCCGACTATTTTGTTACTGGATGCCGTACGGAGAAGGGCTTCTCGGTGCTTTTGATTCCTCGGGGCGAGGGCGTTGAGACGAAACCTATCAAAACCTCATACTCAACTGCTGCTGCTACCGCATTCGTGCAATTTGAGAATGTCAAGGTCCCAGTCCAGAACCTTCTTGGCGAGGAACACAAGGGCTTTATTGTTATCATGAGCAACTTCAACCATGAACGATTCATGATGGTGGCCGCAGTAGTCCGAATGTCGATGACCGTTGTGGAAGAGACCATGAAATGGTGCAATCAACGCATCGTTTTCGGCAAGAAGTTGATTGAACAACCCGCCATCCGTCAAAAGTGAGTTTCGGTTACCATTTGCACTACATCATTTTCGTCTAATACTTGACAGACTGGCTCGCATGATCTCCCTCACAGAGTCCAACCAGGCTTGGCTCGAGTCCATCGCCTATCAAATGTGCAACATGACATATGCCGAACAAGCGAAGCACCTTGGTGGACCAATTGGATTGCTGAAATCACACTGTACTCAAGCTGCCGGTGAAATTGCCAGCCACGCCACAAATATCTTTGGCGGTCGCGGTATCACTCAGTCAGGAATGGGCAAGATCATTGAGATGTTCCACCGCACGTACAAGTTCGATGCTATCCTGGGTGGAACCGAGGAGATTCTGGCAGATTTGGGAGTGCGGCAGGCGATGAAGAACTTCCCGAAGGCGATGCTATAAAGTTCAATCTAGTCATGTACATAAATGAGATCTTTGAAGCGATGTTTATTTCTGTCAACATATAAATACTTTCTGTGACGTTTGTATAGTTTGTATAGTTTGTATGCAGCCCTACACTTAGCCTTGAACGGAGTAGGCAAGTGGGGCACTGTAGCTCGGGCGGGGCATCTTTGTTCCGCCGCTACGGGCCAGCTCCAAGTGAGGTCACTTGTGATTTGAGAGAGTAAACCGCATTTCTTGCTTCTATCATTCCAGTCTATCTACAAATACTTTACTTTGAATCTATCAACAGTGTTCAAGATGGTTGGCACAGATGCCTTTCGCCAGGATCATATCCTAGACCTTGCTGTGGCAGCTATTCGGTCCAGCCAACAGCCAAGCCTCAAAACACCATATGAGGCCGTGGCTTTGATCGGCCACGCCTGCATGGTAGCGGTGGATTTCAGATTGGTTGGTCTTGGCGAAGATCACAACTTAGGTATGCATCTTCTGATTCTCATTCTATCGATGTATTTTCGCTGACATCTACAGAAACATCCGCAGATCATACTTCCCTCCCCGCAGAATGGAACACTAACGACACATTTGCCTTTCGATATGCACACCCACAATCTAAGACACAGTATCTGCTCAAAGTGAGTCGAATAGGAAGCAATGCTGTGGTCTTTGCGCTCGCTTTAGGCGACGACCGCACCAGCTCTTTCGACGTTGCCACCAAAGAGTTCGTCTCAACCACCGCCCTCCCTCTATCCGACGCCGAAAACCTCACCGCCTCTCTACGGGATGTATTCATTTCGCCAGCTCGATTGGGCGATTTAGTTGGACTCTTCAAAATCAACGTCATCCAGAGACTTGCATCCGGTTTGCACCCGGAAGACTACGAGGTTACAGGCCAGCCGCCAAGGGAACTACCAGCGGAAAGGAAACAACGTGACGCTCTACGAGATGACTCTCTTCCCCAACCTGCCCGTCCACGTCCATTAGATGACCCTCTGGCGGCAGCTCCCCAGCGCTCCAAGCCTCCAGTAGACTTTGCCCCTCCTGGGTTTGAAGATGAGCATCAAATGAACCGCTACCCGGAGAGATATCTAGGGGGACTTGGAAGCGGTCCACCAGGGCTCGGAGGAGGACCAGCAGGTCTTGGTGATGGCCCAGCAGGGCTAGGAGACCCAGGCAGTATTGGAAGACGAGATCTTTACCCACAAGGGCTTGCCCCCAATGATCCGTTCAACGGACGTATGGGTGGCTATGGTTCGGGTGGTGGTATGCATCCTACCTTTGATGACCCCCTCTTTGGTGGAAGAGGGAATGGTAGTGGTGGCTATGATCCCAGGGCACCTCCTGGAGCAAGATATGACCCAGTAGGACCAGGTGAGCCACCTGTTGGTCGGAACCGTGGCCCATTCGGTAACAATGGACGAGGTGGAGGAGGCTTTGGAGGCTTTGGTGGTGGGTTTGGCGGGGACATAATTTAATATGTTATAATTAACCACGAAAGATACGTTCGCTTATAAATTTCAGCAAATATACTTTGAACAATGAAAAACAAAGACCTCGCCATCACTTAACAATCACATCTCTTTCATGTACGATGTCGTAGTTGGAGAAATTACGTACGGGCGGCAAAGCGGTGTGTGGCTGAAATGCGAAGTGTGGCGCATCTTGCTTTCACCACTCTCAACTTGACCTTCCCGAACTCCCATCTCTTCTCCCTTTCTCGCGTTCCCAAGTCCATCCCCTTATCCCTTGAATCGATCTTGGGAAAATTGTCTTTTAATTGAATTGTCATCTGGAGCGTAAATCTCCTTGTTTTTCAGACCCCCACGATATCTGCGCCCATCCACGAATTCCGTTGTTTTCTCACGAGACCGCCCCTCCCCCAGCTGGCCCCTCCTTTTCAGCCAGCTGAGCACACCCGACGCAATGGATAACAACATGGAAATCGATACTGCGCGGTCCCCCGAGCCACACCGTCTGTCGCCAACGAGTGACCCCGGGTCCATACCGACTCTGGATGGATGGATTGAGAGTTTGATGACTTGCAAGCAATTAGCGGAGGAGGACGTGCGGCGGCTATGCGATCGGGTTGGTTCCTTGGTTTGACAATCTATGGCTGAATTGAAATTGATCATTTGTGTGTCTTTGCAGGCAAGAGAGGTTCTGCAGGAGGAGTCCAATGTGCAGCCAGTGGTATGTTGTTCCTCGGTCGGGATGTTGTCATGTCCGCCCAGCCCACTGACCACCCCGATAGAAATGCCCAGTGACGGTCTGCGGTGATATACACGGACAGTTCCACGACCTAATGGAACTTTTCCGTATCGGTGGTCCTAATCCGGATACAAACTACCTCTTCATGGGTGAGTAGGCTTCGGTCGGATGAAGGCGTTGTGGAGTAAAATTCCTAATTTCTCTTGAATATAGGCGATTATGTCGACCGTGGCTACTATTCAGTTGAGACTGTCACCCTCTTGGTCTCCTTGAAGATTCGTTACCCACAGCGTATTACCATTCTCCGTGGCAACCACGAGTCCCGACAGATCACACAGGTCTACGGCTTCTATGACGAATGCCTCCGCAAATATGGCAACGCTAATGTGTGGAAATACTTCACCGACCTCTTCGACTACCTTCCCCTCACTGCTCTCATCGAAAACCAGATCTTCTGTCTTCACGGTGGACTGAGTCCGTCCATCGATACCCTCGACAACATCCGGTCGCTTGATCGCATCCAAGAAGTTCCCCATGAGGGTCCTATGTGTGATTTGCTCTGGAGTGACCCCGACGACCGATGCGGATGGGGAATATCCCCCAGAGGTGCTGGATACACATTCGGCCAGGATATCTCTGAAGCATTCAACCACAACAATGGCTTGACTCTGGTGGCACGTGCCCATCAATTGGTGATGGAAGGATATAACTGGTCGCAGGATCGCAACGTCGTCACGATTTTCTCAGGTATGACTCTCGTTGCCGGGCTTGTACAGACCCAAATGACTAACCGGACCCCTAGCCCCAAATTACTGTTACCGCTGCGGCAACCAAGCCGCGATTATGGAGATCGACGAGCATCTGAAATACACATTGTGAGTATATGGGTATACCCCATATTCCTACAGGTCACTCTTTTCATGCAAGCTACTAACACCTGCCCAGCCTACAATTCGACCCCTGCCCCCGAGCGGGAGAACCTATGGTATCGAGGCGCACACCGGATTATTTCCTGTGATAGATTTCATTTTCCTCCTTTCGAAAGGCACTTGGACTGGCGGAGAATGGGGGCTGCATTCGAACAGGGCTCTCGCCTACTTAATTCTGTATGGTTCAATGCCTGGCCACTTGTTGATACCAATCATGAAAATAAAAGACCATTTGCAAGATCAGTTCCTTGAGGCTGTAGGAGTACTCGGAGGGTGTGACAGATTATGACTTCGGTTCCTTAATTACTGTGGGGCTGTTTAGGAGTTCACATCCTTACTTGGAATGACATGCATTTCAAATTTATTTTCTCGCAAGTTGGGAACTAGAACAAAAGACTACCAGATAACCATGAGCTTGAACTCGTCTGTTTAGTTATCTTTTCCTGGTACATATGTATGATACTGTAAGGCTCCGTAAATCTCCAGTATCAAGGCTATCCATCTAGTGATCGTCTACATTTCGGCTTCCATCATGCTTTTTCTTGGAGCTCACTCATATGGATCATTATGTAAAATTTGATTATATTTGTAATGTACATCATCAAACCCCTGGAGCACAACGAAAGTGCTCTATTTTGTTTCCGTCAAATCACGAGACATGCTACTGCCTCGACTCTCAAGCTCTCGCTCGCCTTCCTTTTGAAGGGCGCTTTCAGTTTGGAAACCTTGTGTTTTCTCTTCGTTATCCTCAACGCCTCGATAATGGCGCACTTTCGAGCTACCATTTGGAACCCAGAATCGTTGGTCGACACGAGCAACGAAAAAGAGAGCCACAACCATGATATCGATACCAAAGTCAAACACATAGAAGCAAGCTTTGCTGTGGTACCAGGCAGGATGTGTGAAAGGACGAGGCTTCATCCAAGATGTAGCAGCGCGGAATGAAGCGCCAAGGCAAAGAAGTACAGCGACAAGGCTGACAATGAACACTTTAGCGACCCAGGTGCCGGAGCCAAATTGTTCCATTCGCTTCCTGTTTGGCGACAGAAGAACAGCCAAAAGAAGGGGCATGGGCAGGAATGAGATAATAGCGAAGTATGTCTGGCCGTAGAGTTGAATGTCGCGATCGATCCGGAGGGTGTTGGTGTTCAAAGTGTACATACTCTGAACAACACAAGTAATGACCATAATTATAGTAACCACAACGAGACCATAGAGCACCTTAAATGCCCAAGATACAGGACGAGACCATCCTATAATTGGATAGACAGCCCGGAACATACGCTGTGCGTAGAGCAAGTTTAAGATAAATAGCAACAGCACACCAGCGGCAACGAAGATCTGTGCCGCGATAGCAAGACTGATATTTGTTGGATGACAAGCCCAAGCAATGCGAATTGCATTAGCGACGATTCGGGACATGCAGAAACCGAATGTCATGGCTGATGGAATGAATTTGTGTCCTCTGGCGAGGTTGCGGCGGAATAGGGTCATGTGGCAGGCGGCGCCAGCGACGAACAGAGCGAGGAAGACGGCGCATATTGGTACATCGAGGGGAATCGTTGGGCGCAGGCCCATTCCGGCTGTTTTGGGCATATAGGGTCCTCCCATTTTCTGAGATTCAGTTAGAATTCAATGTTCTGAATGGGTAGGTGAGGGTTTGGGCACGGACTATTGTCAAATCGATAGAGATTCGGTAAACGTAAGGAACATCCAAGCTTGTTATAGGGCTTTAATGTTGAACTTGAAGAATGTGAGAATCAATATTCTAGAAAGATTACTCTGAATCCATGGGCTTGAAGGATAACGAAACGTAGGCACAGTGTACTCTATATGTTTGCAACAAACCAAGACGCTAGAGATAACCCTGAGTTCGAGCCGCTTCCTAACGCCGGTATGCCTTTAACAGCGAGATCTGCAGGTCATGTTTTGAAGATCGGGGTCTATATAATGCGATTTTCCCGTCTCTGAGGAGAATAATGGCCAACCAAGAGCTAGGGCTGTCGGGGTCGCGCTTCGTCGGACCCCGGATTTGACTGAGGACGGGGGCCGAAACACCGATCACCGATCACCGATGGGATCAAGAGTTGGACCCTTGAACATTTTAAAGAGGTTGGGTTGAACTACAACTTAGTTTTGGAGGGTTGAACATTGTAAAGAACATATCTTTATCTGCTATATCCAAACTTTGTGTGCCATGTCTTTAGGATGTGTTCCTGTGTTACTATCAAGGAATTGTACCATAGCCCCTTGAGGTCAACGAGAAATGTCTTTGCTTCTCCTCTTTAGTCATTGGCCATGTCTCTACTGCATTGATATCTATAGACTTTACTATAAAATTAGATATGTTACATACTAGCGAATTCACCGAGCTAACTGCTGCATCGCTGTCTGACTCGTTTATCACCTTCTGCAATCGGATGTGCATTGTCCCGTATGGGCTCCCGGGCTAGGAAACCGAGTATAATATGCCTTTTATTCCTTTCCTTTGTTAATCGGGAAATTATATATGGTGTCAATAAGCTGGTCGCACAGACAAGTATAGATGAACAGTTGAATGTGAAACTCGTTTCAAATTTGACAGGCGTTTTGACGGATAGGCCATGATGCCGCTATTTATAGGAACAACAACTCTTCTGGCGCCGAATCTTTCAAGTATTGGCTGGGCCACAAATTGATGCCCAGAGTTGCTGCCTTAAATAATCTAAGCAAGGCACTTCTGTAACCAATATTCACAGAACTGTGTAGATATTCAGAACACTGTTCCACCCCAACGTTGGCCAACGCAGCCCTAGAAACTATGGCGATCAACCAAGTCTTCGAGTTCCCAGTGCGCGAGCTATCCTCTAATCGGCTGAAGCTCACCCCGTTCGACGCAAGTCTGTCTCTTGGGAAGAGAGGACTGTCACCGCGAAGGAGAACTTACCACTCTAGCAGATCGCAAAGCATGCTGGCCCTTTCACCACCGGGCTGTTCTTAACGGAGGAGGACTTAGTGTCCAGACTCAGGCGTCGCGGCAAAATTGGCACCACCGTATTCTTCGCCGTGATCGATAAGACGAGACCTGCGTCGGAAGCCAATCCCGATGGCAGGGCTGCAGCATTGTCGGTAGAGGGGAGCTACATTATCGTTCTACCTCCCTTCCAGCGCACGCATGTCGCTACCCATGCTGTTGGCTTGTTCTTGCACTACGCCCTCGATACACCCGATGAAGGTGGCTTAGGGCTGCGTCGCGTACAGTGGCAAGCGGATCCGTCTAGCACCGCGTCCCTAAATGCTGCTCAGCGCGTGGGATTCCGGAAAGAAGGGACGCTGCGATGGGCGAGTTTCGTTGTTGATGGCGATGAGCGCGGTAAAATGTACAATAGACGAGGATGTCCGCCGTATGGCGACCCCAAAGCTCGTGGGCGGGGTTCTGTGTATTTTTCCATGTGTTGGGATGATTCCCTTGAGAGAAAACGAGAGCTCGTTGATGAGCGGATGGCTAAGTGAATGCTTCCGGGGCTAGGCGGCTATAGGATAGAAACATATGCCTAGGTACATCGGGCCGACCAGAGTACTGCGGGGTTGCAAAGATGAACCGCTTATGAACTTGGATGTCCAACCCTTTTGCGTCAAAGGAAGTTTCTTCTGTGGAACAACATGAGTTCTAGCCTAGCAATAATCGCTCGAGAGCCAGACCAGCCTCTGACACTGAATTGGTCACTCGAGCAGGTTGAGATTAGTTCACCAAGCGATGATGAGGTACTGGTGGAGATGCATGCCACGGGTATTTGCCATACGGACATTGCTCTATCAAGAGTACCTAGAGGGGTACTTGGTATCGAATACCCCAAGGTAGCTGGGCACGAAGGTACTGAATCGCTGGCATTAGATTTTGTGACTTAACGGCTGAGATGTCTACAGGCGCCGGTGTTGCTCTAGTCGTGGGCAAAAACGTCCAGTCTGTAGAAGTTGGAGATCCAGTCCTTCTCTCCTTTTACTCATGCTCTACTTGCACACAGTGTGAGGCTTCTCATCCAGCATACTGTGATTCCTTTGCTTCCAAGAATTATATCGGCAGCCAGGGATCTATGAAGCTCAGCAAAGACAGCACACGAGTCTGGTCCCAATTTTTCGGTCAATCCAGCCTTGCGCAGTACAGTACTGTTAACAAATCCTCCATTGTGAATGCTAAGGATCTCATTCAAGATCTCAATGAGTTAAAGCTGTTTGCTCCTCTTGGCTGTGGATTTCAGACTGGAATGGGAGCAATAAATAATATCGCTCAGGCTGGCCCAAATGATTCTGTCATGATTTCAGGCTTGGGAGCGGTTGGTATGGGGGCTCTCATGGTTAGTTGCGGTCCTCTTCAAGAAAAGTTTCAAGAAAAGTTTCAAGAAAAGTGCATAAGATTAACATTTGATCTCGCACAGACTGCAAAGATCACAAAATGCAAAGTAATTATTGCTGTCGATCGAGTCCAAACTCGCCTTGAGCTGGCCAGAAGACTCGGCGCAACTCATACAATCAACACCAACGATGCAGAGATTTCTAGGTTAGATGATGCAGTCCGAGCTATTGTTCCTAAAGGCGCATCCGTTGCTATTGACACCACTGGTGTGCCTTCCATAATAGAGCAGAGCGTTCAATCAACACATGCTCGTGGAAAAGTAATCTTCATTGGTATACCGCCGAAAAACTACACTTTGAATATCAACCTTTCAGAACACATGAATGTAAGGTGTTGTCCTTGCTTTAAACCTGTAGTTTGCTGACTATTCTGGGTGATTTCAGAAAGGCAGAGCTATTCTCGGTTGTATTGAAGGGGACTGTGATCCTCGTATTGTGCGTATACTGATTCGACTTCTTTGCTGAGGCACTTTTTGACAATACTTCCAGGCTATTCCCCAAATGATTCAGTGGTACAGGGAAGGAGAATTCCCGCTTGATCAAGTTGTTCAGTACTTCGATGTGAGTGCATCATTGTGTATACTGCTGAAAGATCTACTGACCCAGTAGTGCAGGCGACCGATTATCCGAAAGCTCTCCACGGCATGAATGATGGGACTGTCATTAAGCCGATTTTAATTTGGAAACGGTAAACAATTATTTCACTAAACTTGAGATTTGGGTATAAATGGAAGTGAGAAGTGCGCCACTGTATATGGCATTTTTGGGGAAATAATCCTCAGAGAAACTGCTTTCATCTGATTGGGTTAGTATCTTTACTTTCTTTTGAGTTTGCATTGAGGGTTTTGATATCGATTCGGAGTTCCTTGCAGTCATTCTCTTGCACTAGGCGCAGAACAAGAATTTGGTAATAAGCATCTCCAGAGCACATTGTAAGTGCAGCGAGTATGACATGTAGAAGATCTATGATTATCAGCGACAAAGATTATACAATTTGGATGGCTTGTTTACTCCACGTAAAGCCTATATACTCTTAACCGACTAATGCCTTAGAGAACCGCCTATTATTGGGCCGACTATTATGTCGAGAGAGGCAGCGACATCCATCATAGCGATGACGCGCGATACGCCACCTTCAGCCTCCACAGGGCCTGATTTCTCCTCCTGAGATGTTTTAGCAACAGCTTTCAATATCTATTAGTTATCGTCACTAGAAAATTCTTGGGGTAAGGGCCAATTACCAGTCAACTCGGCGGGCGCGACACCAGACACGAATGGCCGCAATATGTCGAAAGCAATAACAGAGACCGAGTGAAATCCTTTGCCGCTGATCTGAGTGTTCAACCAGGGGAATCAATCGGTCCCTGCAAGTTCCGAGAGGCTTAGGAATATGCCTGAACAATAAAGCCGACTGCTGCTGGGTATCGTGCCCCAATCCTGTCACGGACCCAACTAGCGAGGGGACTGATCAAGCTATCTGGAACAGTAATACCTGCAAACAGCAGTCCGGTAGCACTTAGGTCCCATTTAAAATTCTCTTGGATGTGCAAAGGAAGAGTCGCATAAAGGCTCGTACTCACAGTCACGCTCGAGAATTCAATGAGCAGATATCCTAGAATACGGCCGTTGCATAGCATCGAGCGCCAGAAACTCATGATGCCAGACGAAGGTTCTTGATTCCACGCAATGGTAGTAGCTTAATTGTATCCGATGCAGGGCTAGTAGACTTAGATGATGAGGTTTCGGACGAACTTTCAATGGAGACCGGGGCTCGAAAAGATCGTCACGATAGTTTTGGTATTTCCTCAAAAAATAATCAAAAATACGCTATTTAGTAGTATAAATATATGAAGATCATTGGAGATTCACGTCTTACGTTGTAGTTCGCTTAGCCCGCTTATGCATGCGGGTGGCTACAATCTTGTACTGCCACGTATTGGGACCACATAATGAAATACAAATCAATTTGCATGATGTGGCTGACAGTAATAACCTGATTAGTCCTCTGCCCTAAGAAAAAGAAAGGAAATCAAGGAAATTCATGATGCAAGTCCATAGCTTTCACTGACCAATACGGAATACCGAGCAAATCAATGAGACATGGGGACCTTTTGTGCTGGTATACGATTTCCAAATCTTACACTAGGTTGAAATGTTCAGATGAAATATAATTACTATACCATTCCCCGTTGCGGTTGATGCTAGAGACTTTGCCACACCTCACATTCGAGCTTATGAAGAAGTCGCTGCTTCTCACCAGCGGTATGCGATTTCTGCTGATCCTTGCACCCATCAACAAATGGTTGATATCATGAAAATACAATTTCCATTGCTGGAGGGCCGCTTGCCATCAGGACGGTTTGAAGAACAAACGGCGCTTGTTATGGATAACAGTGAGGTGACTCGAGATTCAATGTTTGCCCCGCGCCCCTTGGAGCATACGGTTGTGAACACTGTGCAACAATTATTGGAGATAGAGCAGGGAAACGGTGGGCTTGTTAAATGTGCCTGAATATGAGCTGACTAGATCGGGTCAATTTGAAGGAAGTTTAGATAAACACGGACTGAGCAAGGAAGAGTGTCGGTTGCTTTCTGTTTTGAAAAAAAAAATATTGAAGAGATCAACCAAGTCGCAATTTAGAACTCAATAGTCAAATTTCCATTTTCTCAACACATAAAAAACTCATGAAATTGACAGACCCTTCGCTTTCCTACTCAAGATCTCCTCGATCTCTTCCGCATGCTTCGAGAAGTTATCCACCAAGTTATCCCACATCTTGGGCTCATGCTCATGTCTCTTTTCGCTATTCCAGGCGTAATCAGTGATGGTGAATGGACGGCAAGACTCGAACATGAACGCAATCGATGCTTGGGATATTTGCATCACCGGCGGTGTGTTGTCGGTAGCTTCTTTGAATTCTTCGTACGCAACGCCGTGGGGGACCACTACTCAAAAAATTAGCATTGAGCGATGGATAATGAAGAATGAACGAGACATACTGCCACATTCAAATGACACGCTGCCTGGCTTGAAGGCATCTGAGCGGCCGCCATAGTCACCGTAGATAAGGCCCATTAGTTCGGAGGCCGCATTGCGGTGGTAGTACGGAGGACGATATGTGTCTTTGTGCTTGTTAGTGATACCCAAACCGGGATACTCAGGTATACATACGAGAGGCAACATCCCATCGAGGGGAGAAAGTGAGGAAGTCAGCAATCGGCGCGGTGAGATCGCGGGATTTTGCCGTAAGCACACAGAAGATAGACGGATCAATGTGGTCGACAGAGATAGAGCCAACATTGACAAACTTGGTCAAATCATATTTATAGGGGACCTGAAATGCGTCAGTCGAACGAAGTCAACACTAGAAAGAGAGCAACGTACGTAGTTGCCATGCCAAGCCACGACATCATAAGGGCTGTGGTTTTGAGTGCTTTTGAAGAACTTGCCGCCAAGCTTGTAGATGATTTCCCACGACTCCTGGAGTATTTCATATCTCGCTACAGGGCTCAAGAAGTCGCGCGAATTCGCAAGGCCATTAGCACCAAGAGGACCCAGCTCAGGCAGCTCGAATTGCGTACCCCAGACCTCGAGAATGTATCCCCGAGAAGGTCCATCCGGCAAGTTCACACTGAAGCGAATACCGCGCTGAATAACGCAAAGCTCACCGGGCTGAACAAGCATGGGTCCAAACTCAGTTTGAATATCGAGGGCGCCCTGTTGGGGAACGATTAAGAACTCACCATCCGAATTAACGAAGGCTTTCTTTTTCATGCTAGCATTGGCAACATAAACGTGTGTTGCCAGACCTTCGCGCAGGGTGGGATCACCAGAGCCGGCGATGGTCTTTAATCCTGAGACAAAGTCAACCTCCCCACTTTCGGGGATGTCGAAGGGGTGCCATGCTAGCTGGGTAGGGGAAACATGGATGCGAGGGTTTAAAGGCAAGAAGTTTGCCTCAGTATCCTTGTTATCAGGGAGCTCAGTCTATAAAGATGTCAGTAGTGACCGCCAAAGAGATAATGAGAGGCGCATACGAAGCCCTGGTGGGCGACGGCGGGGCGGGCACGGTAGAGCCACGCCTTCTTATTGCAGTGCCGTGGAGCTACAAAAGCTGTGGCGGTCATTTGCTCGGCATAGAGGCCGAATCTCACATTGCGAGGACTATTTTGGCCGTGTGGAATTGTGCCAGGGATTGCTTCAGATGCGAAGCTATTCCGGAATTACTTCATCAGCATGTTGAATAGCCAGATGTGTAGGTTGAAAATACATACTCGTTACCGAAACCGGCTTGATACTGCGAGATATTAGCTGCATTCTAGCAAGTGTGGATGATGGAGAGCGAAATACCTCATAAGGATCGTTACGCCTTGTATTGAAGGAAGGGATAGTACCATCCTTCTGGGTTTCAGCCCAGTGGAATATCTTCTGATATTCCTGAGGGTCAGCCAAGGAGTCGGTTGAAGGCATGATACAATCAATGGTCTAAAGGCACAAGATGAAATAGACAAAATCAGGTAGCTATCCCGCTTTCTTTAAATTATTTCCCAAATTCTGGGGGAATATTGACCCCTATATACTTCAACACAAGGAACCAGTCCAGACTGTGGGGTCAAGAAGACCAAAAAAGCAACACATTCCAAGATTTCAAACACGAATTATTCATTCGATCCGTATCCCTGGGAAAAGCACGGCAGGGCACGGTCTTCCGAGGAACATCCGTCATCGCCACAAAGCACCATCAGCTGGACGCGAGATATTGGTGCCTTGGACGACTAAAGAGGTAAGTCGCTCTATAAATCGGCAAAGCGAGGTTCAGTCGACATGCCGACCTCCCGGGGCGGTGGACTCTATTCACACGGTGAATGGTGAGGAGCGTTATGCACAGACGAGATGGAGGAATAATGTCGCGACGATTAATGAAAACCCCACATGAGTCAGGACTGAGTAAAGGTGGAGGCTACGACCCGTGAGAGACTAAGATTTGGGGTGAATGTGGTAACTATGTGACGACACGGGATTTATAGGGGATTTCAACTGCCGAAATCACAAGAATGTGCGTTCGCGTCGAGACAACTGGTCAGTATGTATATTGTGATAAATTGATCTAGCTATGTAGGCACATACAACGCATGTATGGATTGTAGTTCAAATCCAGGAAAATTTTTTAATTGTGTACTTCTATATTCTAATTCAACAAACTGATTCGACCTGCTGTCAAAGCAAATACGATAGGCATATACGCGTCAGCCCCAGCCTCTTTCAGCACCTTACAGTGCTCAACGCGCCTGCGAGCGGCATACTGTGTCTCATCAATTTCCTTGCATTTTCCCACAGGCCCAAAGGCAAATCTCCGGTCATCAGACCATGGTCCATCCCCATTGACAAACCGAATCCAGCGCTGTCGCATTTCCTTCCCGACAGAACTGGCCGCAGGATTAAACGATAGATCGACTCCATCGAAAAGGAACAGTAGATCAACCGCGTGATGCGCACGACTGGACGGCTGCCAGGGATTAGGCTGGTCAACGACATATTTGAACACGCGTCTGTTGGCGTTCTGTAGCTTGTTGGCAATGACCTCGACGGGGAGGGTATACCGAGCATCGTTCACGAGATCCAGAGCACCCAATTTTGCAGCTGTCGGGCGATCGGCTACGACTTGATACATCTTCCGAAGTTGGGTGCCCCATGTCTTCTCATTGTCGAATGCCGCAGCGATTGTTTTTCCATCAAAGAGTTCGACACCATTACGCCAAATAACAGACTGCATCGCATTTTAGCAAAAGCTCACTCATGACAAAATGATACTTGACGAACCTCGTACTCGGTATCACCGATCATTACTTCCTCGACCTGCTCTGGCCGAGTTTCCCATCCTTCTAATTCAGGCTCTTCTTGGATCCACATGGTGTTCACATTGCACTCCTTCAATGCTTGGACCAGCACAGGGACCGATGATCGTCGCAATGATGGCTGACCAAGTTCTCGGACTTTTGCTTCGAGTGCCTTGATCAGACCATCACCTTTTTCCACTGGCAATGGCGAGGACAGGTAAAGCGTTCCGGATGCCATGACTGCCCGTTTCACAGGAGGGCCGGTGATTAGGTGAGCGTGAGTATAGATTGCACCAGCGCTTTCACCTGATAGAGTGATGTTTTGCTGTAAAGGGTCAGATTCTTCTTACAAATGTAGGGATAATGGACGGATATAAACCACCTACGGGATCACCCCCAAACTCCGCAATATTCTGTCGCACCCATTCAATACCCAGCCGCTGATCTTTCAGCGCCAAATTCTTCTCTCTACCATCTCCAAAGCTGAATATGTTCAAGCGGTAATTGATTGAGACAAAGATGACCGGTTTTCCGGCGTTGATCGAGTCCGCGACAATCTTGGTCGGGTCACAGATCTTTGAGGCGGCAGAACAGAATGTGACAATCTGAGAACCACCATGAATCCAGATAAGAACAGGCAGAGGCCCTGTGGTAGATTCCTTGGGCGGGCATGTTATCTCCAGGTTCAGACATTCAAATTCGTTCTCTACTTCTGGGGCAATAGCGAAGTCCTCTGGGATGCGGAGCAGATGGCGGACGTCTACATCAGCTTGGGGGCATCTCGGTCTTAGCTGAATGTCAGTTGACGTTCAAACAAGCTGCTGATGTTATTTTATCTGGTGTATCATACCCATATTTCGTGGCATCGACAACACCTCCCTCAAAGTCCACGACAGGCTTTGCCTTTTCAAATCTTGCCGGAACACTGGCATATTTAATGCCCAAGAATTGATGAATAGGCTCAATCTGATCTTTGCATTCAGTTCCTGTGAATGTGGCATTCAAGCCTCGGTGTTGAATCACTGGTGCCATGGCGAAGTATGTTGGTTATAGAACTATAGGACAATTGGGGAGTATAGGCGCCCGAAGTATGCGAAATGCGAAGTAGCTCCACAAACGTAGCTCCATTACCACGGCTAATATTGCGTCGTTCAATTCCCGAGACTTTTCCTTGAAAGTGAGGTCAATTGTTGTCAGCAATTATGAATCTTGTGGGGCTGCGGGGAACACTTTCGGATGTGGGGAGTCCTCGGTTTTGCCGGATGCATGCTATGTTGGTGTTAGGGTTGGTACAAGTCCATGAATTTCTAGTCTTTATTTACTTTGTATTTTGGTAAAGCTCTGATCGTCTAGCTTTCTGTCTTCCTGGATCAGAAATCCACATCAATTCATGATCATGGTATCTATTGAAGTTGGTACATAGTACAAAATGAAATGTATACGCTCGAATATTATGCATGTAATTTTAGTTCAAGAGGTAGTGCTCTCCGTCACTGAAACTTCATCTTCCGATTTGGCTGGCTTCAAAATCCATCCACCAAGGAATAGCAAGGCCGGAACCGAGGTAAAAGCGGCAATTAATGCTAATGCCCATCCCATCGTTCCCCATCCTGCATTTTGACGAATAAAGCCCGCGAAAAATGGCCCGATAAGGGCACCGGCCGCGAAACCCATGTTGACCAGGCCAAAAGCAAGAGCCATGGCTCCACCACGGCCAAAGATACCGGGCGTTTCATCCTCCTTTTCCTTTACGGCATGGAAGGTCTCGGCAACAAGAGGTGGCATAGCTACGGCAAAGCAGAGACCCACCAGAGCAAGGAGGGCACATAGTAGAATCTTGTGATGCATGGAATTATCGGTCACAAGCCGAAGGAGCACCAGCACAGGGACAGAAGACAGAAATGCTGTGGCTGTGAAGTAGCGACAGGATTTGGGAAATCTGTCGATGGCCCATCCGGTAATTGGATCCATGAGGTGTGGCACCATGAGCGGGATGAAGATCAATCCTTGGCCACTTTGCTGCCATCCGAATGTTTCTTGCACAAACAGTGGTAGCACACTGTCGAAGGAGGCCAAGACGAGAGAAATAACGAAGTATCCCCAGAGAGATACGACGAGACGGGGTGAGCTTAATAAGGTCGTGACACGCGCGAAAGCACTGATTGAAGGAGGATCGTTCTGGGAGGTGAGTGTGTCTGACCCAGTTCTCGGTATTACGGGGGTTTCAGTAGACGCTGCTGCCTCTGTATCTGTCGACTTCTCTCCAGCTGCCGGGAGGGGTTTCAACTCCGGCAGAAGCCATTTGTCGGCATGTCTTTTCTCGATCAAGATCAATCGAAACACGATATCAAGTCCAATAAAAGCAAACGCAAGGCCAAAGACAGCATAGTACCCTCCATGTTGGTAGACGACACCACCGAGAAGAGGCCCGCCCAACGTTCCAACACTGATAGCCATGGATACATATCCAATTGCCTGACCAAGACCATCCTTGCCAACGGTATCAACCATCAAAGCAAGACCAGCAGTCCAGACAATTGCAGCCGCAGCACCCTGAAATAGGCGCCCGACAATCCACAACGCAATATTGGTACCAACACACAGCAAAGCTGTAGCTGCGCCCAGCGCAATAAGACCAACAAGTAGCGGCCATCGACGCGACTCTGCTCGATCAGCAATGTACCCAACAACAGGTGCGAATGCCAGCAAAGAACCTGCGTACAAAGCGAGAAGAATAGAGGTCCAGCTTTGAATACTGTCCTCTGACAGTCCCACCCTATCCTTTAGGGCAGTCGGCGTCACGGGCACTATCAGCCCATACATGAAAATGTCCGTCCCTGCCGCAAAGGACACAACAAACATGATGAACCATCTTGATGACCTCAACTCGACGAATTTAGGTCGTTCGTCATTTTTCCACCATGAGCCCATGCCTTTTGAAACTGGACACAATTCTGTATTTGAAAAAGAAGTGGGTCAGACCTCTGAATTGACGCCACGTTAAGCAAGGGTGAATCGAGATTATATGTCAATATCTCAACTTTTCACAGGTTTACGAGTTTGTTCAAAGTGAAAAAGGAAAATTTGCATTTGACCTGCTCAGACAAGTCTCTTGAAAAGTCCCCCTATCTTCAGTTAAGATATTTGTTAGTTTTGCGAATTGCCCACGGACGTGAAATCATTTCCGTTCGGGGCCCGCGGGGGCCCGCGGACCCCGAATTATGGGTCGGGGGGATCTTCGTTAGAGCCTGAGATCTTCGTCTATTGGATTGTGGACTCCATAACTTGGAATAGTCTGCATCTGGACATAGAAAGAATTGAGTCAACTGACACTATTCAAAACACGTGGATCATACAGATGTCAAGTTGAAACCAAGTATTGGAAATTAAACGGTTGAGATTGCTATCTATAAAGCGAGGTGCAGAATATAGTACAGAGAATTATGCCTGTGGACATTTTGCCATAGGTTTTCGAATCAAGGAAATCACGGAAATCACAGACGAGCCTTGGGAGCCTTGCTCTTCAGGAGCTCCTTGACCTCCCTGCGCAGAATCTTTCCACTGGGCGACTTGGGAATCTGCGCCAGGAGATGAATACCTCCGCGAAGACGCTTGTGGTTGGCAACTCGCTCATTGAGCCATGAGTTAATTCCCGCAATGACGGTCTTCTCATCCCTCTCCTTGGCCTGGCGGCTGAGAACTAAAAAGCCGACCGGTAGCTCAGTGGCCCGTTCATCAACCCATTTACCAACAACAGCCGCGTCTTCCACGTCCGGGTGGTCGATCAGCTTGCCCTCCAGTTCACTCGGGATCACCTGCAGTCCCTTGTACTTGATCATCTCCTTGATGCGGTCGTGGATGGAGATGTAGCCCTCAGCATCGATAGTTCCAATATCGCCAGTGCGGAACCATCTCTTCCCATCTTCATCGACGTGGAACGCGCCCTTGGTAGCCTCCTCGTTGTTGTAATAACCCATCACGACATTGGGGCCCCGGCACCAAATTTCAGCAGGCTGGGTCGACCCATCAGCTGTGACCTCGGCGTCCTTCATCGAGTCGGGATCCACAAAGCGGAACTCCATGTTCGGCACGATGCAGCCAACGCCCGTAATCCGCTTCTCGAGACGGTCATTCGGGATGGCAGTTGCCAGCGGCGAGGTCTCCGTCAGACCCCAGCACTGCGTACAGAAGACTTCCGTCTTCCAGAGTTCCTTGAACTTCGCCTCGAGCGCAGAAGACAGCTCAATCGTGAGCGGCGCAGCAGCAGACATGATTCTGCGCACGCTGCTAAGATCGTACTTGGAGACGCGCGGGTCCTTGACTAGCATCAGCGCAATGGGAGGCACGATGGACAGCTCGTCTGGGCGGTATTGCTGGATATAGCCGAGGTAGGCGTCGAGGTCGAACTTGGGCATGACGACGACGGTCGTGCCCCAGATGAGACACTGGCAGACAAAGAGGTTGAGGCCGTAGATGTGGCTGAAAGGCAGGAATCCGATGGCGGAGCTTCTGGTAGGTCGCTGCGAGGGGTCGCCGGATTCGAGCATCTGCGAGCGCCATTGCTGTAGGTTGGAGGTCATATTCTTGTGTGTTGTGATGACGCCCTTTGCTGCGCCGGAGGTTCCAGACGAGAAGCAGATGAAGGTTGCTTGGCGCTCGGCCTCGGTGGGATCAACGGTCAGGAACTCGGTTGGGGCGAAGGTGCTGGCCATGCTCTCGCAGGTGGGCTTTCCGTTGAACGGCTGCTCACCGTCCAGGAGAATTATTCTCTCGACGGAGGTTCCCTTGGCTGCCTTTTCGGCGGTCTGCAGCAGAGACGAGTGGACGATGACGAAGCGCGCGCCACTGGTCTTCAGCTGGGCGTTCAGCTCGAGGGCCGTCAAGGCCGCACTTGTTGGGGAAGCGATAGCTCGCGAACCGATCAGGGCGTGGCAGACGATTGGGTATTCGATAGAGTTGGGACTGAAGAAGGCAACGACATCGTTAGGCTTCACGCCGATGCTTTGGCGGAGACCGTTTGAAAGCGAGCGCGTACGCTGGATCACATCGCCGTATGTATATTGCTTGCCGGAGACAGCATCGACGTACAGAGGTCGGTCGAGGGGAGTGTTGAAAGGATTAGAGAAGAGGTAGGAGACTAGATCGATCGACTTGATGTCGAGATCTGGGTAGGGTGAACGATATACCGTAGGCATTGTTTAAGGATTAATGTTTGTAAAAAACGAATTTCAATTTTCAAAACGAAAGCCAACTCGCGATCTGGAAACTTGAGGATTAAATAGAAAGAATTGCTACGGATGCTAGAAGTAAAAATCGACCAATTCCACGCAGGGGGGTTAAGGTCTCCATAGTTCTCCATAGTTCCCGTGTCGGTATAGGGCTCATTGGACGAAGCATTAAAACCTAATCTCTCTCCTGAACTTCGTACCTGTTACAGCCTCGGTTGGATCACCTTAACTATTATTGTATTAGTGATATATCATTTTGTGGATTATTTGATTGCTCTGGTTTACCTAGGCACCTAGGTATCACGGTAAGGGCTTGATTTCACTATTCAATTGTATATAGTCAAAACGAACTGACTCTAGACTGTCAAAATCTACACTTCATACCACCATCTATGTCCTTTTCACCTTGTCCATAGTGCACTATTGTACTTCGTATGTAACTATTCCTTGAGATACGCATAGACAAGACGCCAACGAAGCCCTGAGAACTGTGCGGTGGAACTGGTGGTGGAACTTGGTATTTGGCGAGGAAATAATCTCCACAGTAGAGATCCAACATAGACTTGATCTGCAGAGATGTGATTTTTCAAGATTATGGATCGAACCAATCGGTGCTCTCGGCGTGGATATCATGGCGTTTTGTTTTTTTTAACCCCTTTTCATCCAAACCGTAAACAATATACATTGTGTGCACATTGAAAAAGGAGAAAAAGAAAAGAAAAATAACAAATCTATCGATAAACACTGCATAACATTGATAACTCGCACTACAATGATTCTACCCGGTCGGTCTCTTATCACTCGGTCAATCATACGCAATGTACAAGCACCTCTCCAAACCCAACCCTGCGGTGTGGACCTCACACTGAAGCGGGTCTTGAAGTGGACCTCTCCGGGCGTCATCGATCTCGACAACAAACTTCGGCAGACTGCCTCAACCGAGGAACTGACATTTCCGAGATCTGCAAGTCCGGCTCTAGACCTTGTCCAGGGATCTTACCTCGTGGAATTCAATGAGACGGTTTCCGTGCCCCTCGATTCTATGGGTCAGATCTTTGTACGCAGTTCATTGTTCCGATCGGGTGTATTGATCCATGCCGGTGTGATGGATAGTGGATATGAAGGGGCTGTTGGTGCTCTGCTGCAGGTTGTGAATCCCGCTGGTTTGAGGGTTTATCCTGCTGCTCGATTGGCGCAATTGGTGTTTCACCTGATGAGTGAGGAAGTTGAGGGCTATAATGGTACTTATCAGGGGACAACGTCCATGGGATGAAGAGTTGGAATCTAACTGGTGCTTTTTACCTAGATAAGCCTACTAGATAATCTTTATCTTCAAGCTCGGTGATATTACAATTCCAATGACAAACACCGTGAAAAGTTTGGAGATTTTTAGTCTACTGTCATGAGATACCCTATTCTATATGATAGGCTCAGTTTTGATGTCCTCGCTTTCAAACGATTTGAAAATCCCATTCTTGAAAGCCAGCTCTTGAACATCCTTCAGCCAATCCCCACATCGATATAGCGGCGTATCAGGATACAATTGGGTGCCCCTTAGCGTGACCTGAGCCTGAGGGGGAGGCACCGCCAGGCAGCACTCCTCTCGGAACCTCTCCAGATCCTCTTCCTCGATAGTCGCAATCTGCTTCATTGAGGACGGCACATGTTCCGGCAAGTGGACAGGGTTGGGTGTTTCCCTAGGTGTATAGTCCATGCCGTTGAGGATCGTTCCAGTGACATGATGGAGCCATCCTGCGTCCTCGGTCGGGGCGGTCTCAATATAGATGGCGATGTGGTTTCGCGTTGCGCCGATCGACTCTGTTCTGTAGACTTTCAGTGGCATGGTTTTGTTGTGGCGAGGTATTCCCTGTTTTGTTCTGGATGTATGCTTGGGGACCCCGGATTTATAGGTCAAATGAAATGAAAGGGTTCGGTTTGGTGGCTGAGCATGTGATGCAAGCTGCAGTGTGATTCAACGGTGCTGAGACGCAGATCAAATCTTGCATCAAAGACGACTTGACTGTCAAACATCTATCTGCAGGCTCAGACAAGTCTTAAATTTTAACCTTTGTGTTCATAGTCTAGCATTTAATGGTAGTATGCCTTTGCAACAAGAGTATGTTCTGCAGCGACTTTTTGGCTTCTCCGCTATGCCTAACCCAGTGCTTACTCTCAAAGAATTTCTCAGACATCACTTTTAGGTCAGACAGAACCGCTTTCAATGATACAATGTTAAGACTGATGTTTTGGCTCAGTTGATAATGTTTCAAAGTAAGTGACTGAGCTTGAATGATGTCTAAAAAGTCTAATAAAAGCCTATATCAAAGGCATTTGGGATATTTCACTGCTATCTACTGATAACCGAAAGGATTTTGAAAAAGAATCAAAATGTCGTGAAAAATACCTGGAAAAAGACCGATGTAAGGATATGTAGAAAGCATACAGCTATATTTGGATATGGTCGGTTTCTTGCGGCACTAAGAGTAGCCAAATGGCCGAACTTGTTGGGAACCATGATGAGAACCAAGTGAATGTGGAGGTCGTGGATAGTGATTTGGGCGTTGCTCACGTAAAAGTCAATCCTGTAGAATAGTGAGTTAAGGCGACTGGGAGCAATCAAGGGAGATATATGACTAACTGAAAGTGAGCCTGGCGGCCGAACACTTCCAGAGATCTGCGACGTGGTTCTAATCCTTTTTAAAGAGCGATCAATCTCCTCATCTTAACATGCAGCTCTGAGTACTCCTGGTGTCCTGATTTCGAAGAGACAGACCATTCTGGATGCAGCCGATGTTGGCCTTCTCGTCTTCAAGCGCGAAAAAAGAATATGGCAGAAAGAACCCTCAATTGTCTGTTGTAGAGTGAGAAAAGAGAGATATATAGAGATATATAATGTATAAAGAGACGTATAGAGACTTGTATAACGAGCCGTGAAAAGAGGTGTAAAAAGAGAGAAGGTTTCGGGAGCGCAGTAGTTATTCATGTCCACAAGTTCAATGATTTTTCAAATCAAGAAAGTGTTCTTTGCTATTGTTCTCCCCTTCTTATCCTCTCCTTCTTGTCCTCCTCTTCCCACTGCTTTTTTTTGAATCGCATAATCCTATCACTCTAACTTGGGCTGGAGCCTTGACGCTATATTTGGCTTCGACGTCATTTACGTGACAACTTTCCCGATGATAACCATTCCAAACAGCTAGTGGTATAAAGCTCAAAATACGGCAAGAGCTATTGGAAAGAATAGGTGGAATAAAATGTATAATACAAGGGTAAGGTAAGATGTGCAAATTTAGAACGCCTTCAGGCTTGCTGCCAGGTATGCAAAAAATCATGTGAAAGAACATCAAATGTCTCTCATGTACCCGCTGTTCGATAAATAGAAAAGGCGATTGTGTCCGACGGAACAACCCGCATCAGGATTGGAAGTTCATGTTATAGCCTCCAGTCTTCGGATCCTGAACGAACTTGAAATTATCTGTCGAAAGGCCGAATGGGCTCAAGATGCCGTTGCCAAGCTATTCCAGGTCAATTCTGCCCACAAACAGCAAGCGGCGGATCGCCAGGGAAAAGTACTCACATCCTTCAACTTCCCCATCATGTCGCCCATCTCCTTTTCGCGCGCTTGGGTGATTCGCGCAGGAAGTTCCCGCAACGCTTTCTGTGCAACGCGTTTATCATCGGCCGAGATGTTTTCAATCGCAACAAGAGCCTGGTAATCTTCTGAGGCTCCTTGCAAGTTACCCCAGCCACCAATCTGGGATTTCGCCTTTGCGCGTCTCATGAGAATCTTGGCTCGAAGTCGCAGGACCTTGGCCCTGAGCTCATCCTGTTCCTTCAATCTTTGAAGTTCTTCCAATTCGGCCTCTTCGTCATCGCCTGAGATTTCGACTACGTCATCCTTGTCTTTCGCATCGGGCTTCGTTGCTTCTTTCCCTTTCGTCTCGTCACCCTTGTCCGGCAAGGTAGATGGAATAATTTTCTCCAGGCGATCGATGGAGACTGTTGCTGAGTCTACCGCCGACTTCCAAGCTTCCAGTTTCAAATGGCAAGCGGCGATATTACTGTGAATAACGGCAACGTCGTAGTCGAGGTAATTTGGGCAGGAAGCGAGCGCTCGATCGTAGCAGGAGATAGCTTGATCGTAGCTTGTGGCTAGAAACAGCTGGTTTGCTTCAGATTTGATTTCCTGGGATTCTTTCAGGAGTTGCTATTGCAAACATGACATTAGCAAGCAGGGTCAAGCATACGAAAGCTGAGCGACTCACGGCTTCTTCCTCCGCTGGGAAGTGAGCATCGTGGAAGACATCTTCATCGCCACTGTCATCAGCATCATCGTGGCCATTCTTGGGGTCGCGCTCGGGCGCATCGGAGGGATTGGCCATCTTGTGAGGTTGATGTAGGCGAGATCATCAACATTTAAATGTTGCCAAGAGCATCACGGGACTGATAAGGAATTCTTCCCCGCGTCTTATCGAATCCTTGTCAATATCCCACCCTTAACACGTATTGTACAGACATACATACAGCTATGGCTTCCAATGAGTGAGTGGGATGTTCGCCAATTGTGGCTGTTGTGCAACCCGAATTGACCGTACGGATAGACTTCCCCGCATCCGAGCATGTCTCTTTGACATGGATGGTTTGTTGATTGACTCGGAGGATCTGTACACTGTGATCACGAACGAAATTCTCCAGAAGTATGGCAGACCTCTGCTCCCCTGGTCAATTAAGGCGCAGATGCAAGGTCGTCCACAGCCAGAGGTCCGTCTTTTACTAGAACCGGTCTTATTACATACTAACAACGTATCTAGGCCGGCAAGATCTTCCACGATTTTGCCCAGCTGCCAATCAGCGATGAGCAATTGAACAAAGAGCGATTCGAACTACAGCAAAAATACTTCCCACGCTCGCAGGCACTTCCCGGCGTGCCAACCCTACTCTCAAACCTCAAGTCCACAGGGTCAACTGACGAGCCCGTGTACATCGCGCTGGCCACCTCGTCGCACCGCACCAACTACAAATTGAAGACGGATCACTTGACAGAGCTTTTCTCTGTATTCCCCGAAGCAAATAAGGTCCTCGGCGACGACCCACGGATCGGAAAGGGACGAGGCAAGCCTCTTCCGGATATCTACCTGCTTGCGCTGGAGACCATAAATGTGGATCTGCGCGCCAAGGGAAAGATGGAGATCAAGCCCGAGGAGTGTCTTGTCTTTGAAGACGCAGTTCCCGGCGTCGAAGCCGGTCGTCGTGCCGGTATGCAAGTCGCCTGGGTCCCACACCCCGGTCTCCTGGGTGCCTTCAAGGGCCGGGAGGAAGAGGTGCTTGCTGGAGCTACCGGCTCGCATAAGGAAGATGAGAAGGCCGATGCTGAGAAGGAGGCTGAGGAACTCCAGGCTTGGCGTGTGAAGGGTGCCGGACAGCCCGGCAAGATTGGTGACGGATTTGGTCAGATCTATTCCACTTTGGAAGACTTCCCGTACGAGAAATATGGCATTCGGATTCCTTAAACACTCAACTCGGTGTTGAGAGCTTTATGCAGCAGCATCCCGTTTTAAGACTTTTTCACTGTCTATACACTTTGATTAGAGCCAGCAAACAATTTACATTTGAACAAAAATCTCAATGGACGGTCTAATACTGAGAATATTTCCTTTTTCAGTGCAACGTGGACAGGGTATAAAGCGACATTAAAAAAGACCCTGATACACCATTTGTTTAGAATCGGTGTCATCAGAACTGTGCAATACTCCATCATTTAGGCATCAACCAATAAGTTCCGAGCCAAGGACTGCTTCGGGGTCTGAACGCAGGAAGGGCATTGACCAGACCTTGAGACTGTTATCAATATCTCTACCATTGCTCTCCGTATCATCGTCGTCCTCGTCAGAAGAATCATCCAGATGATAATGTCGTTGCCCAGAGCAGGTTGCAGCGACATTTCCCATGGGGTGAAAGATTGCACTAGTCACAACATCTGCATTTATCAGCATCGAAAATTCGTGAACATCAACAAGGTTCTTACCATCATGAACTTTGAACTCTGCATCCGGATCCTGCCCCCCTGCGGAGAACTCTGGGCTTTTCCAAACTCGCATGAACCCATCTGTGCCTCCAGCCCAAACCTCATGAGATCCATCTGGGCCAGAAGGTACCACCTCAATCTTCATTCGTTGATTTGTAAGAGCCTTGCGCCCGCGCAGGTGTCCAAGCATCTGCCCCGTGACACGCACATCGTAAACCAAGATGCCGTCACTTCTTCGCTCGGCGATGTACAGATACCTGCCACAAGGACTCCAGGCAAGTTGAGTGATGCCGCGGCCACCAATGTCACGATTTGCAGCAGTTTTCGCGATACTGAAAGTTCCAAGGGACTCGCCAGAGCCATTGGAGTTGTAGAGTCCAACGTGTCTGGTGAAAGTACCTGCGGCGAGAATTCCGTCGCCAGTAGGGCTCACTGCTAGGGCTGACACAATACCCTTCATGCCGATGCCACCACCAACAATCTGCTTGCGTTTGCTGGGAATTGTCGGCATCGAGGATATAGGTCCTTGCGTTCCTGGCCTGGATACGTCGAAGAGGCAAATTAGACTGTCTGAGCCAGTAAGGAAATGTGTGCCGCCTAGTGTTGAGGGGTAGATCATTGAGTGCGGAGTAATGAATGCCTCTGTCATTGGGTTCACGAGGGAATAGCTTGCCATTGAAACTGGAGCCAGAGCTGATGATAGCCGGATAGGATGGTCACGGACAGAAGAGAGGAACAATGTCGTAGAAGGATCCTGGAGATCGTAGAACGGATAAACTGCGGTTGCATATGTAGGCTCTGCTGATGGTAGCGTTGAATATGGTGATAGCCTGTGAGCGGGCTTCTGGTTATCCAACAGATCTGGTGGTCTAGCAGGGTCAGCTGGAGAATTAGCCAGGAGGGGAGATATGCGGACTCACAAGATCCACGTTCTGATCGAATGATCCGCTGAGTCTGTCAGCAACGTGGTTCCATCTGGGGTCCTGTTTATGACAATGTCAACATATATTGATGCATGGTTGTGCTGAAGGCTTACCATTCTGCGCCTTTGAACCAGGTCAAGTCCGTATGTTCATCGATGGACGTGTCATCTGAAGTTTGTTTGGACTGGAGCTGTGCCGGTGTTGACAAAGAAACTGGAGAGAAACGTAATGGTTCTTCCGGCAGTGTCTCTCTACCACGAAGCAGCTTTGTGGATGCCACACATACTGGCATCCCCTGGCCAGCGTCCTCGGCCATGTTGATAAAAATGTGTGCTTTGAGTAAACAGCAAGGCCTTGGATTGTTGCCTGTGCCGAGAACTTGAGATAGGTCAGACTCGATCAGAGATCATCCTTCCGTTTAAGTACATTGACTCGCAGCCTAAACAGAATACGAACGAGTCGAGGTGAGCCGAGCATGTATTGACCAAGATGCGCACACTACAATTTTACATCCAATAGCAGTTCAGGCTGCATCAACAGTAAGACCACATTTGATGTTTTCAATCAAAAATTTTAAATAAACAATAGACCAATGCATACATTAGCGAAGTATCAAGTACGAAATCTACAAGAAAAAGGCAAGGCCCGTCGGGGGCGGGAAAACCAAACGCCGAGCAGCTTCGCGCATTCCGCAAATCGCATTGTGTAGCTGTAGCTCTCTATTAAGTTATTGACGGGAGTTAAATAAAAGAAATAAGGCTGCCACATTCCCACCATGTTTGCTCCCAAGCCATCTGCACCCGCTGGTGGACTTTCTCTCAACACCAACTCCACCAGTTCTTTGTTGTCAGTCCTCCCATGTTTTCTTTGTCTCTGATCTCGGGCATGCAACTGGACCTATCAGCCTGATTGCCCCTTGCTCTGATCCAGTTCAATCGATCGTCATTCCACTCTCCAGTCTCCAGTCACTCTGTGTGGCTTGCAGGCTGGCTGAGTCACGCCGGTCTCACCAGCGAGAGAGAAAAAAAAAGCTAACCACGACCTCTTCACAGCGGCAACAACACATCCACATCCACATCCACAGCTACTCCCGGGGCAACGAGTACAACCGGCGGTCTTTTCGGAAACGCAGCATCTACCACACCTAAGCCAGCAGGAAGCTTGTTCGGCGCCCCGGCCGCAGGAACCACACAGCCCCAGACAACTGGATCCAACATGTTTGGAGCTACACAGTCTTCCGCGCCCAGCGGTGGCAGCCTTTTCCCAAATGCAGCCGCTACAACTACACAACCTCCCGCATCCAATCTCTTTGGTGGAGCAACCGCTGGCGCTGGCACCAGTACTACTCAGGGTACAACGGGCGGCGGTCTAGGTGGTGGTCTTTTCGGCGGCGCGTCGACGGCCCAATCTCAAGCAAAGCCGGCCTTTGGTAGTGTACTCGGTGGATCAAACGTAAATGGCTCAGGCATGTTGTGAGTGACCCCGACGTCGCTCGATTCATCTCATTCGCGTTCTAATTTTCCACAGCGGCGCTGGCCAAAACAACACACAGCAGCAGCAGCAACAGCCTAACAAGCCTACACTCTCGCTATTCGGTCAACCCGCTGCTCAAGGGGCCCCACAACCACTTCAACAGAGCACCAACAATAATACGGTGATCCAAGGTGTCAAAGTTGATGTCAGTAACCTACTACCGACTACAAAGTATGAGAGCTGTGCAGATGAGATTCGGAACCAAATCGAGGCCATCGACAAACACATCCTGAACCAAATGAAGATGTGTCACGAGGTGGGCGATTTGCTACCCACAATTGAAAAGCAGGGTGCGACCATCCCCAACGATGTCGACTTTGTGCAAGGCAAACTAGAGACCATGCAACACGCATTGGAGAACGATGCCAGAGATATTGATGGCTTGCGCAACCTTGTCACACGGGACGCAGCCGAGGCTGAGGTGGCCTTCCGTGCCATTGATACACTGAAACTGCCCCTGCAATACCAATCGACTGGCGGTGGATGGTGGTCTGTGCAGGATCAAAACATTCCCGAGCGATCCATGCGGTCGAGTCGCAAGAATACACTCGCCCTTCCTGATGGAGTTGAGGGTGACGCGTCCGCGACTTCAGTCAACGGTGTCCCCGTCAATTTGATCGACTACTTCTCACACCGCTCCAAGGAGATGAAGGATGTTCTTGGGAAATATACTGGTAACCTCAAGGAGATCGAAGATCACCTGCACGGTGTGGAGGCTACACTGAACCGCCAGATCAGCGACTTTGTCAGCTCCAAGTCCCGTGATGGCAATGCCGCGCCGCGGTCGACCGTGAACGAACTTGCCGCTGTCCTTTCCGATGTTGAGGCTGGAATCATGGGTGTTGCTACTCGATTGAGTACTGTGTCCGAACAAGTACAGGATATGTCTCAGCAATCTGATGGACGTTATCATTGATAGTTTTCGGAGGTATTCAGAGTCTAGTGTGTAATATTAAAGCGCCAATGTGCGTATGGGAAACATGACAATATCAACTTGAAGCACATCCGATTGATTAATCTAAACTTAATTTAGCCGCGCGGGGGCAACGTGTACAATGTACGTACATTATACGTTGTACGGAGTAGATTGGTTATATAATCAGCCGATTGGTAGCAATCTCCTGATTGATAATATTAAACGCATGTTTCTAGAAATTGAATTCTTCAGGCTCTTAAGCCAATTGAAAGTATTCCAGGTATCTATAATCTCTCTACTATCTGCTGGAAGATGATGAGTAATACAATTGATGCAAGAACCCGCCACTCTTGCGTGATCTCCCTTTTCTTAGCGCCAAATTTCTAATTTTGACCTCCACTTCAGCCTCCACTTTATCCTCCACTATCACAACATATGTACTGACACAGTTGAAACATCCCCCTATCCTCTCCCCATCTCTATTTCAACAAGGATTACCGGAGTCCGAAATAGCGGTGTGCTTGCTACTGCTTACATTCTCTATAGCCTCGCAATTGCCATATTCAATTAGACCGTAATGGCAAATACTTGCCATCAACGTCAGCAAAATGACGTGATTAACCCCTTCCTTCAAATTCTGGAGATGGAGATCAATGGGTCTCGACTGCGTCTCAATTCGTCAGGATCGTAGTAGGAGAACCACTATTTGGGTGCTCCTGGTGGCCCATTATTATTCGGTTGAGGTGATTCATCTTTGAAATGGCGCCATTTCCGTGAACTCCGGGGCATGCGAGATCCGTTCAATCCAAAATGGCGTTATCCGGGGTTGACTCACTCGCATCCTGATACTTGGAATACTTTGGATCTATATAAATCGTTTCTTCCTCTTGATTCTTGGGTCCATTTCAAACTTTGTTTTCTATCTTTGATCTGATAACTACTTCTTCACTTCAAAGATACCCGGATCCTCATACTATCATCTTCGCATATTGCATAACATATACTTGATTTGATATGGCGCCATCGTTGGAAGAGCCCGTGCTCACTGAAGCACCTGTGCGCTTCACAGTCCCGGTTCTGAAGAAGGACCTCGCCGCCAGTGATAATAAGTTCGGATATCAACCCGGCCGCACTGTCGTCACCAAACACGACAACTATGCACATGAAGACTTCTTGCCCAGCTTCCCCGATGTTCATTGGCCTCCTCTCGAATACACACCATATGAGGACAAGGGATTGCGAGGAGACCCTAAGTTCCGCAACCTTCTGAGAGACGCCACTGCGGTCTTCGACCACAACCCTAAGATTGGAACTGAGATCTACGGCGTTGATCTCGCCACCCTTGACGATGATCAGCGAGATGATCTGGCCCGATTGATTGCCTACCGTGGCGTTGTTTTCTTCCGTTCCCAGAAGAACTTTGATATCGATGCTCAGCGGAACTTGGGAAGATACTGGGGCAAGCTGCACAAGGTTAGTAACAATCATATCACATATACGAGATACACATACTAACAATTCATAGCATGCAACCACATCCGTTCCCCAAAAGCCAGGTCTGGAAGATGTCCACGTCGTCTACACAGGCGACAACTCAGCCGACAACCGCGCCCTCTTCACACCCAGCTTCCTGTGGCACTCAGATGTAACCTACGAGCTCCAGCCACCATCCTACACATCTCTCAAGCTCCTCACCGGCCCACCCCGCGGAGGCGGTGGCGACACCCTCTGGTCCTCCCAGTACGCCGCCTACGACAATCTTTCCTCGCACATGCAAACCTACCTGAGAGGACTAACAGCCGCGCACTCGGCGGACATGCAAGCAAACGACTCTCGCGCCCTAGGCCGTCCCGTCCGCCGGGAGCCCGTCACAACCGTGCACCCTCTCATCCGCACGAACCCCGTGACAGGCTGGCACAGCCTCTTCTTTAACCCCGGCTTCGTGAAGAAGATCATCGGCATTCCGGCCGCAGAGAGTGATGCCATTATCCGCTACTTGACGGATGTCATCGCCACGACACAGGAGATGCACGCGCGCTTCTCATGGGGCGCTGACGATGTTGCTCTCTGGGATAACCGCTCTACCAATCACAGTGCTTCTTATGGCTTCACACCTCACCGTCGCCATGCAGTTCGAGTCGCTGTTCAGGCTGAGAAGCCTGTGCTTGAGGAGACGGGGGTTTCCCAGGAGGATGAGTTGAATGCCTTGTATGGACTGCCGGCGGTTAACAAGGATGGCGCTCGCCAATCTAACTACAACGACTGAGTTTGTGACTCGACAGCCCATCTGAGGCGCAATCATTAATTTCATAGCCATTAGCGACGTACTCAAAATCAGCGAAATATCATTTTCATTATCATTTTCATGCAAAATCTTCTTTATAAACAATCTCAATAGCCCTAGCAAAACATTTCATATTTTCGATGTATGTAGCACTAACCTATATGAGCTACCAATGTTGGTGAGGTCTCGCGCGACTCACACCTTCCAAATTCGGACTATTTGCACCTTCCAAACCAACCCTAACTTGTTGGCGAGACGTGACGGAATTTGCTTATAGTCTTGTTTCTTCTCTAATCTCTCTTTCTCTCTTCCCTTCTCTTCTCCGCTTCATTCGTCTCATCGCGTCTCCGCCATGGACCCAAATGAGCCGCTAGTCTACGCACACTTCTACAAACTATCTGAAGACCCCGGTCCGCAAACGTCCCTCGACCTCGCAGGGTCATGCGAGCCTCAGTCTCTCATTATGCCTGAGGGCCTCGCGCCCGTAAATGCCGAAGAACGCTTGAAAAAAGTCGATCGTCTCTTCCACGTTGGGATCATGACGGAGCGCTTGCTTGCCAACGAAGAAGATGCGGCTGCCCTGAAAAATTATGCGCTGCTCAAACGTGTCACTGGGAATGTTTGGCGTGGGCTGCTACCTACCTTGAAAACCTCTGATTTGGTTCCTGTGCCTGTTTTACATGCTAATGGGGATGAGAGAAGAGACGCACAGAATCCTACTGCGGTGCAGCCTCAGTCTGATGCTGGTCCGTCTGAGTCTGCTGCGTCATCTTTTCCTGGCGTTCCGGGACAATGTGCCGCTGATCCAACTATTTCTGTCGAACCATCTGCGCCTGTCTCTACAGACCCTGGTGCTTCCGAACTCGATGAACTGACCTATTTATCCGAGGCAATTTTGGCTGGTCGTGTGGATTTCTTCCAATCGAGTCCTTCGCCGGCTGCAAACAGCCCTATCACTCATGTCACTGTTCCTAGTGGGCCTGATGTGCCTACTGTTCCTTCTTCCTTGCGTGAAGTGTTTGATCAATACAATTCCTCGCCGGCTTCCAATGCGGATCAACAACCTCAGTCTTCTGGCAATGTCATCACGGAAGAGATTTTGCTCCCAGAGAATGTCAACTGCTCCGGTGTGAGCGTGTCGAGTGACAACGGCCCTGGGTTTCAGGACAACGTGTCTGGCAGTGAGTTCAAGGAGATTCCATCTTTCTCGGACATTGTTAGTGAGGAGGGTTTGGCCTTGCAGTCGAGCTTGCAGAGCGCCCAGGTAAGTGGATGTCCCTTGACCTTGCAGTATTGGAGATTCTAACTTAAATCAGAACACCACGCAGAGCGGAAACAGCCTCTTTGATGAAGCCACAATTGAAAATCTTATTTCCGAGGAAGTTAGTTCAGATTTTTACCTTCAGTCAATCTCCAGTGTCTTTACTCCCGATCTGACCAAGTCAAAAGCTCACTCAACTGGAACCTCAGTTGAAAACCTCTCCCAAGAAGTGAAACTAGTCGAAGATGTTAAGCAAGAAGAAAAGGATTGTTCAAATCCTCGGTTTGATACAGTCAGAATTGGTGAAGGAAGGGAATTTGTGGCTAAGTCAGAAGGGAAAATCAACCAAATCAAGTCTGATCCATCAAATGTTGTGTGTTCGACTCCGACCCTTCAAGCAGGTGACCAGATACTGTCATATGTGGCAATTTTGCCAATGGATGCAACAAAAAGCAATGTAATGCCGAACTCTCCTCGTGGGCAAATCTCGGAAACGGTTGAACAGCATGTCCTCTCGGTCGATGAGAAATGGCAACTTTGCGCTGCCAAAGAGAGAGAATTTTGCCAGAGAGTTGAGGATGTCTGTCCTGTTGCCCGAATGAGACAGCAACTGATCGAGTTTCAAGAGGCCACTTGTTCCGTAAATCTCACCATGGCATCAGCCACCTCCGATGGAGCTTTCACCGGTCTTGGATCTTTGTCCGTGTTTATGCAAACCAGGGGAACCAATGAAAAAGCTGGCAGTTCGTCGCAGAGTCTGAACATGTCCATATTAGCAAGTGGTTCGGGTGGACCAAGTGGCTCTGAGGGAGATTCAAACGTTCCTCCTACTCCTCCGACACCCAAACCTGCTTTGGGCCTTGTAATGAGAGTGACTCAGGCGGCATTCGACCCACCACATATCATTTTCTTGTCTCATAGTCTTCACAGATCACACGCACAGTTTATCCAGTTCATAGAAGGTTGGAGGAGACCCCCACTGAGGTTGATATATCGGGAATATTATCAACCCTTTGCAGAAATTATTTGCCCCTTTGAAGCTGACATTATTGTGGCACCCGAAACAGGAGTGATATTGGCGACACCGTTTGCGCTAACCCAGCGGTATCCACCAGGACATAGGCCAACAGAAACCGTTGATGGTGTGGTATCCCCGCTCAGAGAGCAGATATGGCGACTAGCGACGCGTTACGAGAACTTATACGTCCTCATCTGTGAACCAAATGGCAGTGCAGCCTCCGCCAGTACTGCAAGACATCATCTCTTGAACGAGCTGCCTGCGCTCTATGCTTTCTGTCAGACACTCATCAATATGGTTTCGATAACACTTGCACCCATCAAAGACCATCCAGCAACCATCATGATGTGGTGCTTCGGTCTGGGGAGAATCTATCTTTCATCTCATTCGTTGCAGTTCTCTGTATTTGCACCACAAGAAACAGAATCGGAGAGGATACTCCGCAGTCGTGGTCTGAATCCGTTTGCTGCCCGTGTCATCCTGGATGATATTCAGAGGTCTAGGATCTACCCCAGCCATCAGAATTCTTGGCTTAGCAGCTCTGGAGATGAAATGGGGGCTCTTGATAGTCTTTTGACTGAACTGAAACGTTCCGAAACAAAGCAAAGATATCGGCCTCTGATTGGAGCGAGGGTATTTGACAGATTCCGTGGGAGGATTGAATGAATGTGAGGATTAACCGGCTGGCTATGATCAAGCGACATGACTCTTTTAAATGCTGGGGTTTGTGGGAGGTTTATTTTTACCTGGGTGTTATCATTTAACCTCCAGTGGGTTTCATATGAAGCCTTTTTTCTGTGACCTCCCATTGGGCATAGGGACGTGACTTGTCGGAAGTGAAAGTTTGGAATGAATATTTTTTAAACATATTCATAGCCCAAGTCTATCCCAACATGCAATCCTTCATACAATTATTCACATGTTTAACACTTCATAGTTCTTATGTTCCTTGGTTAGGTCTTTCGAAAGGTCGTTCTGAAGGAAGGCCATTTAACGGGTCACTTATCAGCATTTAGCAAGCTTGAACATTACAATGATATCTCACTAACTGGCAGGTAATATATTAGCCCTCCATGGAGAGGCGAAATCTTGTGAGTGCATAAGTGGTCGAGAGGAGATAGTCATTTCTGCAATTACCGACTACCCCGTTCACACAGAGAGGCAAGCCGCAGTTTAATTTAATAGTACAATGGACAAAGACATGCAAGACCCAAGGCCAATCCAGCGCTTCAAAAACTCATGTATGCAAAATAGAAGGACAGAGTCGAACCAGGAACCGGTCTGGCCGATAACAACATGTAGATCCAAGTAGATACCACCCAGCTGGCTTCCCGACTCGCTGAAGATTTTTGGTTTTTTTCAGTGTTCTTGAGACCGGCGAGAATGGTCGAGTTCGTGTCGCGTCGGTATAATACACGGCCATGTCTGGTCCATTGGCGGGTGAAATAGTCGAGACATGACACGGGGGAGAGGGGCGCGAGACAAAGTTAGAGATTGTCGCAACGTATTTACTCCTTGATCTTGGCCAGGATGCTAGATGGCGGTTAGTATTATTCCGAAACGAAGAGATGGGGGGGGGGGGGGGGGGGGGGGGGGTGTGGACACATACTCGTGATCCCGGAAAAGGGTGTACTCCTCCTCGCCGACCTTGATGGAGTTACCACCGAACTGGAACCGTCAGCATATCATTGTCTTTTCCAATCAATTCACATCGGAGGACGAGTCACATACCTGGGGGATGAGGACCTTGTCACCGGCAGCGACACCCATGGGGAGACGCTTGCCCTCCTTGTCGAAGAGACCAGGGCCAACAGCGAGGACCTGGGCTTCGTTCTGCTCCTTGACGGCAGCCTCGGGGAGGAAGATACCGGAGGCCGTCTTGGCCTCAGGCTTGATGCGCTGGACCAGGACGCGGTCCAGGAGGGGGGTGAGAGACTTGATGTTGCGGAGGACAGACTAAAAGGCGATGAGTTAGTAATTGCTCGATTGGATTCGGCGCGCAAGCGGGAATTCGGGTATATCGGGCTCGGGTTGACGGAATAAAGAGAAGATGGGCTTGGAGGTGGTAGTTGCGCTCCGAGTGGGAATTGAATGTCGCGAATCTGTTGTAATTGTTTTGTGGGTGATTAACATACCATTGTGAAGGGTAATTGGATGAGATCAAGGGTTGGAGATGATGGAGAAGAGAAGAAAAAGGTTATCCGGAGAAGATCTGGGGAGAAATTTCCAGAATGCCAAGACTGACTATTAGCTTCTTTCCGAGGGCCAAACAAATCAAAGATGGTCGAGATTGTCCGAGCAAAGAGATTTGGCTTATATAGTCAAATTTTGGACTCACCTTTCATCCAAGGCGGTTTGGCCGAGTGGTCTAAGGCGATTGACTAGAAATCAATTCTCTTCGGAGGCGCATGTTCGAATCATGCAGCCGTCGGTACATTTCTTTTTGCACCACTATACTATGCAGCCGTACTTTAATATACCATATCTGTGTTATGATAGATATGTCGTTTTTGTTATGCTGGTCTAGTCTATATAGCCTAGCTAGTTGTATTTAGAAGTGTTTATCTAGTTACCTTGTATAACTACGAAGTATAATAGACTCAAGGATGGTGCAAATCTATATCTTGTTAGACTTCTACATAAAAAGAATAAACCCTTCATTCTTATACTTTGAGTGAGCAAATAGACTAAGACCTTTGATGTCACTAAGTTGATATTATTTATAGGGCTTCTATACTAAAATATCACCTGATTCTACGCTGGTGTGTGTCTTAATATGTCTTTTGGGGAGCTCTCCTCCGTGGCAATACACATCTAACCCTCACTGACTAGTTGGTGGTGAGTTATACTCGCTTTTTAAAGACTTGCTCAGAGACCGGAGACTTAAGGGAGGCCGACCAAATCAGATACTAGATATGTGGTGATATCCGAGATTGCCTTGAGACCTTTTAGACTAGTGGTTATATATAGGCGAGAGTATTTCCTGGGGCTTAAAGAATCGTATCATAGCCCGATCCTATTATTTTGATGTGCCCAGATGTATTTGAGAAGGTAATAAAGACCTTCTGTCCAATATTGACTTCTATATCTGTATAGGGATACATAATTGCCGTAAATTAACTAACTTATTGAAGTTATTTGGATTAACCTTAGATAGATCTATATCATTAACTAGCCCTTATATTATATCGCAGTACTATGATGTGCCAGAGCTTTATGAGTCTGTGAGAACCCTATAATCGCTAGTACCTAGGTAAAAAGTCCGATTTCAGGCATATTCTTTCTTTGCTGGTTTATACTGTAATGATTTTTAGGATTACTTAATCTAGAACTTGACGTCAGATAATCAAAAACTTCATTGTGAATAATATATTTTATGTATGAATGTCAATTGGTAACTCGTTGAATCTACGTTTGTTGTTAAATCTCTATTATATATATTTGCTCCCATATTTGACTTTTGACTGGACCATTTCCTTTTGCAAGACCTGGAAAACTCATAGCTCTCTATAAAAATATTATACGATATAATTTTACATTATTTAACGAGGCAACACCCAATGTAAGAATATTAAGGAATAAGGTCAACATACAAATTTGTAGAGGCAACAAGGCTCGAAATCAGCATTGTTTGATGTAAGATATAAAGGGGCTCTTATCATACTCTTGATAATGGCAAAAGAGGGAAAAATTCCCCATAACAAGGCGGTTTGGCCGAGTGGTCTAAGGCGATTGACTCGAAATCAATTCTCTTCGGAGGCGCATGTTCGAATCATGCAGCCGTCGCATAAATACTTTTTACTCATAGTACTAAATACTTTATTTTTTCACTTTTTACAGGGTAAATTTTTTTTATCTCTATAGTTATATATATATACTGTGATATTGACATATAAATTATCATAGATAGTGAGTGCCCTTACTTAGGTGTATTATATCTACAAGAATAGACTAGCCCACTCGAGTGCTACTTTTGGCTGTTACCTCTATAATGTCAAAATGGGCGCAAAATTTCAATAACGGCGGTTTGGCCGAGTGGTCTAAGGCGATTGACTAGAAATCAATTCTCTTCGGAGGCGCATGTTCGAATCATGCAGCCGTCGCATATAATACTTTTTACTCATAGTACTAAATACTTTATTTTGTACCGGCTAAAGGCTTTTTCTATTTTTATAATGTTTGATATTGAAATATTTACAAGGGTGCGAATGATAGGACAATGTCGGGTATATCGTCTTAGGGCTGGTTGCAAATTAGTAACCATCGTAGATGCTAATATGTAAATTTATTAACCGTCTAACATAATTTTAAGGAGTATTCTCAATTCTACTAAATACTTAGGTATTGATTTCTATAGCTAGATATAGAGTTGATGGATCTCTTACTACATAAAAAACCGATCATGACTCTCTGCTTAATCAAAAGCCTCCTTCATACACTCTTATGCCTAACTACTTCTTCTATGAGATCTTGATTGATATAATTATGTCTAGCAAGCAAAAATATATGCTACGACGGCTGCATGATTCGAACATGCGCCTCCGAAGAGAATTGATTTCTAGTCAATCGCCTTAGACCACTCGGCCAAACCGCCGTTATTGAAATTTTGCGCCCATTTTGACATTATAGAGGTAGCTGCCAAAAGTAGCACTCGAGTGGGCTAGTCTATTCTTGTAGATATAATACACCTAAGTAAGGGCACTATCTATCACAGTTGTGAAATCCTTTCTTGCTTTTCTATACGTGTATACAAACTCCGTATGTATTTCAATTATAGAATAAAACTTTAATAAGCTCCCAAAAACCAACCTCCTGTTCATATAGCTATCTATGTACACCTGCTCGTTTTTTAAAGCCTTGAGGCATTCTTAAATATCACTATAGTTCTTAGATTTCCAGTAAAGTCTTTAGACTGTAAGTATGATCTTTCATATCTCAGTGATCTGTAGCGCATCAGACGACGGGGGTGCCCACCTATCGGCCCTCCAGGCTTTCAAGTAAATCGATGCGACCCGTGGACGGACAGTACGGGTAGTAGAAGAAGAAAAAGAAGAAGAAGTCAGCGGAAAAGTTTGCAAGAAAACCGAGAGAGAAGTAGAGAAAAACTACGATATGCTCTTTATGGATTTATTGAGCACCTGTGTCAACAGAAAATCAAACTTATCCCTCTCTTTCCTCTATTCCTCCGTGTTTCGAATGACACGGTATGAGTATAACACACCTATACGATTTATTTGTTCTTCCTAATAGTCTCATCAGTCGTACAATCATAACGGTTTCATAGTATCTTCATCACATATTCATATTTTCCACCCCTCACTATTAGTGGGGTTCAATTGTGTGTTACTTCCTAGAGAGACCCGCCAATAGATAAGATAGCCTATTAAACAAGCCCTATAATCTAGTTTAATGTGGTGGCACCAAAGTTCTTAATCCTTGTCTTCCGACGGAAAATTTGAACGTTTATCTGAATTATAAGGACTAATCTAATACCTATAAGCCCACCCTTCCTTACTTATTATATATATATCATACTTTTGTTGTCATACTATTAAGATGGCTGCATAGTCTATCTATATGACAAAAACAAAAATGTAAAACAAGTACACCGACGGCTGCATGATTCGAACATGCGCCTCCGAAGAGAATTGATTTCTAGTCAATCGCCTTAGACCACTCGGCCAAACCGCCTATTTAGGAAAGACAGAAAAATTTGGCTACTTGAACCAAATGAATGATTTGTACAGAATAAAAACAATCAATCAATCATGCTGACTGGATCAGACATCTACCTGTTCTTCGCACTGGTCAACCTGGTTGCCATTCTCTTCGCCTACTGCTTCTATGCTGAGACTGCCGGTGGTGATCTCGTGGAAGTCGACGCTATTTTCGCCAAGGCTCACGTTGAGAAAAGGTGGCTCTTTCGGGTTGCTCAGGAGCTTCCCAAGCCCACCATCGAGCAAATCATCCAAATGCAGACCGAGCTTGGTCTCGACACCTCCGCGTTTAGTATGATCAAAACCACTGTTTAAGCTTGTCAAAGTCTAACAGGTTTTTGTCTGTTCTATCAACTATGTATATTTTTCCAATAGATAGGCGATGAATGGAATCTTTGCGGCCTGAACAATCGACAATGATATGTACATATGTAGGTATGGTGATCACAACCTTCAGGAAATCTGCCCTGTTGGTTTTAGCGCCTTAGAGGAAGCACTGATTAAGCCTGACTACTTGATTATTGTCATTCCGGTAAGCCCTATTAACAAATGTTTGCAACTATGGTGGTAGGTTCTTGATCCTATTATCGACATAAACAAAGCGTCTTTGTCGGCGGCATATCTCCTCAAATGTGTCATCATCAAGACCATACAAACATGAATTCGCGATTGCGATGGCTTGCCACGTAGAGCTACTTGCATACCCCACGAATGAGTCTTCTCCCTTATCATCACGTAAGGAAACTCGAAGTCCAAATCGCATGCCTGGATCACTTCCCGAGGCTTCGGTGGCATAGGCATGGTGATTACTTTCACCTATGGGTGATACTTCCGCTTTCACAAAAAAAAACCGTCCGATTTGGAGGCGCCTGGTGGATTCGAAAAAGTTGCGTGTTGAACGTTGAACTGATAGATGCTGAGTTCGCCTTTCGTGGATTCGTGTCACTTGAAATGGAATCCTATGAGAAGTTGGAGAAATTTTCGATAGGCCATGGTTCACCTCAATTGTCTGAGGTGTCTTTCCTCGTAGCCGATCGATTAAGAGTCTCTCCTCGATCGAGTTAACCTCCCCAAAATAGGCGGATATGCAAACCTCTTTCTTGGCATTAATTTGCATTAGACAGAGGGTTTTCTACGCGCTGCCTAAGCAGGCTAAAATCTGACTCCGGGGGCCAAATTTTTTCATGGATGTAGGTCATAGTGATATCTATCCTTGGCGCGCGCCTACGGAGCTTGGCTATAAGTAGCCAGAGCATACTAATCCCGGTCTATAGCCTATTTAATCTTAATTCTAGCCTACTTTACGCCGTAGGACACACTACCGCCACTATAATAGGCGTCACCGAAGGAGTATATACGCTTAGGTTCGAGTCCGATAATGCCCTAACGCTTATTCTCTAAGGCTATAGTAGAATTTTCCTCTTCGCCGGAGAGAGGCAGGGATGAGCAATCTACATCTAATGAATGCACCCCATGTCAGTAAGAGTCAATGCCATAGTAGTTGATATATAATTTCACTCCTTGGTCTTATTTTCTTATTTTCACCCGAAATTACTATTTGAGATGGTACTTATGTATTTGTATTTGCCATGCATGCCTAGTGTTGCTATTTCAAAAGACCACCAATGCCCGACTCGAATCACACTACTCCCGAACTTCATGATAGATGGGTGGTGTTGAATTTCACCTAAGGTTCACAGGATTGACTTCTAGATATTGATGCAAACATTGTAGCCAGAAAAATAAGTCTCAATTTCCAAACCTCTGCTTGATAGCATCCCCGGATGGAAACTCGGAGGGAACTGTTGGAGTCTGGGAGATACGTGGAAGTCGAGTACGATGCTGCGGATGCGGATTCGAATTCTTGGCTGCACACATCCAGGTTAGTTGTATATACCGAACAATAGTGTCCAATACATACCATTCCGGCCATCCCAGTTGGGGCGTTTAGGGCGAGTAGGGGGTAGCATTGAAGATTCAGAGGGTGTCTTGGTCTTTGCCCTTTTAGAACTATCAGTGCCACTTCGTTGGTGCCGGTGAAGCTGCTCGACCCCATCCGTGTTGACAGGGAATGGTGGGGTCTTAGGAAATTTCGAAGCCGAAGTCAAAACCAGTGGTAAATGATTGGCCAAGGGAATCGAGACAGGTACCGGGACGTTCAGGGATGTTAGAGCTTGAGAAACAGTGTCTGAGGCTGCGGTCTGCATCCGGGAGCGCATAGCGCGGGTTTTGAGAAGATTGTAGAGGTTTGTCATTTGGGCGAGCTTGTTAGTCTTGTCGCGGCACATGTCGTTCAGTTCTTGGTTTTTTTTCTGTAGTTCTTCTTGGGCTGATTGCATATCTGGAATATGGGGGTTAGCGGGACTATCACCCAGTGAAAGACTCAATGAACCCACCCGATATCTTGCTTTGCATGGCCAAGATTTCAGTATTCGCATTGTGGACGACCTTGTCCATCTGCGTATTCACGTTGGCGTACTTTTCAGTAAGGGACTTTGCCCGATATCCCTGGTAGAATCTGGTACAGTGTCAGCTTGCAACAGTTTCCGTAATTGAGCCTCATATCTGGAATATAGACCATACATCTCCTGCGTACTCTGATACGCCCAAAACCCCAGTGCGCGGCCAGCACATTCCATGATTGTGTTCGGATCCAACCCACTCAGCACACTTGTTTTGTAATCCTCCGTCGGGTTCAGGATAGTTGAGACGGCGTCATCTGGATTCAAGAGCATCGTTTGACAAGCAGGACAGTGCCGTTTACAAGTGGTTGGACAGGAGAGTCCAAGGCTCTCTGCGCAGCCATGACAGAAGATGTGCCTAGTATCATCAGTACCCGAATGAAACGGTCACAGAGGAGTGAACCTTACGAGCAAGTTGTCACCACTGCTTTTTCTTTCAACTCTGCCCGGCATTTGAGAGAATTGCACCTTAATGCGAAATCCATGTTGTCGCTGGTGTTATGCGGGAGAAGATCAAGTAGTAAAGGTCACGAGAAAGGGTGGCTTCCATTTAGGGCGGGAGAAACCCTGAGTCAAAAACAAATGAACAGTGTGACATAATTTGGTATCTGTCTATCGTGATTATATTCGTAAGTAAATTTTGTGACGCCCAAGCTAGAAAAAAAACGTATTTCCTTGTGCATCACGCCGTGTTGAAGTCATCTTCTCTTCAAACTCTTTGCCGGGTTCATACTCGTGCCACAGACTAGCTGGGTATATATGCTTGTTCTTCTCATACCACCGTCGGTCTACAACCTTGGTTTCCGAAAAATCCTTGTCTGCGCCCTCTAGTTGATCATCGCTAGGACGGAACAATGGATCGTCAGACGGATTCTCCGTAGGAGGCTGGTTGGAGTAGTCAAATAGCAGACCTCCACCACGAGAGAAGCTGGGGACTCTGTTTGCAATAAAATGGTAGAATTCGTAATGCTGTGTTATTGTCAGTCGAATTCGAGAATAATGAAATGCGGAGCGATGAACTTACATGAGGGACGATGATGTCGCCTTTGACAAGCATCAAGTCGTCTACACTGACACGTGCCCACTCACGACGACTATCCTTTTTTGCCTTGGATGCGCCATTTGCACCGCGGACACCCATCTCAGCACCGACCTTGCGACACCGGTCCAAAAACAGCCAAACGTGGTCACCCTTCTTGACTCTGACCGACCCGGCAGGGATACTCGTTCCATCATAGAACACGAATGGGATCATGATCTCTGTATTTTTGATGGCCTCTTGCATAATCAAAAACTCCTTACGGAGAGTGTCGCGAGCCAGCGCTTCAGCTTCGATAGATGCCTTTGTCAAGGCTTTCGGTGGAGGCGGTGCATTCGGGTTCGCTTTCATGCGTCGCACAGCGCTATCCTCGGCAGGTGTCTTCGAGCCTGGGCGTGATACGCTAGAGTCGCGTGGTGTGGCGGCAGATTCCTCCCCAATCTCATATTGATCGTCGCCAAAAGAGAGCTTGCTCTTGGCAAGTGCCTTCTTTTTTTCTTCTTGGGAGGAGCGTCACTCCCGGGAGGCGTTGACCTATTGCGCTGCGATCAGCTTTGATGTACAGATAATGGGAACTGGCTCTTAACTTACCCGTCAGTCACTTCACCTGCAGAGGGAGTTGCGCTTCTTGAATTACCGGATGCCAGCCGACCCAGCGACTTGTCATGCGCCTCGCGCTCTTTTTGCTCCAGTACCTCGGCGCGACGTTTGCGAAAGTCAGAAAGATGGACGAGGCCAACAGTTTGCTCCTTTAGCATCTCCTCCGCCGAGACGCTCTGGCCGGCAAAGGGCCGCGGAGTGGAAGCGTGGCTTTCCCCATCTTCTGCCATGTTGTAAAGTGAAATTGGTCACTTGACTTAGTCGCTGATGTGACAAAGTGTGGATCTTCAATCTTCAATTCCAAACCGCTGAGGTCATTTGGAGTTGCACGTGACCTTGAATTTCCAGCTTTCGCAATTGCAACGATATTAGAAGGTAATAGGTGGTTAGGATGTAAGTAAATAAATAACCACTTCATTTACTAGCGACTTCGATTAAATGCATTAGTGTTATATTGATTGCGAAAGCTGTATCACCTTGACGTTGAAGCTCCCTACAACGCTGCAAACAAGTCAAACTCGAGAGGCAGCGCGCAACCTGCTTCGATCTTGATCCTCTTTGATACGCTTTTTTTGCCCAACTTCCGTTAGATTAAACGCCAGCAACCATGGATGAAGAAGAAGACGATTTCTATGACCCCGTTGATGCGGTGCCGACAGCGCAATTGCAAAATCCACCCCAGAATGCAGCTCAGGATGGCAACTTCACGGAAAACGATGATGAGATCGAGGAAGAGGAAGAAGATGATGTGCGCACTCTCTTAACTAATAGACATTTTTGCCTACCACTAACTGTTTGTTTAGGATGATTTCAATATCATCACAGAAGCACCCGAAGGCGCACCACCTCCCGAAGCGTGAGTCCTGCCACCGCGCGCGCCCTACGCTCATACTGATCTTTCTAGTTCTCACCCTCGCCATGCAAGCTTACGGCAAGAACCACCAAGACCATCCTCAACTGACCCAGCCTTGGCTGTGAGGTCTGTTACCCCGTCGGCAACACCGCGATATGAGACAGCCACTCCGGTACCCGGGCACCCAGCCGCGCAACCTTCGAACGAAAAGCCCGGCTCTGCCTACCCAGCCATTCACAGCTCAACCATTGATATCAATGCAAATCCGGTCCACCCTACCACAGGGAAGCCAATAATGTCCACTGACATGGACGCCGACTTCCCAACTGACGACAAGCCCTGGCGACGACCCGGGTCCGACCTCTCGGATTACTTCAATTACGGATTTGATGAATTCACATGGGCAGGATACTGTCTGAAGCAGCAGGGTGTGCGACAAGAAGTCAGCAGCCAAAAGAAGCAAATGGACGATATGCAGGCTTTCATGGGCATGGGCATGCCCCCAATGCCCGGCGCACCGCCAGGTCCTGCTGCCCCAGCCAGCGCTGCACCACCCATGGCCGGCATGGCCGGCATGCCAGATATGAACTCTGATATGATGCAAAGTATGTTGGCGTCTATGATGTCCCAAGGCTTGGACCCATCTTCCATGGACCCAATGGCTTTCATGCAGCACGCGCAGTCGATGATGCCCGGTGGTGGTCAGCAAGGTCAACCTGGCTTCGGAGGTCAGCCTCAGGGCCAGGGATTCAACCAAGGGGGTCAAGGGCAGATGGGCTATGGGGGATACGACCAACGCGGAGGTTACGGCGGCCGAGGCCGCGGGCGACGATGGTAGTTTTACAAGGCCACCATTGTGGTGCTGTGATAGTAAATTTGGGTTACTTTTAAATGTTTTGGCGTTTTATGCATACAAAGGGAATGGCAAGTATTTGACGATCTACAATTTAGGCCGCATTGGCTTTGTACATGTAGAGCTTTAGTTCAGGGAAACGAAGATAAAATTCCAGACATTTCACCATTGTTCGAAGGAACAAGACATTTGAAAACCGAAGAAGAATTTCTTCGCAAAAAAAAGGAATGTCATGGTAGATTTACCGACGAAACAATGTCAATCGGCCCTTGTTGTGTGGAGGAAAAAAAGATAAGCAACGACGGCTGCATGATTCGAACATGCGCCCGCGAACGGAATTGATTTCTAGTCAATCGCCTTAGACCACTCGGCCAAACCGCCTTGGATGAAAAATGAATTCCAAATTTAGTTCTATAAGAGAAGGAGCCCTTTCTTACTTGGTCCATTCAACTGACTGATATTACTGGCTTACTTTATAAGGGGGGCTGTTTTTCAAAGCTTACACTCGCGCGAATTACACTATAAGTGAAAAAAAAAGGATCAATAGATACTACAATTCCTTAAGATATAGCCATTAGCCCTGATATGGCGCTCATAAATATCAATCAGAATAAAAGGCCAATTAAACTATCAATGGTGGTTTGAGTATATAAAGTAGGAATCCATGGATGGATTTCCATGCCGCTTAGTCGGAAAACGAACCCCTAACTAGATTTTTGAACCTTTTTTTTCTTAGCCCCGACTCATTTATAAGATATAGGAATATTGTTAAGGTTGGTAGTTATACGCTTAGATCTAGTTAATGAATATAACCTCAAATATTCATCTTTGTCTTTACTTTTTACCAATTTTTACTCATTTGGGTTCTATGGCTTATTTATTTCCATATAGCAAAGACAATGTGTGGCACTTTATCAGACAGAGGGACAATATATAATCAGCCATAGAATCTTTAAAGAGCTGATTTGTTCAGTATAGCATAGGTACTTATGGCCACCAGTCACATAAATGGTAGATCTACTAAAAGTATACCATATAGTGACTTTTTAGTTAACAGCTGTTTTGATTTAGAGTCACGATACACAATATCCGCTTTTGCCCTAATTAGCAAAAATTTGTGGGACTTTCCTATCTAAGGCGGTTTGGCCGAGTGGTCTAAGGCGATTGACTAGAAATCAATTCCGTTCGCGGGCGCATGTTCGAATCATGCAGCCGTCGTTGCATATCTTTTTGCTTCTGTCTAATATCAGACAGCCTCCCTGGAGACGGGAAAGGGCAACCAGGTCCAGTTTTTGCTATGCTAGCTAAGCCTTTAGTCAAAGATAGGGTTTACATACCGCTCATAGACTCGGGTCGACAGTAATGGAACTCCTAGAATGGCTTCAGTCTGTCAGAATTGAAGGTATTACACGTGTTGCTCTCACCGAACCGTTGCCAATCATGCATAAATTGTTGGAACTCAGGCAGAGCTAAATCATGGGCTCGAAATTATCTTAATGAAATTGTTCACGAGTACAGGAGCATGAAGAAGCTTTGGATATTCCCAAATACAACTCGTTGAGTGGAGCGTGGAGCGTAGATCGTTGAGAGGATGCACAGTCTTACTTCAAAGGAGAGTCCCCAGGCACGCCTAACTTGGTCAGGTATGAGTGCTGAGGGTGAACATCAAATCAGAGGAACTGACTTCTCAGAACAGTATGAAAATATCGGAATTCCAGGCAACACAAAGTGAAATTTATTTGTTGGTGCAATCTACCGTCAGATAACCCTAATACTAAACTGAATCCCATCGCCCGTCTTCGCTTTATGTGCACTCCGGAATAGTTCTCAAACATTGCTTTTCTATCTGTCTTTATGTTGAGTGAAACAAATTCCCAGGACAGCCCGAGAAAACGTAAAATCTAGCCGAAGAAGAACGGAATCCAATACAACCCAAATTTCTTGCCTTCAAATCTCAACCTTGAGAATCATTTTCAAGGCAATCCCACTGACAAGAAGTATACTGCTCAGCACTGGAAGGGAAGTGGACCCCGCAACGCTGAAGGGGACCAATTCTAACTGGCATTCCGGTCGCGCCGTTGCGGGCCCAAAGTACAAGGTAGAAGTGACTGTTAACCATCCCATGACCCAGCAAAAGCCAATAGCTCTTTGCCACAGTGGTGGAGGACCGCCAGTTGTTTGGGTGCCTTGTGTTCGCTTCCAAAGAGCCGTCACGCCGTCTTCAATCATGTATCCAAGAACAAAAGAGAGGAAGAAGAACATGGCGCCGGACTCCTGTAGTGAGATACTCCTCAAGACATCTGATAAGGCGTGCAGAAGGCCCGAAAAGAAGAAGACTAGAAACACATTGAAGTATCGCTCCACTACCGAAGGCTTGGGCAAACCAAGAACATCTCGCGTAATAAAGTTGCTAGCAGCCGTGAAGGGAAGTCGTAGCATTTGGTGCCAAAATTTCCTGCCAAACACTTGTCAATACCAAATCAATATCACCGAAGATCCAGCGGACTTACCCCCAGAAGTTCCTTAGTGTATAGGAATCTGCCATAGTGCTGAACATCGGCGGGCATTCCGAAGGGGAGCTAAGTCCACAGGCGACGAAAATAATGGCAACCACGCGGCAGTAAAATCCAATCAAAATCCGTGACGCAATGAACCAACCAAACAAATTCGAAATAGCTCGGCTTACCCACTGCTCTGCAGTGAGATCCCATTGAATCCCAGAGACGGCAACCATCCCGCTCTCTTTCTGGTTCATGGCATCCTTTACAGCTAGCATGGTTAATATATCCAGAACAAAGTATTGCCAAATAGCAATTGGAATCTCTCGGGTCAAGTAGCGAGCCCGAGAGATCTTGTTCGGATCTTTCTCTGCATAGTACGCCGGCAAAGAGGGGGTGTTCTTCGCCTGCCTGGGCGTTCCGAAGGCTCGTGGAGACGTGAAAAGTCGACTGGCGTCTACCAGACGAGAGAAAAAGCCCTTGGGCTTTCCATCAGCGTCGACGAAATTGCGCCCGTCTTTAGGGTTGATCAGCAGAAAGTCGAGAGCTGAGAACACGCAGCATACGGATCCACCAAGACCGTTGACTGATAGGTACGATGGTCTTTGGACGGGGTATAGAAGCAGGCTCACGATCCAGATCATACATGGTATGGCTAGATAGCGTAAGACAGACCCCCTTGGCGTTGCGGCAAGGAGAACAACAGGTATGATGTTCTCAAGTAGAAGAAACCCGATCAACCGATAATCTGACTGATATTGGTCCATGACTGGGATTGATGAGTGCACAGAAGAGAGAATGAGGAGGGAGGGCTTACGGTGAATTTGTGCGGGCGCCGCGCTGAGATCTCACCTTGTGGGGACGCTTTGACTTTCGGGTTGCGCGACTTAGCCTTGGTCTCTGAACTAACATTTGAAGAACTGAACCTGATCTATTTATGTTTACATGTATGATGAGCATGCCCCCATTTGAATGCGAAATGGATATTGTAGTTCCATCCAATAACAACATAACTAATATATTGGTTACTCATTTCTGGGAACACCCCGTAGAAGTCTTAACCCCTGATATTCGCACATGAAGCACATATCAGTCAACATCGAGAAGACGAGTACGCCAGAAAGATTAGTCTTATTCGAAGGTAGGTTCTACGGTTGATATGGCTGTGAGACTTGAAAAAAGTATTAAGAAAGACCTCTAACAGACCGGTAGAAATATATCTGTAACATATGATACGAGTTATCTGAACCATGTCCCTTCTCCTTAGTGCTCACTGCTTACCGACGTTTCATGTTTTTCGTTTTATTCTCCTCCAGGGGCTCATCATTTCAGAGTCGATACGCACATTTTACAGTACGTTACACATTTAAACAAAAAACAGTAATATAAAAGTAGCTTGCCTACCTAGAATCTTACGATACCGGCACGACAGGACATTCCGTAGAAAAATCGATCCCTTTTTGATGCCTATGTGTATCATACGTACCCATTCCATTTGAGAAAAGCTAGATATAAGGGCGAATGAAAGCAGAAGTGCTTGACAAACTTCTCTCTGGAGAATTGCGAATTGTATATGTGGTGGCCAGCTCGGCGTTTGGCAGATGTCACTCAAATCTTGCACCAGTCACCTCTTGGTTCAAGAGTATCCCGTGTAAGTTTGGGCTCAGCTTCCAGGGCTGTGACCTGACAGTCCTTGACCGAGAGACTGCCGCCTGTGTTCTCAATGGAATCCATAGCGCTACCATAGACACACATTACAAATCGAGTCGCTCAGCTCGAATCCCGAATCCAACGTTGGTATTCCTGTCTCTCTCCCTGTCGCCCTCGAACTCGCTAATAGGAGTGATGACAATCCCTCCCGGGTTCGTTGTGAAGTATGTCTGGCACCATATTTATAAAGGGCGAAGATCATGCTAAGCTATGCACTTACCATTTGCGCTAGCTCAGAGGGCCATTTGATATCCTCATGAACTGTCAAGCATAGCTTCGCCTCACGGCGCGCCTGGCAGCCTTGCGACATTGCCTTCCGCGGACTCGCAACCGAAATGCAACATGACGACAGCAACATATCATCTCAGACGTTTCGAAAAGCTGGAAAGTGTACCATTTGTAGCATGCAGGGAATGTGTCTAATTCTGGGCTTGTTCGTTTGAGTAGCCACTCTGGTAAATAGTCCGCCGTAGATCAAATCGAACAGGATAGACCAGGATTCGGCGCATCGGCGTTAATAGATAGTTATAAGTACCACACCTGGCCACCGACCTTAAGAGGAAACCCACGAGGTGGCCAAGAGTCATGCGAAAACCATCAACTAACTGGTCGGATAGTTTCTAAGTAGTGTGAGTGAGAGCTTAACGCAAGCAATGCAGGGACTGTTAGACTGTAACAATGAACTTGACTTGCACACACTCATTTTGCTTCTTACGCTATGTGAAAATAAACATCTAGCCTAATCCAGCTAGCCATAGAAGTACGTACCCTGCTCACTATTTATACTCAGTTCCAGTAGTCCCCGTTCGCCCGGCGCTTATCGTGCCCTAATCTCGGGGCAGCGGAAGCACGCCAACCCTCGGTATTCCAAACCCAGCTCCAGCACGGTCCCTACTTTATTCCTTGGTCTTGAGTTTGATCTGAGATGCCCTGTTAATCCGGGGTGAAGCTTGTGTGGAGTCCGGGAGCTTGTTTGGTTTCCTGGTTCCCCCTGGTTCCTGCATTTGAGCTTATTGAAAATTACTGTTATTTGGTACACGTGTATTTTTCATGTTCGTATTTTTGACTTGTATAATTTTCTTCCACTATGTTCTAATGCTTATTTTCGCTTGAGCATACAGATTGTAGCAAAATGTATATTGGGAAAATTGAGGTATATTGGATACGTCTACTAGGTTTACGCAGAAAAGACTGGGACAATAAATGCCTCGTATCATTGATATTATCCGACGGGACATCACACGATCTAAATCCCCCGGTAGTGAACATAGGAAAATGAAATCTAATCAACGGAGAATCATGTACGTCGGTTCCAGAAGGACCGGGTCTTTTCGTCCGGGCGGGAAGTAACGCCATACCCTCAGCAAAACAGGACAGACGCCGGGGTGACATCCGCGGACCCCCCGGAATCCCGCAAAAAAACAAGTCATGTCATGCCATGCATTATACCACAAACCGATGCAACGGACACACGCTGCAAAGAAAGAACAAACATCAAATAAGGGGTTCAATTGTTTATGCGCCGAATTCCTTGACGTCGCTCTTCTTGCCCTGGAGGGCGAGAGGGACGATACCGGAAACGTGCATCTCGGGGCCGTAGACGTGCATGTCCAGACCGAGCTCGATACCAACAGACTTGATGTTCTTCAGACCCTCCTGGTAGTTGGGGCCGGCACGGCGGACCCAGATCTGGACCTTGTGCTCGACGAGGACGGGGGCGACCTCGCGGATGGCGCGGATCAGACCCTTGAAGGTGCTGGCCACGTTGGTGAAGTTGGCAATACCACCACCGATGAAGAGAACCTTGCCCTCGGGGTGCATGGGAGCACGGAGCATAAGGTCCAAGACAGTGCGGGCGTATTGGAAGGATTGGGCCTCACTGGGGGCACCGGAGTACTCTCCGTAGTTAGCGAGCTCGCTCACGAAACCAGCGGAAGCAATGGCATCGGCGTAGACGACGGAGGCACCACCACCAGCAACGAGGGTCCAGACGCGACCCTTGGGGTTGAGAACGGTAAGCTTGAGGGAAGCACCGGTCTTGGCGTCCATGTCGGAGATGAACTTCTCCTCCTTGGTCATCTCACGACCGAAGGGAGCGGGGAAATCCATAGGGGGGCCAGCGTCGATGTTGACCTTGCCATCGGTGGAAGTGGTGGCGGCCATGCCGAGAGCAGCGGGGCTGCGGGCAATAGCCCACTTGGTGCCGCACTCGAACTCAGCGGTCTGGTCAATCTTGGCTGCCAGATCGAGGAAGTGAACATCGGCGGAGGTGGCGTCAGCGTTAGGGATGACGACCAAGGGGTTGATCTCGAGGTAGGTGAACTGGCAGTCAACGTAGACAGCGTACAGGCGAGTGATGAAGTCGACGAGGACATTGTGAACACCCTTGGGGACCTTGCTCAGCAGGCCAGCGGCGATCTCCTCGTTGGAGGGGTACTGCTTGAGGTTGACGGGAATCAACAGCTTCTCAGCCTTGGCATCGACATCACCGACATCAACACCACCCTCGTGGTAGAAGAGAATCCAGTCACCCTAAAATTGTACCATTAGCTTTTGTTCTTTGCCGGCTCCAATTCTGGCCCCTGGTTCCGTCTTTTGACGTCTCCATATATATTAGGGGAAAGCTTACCTCGCGAACGGAATTAATGCAAATATAAGCCTCAGTAGAAGCATCGTGGGGAACGAAAGGTTCCACTAGGAAAGTGCGGAGGACTCCTGTGACAGTCTCGACCTGAACATTCTTGGTGGCGCGAGCCTCAATCCACTCGCGGGCCTCAGCCCAAGTCTTGTTGAGAGCGAGCAAACCGCTCTTACCGCGGCGCTTGATCAATTGATCGGGCTTGGCGACAAACTTGGAGCCGGGGACGAGGAGCCAAGGGTAAGAGACCTCAGCCTGGTCGAGGACATCCTTGACAGCCTTGTCATCGGGGAAGTAGAGGGAGGCGAGGCGAGGAGGAGGGTTGTGTGTTGTAGAGGCGGGGAGAGGGCTGGGCTTGATCACTGGGGCGCGAGTGAGGTGGTAGTTGATGATGGCCTTACCGTCGGCCTCGAGAATAGCTTTGGCGGACATGATGTGTGATTGGTTTTTTTTTGTAAAGGAGAGATGAAAAGAGGAAGGAATTGAAGATGCTAAAGAGAAAGGTGAAAAGTCGGGGGGGGAATACTGGAGTGTACAGCGTACAATACCAAAAAAAGTTGTGCTGGATATTACAGCGTACAACTCGGCAGGTCCCACTATGTTGAGAACAGACCAGAACAGAAGATGGTGGGGTTCTATTTGGTCTTCGTTGGGAAACGGAGTCAGTCCACTCCGGGTACTCCTGTGGCGCCTTAGTTCTCTAGCTAAATTAAGTACTTTGCCTTACCGATACCGCTACGGAGTATATTTGTTCAATTTTTGTTGGGTCTGATAGACCGCCGTTATACAGTTTACACTGTAAGTCACAGTATTGCTTACATTTAGGAAGATCTTTTACTCGAAATATAATCAGAAAAATAATCAAAAGAATATTCACATGTATAGATACACCTATAATCAAAACAATAACACTCATTGGCAATTGCAAACAACATAAAATATTTGTACCCCTCCAAGTACTCCGTACGAGTACTTTGTAAGATCGGTGGGTCGCACAGTATCGTCGGTACCCGGTACTTTGGGGAATGCCAAGTGTTGAGCTGTGTATTGAAAAAGTGGAGAGCGGTCTGGTAGGAGCTGTACGGTGTATCTGCGAGTACTCCGAAATACTCACCCCGCGGATTTTTCTCAACAGCTTCTTCTCTATCTCATCTCCCCTTTCTCCTTTTCTTCTCTTCAATTATTTCGCATTGAGCGGCTTGTTTAACGCATAAAAGTAAGTCTTTCTTTACTCTCGTATACTATATCCTCTTCTTCATTGTTCCCGCCACATTCCAGTGGCTTACTTTACAATCATTATCACCTCGAAAACCATATATACTAATTGCCATCTAGATTCATCATGCCCTCTACTATTCCCGCCGGCAACGGCCAGCAGTCTGCCAACGACAACATCACCCGTTTTGCTCCTCCTAGCCGTGCCCTCTCTCCCTCCCAACACAGCCTCTTCCACAACAAGACACGATGCTTCGTATAGTAAGTCTTGGCCTCGAATCTCTTAGCCTGGAACAATTGAACTAACGAGAAACAGCGGCATGCAACCCCGAGCCGTGCAGGGCATGCTCGACTTTGACTTCATCTGCAAACGCACAACTCCCTCCGTTGCAGGTATCATTTACACCTTCGGTGGCCAGTTCGTCAGCAAGATGTACTGGGGTACCAGCGAGACTTTGCTCCCCGTCTACCAGGACGTTGCGAAGGCCATGGCCAAGCACCCCGACGTTGACACCGTTGTCAACTTTGCCTCTTCCCGTTCCGTCTACTCCTCCACCATGGAGCTGATGGAGAACCCCCAGATCCGCTCCATTGCCATCATTGCCGAGGGTGTGCCTGAGCGTCGTGCCCGTGAGATCATGGTCACCGCCAAGGAGAAGGGTATCACCATTATTGGCCCCGCCACCGTTGGTGGTATTAAGCCCGGTTCCTACAAGATTGGTAACACCGGTGGTATGATGGATAACATCGTCGCCTCCAAGCTTTACCGCAAAGGTTCCGTCGGTTACGTCTCCAAGTCCGGTGGTATGTCCAACGAATTGAACAACATTATCTCCCAGAACACCGACGGTGTCTACGAGGGTGTTGCCATCGGTGGTGACCGTTACCCCGGTACCACCTTCATCGACCACTTGCTCCGTTACCAGGCTGAGCCCGAGTGCAAGATCCTCGTCCTGCTCGGTGAGGTCGGTGGTGTTGAGGAGTACCGTGTAATTGAGGCCATCAAGAATGGCACCATCACCAAGCCCATTGTTGCCTGGGCTATCGGAACCTGCGCCAGCATGTTCCAGACCGAGGTTCAGTTCGGTCACGCCGGTGCCTCCGCCAACTCTGAGCTCGAGACTGCCGTCGCCAAGAACAAGGCCATGCGTGAGGCTGGCATCTACGTCCCCGAGACTTTCGAGGACCTTCCCCAGACCCTCAAGGCTGTCTACGACGCCGAGCTCAAGAAGGGCACCATCGTCCCCGCCCCCGAACCCGTTGTGCCCAAGATCCCTATTGACTACTCCTGGGCCCAGGAGCTCGGTCTCGTCCGTAAGCCCGCTGCCTTCATCTCCACCATCTCCGACGACCGTGGCCAGGAGCTGCTCTACGCCGGTATGCCCATCTCCGATGTCTTCCGTGAGGATATCGGCATTGGTGGTGTCATGTCTCTCCTGTGGTTCCGCCGCCGCCTCCCTACATACGCCAGCAAGTTCCTCGAGATGGTTCTCATGCTGACTGCCGATCACGGTCCTGCCGTGTCCGGTGCCATGAACACTATCATCACTACCCGTGCCGGCAAGGACCTTATCAGTGCCCTCGTTTCCGGTCTCCTTACCATCGGTTCCCGCTTCGGTGGTGCCCTGGATGGTGCTGCTGAGGAGTTCACCAAGGCCTTCGACAAGGGCTTGAGCCCCCGTGACTTCGTGGACATCATGCGCAAGGAGAACAAGCTCATCCCCGGTATCGGACACAAGGTCAAGTCCCGCCAGAACCCCGATCTCCGTGTCGAGCTTGTCAAGGAGTTCGTCAAGAAGCACTTCCCCAGCACCAAGCTGCTCGACTACGCCATTGCCGTTGAGACCGTCACCACCTCCAAGAAGGACAACCTGATTCTCAACGTCGACGGCTGTGTCGCCGTCTGCTTCGTTGATCTCCTCCGCAACTGCGGTGCCTTCACTCCCGAGGAGACTGAAGATTACATGCGCATGGGTGTGCTCAACGGTCTCTTCGTCCTGGGTCGCTCCATCGGTCTCATTGCCCACTACCTCGACCAGAAGCGCCTGCGCACCGGTCTCTACCGCCACCCCTGGGACGACATCACCTACCTCCTCCCCACCCTGCAGAAGGGCGGTGCCGAGGGCCGTGTCGAGGTCAACCTGTGATTTTGTTTGTGAAGTTTTGCAGCGCCGTCCGCTGGCATATAGTCCGTCCGTTCAGGGCGGTGGAGTTCGGATGGTTCATCCCTTGGTTTTTCTTTTCTTATGTTTTCTGAGCAGTTATGTGTATCGATGTACTGCGTCCATGTGGCATGACCAAGTTGACGGGTTGACACGCAAAAAGAGTGCAACCCGGCTACGGATCTGATTTAATTCGTTTTACAGTAGATGACTAGACCTCTTTGGGGAATAATGAACGTGCCATTACCGCATGATACATGCTTTTCAAGAGTACATTAAATTATACTGTATACCTGAGCGTTGCTCTCAGTCACTAATGGCTGTTGTCTGATAGTTAATAATTACTAGAACATGTAGGTACAACTATGTATAAGTGTTTCAAGATCTTTCCTGGTGGGACTGATTAGGAAATATCCTTATCGCTTATCAGTCGCAATCTTTTCCGCCAACCTTGGCCGCGGAGCGCACAACTTGCGCCTTCCATACTTCTAGACTTCGGATACTTACACAAACCAAGCAAGGCTGGACCTATATCTTCGTTGCCACCTGCAAACAAACTTCACACACCAAGATCATTTCTCCCCGAGCTGCAACCACACATCACCATCACCTAAACTCAACCCACCCTCACCATGGTCCGCCTGAAGAACCGCTACCTCCTCATGGACATCCTATACCCGGACCCCTCAACCTGGCCTGCAATCTCAAAGTCTGCACAGCACAACCCCTCACTAGCAATCCACTCTCCAACCTCCGACACCCTCACAGCCGGCTTCCTCGCGAAAATGATCCGCGAGTCAGTAAGTGAGCTATACGGCGATTGGGGAATCGGCAAACTAGGCGGCGCCTCAGCAGGCGGTATCCAAAGTATGTAAAGGCGAAACATCCCTTTCCAAAAACCCCATCTCTAACAACGCACTAGTAAAATACCTCTCCCCGGCAACATCAACAGCGATAGTGCGGTGTCCGCGCGCCGCTTTCCGCCTCGTCTGGTCGGCCCTTACATATATGTCCGGCGTGCCGGAGCCATCTGCCAACCCACAGAAGCGCACGGGCACAGGAACGGGCCGCGAGCGTGGGTGCGTGTTCCGCGTGATTCGCGTGTCGGGGACGATGCGTAAGGCGGAGGAGGAGGCGATCCGGCGGGCGAAGAGGGAGATTGTTCGTGTTAAGGATGCGGAGGAGAGGGGCGTTCTTGGGGATTTGGTTGGGGGGATTGCGGAGGGAAGGGGCCTGCTGTTGTTGAGTCTGTTATGGATGAAAGTGAGGATGAGAATATGGATGAGTAGATTGGATTATTGATTAGATGCGACTGTTTGTATTTTTATGAGATACCCCATTTTCGGTGCTGGTTTTATGCTATCGTACAGTATTTGTATGTGGGACAGGACGTTTCAATTAATTATGCCTTGCGTTGGACTCGCACGCCGCTGTCGGGCATGTTTTGCTTCCAATTTTCTAGTTCCTCGTCGTAGGCGTGTCCATCGTCATCTTCCATGTCATCATCACTGCCAGCTGCACCCGTCGTCTCGACTTGGCTTGCCGCATTTCTTATGCGGACCTCCTCTTCGAGATCTTTCTCCTCCTGCCTGTCGTACTCATCCTTGGCATCCAACCAGCGCTCCTGTACATCCCGAACATCAGTCGTGCCCATGCCCTCCCGGACAGCCACCTGCCAGACAGTATCATTGGCGCCCTCGGCGGGACCAAAGGCATACCCGGATGCGCGGTCAATCGCGCGCAGGAGACTCATCATGCTTTTCTTGTCCTCGACGGCCAGCGTCTCGAACCCAACCAGTCCAAACTCCTCGACCAGATCAATGATGGTTTTATTGAGGGGACCAAACTTCTCGTGTGATAGGCGCGATGACTCATTTTCCAGCTCCGGTAGCAGATATGACAGATCTTGTACTTCTGTGTAGTAGTCTAGGTTGAAAGGGAGTGGGGCATAGTTGGCCAGATTGTCAATTTTCGTTAGGACGTTCAGGTGTGGGAGGTCGAGTTGGAGCATTGCGCGGAGAGAGAGGAGGAGGGCGGATATGTACATTGATGGGAGGGTAAGGGTATATGAGTCAACAAGGTGAACGACAACCAACTGTTGCACAATAAAGGTGGTTAGCTCTTGTTCTGGTGTTTTATCTTTTCCGGCCATGTTACTAACCCGTATACCCATTTTCTGGATCTTAAAGAAGATGTTCCGTAATGATGAATGATGTGTGAAGAGCTCCACTTGACCAGGGCAGTCAAATAGAATATAATTCTCTAAAAGCACACAGAGTCAGTCATAGCATCTTATGTTAGGATGAAATAGACATACCCCCAAGCTCTTTTAGTCCATTTTCCAGCCAGTCGAAGTTATGCTCTAGCTCCTCGAGAGCATACAAAACACCTCCATTCGGGCCCAGTTTATCCTCTTCCATGATTTCCTCCAATTTCACCAGATCACGCACGTCCAGCGCACATGGATATGACATGTTGTCATTGGCGGGGTCCAGATTGACGATAGAGCATTGTCTGCCAATTGCACCAAGGAACTGGTGCATGCCATTGCAATATGTTGATTTTCCAGCACCCGGGGGGCCGATGACCAGCTGGGCGAAAGGCATGTCAGCTAAGTCGTAAAAGGCACGATTTTTGTTTGTGCTGAAAAGTGATGTGATGTCAGGCTTTTGGTCTTTTTTTCTTATCGATGCGCGGGGAATTAAAATGACGGTGTGCCGCGGCAGAAAAGGACGATATCGAAGGAGCCTCCGCGTTGATCTTCTTCAATTCCGCAGCTCTCTCAACATGGCTTCCCGTAAGTTATACCTTCCTCTTACTTTCCACTTGATTTGAGTGATCACTTACCTTATAATGCAGACCAATTTACAGTGGCCTCGCCGCCTACAGATGCTATCTCCGCCCTGAAGTTCTCCCCAGACCCCAACTCTACCCGAATCGTCGTTTCGTCATGGGACAAAAGCGTCTACTTGTACGACCTGCGCGACGAGAATGGTGCTGTTGGAGAAGGAAAACTACTACAGAAGTTCGAGCATCGGGCACCCGTCTTGGATGTCTGCTTCGGGGAGAACGAAAACGAGATCTACACAGTTGGGTTGGACTGGGACGTGAGGAAGTGAGTCGCTTTCCATTGAGCGTGATCAGTAGTTGCACTACGCTCGCAATTTGTATATGAAATTGACTTTATAAGGATTGACCTCAATACCACTGTGCAAACCGTGCTCAGCAGCCACGAACAAGCCGCGTGCAATGTCATCTACAGCCGCGAGCACAACCTCATCATCTCCGCTTCATGGGACTCGACACTCCACGTCCACCTCGGCGGAGACGTGGATTCCTTGCCAATTGTCGTTCCCCTCCCGTCGAAGCCATTCTCGATCTCAGCTACCGCCACCAAGCTAGTCGTCGCCATGGCGTCGCGCTCACTGCACATCTACGACCTCAAGGCACTGGCTCTACTAACCGCACAATCAGACAGCACCGACCCCGGTGGCAATCGTGTGGAAGTTGAGCCTTGGCAGCGTCGTGAAAGCAGTTTGAAGTTTATGACCCGGGCCGTTGCATGTATGCCAGACGACAATGGGTACGCCTCATCCAGTATCGAAGGCAGAGTCGCGGTTGAATGGTTCGATCCGTCGCCCGAATCGCAGGCCCGCAAGTACGCTTTCAAGTGCCATCGCCAGACTGGCGAAGATGGCGTCGATGTAGTCTACCCAGTCAATGCGTTGGCCTTCCACCCTGTGTTCGGTACATTTGCTTCCGGTGGTGGTGACGGCGTTGTTGCTCTCTGGGATGGAATCTCAAAGCGCCGTATCCGCCAATACCAGAGATATCAGACCAGCGTGTCAGCTGTTGCGTTCAGCGGTAGCGGCCAGTACCTGGCCATTGCAGTCAGCCCCGGATTCGAAGATGGGCACGACGACGTGCCTGAGGGCTCGGTGAAGATTTATGTGCGGGAATTGGGCGAGACAGAGGCCAAGGGCAAGGGTGCCAAATAAGCCCGGAACAAAAAAAATGTTCTTCTCTTTTCTCTGCTCGGAACGAAGCGTCTTGATACCACAGCAAATTCAATCTAAAACGATTCCATAGTAACCGCAAACACCCACCAGTTCATTTCCAATTTTGACGTCCCTGCCAAGGCTAGACAAAAGACAAATCTTGGTATCATCTAGTTTATTTACGTAGTCTCGTGTCGCCCCTATGTCTCCAATATTTTGGTTCAACATCTACTCAGCCTTGCGAACAGAGACCGATCCATCAGCCATTCCGAAGTAAGCCGCAACAGGCCTCTCGCCACCAATACCGCCGGCAGCAGTGGCCTGGGGTCCGGTCAGTCCACTGAAGATACCGACTTCAAGGACACCAGCGATATCCCTGATCTTGCGAGCCAGCACCTCAACCGCCCACACATTGTCCTTGCCATTGCCCTCCTTGCCAGCCGCGATATCGGATTTGATCAGCAAAGGAGGGAAAGGAGCGTCGATAATGAAGAAACCCTGATCGGTCTTGAGGGGACCTTCCTTTGCACTTCCAGAGGCTCGGATTGTGGGGTTTTCGCTACCGAGTTCCTTCAGCTTGAGGATGACACGGTGGGCGGCGATGGGTGCGACTTCAATAGGGATAGTCTTCCAGTTTGAGAGGAGGCGCGGTTGGAGTTTGCGGTGGTCTAATTGTTGTATGAGTCAGTTTCTAGTGTGCAAGAGAAAGACGTCTTAAATTTATTCCGAATGGCCAGCTTTGTGATGATAATTCTGCGAAATAAAAATCCAGCATACAACGCGATAAACTCACCGGCAACGCAGATGAACTGCTTGGCCTGCATAGCGACGATCTTCTCCTGGAACAAACAGGCACCGCCGCCCTTGATGCAGTTCAGATCCTCGTCGACCTCATCCGCACCGTCGAACGCAACGTCCAGGACAGTGCCCGGGGGAACACCGTCGAACTCAACAGCAGTCAATCCAGCATTGACAATCAACTGCTTGGACTGGTAACCGGTGGGAACGTATTTCGTGGCGGAGGTGTCCACCCCGAGGGCGTTGATGGCCTCAACGACGTAGACGACTGTCGTGCCACTGCCGATACCGACCCAGCGGGCATCCTTGGGGTAGTGCGTCTCAACAGCTACCTTTGCGGCAGCGCGCTTGGCTTCTTCAATGAGGTCGGCCATGGTGGAATGGAGTCTTTGGGGACGGAGGGTGTGAAAAAGTGTGGGGATTCTACGGAAGAAAAGAGGGGGAGGCGGGCGGGTTGGACCATCCCCGTTCTTATACTTGTACTTTGGATGTTTCTAAGCGATTGGAGTTGATATTAAAACATTGGTATAATATTGTAATGATTGGAATCAAAAACAGAATCTCCAACATTCTTCACTAACGTCACTAGTGGGGTTTGCCCCTTGGGCCGAGCGGCAATTGTCTCTACTTAAGTATATCATCCCACTATAGCAATAATAAGCGCATTATATTCACAACTATGGAGTAGATAAGTTCAGTTTGACAAGTTTATTGTGACAATTTCCCATGGAAACTCTAGACTGTCGAATATCACCCTTCCAATCTCTCTAAGCCCTTATTTTAATACTGACTATATAAGTAATTTCCTACTATCATACCCTTGGTAATCAGCCATATTAGATTTTTGAATACCTAGATTCTATTCTGTACTCCGTAGATGTCGTAGTAGTAGCAGCAGCAGCAGCATAATTTTATGTCAATCATTTTTTGTAGCCATAGGTAGCCTTGCTGCGGCAAAGCGGCGGTGCAATGGGGGCCATAAACCGCTCAATGTGTTAGCGAATATCAAATCTATTGACTGAACACAAAAGAGATTCTTTCTTCAATTGCATCTGAGCTGGAGCATCCATCGTATTAGGTTGAAAGAAAAGATCGGTCGTGGAAAGTCGATATACAACCCATTCCTAGCCTCACTGGCTAGTAAGTGTTTCTCCACTATGCTTCATTCAACGCCAAGAGTAATGTTGACAACCTCATAGGCGAATGCAAGAAGGCCAGTCAGATCCTTGACTCGTTCATCAATCCTCGATTTACTGAAATCAATGGTGCAATTCTCCGCAAGATTCTTCGTAGGGCAAAGGTCAGCCACTCAGATCTTCTGGGCCCCCTTGGGCTGGCACAGCGGTCAGAAATCCATATTTCTTCCCAGAATTGCTGCAGGAAGACCAATTCAATCTTTCTATTGGGCGTTACAGATCTTCTTGACGGCGGGCAAAACTTCGTCTATATCGATGATCAGCCTGTGCAATATTATTATGTGTTTATCGATGCAATCATACTCAGGGCGGTGCTAGCACCACACTTAGACAAGACACAGCTAGTGGCAGCTGATTTGACCGCGCTCTGATCCTTGCAAATAAAGGCGTAGTCATCAGTAGCACAGCTGGTCCTCTGCTTAACCGCATCGTCTAGACAGGGAAGTGCGCAGGAGGGAACGTCAGCCCGAGTTTGGGAATGTGCGAGGGCGGCAAGGGCGAGAGCGTCAACGCGGTTGGGATTTAAAGTGACCGAGTTTAGATTTTGACAAAAGGAAGAATCTGTTTGAATGATAGGGAGAATTTGATACAATGCGAAAGAACTGGGGAAATGAAGGACATAAATAACTTTTGATGACGGACCGAGGCTATGATACCCGTTTTAGCTTTGATTTTGAGATGCAGAGTGCCTCATTATTTGTCGCCAAAGATTGCAACGATGTGTCGATATCCCTGTCGATCCCGTTTCGACCATATATTGAGGATGTATCGCACGTTTTGGCATGTTTTGTTTTTGCGGCAGATCTACTAGTTACACCATTATAAATCCCCATATGAACTGGACAGGGTGAATTGATTCCAGTTCCTATCCATTGTACTCCGTACTAGCCCTACGAAAAGCACAGAGAAAGATCAATTAGTTTGTGCGGGCTCAAGTGTGAGTCGCGTCAGCTTCGGCGTCAATATTCGATTAGTATCCTTAAGAAGCACAACTCATAAAACACATTTTTGGCTTGGCGATGAAGAAATTTGGTGACGAAGGAGGAGTTTTTGTTTTCCACAGTTGTTCGCGCCCTAGAAATTAGAATGATGCCACATAATGGGTAGATTTGTTCAGACCATGCCAATCTGAAGTGTACAACATAGACCCAACACTGTCATGTTTCGTCATCACTCTTCAAAGCCATCTTCTTCTTGTTTCAGATAAGCGGCTTGCTTCTGTAATATATCGCCGGAGTATATTAAGTCTGGTACTGACAATGAGTGGTAATATAGACATATTTATCTCTTGAGAAAAGAAATCCGGCCCCCTCAGGGAGACCGATAATATTGTCATACTGTGAAAATAATCCCACAACCAACCAAGCCAATACATAGACGATGAAATTCAACACGTATTTTTAGGGTCCATATTCCAATCTTATTTTTTCTCGCATTTTTGGCGTCTCTTCCCAGCCATTGAAAAGTCTCTTTTACTCATACCAGTAGAGGTTACATTCATTTCCTGTTGTCAATTTTCGAATCTCGCAAAAACGTCCCGTTCGGATTCGAAATCAGCCTCAAAGATCTCTCTGTGCTTTTCGCTTCGTGGAGTAATATTGACCGGATACCTTTTGGGAGAAAAGGCGAGACCGTCGGTGTATGCCGTTTCTACATTCCAATCAAAATCAATCTCACGGCCTTTCGCAGATATGTCAAAGCCCCAAGTAAGTTTTGCCATATTGAGCATCTAATGCCAAAATTAGTCAAGTTTATGTAGTCATGCTAGGGTTTCAAGCATACCAAAGAGTTCTCTGCCATCCGCTGACCGGCACACATCCGACGACCAGCACCAAAGGCATACGTGTCTCTACGGTTATTGTTTTCCTCTTCCTTTCCCTGTGAGCCAAACTTATTCTCTAAAAAGCGCTCCGGGGAAAACTCATCCCCTGCACTGTACTCTTTCTCCTCCCGGTGGATGGACCATGTGTTTGCAAAAAAAATCGTTCCTTTCGGGAATTGGTAGCCCTCATAAATATCATCCTGACTGAGCAGATGGGGTATGCCTTCAGGTACAACAGGCCGCCACCTCAACGTCTGCGGCAGACGATTAATTGGAAAATCCTGATCGGGGATTGTATGTGGTGTTGGCTTACCTCAGTCATGCAGGCTCTCAAATATGGCAGATTTTCCAGATCCTTGAATACCGGCGAGCGCGCAGTGCCGCAAACAATGTCTAGTTCTCTCTGGGCCTTTTCAAATGCCGCAGGATTGCTGATCATACCATACAAATATGACAGTAAAATCGAGGAGGTTGTATCAGATCCCGCTTCCATCTATTGTAAATGAGTATTTGAAAGAGCCAAATAGGGTGAAGCATGTTCATATCAATACTCACCAGGCTTCCACCGAGATAAGCAATATGCTCATCATCCAATCCACTTTTTGACTGTTCCTGAAAGAGTCGCTCCATAAAGCAGCCGTTCGCAGTTCCCTTGGCAATTTTAGATCTAGTTTCTTCCATAAGAGCAAAGTACAGAGAGCGCTGCTCAGCCCGAATGGTCTTAGCTCTCAATTTCCAGCTCGCAAAGCACTGTGGTATATATCGCAGAAAAGGGAATGCGTCAACAGGAGGTGTGGCTCCTGGTGCGAGAATGGAAGTGAACTTGTCCTGCACATGGTAAAGAGCACGAACATTGGGCGAGTTGAATTCGGCTCCACGCTGTCCGAATACAGAGGACAGGATCACAGCTGTGGAAAACCGTCTGATATGCTCATAATATCCCTCAGGGTCTTGGATAAGTTGGCACATTGTTTGTGTCGCTTCTGCGTTCTGGATTGGACATATATCATCAACGGATTTCACGTTCAAAAGAGCTTGCACGGCTTTGCGAAGCATTCGCCACCCTGGACCGTATTGGACAAAAAGAATATGCGTTTGATTTGGGCAAATCAAGTCATTTGCGATATAGTTTTCGGGACGGCCCGCGTAGATCGCTCCGCGTTTATCAAAAAGCCTTTTGATTATCAGTCACAGGGCTTTTCTCCGTGTCGAGAATCACTTACTCCCTGACATGCTTCCAGCTGTTGAGAACAACGACATTCTGGGGGCCCAGTTTGAGTCCAACAATTGAACCATATGTTTGGGACCACTCATGGAATCTAGACAAATGTTAGATGGAAAAATTGCCAATTAGGTGCTGCAAGGCTGTGGTACTTGAGAAACGCTTTAGTCCGTGGTAGTTGATGAAGGTTTCCAATAAACGGCAAACCAGCTGGGCCAGGCGGAAAGTTCATAGGCCGTCTGCTTGCCCAAAAGTATCTCCAAAAAAACGCAGCAACCACACATCCCCCTAGGCCAAGAATCAATTGCAAACTCACTGGCGCGAACATGACTGAACTTGAAGTGAAAGGGTGAGATAACGCTCTAGAGTGATATTGAATCAACGAGAGATTGATGTAGAGTGGATTCAAATGCGTGCTTTTAACTTTGCGTTGTCACCAAAACGTGTTTAAGTGTACTTGGTTCCAAAATTCTCAATCATGGATTTCTAAATCTCTCCTCGGTGCGGGGAAAGAGGCCTGAGAACGATGATATAGACATCAGACGAGCATTCGTCCGCTAATATGCACGCAAGTCGCTAATCCCAAACCAACGTCAAATGAGAAGCTGAGGATAACGCAAAAACACTTCTCCGAACAGATGAGGAGTCGTGCAAGATACCGGATTAGGGTTCTTTTTGCAGATCAAAACCTTTTTTTAGAGATGAGTTGCAAAAGTCGAATTTGAATTCAAGGACAGCCTTCAAAGCTTTTTCAAGTTGTATCTCCGATGTTAGATCTTGCAAAGTGGGCTCTGCGAATGTAGCAAAAGGGTGTAACAAGACTCCGTAGCGTGATTCCGTTAATTTGTTGAGATGATAACAGCCGGAAGCCCATTGAAAGAGCCTCGACCAAAAAGGGTTGAAACTATGGTCCCTTGTCGCGCTTAAAGAAGGCAAACGAGAAGCGAAGCAAGCACGAATCCCATTCAAATCGCAAAAGTGGTCGGTTTCTTGGCTTCGCCGCGATTTTGCAACTGCATATGAAGAAATCCTGGGAATTCTCCTTGGCAAGCTCGAAGTCACTCTTGACGTCTCGATCTCCAGTCTCCTGCCCACTCGGCGTTTCGACACGATAATCTGAGCCGACCCAATCCCAGGCACTCCGTTCATGGCTCCAGTTCTTCATAAGGGACCTTGGACGATTCGGATTTCGGACATCTCTGACTCTGCTCATCACAGATTTCACGTCGGTATGATTGAAGGTCTGTTCCCAAGGCTGATTTGTTTCGGAAGGCTCGAGTTACCCCAAGTCAATAATAGTAATTTTTCCATTTTCACAGAACAATAGGTTTCCCAAATTTAGGTCACCGGCCATGTGTCCGTTCTCATGTATAGTCTTCAAAGCCTTCTCAATCTGAGTTTGCAAAGTTTCATCTTGGAATCAGAGCCGGGAAGTTGAGCAAATTTGCGGCGGTCAATCCCGTCAACCTCTGAAAGGATAAGATCTGGGACCCCGTTAAAAGATCCTTGACCTAGAAAATGGGGAATGATGGTTCCCTGGACCTATAAATATCTCATTCAAAAACTCGTCTTAGCGATCCTATTTCTGTTGCTTAACATATTTTTTTGGAAAGCTGAGCGGAGGCTGGTCGAGCTTAAGGCAGCATACTCCGTACTGTTGGACGAATTGCATTCAATGTCTTCACACTTTTTACATTGAGGCGCGTGTCTCCTAGAAAGAGCTCCTATGCTTGTGAGCTTGCCTAGCCCATTGCTCCTTGCAAGGATGCTTGGAAATAATCTTACCTGAGAAGAATGATCTTCGTTAAGCAAAAAATACATGATGTGAAGGTCAAGGGCAAACCAAACTACAACATCGAGGGAAGTGTACCTACGTACCGTTGACCAATCAACAGGCTAGGGTGGGTTATTTGCCTTGATGTTGAGGCATCAAACCATGGTTGTCTGGCGGCTAAATTGCTTACTAACGCAGGCATCAACACCTGAACAGATCAACTTTCACCAGTTACTTTACTCCAACATTTGAGAACTTACATGATGAGCAATTAGTAAACAGAACAAAAGATCCCCGAAATAAACTCAACACTGTAATAGTTTGAGTGTGCTCTAACCCAAAAGCTCAACATCTTCCCGCACTATCTTGATATCCACCATGACGGATGCTTTCCCCGCCGTTCTCACAGGGCCAACCTCCAAGGAGCGCAAATATGATCGTCAGCTCCGTCTTTGGGCTGCAACGGGTCAACAAGCACTTGAGGAGTCACGTGTTTTACTTGTGAACTCTGATGGCCCACTTGGCCAATACAACACCGGTGTCTCCGGCGTTGCAGGTGTCGAAACGCTCAAGAATCTTGTCTTGCCTGGAATCGGCGGTTTCACTATCGTTGATCCCGCAACAGTCACTGAATCTGATCTAGGCGTGAACTTCTTCTTGGAAGAAGAATCTCTGGGCAAGTCCCGTGCCGAGGAAACCTGCCGATTGCTGAAAGAATTAAATCCTGATGTGCAGGGGTATCATTACTCAAAGGTATGATTGTCCGACTCTCAAAGTGAGCTACAATTGACTGACACCTGGAACAGCGCATTGAAGATCTCACTGTTGATCCTGACTTCTTGCCTCGGCATAAGCTTATCATCATCTCCGGTCCAATCAGACGATCAACACTAGTGCCTCTGTGCTGGCAAGCAAAGCAGCTGGGTATCCCCGTGCTGTACCTTCATTCAGTGGGATTTTTCTCCACATTTTCAGTTCAGCTTCCCGCGGAATTTCCTATTGTTGAGACGCATCCAGATCCAGAATCAACTCAAGACCTGCGTCTCTTGAATCCCTGGCCTGAGCTCGTCGCTGCCAGCACCAAATTGAATAACTTAGACACTCTTAATGATCATGAACATGGTCATGTCCCCTATATTCTTCTGTTGCTCCAATTCCTAGAGCAGTGGAAACAGTCTCATGACGGAAACACTCCAAAGAATTACAAAGAAAAGACCGAGTTTAGAGAGTTCGTGCGGTCCAAGGCACGGACTTCCAACCCCGAAGGTGGCGAAGAGAACTTCGACGAAGCTGTCGCTGCTGTGGTGAAGACCATCTTGCCATTCGAACTCCGCAGCCCCATCAGGGAAATTTTCAACATGAACGAATGCCAGCAGCTGACGCCTACCTCCCAAGATTTCTGGGTAATTGCATCAGCCATCAAGACTTTCCATGCATCCCACGGGGTTCTGCCTCTTCCGGGTTCCCTACCAGATATGAAAGCCCAGTCAGCAGACTACGTCGCACTACAGAACATCTACAAGGCCAAGGCACGACAGGACATCGAAGAAGTGACAGCAACAGTACGCAAACTCGAGTCCCAAATCGGACGCCAAGCGCCAGCAATCCCGGACCGGGAAATTGAAGTCTTCTGCAAAAATGCTGCCCACATCAAGGTAGTGCGAGGCCGCGACATCCCCCAAATTAGTATCGACAGCGACGCCTCCACGCTGAAGAAGATCCGAAGCGAGCTCAACACAGAGGACTCCCTGATTCCCATCTTCATCGCCACCCAGATCCTTGACTCGGTTGTGGACGAAATCCAATCCAATGATATGGAGGAGCAACGATCTGTCAATGACACCGGACTGTGGCACAGCCACACGGAACGAATTCTCGCTCTCCTCACTGGAGCTGACGGGGCGGCTGTTGAACCGGCGGCGCGGGAGCAAGTCGCGCGTGCGGTCAAGGAATTGTGTCGTGCGGAGGGTGGCGAGTTGCATAATATCTCTTCGTTGACTGGTGGGCTTGTTGCGCAGGAAGCGCTGAAAGTGCTTACGCGGCAGTATGGTCCGCTTGACAATACTTGCGTCTTTGATGGAGCCCGGAGTAAGAGTGAGATGTACAGGCTGTGAACGGATGGACCCTTTCATGGATGGATCATGCTTTACGTTCCACACGACTTGGAGTGAGTACTACTTATCGACGTTCAGGAATATCATGACATTTTATGCTTCATGGTTGAATGAATGTTATTCGCAAAGATATGAAAGAAAATTCGGCGGCTACACTTATTCAATAAAACTTGGTATCTTATATATCATATGTCAGATGGGAGGCGAATTCGTAAAATATTGATCCCTGTCTTTTTCTCTTTCACGCTCTATAGGGTTTTGATAATGCGAGTGGGAATATTGGAGCAGTAGCGATTGGCGATGGCTAATATCACGTGTGTTTTGGGTATTGTAGCTAATAACTATTGTACTTTAGTTCAACGTTTCCTTGACTTCTGATTTCCACGATTGGTTTTGGGTCCCCTCGGCCCGCCCTGATTCTTATAAAGCTTTTCCTTCCCGAATGCCGAATCAGCGACCCGCAGGTAGCTGACAACACCCTGGTCAACGACAGCCATGACGACGTTGCGGTATCCATGCCGCAACCGCATGTACATCATGCGCTCCATCTTTTCTCCGCGAGGAGGGTCAAGTGGTGTACTTTCAAGCAGTGCACCTAGTTGCGTCATAGTCGGCATGGTGGTTTGATCGCGGGTGCTGAGGACCGCGACGCGGAAATCTGGGGGTGGGGGTGACGATTTTTTGTAGTTGACCGACGGTTTCCAAACATGGAGCACGACGCGGAATGGTAGTGTTGTGTCGGAGGTATGTGATTCAGGCGCGGTGACTGGGTCGTACCAGGGAATGATGGCGAGCTTGCTGTATACATCCACTAGAAAGAAAGGTTAGAAGAAAAGAAAAGATATCGCGGCACTAAAAAGGGTTTGGTAGACTCGCTGTAGTGACGACGAATTCCCGTGCCAATGATGGGTCCAGTAGCCGTGGAAGCAGTTGCATGAGGATCATGGATCCAATTGAAGAGGGACGCAAAAATACCCGCCAAACCGGCTCCACGGAGCTCTGGCGCAGCGGGTTTACTGGGGTTTGAAGTGTCTGAGTCTTGCTGTTCAAATTCATCGCTCCACCCAGGAGCTCGGGCGAGCGAATACCCCAATCGCTTGAGACCGGTGTAAACAGAGTACCTTTCAAGCGTCAAACCGCCATGCCCCACGAAAGATGCATATGCGGCCTGCAAGCTCATGGGTATGGAGAGATCTTCCTTCCCTCCTGAAACTCCAGAGGAGCCGGATGAGCTAGGCCATCTAATATCCAGACTACCTCTCTCCATAAGATAGAGGGCTTCCTCCGGCAGCAGCCATAGACGATTCCATCGATCAGCTTGGCCTAGCGATTTAAAAAGTTGGCCTTTCGGGTTAGGTACGCAGACACATGCATCGGGGGATATGTTGGCAGACTTCGGCGTGGGCCTCGCAGGCTTTTCAGTGAAATCGGGACTCTTCTCGCTGTCTTCTCCAGTTTTTGGTGCAGCAGTATCGGCTAGGGGAGAGTATCCCTCGGGAGCATAGAAAGCTATCACATGGGTCTTTCCGCCATGGAGGCGAGGGAATGAGAGCGCATTGTGCATGGCTCTTCGCGATTCAGAGAGGACGCCAGTTTGGTGCTGAGTTGGGTTGGGTTCGAAGTCTTTCTCTCCGCGACGCGGAATGCTAGCTCCATCGGCATAGCTGTGGAAATTGTGATGGTAAGTAAAGGTTCTCAATCCATTTTTAAAGCCGCCCAAGCTTCTGAGGCGTATCAGTCCACGTACATATTCGAGTTATTGAGGAAGCGAAAGTCCTGGGTCTCATCAGACAGGTCTACCTCGGCCTGCGTAGAGGCACCGGGGGCTTTAAAAACCTCCTCATCTGCGTCTGCCATACTGAAAATACAAATGACAATTCAAAATTAAAAGGCTGATTCTCCGAGGGGATTATCTCGGAGTCAGAAAAGATCTTATCGATAAGCCAAATGTCCGGCAGGAAGATACCGCCTTGGCAGAAACAACGACACATTCCCGACCGCGACGTATGTTGTCTTCTGTATAAGATCAACAATATTCTCGGACGGTGAACTTTGTTACTACCCGACTTATTACGAATGAAAATTGCTCACTCACATCTCAAACAATTTGTTGGGCAATATTTGACCAATGACTTTTTCAAGTAGAGCGAGCTGGACGGGCATCATCCAAAGATATACTGCGCTTTAACTATAAGTCGCATCCTCTGACTACCTCAACAAAAGTCCCTTCAATTGCGAAGGTGTATAGCGACCTAGGGTCAAAAACAATTGTTCTTCGAGTTGAGGCCTAGATATACACTGTTCTAGATCGCTTTTTAGACCGCTCTATACCATGTATTGTAGTAATTCCTATCTCCAAATAATAGTTGATGTTCAATCTCTGTTTACACCTCTTTTTTTATACATTCTATATAGAAACAATACCTTTTCAAAGGTTCAAAGCCATTCCCACTATACATATATCTCGATCTTCTCCTTTCTTAGAAGTTGAATTTATTCCTAGGTACCTATAAAATACCTATCTAATAATCTTTAGCCTTATAAAGACGAGGTTCTTAGTATCCTCTTCATAACTTTATACTACGTATAGAGCTTTTCGGACCCTCCGAAAGATGTTATCTTTAGTGAAAAATGTAAAGATATCATGAAGGAGTCCAGGAAAGACGTTCTCCCCTTTTATATATGGGTTTGGAAACAAGGTTTTTGTGAATGACTGAACGAGGCCTAGGCAAAAAGAAGAAAAAAACTTGAAATCCAAGATAGCAAAACAACTGTCTTTTATCTATCTATTGCCACTTGAATGTTATTTGGGGAGCCCTGGAGGCTGCATTGGCTGACTATGAAACTATTCTACCTCTACCACATCCTCATTGTTGCTTCTCCAACATCACAACTTGGCTTCCGTAATCGGATTTGAAGGGGAACTGCAGTCCGAGATTCATCAACGTCGCACCAGTGTAAACTGCATTTCCATCAATCTTGTACGAAGCCTGCGCATCCAGACCCTGTAACCTAATACGAGGCCAAGAGTGATCAATGTTAGGCGCGAGCTGGAAGACAAACAGGACAGCCTTCTCTCCATCTTCAGCGATGAACAAAGCAGCAGGCCAGTTCGAGTCCTCGGGCAAGTTCAATCTCCACAAATCTCCATCCAGCACAATGGGGTTGACCTTCTCCGCGAGAGCAATCAGCCCAGGAAGAGCAGCTTTATCCTCAGCGGGCATCTCAGCTGGGTCGAGTTCCAAGCCAAATGACCCGCCCATCATCGCGACGTGGCCGCGGAAAGCAACTGGGACAGTCCGGCCAGTCTGCTGGTTTGGTACGGCAGACAGGTGAGCACCCATTGCACTGGGTGGGTAAGCTAGGGAGGTGCCGAGCTGAATGGAAATACGCTCAACGGCATCCGTGTCATCTGAGGTCCAGATCTGAGGGAAATACTGTAGAACACCGGGGTCGAAGCGGCCTCCGCCCGAGGCACATCCTTCCCACAGGACATCGGGGAACTTGGTGGTCAACTCGTCGAAAACCCGGTACATGCCAAGCATGTAAGCGTGAGCCGTGGAAGGGGAAGGCATTTCGTGGATTCCTCTGTTGTTGTCCCACTTGACGTAGCTGATATCTGCGCTATTCAGTATGTCCGAGACGGCCTTGATAATGAAATCTTGGACCTCAGTGAGGGCAAGGTTCAGCACGAGCTGGTTGCGTCTCTCGGTTCGCGGGTACGGTCCCGCGTGCAAAGCCCAGTCTGGGTGCTCGTGGTAAAGGGTCGAGTTTGGGTTGACCATCTCTGGCTCCACCCAGATACCGAAGCGCAAATTTGTCGAGGAGTTTGCGGCTTTCAGATCTGTGATCTTTTTCACGATTGGCTCCAGGCCGTTTGGGAAGCGATCTGGGTTTGGTACCCAGTCGCCCAGACCCTCCTCGTCATTAATGCGAGGGTACTCATCACCGAACCAACCGTCGTCCAAAACGAAGAGCTTGACGCCTACCTCGGCAGATTCCTTTGCGAGATTGTAGATACTGCTTTCGTTGAAGGTAGAGCCAAGTCCCTCCCAGCTGTTGAGCAGGGCAGGGCGATCACTAGTGGCAAACTTGCTCCTGATAAGATGCTTGCGATACAAACGATGTAATGAGCGCGACATGCCACCAATACCATCCTTAGAATAGACAGAAACGCATTCCGGGGACGCAAGAGTCTCTCCAGGGGCTAAGTTCCATGAAAGCTGACCGGAATTAAAGCCTAGAAGAGCACGAGTGAACCCCTGAGAGCCCTTCTCAACATCTATCGAGAAAGATCCCGTGTACACAAGCGAAAATCCCCATGCCTCTCCTCGAGACTCAGTAGCCGAAGGCTCCACTAATGCCAGGAACGGGTTGTGAAGGTGAGACGAGTAGCCGGTCGAACTGCCAAAGCTTTGGATTCCATACTCGACCTTTCTTCGCTCGCGATGGGCTTCTCTCGCCCAATCTCCACGAAGGCTGATCATCTCCAGATCTTCATATGGCAAGTCCACGCTCAGACTGGCCAGAGAATCGATGGTGATATTTGCGTTGCCATTGTTTGTGACATTGACGCTTCGCACGATGGCATCGTATTTGGGGAAGATCGAGTAAGAAAGATCCGCTGCGACATCGCTATACTTGTCGTATAGACTGACGACCAAGGTGCTGACATCTTCTTCCGTGCCAGTGGTAGCGGGGAGACCAGCAACGGCAGGCTTTCCAGCAATTATCTTGTGCGATTTGTATTGCAGATCAGACACGGTATACCCTGCAGACTGGCGAATACGAATCGCAGGGATCCGGAAATCACCGCGTCCCTGGTCTGGGAATTCACGGCGCACACGGCCCGAAGTACCAACCCAGCCATTGACGTCTCCCACAGACTCTAAAGGAATATCGCCTGTGACAGAGCCACCAAAGTGATCGCCCAGAAGATCACCAGTGCTGTTGTCCACGTGGAAGCGGTATGATACATTTTCGCCATTCAGGGCAAACGAAGTCCCATCTGCCACGATTGCTATAAAACGAATTGTTAGATTCATGAAGGAGAATCTGTTGATATTTGTTAAGCACTAACGCTTTGTGTTTGAGTTCTGCGCCATGACAGCCGGAAGTATAGCTACGAGGCCGGTAGCCACCGCAGCGTTCCTTGAGAAACGAACCATTTTAGCTGTGCGTTCTTGCTCCGAGAGAATACATTCCAAAAATTCTGTGCGGGATCGGAAACCATACCTTTATACTTGCACCCCAAGTGTGGAGAGGTTACATCCAGGGAGTGGATATCGGACAAGAACTCAGGATTTCAGCATTCGGCATCAATTGAGCTCGACCCAACAAAAAAAAGTGGAAATGCCAAGGATACCTGACGATAGTAACTTCCAAAGATGCCGATCGCAGGGCATATTGAGCGATATTTACATATATAAGTGTTTCGTGGAGTATTGCGGGGAGTCAAATTGCGGAGAAAACACCGGGAAATGTCCGTGTCGCGGGGCGGCTTTGAACGCTCCCTATTGGCTTGTACCTTTCAATTCCGCCTCTAAAACTGCTTTTATCCGCTAATTCTTTGATTTCTCCTCCTACACCCTTGACGAATGACGTATCATAGCTCAATTGCCGCAAACCAAAGACCGAATGAGACTGGCAAAGGCGTGCTCCGTGTGCCGGTAAAGCGATTTATCCCCAACCTCCGTGGCCCTTGCTCATACGATGCTAGTGAACGTCGGCGAAAATGCAACATTCCGGCACCCGGTCTCGCTTGTACATATTGCTCTGCTCGAGATTTGTCATGTTCTAGAACAGATCCATCCCTAGCAAAAACCAGGTCATATATATCAGAAGAATCAACTCTCGTCTCCAGGAGTGATCATCTGTTGGAGTCTGAGAAATCCACTTTGCCAGATCAATCTCTTTGCACAGAGCTAGTACGGCTCTATTTCGAATATGTGCATGATAAATTTCATTCGCTTTTCCATCGGCCCAGTCTGATGGAAGATTTGCGCCGAGGCCAAGTACCTGATCATTTAATATATGGGATCTTAGCATTATCGGCCCGGTATGATCCCTCATATCAGACCCAAGGAGTTTCAGACTGACTTTGATAGCTTTTCAAACCACCCTTCTTTTGCCGACATAGATCCTCGAGAACGAGGAAAGGGCTATGCCATAAGATGTGAAAGATTACTAGACCTGAACGATGTCTCTCTGACAACAATTCAGGTCTGTGTGATTCTTGGTGCTATTGGTGTGGTAGATGGAAAGCCTGCTTCGGAAGCAATTTACTACTCAATTGCATGCCGTATCGCCCAGCTTCTTAATCTCCCAAATTGCTATGCTGCAAATCGGGTGGAACAAGAAGTACATACAAGAGGTTCGTGTTGATATCCTCAACCCAACCATTGGAACTCAAAAGGCTTATATCTCAAAGTATGGTGGACTCTCTGCATGATAGATGTGTGGTCTTCAACAGGTGTCCGCCTCCCACGCCTAATGATCCCCCAACCCGACATTCCCCTCCCAATGAACGAAGCAACATTCCTCAGCATGAGCCGCACCCAAGGCTTCACCATAGAAGTGGAAACAGATCGGGCTTCATCTCTCCTAGCCCAAATGGTCCTCCTAAACCGAATTCTCTGCGAAATTAACGACTTCAACATCAAAGCCGCAGAAACAACCCTGGAAACAGCCTACATAGCGACAAGCATCTCCGCACTCTCCGCCAAACTCGATAACTGGCTCGCCCACCTCCCAACACACATGCACGACACCCGCGAAAACCTACTATCATTCGCTTCCCAAGGCCTAGGCCAGCTCTTCGTGACCCTTTACCTGGGCTACTACCACTACGGCCAGATGCTATTCTACAGATTCCTGCACGAAGACCTCCGTGGCTACGTGCCACGCACACACTTCTATGCAAATAAATGCAAAGAGCACGCCGTGCTGCTGTGCGAGATTATCTACAGATCCGACGAGGTGCCCGGCTGCGACGTGCTGTACAATATGGTGGGGCATGTTCTCGTCATTGCATCGACTGTTCAGATCCATATTTTGCTGTTCGGGGTTGATGGTGAGAGTGTTGCGCGGGCGAGGGGCAGGCTGGAGAGGAATTTCTGTATTCTTACGAGGCTTCGCAGGCTGTGGCCTACGCTTGATGTTTGTATGGAGCGTTTGCAGGCATTCCATCGAGCTTGTAGGCGCTCTGTTGATACTAGCTTTTGTATGGATAGGTGGATGGTGAGATTTTTGATTGAGTTTGCTAATCCAGTAAGTGATAAGGATTCTGGTGAAATCGAGAGGACGTGGGAATTAGGGGAGATTGGTAACTCAGAGGCATTGTTGGGAGATATATCAGAAAGGTAGATCAGTATGGACGGTGTATAGTTCATAATAGAGGCGGTGACGAGGGCGGTCACACTGATATATATTGTCAAAGCCCCTCCTATTCCACCAAGCCATTGTTATCGAGATCAACGTATCCTCAATGGATCCTAGCACTCAGAAAATCGTGGACTACAACGAAAGCTTACGCAAGGTGCGTCCCACACCAGTACATCCACCAAAAATCCTAAAATAACAATATCAAGATCTCAAACAGCCTCGAGAATGCACTGCAGACCTTTGGACCCTCCTCAATGCAGTATCAGGCCATATTGGGAATACTGAAGGAATGTCTACAGGACATTGAGAATGAAAGCAAAAAACGGGGCAAAGCCCAAGTGGTCGATGCAGACATGCTCAGCGCCGCCATGGGATTTTTGGAAATCGGGAAATGAGAATTAGACAATTGTATAGAATTGATACCCCTGTCATTTACTTCTGCTTGCATTAAAGCGATATATCTCATTAGGCGGCAGGTGATGAAGCAATAATACTTCAATCCCAAATGACATGGATATAGTCACGAAGGCACATATTTCACAAATGCATACATGAATGTGGATACAAGTCGTGTTCCAAGAGCCCAGATGTGCCGTTGGGTCGATAAGCTGACAGGATGGCTAACCGAACGAAACAAGGCCACGCACATACACGCAATGGGGTTAGCCTGACCAATGGACAGGACTTGATACCCCGTGGCCAGAAATTCAATATAAATCGCCCAACACCCTCCTTATACCTATTTTCCCCACCAGACGAATAAATAGCTAGCTTCCAGAAATGCAATGCCATGCAACAAACTCCAGGATCTATGCAGTCGTAAAGGCATGTCATGATAGGCGGGGTCACGGTAGAGATTTGCCTCCGTGCCGCTCGCCGAGCATCAAAATTAACCGCCACGTCAGTCCCTGTCGTATAGGTTCGTCTGTACAGACAAAGTAGCGGTTGCAGATCAGGACGGGACTGAGGTGGGGTGTGGTTAGGTAGTTTTTCTTTCTCGTTCTTGACCAAAAGCGACAGGATGCGGCCTTTCAGTCGATGAGAGGTCTCTTCTGGTTGCCAACAATGGCGACACCCAGGTGGCTGAGAGCATTGTGGTCGTTTGGTCGTACTATTGCTGGGAGGGGCAACATTGGGTTGTCTGGATTGACGTGGGCGGCATCGCGGGCGGCTTGTTCAATGGCCTCCATTTCTTCTTTACAGCCAGCATGGTCAAGGGGACATACCACGATTGGTTGTCGGATAGTGATGTCTCTTGCGGAGGTTAAGTGGGCCTGTTCTTGTGAGTCTCGAGTCTCAGGCATACTATATAACAAGATCCAGGGATAAACGTACGCGAACTGTGAGATAGTACTCGATTTTATATAGACTGGCTGTGGTAGTGAAGCCGCTCACACCATATGTGGGGAAAGCCGCCCTATTCCTGGGCAGGATCCCCTCTGCGTCGCGCAGGTCCTTGGCGGGAAACACTAATCCAAGGTTTGTCAAATAGCCGGATTGAGGCAGCTTCACTCCAATAGTCTCCGTTTTCTTTGCTAAAACTTTGACTTTGCGCTGGGGCTCGTCGCCCTCGTGGTTGTAGATGATCTCTTCGTCAATGCCAATTGTGATTTTGTTGATTGTCACTTTGCGCGCCTTGGCCATCCAACTCTCGTTTGGTGATAACTTGACATAAACGCTGACAGGGTCAAGGGGACCATAGGACCACCGTGGTAGTGAGATTGCGAGTGTGACCAAATGATCTGATACCCGCTCCGCGGACTCGGGACGATTGTACATGCCGAAAGTGGAGAGGGTGTCGTAGCGCGCAATGGGGACGGGGAAGGTATATTTGTGCTGTTCTTGCTGGCCTTGTTGCACCATAACAACCATTTCATAGTATGTCTCAGCGGTGCGACTTTGAAGCTGTACGCTGGCTGGGGGGACACGGCGCGAGGCATCGCGGCCCCCACGACCAAATGGAATAAATAGCACGAAAGGCAAATCCATAGATATTACCTCTTCATATTCCTTTCCGGCGGGACATCGGAATAGAAGCATTTCTTTGCCGACAATATCTGTAATTTCTTTCCGTGGTGGCGCCAGGCGCTTCTTTGTGAGGGAGTCGGCCGAAGGGTGAATTGTTTCGCGGCGGAGCAGGGAGATCGTGACGAGCGAAACGTTGACTGGCGCTGAAATACCGACTTCTGGGCGAATCTCGACTTTACCCTCGATACGTGGCTTGAAAGTGTTAATCAATGGCTTTGGGGGGGGGACCAGGGGGTTGCACCGCCTTGTCGTAAGACCGTGTCAAAGTGTGCTCACCATAGTCGCGGAGATTCCTGGGTACCCGATTAGAAAGTTGCCATTTGCCGGGCCTGAAACGCGCACGAAGGCGGCCATCTCGAATCACCTGTGCCTGTAGCACCATGGGCATGCGGAGGTAGGTTGGGTTGTGGGGAATATGCGAGTGGACGGGAGACGGGAGACCCTTTCGCACGGTTCATAAGGATCTGATGGTATGATAATGATGGATAGAAACCCTTAAAGCCGGAGATTAGGGGGGGAGATATTGAAAATTGAAGATTGAGAGTCGGGAGTAGTTATGATGTATGGAGTAGAAAGTGAATAAGAAGCTGAGCTCTGGCAACAAGTGGGGAAGGGTGAGCCGAGAGCGCCCCCAACCTGTTGATTTGAGCTTCGATTCGAGAAAATTTATTATGTCGATAAGTATATGTATGGTAAGGTAGGCAAACTAATTGGCGTATTGGTTTCTATGTCAGTATCTCTCTACTAGAATCTCTACCATGTACGATCTGTAGATGTGTGTGTCTCAGGTCCGATTCGTAATGTCATCATCGTCATCACACATGGGCGCTTGTATTTGTAGATCACATAATTGAGATTTATAGTGAGTAATAGGACTAGTCAAAATTAGACCATAGTATTCGGTCTAAACAGAATCTCGACTATATATGTATAGACAGACTATGTATACAACTAAACTCCATAGAATATACTCTAGAGGCGAACCATGGTCAAATTCCCCAATCTGGTTGCCAGTGCAACCATGACGTTTTCAGATTTTGAGACATTGACTAGTTACTTTACCTCACTCCATATTACTCTCCATCTCCACAGAGCTTAATATCACTTACCCACTACATTCGCACACAGACATCCTCTCTTTTTCTCTCTACAAAATGCCTCCCCGTCGCCGTGCAGGAAACCCCACCGGGGCGCAATCGACGCTATCGTTCGGATCCCAGGCCCGAGTCACAAAGCCAGTCACCGCACCCTCTACGAAGGCCAAGATCCTTGACTCGCGCTCATCGATATCCAACAAGTCTACCTCCACCACCCCGGAGCCACAGCTAGCTGTCACCACCGAACCCTCAAAACAACATGTCGCAGAGCTCGCAGTCCGACAGCAGCCCGCAGCCGAAGTCCAGCCGCCGCAAAATGAGCAAGACAAGCAGGCACTGAATTTGAACAAGCAGGATATCTGGCGATACTGGAGGAATCAGGAACAAATCCGCATCGCATCCCGGGGTAAGTCAAGCTGACTGAGAACGACAACCTGGAAGACTCGGAGGCTGACTTCGCAAATAGCACACCAACAAGGAATGGATGTAGAGGAGAAGATCCTAAGACATTTTGATCTTTCAAGTCAATATGGGGTAAGTTCCACATTTTTGCTTAACAATGATACCCCCTAACCTTTCCCCAGCCCTGCATTGGAATCTCTCGAGCCAAGCGCTGGCACCGCGCACACCAGCTGAAGCTCAACCCACCAATCGAAGTCCTTGCGGTTCTTCTCAAGGGAAAGGATACAAAGCAAGAAGCATACATAGGCGAACTGCTGTCATGATGACTTGAGGATTTGATTTATTGTTAATATTCTGCATGGCGCTGGGGTTGTATGAATGCTTATTAGATATGGGCAATCTATTAGGGCTCTCCCTTTTCAAAATTATTACAGTGTTGGCTCAAGCGACACCTGAACAGTACCATGTGACGATGAACTCTTCATCTTCAACTCCAGGGATGTCTCGATGCCTTGTGTTCAACCGAGGCGGGCTGTTTGTTTATGTTTCAGGCCAATTGAACATACACATCAATGGCTTCAAGAAACAATTGATTCAGCGAAAAAAAACAACCCAGCGTACAGATTGTTGTAGGCAGGCTGATACAATCTAGTCCCTGATCCTCGTGCCGATCACAATTACCACTTATCATGTGAAAGCTAATCAGAAACTGTTTCACCGAATCGATCGTATTTTTATATTGCTAAAAGGTTTTATCGCACCCTGTTTCCGCGTGGTCTGTGTGTACAGACCGATCTAAGCGACCCTGCTCTGTCCGGACCCGCCCCCGCGATATTCCTGATAGCTTTTTTTGTATTCTTTTTCTCCTTTTGTTCCCCAAATTTGCTGCATGTGTAAAATGATTCTTATCGCTGTGATGAGTATAATAAATATTCACAGGGCCTCGTCGGAAGGCTTTTACCAGGGTCTGGCGCCTCACGCCTCAACGGTCATTTGCTACTAATCGCTCTGACCTTTGGAACGAAGTTTAAACCAAATCCAGATGTTTCCCCCGATGCGCCTTTTATCTGGCGTACCCTGGAAGTCAATATTGAGTGGCTGGACAATATGTCTCGCTAACAAAATCCAGAGTGGCGAGACTAGTCCTTGGTCCAGAATGAATCTTTGTCCATGTGATCGTCTCTTTCCTGATCTCTGTGATTAACCCCACGCTGCAACAATTATTAGCGTGCTTGGCAGCAGCGCCTGCTCTCCATATCATAGACGAAGCTTCTGGTTCAATCTTTGATTTGACTGGACCAACCCCGCTGAAATGTCTCACTTAGCTGGGCCGTAGAGCAGCCCGCTCTTGTCCTACCCCGGATGTCTTTCCTTTCACCAATATTTATTAATAATGTGGCCAATACATTCAAGATTGCGCTATTGAATTATTGTTGCACAGCAGGAGAGGTCAACACCACATTATGCAGGTACGGTTAACCTAGATCGATTTAAGTCACTCGAAAGATGCTAATAATCTGGTAATCTCGCTAGCCTATGGTTATTCCGGACTAAATCGAATGGTCTTGAAGCCTCAAGAACTTTGGATACGCCCGGGGCGCTCCTTGAGAAACATATTGGTAGCACATCTACGGAGTGAAGAGTAAAAGCAATTTGCTTCCACCAGCCATATATCGGCGGTAGATCAAGTTCCGTGGCTCACAGGGTATATAGGCTCATTCCACATTCAATTTACACATGTACACAGTTATCCCCTGAGTTTTGACCCTTTCAATGAACCCAAGGATAGCGACCGTGTACTACCCCAAGCACTATAAGTAGAAATATTCATAACATGTAAATTATATTAATTGCTGACAGATTCGGGGGCCACAACCCAAAAAGGCATAGTTCGATGCTACGCTCTCTTCGGGCCCTGCCGGGGCCCTGCCGGGGGTCCCAACTTTCTTCCCCGGATTTTCCTGGGGACGTATTCAATACGCTTTGTTTTGCCACTGCGTTTCCACACTTGATCAATTGTTCTGTCATACTTCTGTAACGCAGATTCTTAACGGAGTACTCCGTACAGGCTTGCGTATCCCGCATTCCTCGATCTACACCGCTGACTTGAACATGACCTACAAAGGGCATTGTGCAGTGGGGACGCTGCACAACCGCATGTGCCACCATTTGGACATGGGAAGTACCGTTCCCTTGAACTAAGGGTCTGGTTCTTACAAAGTGGAAATTAAAGCTAAAGTTCTCATCCGGCCGTATGACTAGCTGCAAGAGGGGGCCGCAGCACGAACGGACATTGCCACTGGTCCAGCCTTTGATGGCTTCCCAGTTCGTCCGGGTCTAGTCCTTACTTGGCAACGCGGGCATACGTACGCCGTACTAGACACCAAGACCTCGAGGCCAATCTTCTTCGCTGTTACTGTCAATCGGTTACAGGAACCAAAGGACCTGGCGTCAGCCATCAGTCTTGGCTATGCAATGAGTGGACAGGGTCCTCAGTCGGTGGTAATTACGGATCTGAGTCAACCGCGGCCTTATTCCTGCTTGTTCGTCGATACTTTGTATTAAGCATGGGAGACATGTGATGGTCCCATCCGTCAATCTTTGGTACTACCCTGCCAGGGGTCTTTCCATCGAGTTAGGGCGCTGGCAAAGCTTATAAGAGGGGCATGTCCCGTCCAAGTCTGGATCTTCTTTTCGACAACTCAACCGCACTCGCTGATTACCTGACTGTCGTTTCCGGCACGCCTTCTACATTAATATATTTTTATTATCCAGTCCTGTCTATCTTGTCAAGATGAAGTTCTCCGCCACCCTTGTTGCCCTCGTTGCCGCCACTCTGGCTCAGGCCCAGCTTCCTGATGTCCCCACTTGCTCGGTAAGATTCATCGGGCTGCCGATCAGATATCAGAAGACCACCACTAATACTGCCTCTAGCTCCAATGCTTCCTGACTGCCCTCGGTGGTGACGGATGCTCCGAGCTGCTCGACTTCAACTGCCACTGCCAGAAGACCTCCCTGGTCAGCACCATCACCCCCTGCGTGCAGAAGGCATGCGGAGTCTCCGACCAGATCTGTATGTCAATTCAAGTCCATTCCTAACCAATCCCTCCAACTGACATTTTCTCTAGCCGTCTCCAACGCCGTCGTCGCCCAGTGCTCCTCCGCCGGCCACCCCATCTCGGTGCCTCCGATCGCCACTACCAGTGCCTCCAGTGCCAGCGCTAGCGAGTCCAGCTCTTCTAGCTCCGCTCCTGCTGAGACCAGCGCCACCCCCACTGCCACCGCATCCGCTACTGGCAGCTCCAGCGCCGCCGAGTCTTCTTCCGCTGCGTCTTCTTCCGCTGCTGAGTCCTCTTCCGCTGCTGGCTCCCACACTGCCGGCCACTCCAGCGGTGCTGCTACCTCCACCCATGCGGCTACCAAGACCGGCTCGGCCTCTTCCTCGGCCTCCTCGCCCGTCTACACTGGCGCTGCCGCCAATGTCAAGGGTAACCTTGCCGGTGTTGCTGCTTTCGCCGCTGCTGCCGCTTACGTTCTGTAAATATATCTATACCTAATTTGAAGCTCTTGTCGGATCTTGGAACCGGCCTATCTTTTTTGGATGGTTGGTTGAGCTGATGACAGTGCTGTATCGCCCTGTATAGTTGAGACGCTTAATAACAATGCACGCTTTGTTTTACTTTTCGTGCAAAATGGATATTTATGACTTGGACATTTGATTTCTCGTAGTTGATAGTCTATGATATCAGCTGTGTTCCTGATCAAAAATTTATAGAACAGGATAGAGTTGAGGGAAACATGGTTCGATGACATCAGTGTGGGGTGCAAGACAAGCATTTGAGCTTACTTTCTTTTTGTGCATCGTAAGTTTTATCCATCCATGGATCTTGATATTTTCTTTTGCTAACATTGATCTTCTGTTCATATCAAACTCCTGATTACTCTCTAATTATGCCAGGCTCTGATTCAAAATTCAGTCATCTGCCCCGCGCGGCGGTTGGACCTTTGACCTGTCCATACGAGGTAAGCATGTACTGCCATGAGCCCTCAACACCATAGTCTAACACGCAGACAAGGGATCATCTGTTCTCCAATCATCACAGTTCAACAAAGGCTCTGCTTTCACAGAAGAGGAACGATCAGCGTTCAAACTCCGCGGTCTCCTTCCACCGAATATACAAACACTGGATGAACAGGTCGAACGTGCTTACCAGCAATACAGCAGCAGACCGGATGATCTAGCAAAGAACACCTTCCTGTCTAGCATGAAAGCGCAAAATGAAGTGCTCTACTACAAGGTCTGAAGACACGAATCGAATGTACTTCATATACACTTACTAACTCTTAATTAGCTTATCCAAACTCATCTTAAGGAGATGTTCAGTGTGATTTACACACCTACCGAAGGAGACGCAATCCAGAATTACTCGCGATTGTTTAGAAAACCCGAGGGTTGTTTCTTGAACATCAATGACCAAGATCGCATTGAGGAACATCTTTCGGCTTTCGGGACTGGAGACGATGTTGATTATATTGTTGTTAGTGATGGAGAGGAGGTGAGTTTATAATTGAGCGGTGACTATACTAAACCGTACTAATGGTGCCATATTCGATAGATCTTGGGTATCGGGGACCAGGGCGTCGGTGCCATTCTCATATCCGTCGCCAAACTGGTCATCACCACACTGTGTGCGGGGATTCATCCATCGCGACAACTTCCGGTTGTATTGGATTGCGGAACAAATGTATGTTTGGCTGACTACAGTTTAGTCCACATTTGCTAATGATCTCCATAGAATGAAGAGCTTCTCAATGACCAGCTGTACTTGGGTCTGCGGCAGCACCGTGCCAGAGGGGAGAGATACGACGATTTCGTGGACAAGTTTATTCAAGCCGCTCGGAAGCGTTTCCCCAAAGCTTATATCCACTTGTATGTTGGCTCCGCTCTCGATATTTGAATACAGCTAACAATCCCAGTGAGGACTTTGGGTTGAATAATGCACGCAGAATCCTTGACCGGTATCAGTCACAGATCCCATGCTTCAATGACGATATCCAAGGAACAGGATGTGTCACCCTCGCTGCTATGCTGGCTGCTCTTGAAATTAGCAGTGTTAAATTGGAAGATGTGCGTGTGGTTATCTTCGGTTCGGGCACCGCCGGTACTGGTATTGCGGACCAAATCACGGACACTATTGCAACTGAAACGGGCAAGCCAAAGGACGATGCTTCGAAGCAGATATGGTAAGTAGCGGCAGGAGGTTTGAATACTAGAGTGATCTTCAACTGACGTAACCCATTTGTCTAGGTGTATTGACAAGCCTGGCCTTCTTGTGAAATCTCTTGGTGATAAACTGACAGATGGCCAACGATCGTTCGCACGAGACGACAAGGACTGGCCAGACAACGAGCGAGACTTAGAGTCTGTTATCAAGAAGGCCCAGCCTCACGTTCTCATCGGAACATCTACAAAGCCAGGCGCGTTCACCGAAAATATCATCCGTGAGATGGCACGCCACGTAGAGAGACCTATCGTGTTCCCCCTAAGCAACCCAACACGACTCCACGAAGCGAAGCCCAATGATATCTACAAATGGACCGAAGGACGCGCTCTCGTGGCTACAGGTAGTCCATTCCCACCAGTCAAATATAATGGCAAGGAATACGAAGTCGGTAAGAAAGCGAAGCACCCAAATGGCATTGCCTTGCCAGTTTACTAATGACATTTCAGCGGAGTGTAATAACTCAACTTGTTTCCCGGGTATCGGGCTTGGAGCAGTTCTTTCTCAGTGTCGGCTTTTGTCTAAGAAGATGCTCGTCGCAGCAGTGGAGGCACTCAAAGCACGGTCACCAGCTCTGAAAGACGCCGATAAGCCGCTACTTCCTGATGTTGAGGATGTTCGTGATATCAGTGTGGACATCGCAGCCGCGGTGATTAAGTGTGCGGTGCAGGAAGGACTTGCGCAGCAAGATGGGATCCCTGACGATGACTCGGAACTTCGGGAGTGGATTCAGGTCCAGATGTGGGAGGCTGGTTACAGACCTCTGGTTAGTAAGAAGTAGAATGGGGCGATTGTTTGGTTCTTGTATACATTCTACTTGGAGGAATATCGTTGCAACTGTCTTTTGGAGTTCGTCTTAGTGTGATTTTACGAATACTTTATGAGACAACTCCTTCCATCTATCTATAGAGCAGTAGCTCTTTCAAGATGGGAATTTTGTAATTGTTCAAAATGTAAATGCAATATGTTACAACCTGCTCGATAATACCTTGAACCTATGTGATCAAAAGAGAAAATGGAAAGCTACAGATTAAAATGAAAAGAATCAAATGCAAGATACCATTTAAGGAACCCACAGACGCACGAATCCCCCAACCTCCTGCCTACAGGTCACACAACTCCCGAAGTTATTCATAGCAAGACTAACACGACAGTCCTCGCAGATGCACAGACAGCGACAGGGCCATGTAATGATGGCACGTGGGCTTGTCTGGCAGACGACACAAGGCGGACCATTAGGGCCGAGACCCGATGCGCCTGATTCCCAAGTGTGGGTACTGGCATTGAACGAAGTCTCTGAGCGACGTGAAAGGATGAGTTTTTCGAGGATCTCGGATTCTTCTTCGGCCGTAGGCTTGGTACGCACTTCAGATTCTGATTGCATGGCATTTAACTGGTGTAGACGTGACGAAAATATGATGCGGGATCTCTCCCTCTCGACTTGCTTCTGGTAGCGGCTGCGCGTCATGATTTGAGGACCCTCTTCGTTTGTTTTGAGATGCGCTGCTAGGATCTGTGCTTCTTCTCTACTCTCACGGTCCCGAGGATCAAGAAGGCGAGCGAGCGTGCTCATGTCTATTAATGAATCTTGAAGTGGAGGGCTTGCCCTGTCTGCGTGCGGATCACGTTGAGTGGGAGTTCGACGACCATCGGATGATGATGGGTAATTTTCCCATTCTGACTCCGAGGCATTGGTAGACATGGAGACCATACTTGTGGTATCGAAGTCATCCGATGGTGGGTGGTAATCTGAAGTGTGGTCTTGGTTTCCCCATGCACCACCGATTTTCCACCAGCCATACAGCCTGTCGTCCAACCGGGTTTCATCTGCACCCATCCAGTCCGGTCGATTGGCACGCTCTCGCTTTCTCATCTCAATTTCAACATCAAATTCGCCGTTTTCGGGAAGTTCAAGCTCGCCGGTATCAGATAAAATCCAGAAATCCAAAGGTTGCCTCTGGGTCTCTTTGCCAGAACCGGACGTCTGTCGGCGGTGGCCAATGAGGCGTTTCAGCCACATTGGCCGAGCACTGATTCCCAATCGATCAAGGACATTGCTGAGTCCATATACAACCCACCGGAGCACCAGGAGGGAAATTGCGCGGAAGAATGAGAGCACATGCCACAATCTAATTGAAACGCGCACAGCGCCTACTCCTCCTAGCTCGGCTTCAGAGCGAACGGCACGAGACCCGTTCTTTTTCTTTTCAATCTTCTGTTCGCGGTTGTAGCCAGTCTCCCACGTTTGAGCCTTCTCGGGTATATCAAAGCTTGCGAAGCCCATGGCCTCAATAGGTCGAGTGTTGGATTCGTGTTGCGAATGTCCGTAGGAAATCTTCTGTCGCCGAGCCTCGATCTCAGCCAGCCGGTCCTCCTCCAGCCATGTCATCCGCCTCGCAATGACTGCTTTTCCTTCATTCAAGAACACGGCTTCGCTTGCAGCTGTTAGAGCGACGTATCCAACCCGGAGTAATGTTGTATAAAAGTCTTCATGTCTATTGATGCGGATGCTTCGTATTTGGCTCGAGCCTTGCATGTTTTCATGGGCCAGCATGAAACGATCATAAATTGAAACGGGTTGGGCATCTTCCGAAGGGAGCGAGAAAGCGGTAATAGTAAGTGCAAGTCCGTATATCACGAAACAGATGAGTATTCCAGCGAGGACCAGGATATGAGGGATGAATCCAACAATACACACAGTCGGGAATTTGAGGACACCAGTTTCGATGCTGACAGGTGGCCCCCCTTCTAAACCCCACGACATGGCGGCCATGAAGCAGGCACCCCAAAGAGCAGTGTTGAAAAGTCGATATCTGCTTTGCTTGCCGAAAATGTCTAAAATGTGAGATGATGCGCTATTGCAACACGAGATCAATGCAATCAGTAATAGTTCTGGCGTAACGTTCATACGTTCCAGGACCTGGGACCTGGTGAGAAGTTGAAGGACGGAGGTTGCACTGTCGTCTGATTCGCCAGCCATGGCACTAAGAGGGCTTTGTTTGGGAAGACCGAACATGCCTAGTCCGATGGATTTGCTTATCATCGACTCAGCTTCCGCAAAGGCAAGCGAGTGTTCGAATATGGACATGCCGGTCTCTGTCATCACTGGTCTACCTTGCAATGCGCACGACAGCGTTTCAACAAAGTGGCTCAAGCAAAGAATCACGAATGTCGGCCATAGAAGAGAAAATGATCCATATGGGAGTTCGGAGTTACTTCCGCGCGCCATCTTCACAGCTTTGCAAGACTGCTCTTCGGACTCCCATCCAAGCAGAGTCGAGCTGAGAGAGTACAGCGCACCTCCATCACTAGAATAATCAAAGACGAGTTGCTTTTCGGGGGCGCCGTAGCGCATTGTAGAAAAGGATGGTGCGGTTTGACACCGGATGGCGCGAAGCAAGCTCACGATCTGATAGGCAAATAGAAGAACAGGAATCAAGCGAAGAGCCACACGCCTTTCCCATCCAAGTCTGAGGTGTCGCCGTGTGGATGCATATATAGTGATTCGGTTTAGAATAAGCGCCTAGGCCTGTTAGCGTAGCCAGTATAGATGTTCGGAGCCCGAGCTTACCTCCACCAGACAAGCAAATGACCATAGACTTGTCAGGTACCCGAAGAATCCACCTAGCTTCTTCAGAGCGGCCAAGAACTCGGCAATATAGTAACTACCATCCTGGCCCGCTACATCGGCGAACCCACTTCCCGCCATATCCGCGGTTGCATGGGTTGCTGCTGCACTGCCAGTCCCGGCTGTTGAGCCGACTCCTTTCCAGAGCGTGTTGATTCCAGTTATTCTAACGAAGGTAAGAGGAACCGTTCGAAGGGCAAATGTTTCAGCGTGTTGAAAGGCACGAAGGGGGGATGTCAAGAGTTGGAGCGGTAAAGAGGACAATGACGATGTTGCCGGGGATGGCGTTGGGGTATTTAGTTGCTGTAGTAAAGATGCGCTTGTGCTTGCTATTGTAGAGGGCTCCACGATGCCAGACATGACGGGCCGATATGATGTCTTTGTTGGTGATCCTTATCGGTGATCCGGGGGAGGCAATCAAAGCGGAACACCGCCGATACGCCCAGAGATCGTGGGTACAGGCGGATTCAATAATCAGTGGTTGAACGAGACCGCAAAAGTACTATAAAACACAGTGAGCCACGCTCCTGCGAACTGCATCCCGTAATTCGAGATGGTTTGATGGAACAGCGGGCTCCGCGATAGCGGCCACCTAATTCCGGTGGCTGAGTAAGCGGATGCAGGCCCGCGGGCCGGGGTTGGGGTTGGGGTCGGGGTTGAGACTCAAAGATTCAGGGATGAGCGTTCTCTTAGGGATTGCTACATGAGTAAATATGTTGAATTTTTTTAGATGTGTTGTATACAAAGCCAATATATTGAAAAAAAGAAATGTTTGGTTTTGCCTATAATTGAAGTTCAAGCTATGTACTATATCACCACGTAGACTGAATCTAGTCAACTACAATGCTCCAGCGCTAGTAATATGCAATATCAACATGTATTTGAATGTGTCCTTTGATTCAAAGCCCGAGCCTGTGGTTAATAGACAAGCGCGCGATCGTTGGATGTTGATCTTCCATCATCTTTAGACAAATTCAGCCATAGGGAAATGAGCCGTTTGCATATGCTCAGATGGGTTTCAGTTCTTGTGCGAGAATATGCAAAATAATGGAACAATAGAAGCAAGAGAATAACCATGTTGGATCAGTTCTATGTCGTAGAATACATGTGTCGTAGAAAACATGCCATGGCATTACACCATGACCGAGCCTGTGTGAGCAACCGAAACTCCGTGCGATACCGTTAAATCATATGTCGCTATCGTTGCGCCGTTAAATATTGTCAAGATGGGGATCTGACCCATTGGTACCGAGCCTCAGTTGGGTGCTGGAAGACCGACTTGCAAAATATCATAAACCATCAAGTATCCAAGTAATCGGCCGCCATCAAGAGTTCTAAGCATAGCTCAGGTGGAATGTCCATGTCTGGCACGTTGGTCTGGTCTTTGTGCTTTTCATGATAGCAGAAGTATTCACAGACCTTCTCGAGGACGAGGCCACTATAAGAAGAAAGGTCCGTTAGTATCTTCAACGCAGTTATAGAGAATCAGAACGTACGACATGTTGACCAGCTTGCAGCGACCAGTAAGGCCCTCGGAGAAATTACCTGCGAGTAGTTAGTGAAGCCCGTGCAGCACTGGACAACAAATCCACGTACTCGGACGAGAGGGGTCCAGCATGCTTCGAATAGTACCTGAGATACAGGCTGCACTGCGGGGAATGACAAACTCATAGTCATCATCTGAGACTAATGTCACATATTCAGAAGTTGGATCCGCCATGATGAGGTGCGCTGTGTCGCGTAGTTGAAGGAAGTTGACTGTTGTGGGTCAAACAGAGCCTTTTGAGGGCCGCATTGTGGCCCGTGCTCAAGCTGTGACGCACGTCTTTTGATGTTGAATTTGGCTTGGATTCGGTTTATTCAATGCAATGATGAGGAATTTGGCTCAATTGACTCCCTTGAGAGTCTCGGGGCTTTGTGTTGAAGCCTCGTTAAGACCAGTATATCTACATCATGTTGGACATGCCAGAGGGCAAGTATCAACCCAATCCCATCAAAGATATACAACTCGCTCGTTCTCATCTCAGCCAAACAACTCCGAGACAAATTATAAATTTGAACCCGGCAGAAGATTGGCCGGCCGAAAATGCTTGATTACAGGTGGCACATCAGGCATTGGCTTCGCTATTGCCGAAAGATTCCTACAGGAAGGGGCATCAACAATAGTCCTAGTAAGTCGCTCCCAAAAGCGCTTAGAGGAAGCAGCATCAAGACTTGCTCCATTTGTGAAAAGGTCTTCTATCGTGGAAGAAAACAATGGTGAAGTTGCTACTCGCGCCCCGGAAGAAGACCGCCAGCAAGATACCAAAGGGAACATCCGCTTGTTGGTTGGCGACGTCTCCAACACCGGGTCATGGATGCGTGAACTCGAAAAAGAGATGGTGAGCTATCCCGTGTACATCAATGAGTTCCAGTCTAATGGTAAACCAGGCAAATGTAGATATCCTGGTCAACGCAGCCGGAATCTCGATATCAAACATCCTCCCAAGATCCGAGCTGGAAGATATTTCGACGATCCTGCGCACGAATCTCGAAGGCGCCATGCTGACCTCGCGAGCCTTAATGCGAGCCTCGATCCGCAGTCGTATTCGCAACAGGAATGATGCCGCTGCTGGCCAGAAGCTCCCATCGAAATGCATTATCAATGTCTCCTCCCTGCTCGCCCTCAAAGGAGGAACTGGAGCTGTTCCCTACGCTGCTTCTAAGGCTGGTCTTTTGGGCCTTACGCGGTCATTGGCTGCTGAGGTATCTGCCTCAATGAAAGATATTATCATTCGATCAAACGCCATCGTGCCAGGGTATATTGAGACACCCATGGTTGCAGGTATGTTCTTTTAGCCTTTTGTATTGTTAGTGCGCCCACTGACCTGCAAAATAGACTTCACGCCTGGTGAAACAGAAAGATTGAAGTCTCTCATTCCTCTTCATAGATTTGGGGATCCACGTGAAATTGCAGACGCAGCTGTCTTCTTGGCGCAGAACGAGTATGCCAATAATTGTGTACTGAATCTCGATGGCGGGTTGAGTGCCGTTTAGATTGATGTTTGGGGTTTGATCTACTATTGAAAAAGAGTAATTGTACAGTACAGATGTATGTGGTTTGCAATCCTACGATATTCCACGTAATGTCACAGAGAGAAAGAAGAATTGACGAGCGTAACTGTGTTTCAAAAACCCAGATAGCACCATTTTGACGTGAAATGATCAATCCGTAATGCATTATTCTGAAGCATGATTGCCCCTTTGACCCGAGTTTCTTTCTCACTTGAAGCAACTTCGCCTGTATGCCATATGGTACAAAAAATGTGTAAAGTCTAAGGAGGGGCGGGCAGATTTAGAGAGGGCTAACTGAGTTTTACCAAAGCGAAAGCCCCCAGAGATCAATGGCAAGCTAGAGCCGGGAGAAAATGTCTACTAGCAGCAAGCAGCTTTTTAATCATCAATCAAGATGGCACCTTCTTCGTCATCGTCGAGAACAATAGGCTCATTGCTTTCGGTGTCAGGAATGGATGCACTGGCAAGGCGTTTAGCGTTGTGTTCGTTTTGAGCCTCCAGATCGTCAGTGCCTTCGCCTTCGCGCTTGCGCTTTCCTGTGACGGATGTGCCGTCTGTAGTTACAGTAGGTTCAGGGGAAGGTTGAGCAGGCGGCTGGGGCTTCAAGGGAATCTCGACTGCCTGCAACAGTTTCACAGGCTCAGATTCCGCGGAAGATGGCTCGGTTCTGGGTACCCATTAATAAACAAATGCCTGGAATGCGGTGATTTCAAACAAGCATACCTTTCCACGATCAATATCTCAAGGTTCACTCGAGTGTCTGTGTCGTTGTCATCCGTCACCGTGATGATGCTCTCGTTGGAGACCCCAAAATCGGACAACTTCTTTTTCAAGTTGTCATCAAAGTCAGGATCGTAGATCATTTCGTTACCTATGGCAATGGTGAGTTCTTTGTCATAGCCCAGCTCCTTTTCAAGAACACTTTCAACAAGGTGGTTAAAAGTTGCCAGCGCAGGGTCAATTTCCACCCGAACCAGCGCAAAAGAACAAGTTGAACAATCGGGCTTTGGCGGGTTCAGTGATTCAGAATTGATCGCACGGGCACCGGACCTCTCTAAGAACACCTATTAACATGATGTTGGATTAGCCTGGGTTGGTGGGAGTAACACGAGGTACTTAAAAGCTTACCGTTTTGGCATGCTCAAGGTCATTTTGGAATACTTTGAATGACTGGAGCACACATAGTCCAGCTGTCATAGCATTAGTGGTAGCGATAGCAGGAATGATGTTACCGGCCATTTCTGAAGAAGTTTTGTTAACCATGGTATCCTCAGAACGACATATCATTAAGATGGACTCACGCTTGATATCAAATTTAGACTTGGTTTCTATGTGGAAGATAGCCGCTCGGAGATTAGCCGTCGCTGTCACAAAGTCTAAGGTGTCCACATCATCCTTGTCGAAGGTCAGGATCGGAGGAGGTTGATTTGACGGAGTGTTTGTTTGTAGTTCCTTCAGACGTTGACTGAGACGTTTTAAACTGTAAGGAATTAGTTTCTCGGCTCGTTCTGGCGGCCATGAAAAGCGCTTACCTATCCTTGAAAACAGCGAAATTCTCCGCCAATGACCATGCTTTTTGGTCCTGGGTAGAGATCCGTGGATCGATCGATGCGGACTCTTCTCGAAGTTGAGCCGAGTCAAGAAGTTCTGGTGCCTCTCGTATCTTCCACATATCTTTCATGCCGCGCAAACGCTCTACGTCTCTTCCGAAGACTTTGTCAAACACATTTTGGTATGCTTCCTCGGTTCCGATGGATTCACGCAGGGCTTTGAGCTCCAGGGCTTCCTTGCGCAACTCCTCGATTTCATTTGCTGAAATTGTGTCAGAAATATTGCTAAATTCTGGATGAAAGTGGACCAACCGTTTTCTGCGTTTTCAGAATTGTCTACGTCTGCTGCTTCGTCTTCGCTGTGCCCGAACAATTCCCTGCCCTAAAGTCAGCACCGAAAGTTGGTAGAACTAACGCGAAGACTCACGGCAAGAGGAAGCTTTTTGCCCAGACGATGCAATGAATAGGTTGACTGGGAGTGCTGCGGATTGTACACACTGGGAAAGACTTTGGAACTTCCTTCGCGGTGCAGTCGTAGCATTCTGTTACAGCCTAGGTCGCTAACAGTTAGCAGCAGCCCGGGTGAAGCCCACATCCTCGGTCTTGACCGGACGTCCCACACACACCTTCTTGATAACCTGGACCTGGCCATTGAAACCCATAGTTCCGCTCTCAATTAGAGGCACATCGGCGCGAAGGCACATCTTGTTCACATAGCGTCTTGCGGCGAGATTGTCCAGCGCATTGAACACGATGTTGAAGGACCCAAACCAAGAGACGTTGAATTGGGGATCCATGATATTGGCATGGTGGGCTTCAAGCTTAGCGTCCGGCCGGAACCTTTGCGCAACCTCTTTGGCAACCTAGAAGTCCGTATGAGTACCACATTATTCCATACCCGCCATTGCCAACCATATGTCGTCCTGCGAATGCGCGTCGCAGAGGGAGGATTTGCAAAGGAGCGGCCCAAGCGCGGGGGGATGGTCGGCGGGACGTACCAGGGCTTTCGATTTCTTGATATGCTCATGACGAAAGAGGAATTGGCGATTGAGGTTGCTCAGATCAATCGTATCGAGATCGATGATATGGACTTCGCCAAACCCGTTTAGGACAAGGTTTTTGAGGAGCTCACAGCCGATGCCGCCTGCGCCGACAAGTAAGACACGAGACTAGATGTGAAAGATAATTGTCAGAATCCATCCAATAGCTTGCGCGACTTGCTAAGGGTTTGCGCCAACAGTAACCATACCTCCTTGATGGATCGGGTGAGGTCCACCCCGAGAGAGCGCTTGAGCGAACTATCCCGCATGGCGGGCAGAGTAGATGATCGCGATAAAACGAGACAATTTAACGATCTCACGAGTTAGTGAAAGAAGAGAATGTGGGAGGGGAACAGAGTTGTGGAATGAGAAGTGAAAAGAACCGGAAACAGGCGCCGTTGGAAGTCGACAATGACGGCACTGTGTTTGGAGCCTCACTTGAGATCGGCTCGTCTTCTCTTCCTCTCTTCCCTTCCCTCTACTTATATACCCAACATTTATCCTAGTCACCCTTCTTGGAGTGTAATATAGAAGATGATAGTCAACTAATCCGTAGCCAATATCTGCTTGAACAATCATAAGCAAAATTATAATCTTTCGCTTTTCGCATTCCACATACAGCTCACTTAGTGTACATATGTATATGTAGGGATGATCTACTCAAAACCTCAATTGCGAACTACTTATACTGAATAAATCCTGATTATTCTCTGTAACCCTAGCTTAATAACCTATATCATCGTTCTTTTCAATCCTTTTGCAACGGGGTCATTATCGTACCTGCTTACATAACTCTATCCAGGGACCATCGGGTCGAATTTTCGGTGTGGCGAGAAACGAAACAACACAAAAGGTCACTTGGGGAGATATTCCAATCAGAACTCTTCTCTATCAAGCTGTGTTCTCCATTACCCAAAGGAAGATTATCTGGTGGTGGAATATTCGCCGTAATTGTGGATTGTGCTCTCACCGCAACACTACTCCGTGATATCAAAGGAGATAGTTACCCCTGAGCATCCATAATTTTGCCATATATCTACTTCTCCATCAAGTGAAAACGGCTCAAAGCACAAAATCATGCCATCATTGGATCCAATTCCGGCCTTGAGAAATGACCAGATTGAAGCAAACTCCGACGATGAAGCGGACCCTGAACTGGTAGAACTTCTTCGCCAGCATTTCGGTCTGGGCGGCGGACAGGCAAAGGGTGCTCCCCCAGAGACAAAAGTCCTCGAAGGTGCTCAGTACGTCTTTGATAATGCCATTGATGTTGCTGTCAGTCGCGAGTTCACCAAAGAGGCTGCTGAAACCATTTGGCGTCTGATGCAGAAGAAAGAGTACTCTACTCAGACTTGGTCGGAGCACGAACTTCACCCCCAGGCCAAAGATGAAAGTACGGTTGATTTTATCTTCACAATGGACTTGTTGAACTTTAGTTTCTTCTCCGACGAGGAAGAGGAATCAAAGCGATTCTGTATTGAGTACCGGGGCAAGCTCTGGACTGGCTATTGGAGTCTAGTTGCTGCTTTACAAAGGGCTCTTGATGAAGGTCAGTTTCAAGTCAGCATACGCTTTTGAGAAATACAGATGTTAACTAAACCAGATATTCCCATCACAACCCCTGACTTTTGGGTGAATAAAGCAAAATGTACAGAAGAAGTGCTAAAGCACGTTTTCCGGTCTGCGACGGATGAAGGAATCCCCATGTTCAAGGAACGAGTACAGTGTCTGCGTGAGGCAGGCGAAGTTCTTTGCGAAGTATGGTTATCCATCTCCCTGACATTTTCCGGGCTATATTAACCTGCTCTGTAGGAATTTGGCGGCACCTTCGCGAACTGCGTCGACAGTGCAAATCGATCAGCAGCAGGTCTTGTGAACCTACTGACCGAGAGCTTCTCGTGTTTCCGCGACGAAGTGATCTTCCACGGAAGAAGGGTCCGACTCTACAAGCGTGCTCAGATCCTGGTAGCCGATCTTTGGGCTTGTTTCAACGGGGAAGAATTTGGTGAATTCCATGATATCGACAAAATAACCATGTTTGCAGGTATGTGTGGAGAACTCCAGAACAGACAAAACATATCTAATCAAGTGTATCAGACTACCGCATCCCGCAAATGCTGCATCAATTGAACTGTATACGCTACGCGCCCAAATTAGACAACCATATTCGTGAAATGAAGCCGATTGAGCCAGGTTCAAACTGGGAGATTGAGCTTCGTGGAACAAGTATCTGGTGCGTTGAATTGATCAAACGAGAAATTGAGCGGCGACACCCCGAGGTCAAAATGAGCGGTAAAAAGCCTCCTACAAAGGCCTTGCCGGATGATAATTCGAAAGCGGAAAACGAAAACTCGGAAAAGAAAGCACTTGAGATAATATGCGGCGACGAAAAACCGAAAAAGACATATCGGATCAACGCTATCCTTATCGACTTTTTCCTGTACGATACGATGAAAAGTCTTGAGGCAGAGAAAAATGAGTCCATTCCTCACCACAGGACTAGGAGCATTTGGTATTAAGATAGATGGCTATTGTTTTTAGCGTCATCAATGGCGCATGGAGTCACACTTTGAGTGACCTTGGCATTTTGGTTGCTCTGGGAGCAAAGGGGCGTTTATCCAGAACTTAGACATTGCAGCATTAACAAGTGTCGGCTTGGACATGGAGGCGAAATAACCTTTAATTTCCATGGGGAATAATGCGATTTGATTCATATTTTAGGGTATCAATTATCTTACAGCCGGAAACTTTTACTCTCAATCGATTTCACATGTCACGACGACAATCAAGCAGCCGCACCTTCAATGCGGGCCATGATATCTGCCTTCCAATGCACATAATCTTCTCGCCGGTCATCACTCAACCAGTCTACTCGATCCTGCATCATTGTCCCTAAGCCAGGCAAAAGGCCACCTCGAGGAGGGTGATCTGCCTGCGAAGAACGAGCGCCATCCCCAGCGGCCGAGCGCTTAGGCAGCCTAACCCCTCTAAGCACCGCGTCCTCCTCATCCATGTCCTGGTAGGACTTCCCTTCTTCGTCCTCGCCGTAGAGCTGCCCAGCGTAGGGGATGTTCTCAAACCACTCCTGGCCATTGGCCCAGCCATGCTCCATGATAAGAGCAATCCACTGGTCCACATCGTCACGATGCCGGCGGTCGTTCGCCTTGAGGCCAAGACTGTTCAACGCTGTTTGGCGCATTTCCATGAATGTTTTCTTGTCCATTTTCTGCGCTTCGACATCTGCTTCTGCTTCCGGTCCAGGGTTGCGCCGACGAGCAAGCACAAGGAAGTAAACAGCCACAGCCATGGCATATACCAGTTCTTTGAAGTCATCGTCATTTTCGGGCCCGCTGATGGAGACAATTGGCTCCAAGAATTCCAATGTCTCCTCGTCCCATCCCTCCTCGTCGTTCGACATGCTCGAAGTAAGATAAAGGACGGTCGACACCCCGGAAAATATATGAGGAGGCAGGGTCCTCGAGATTGGAGGTCGAGACCAGGTGTTTGTGCGAGGTGCAGGCGTCGAGAGGATCTTGCAAATTGTTCGGATGGCTGTCATCACCCAAGCTGGGGCATCTGGAATGACAGTTGACCCGATAACTTCTTTGGGTCGGGCAGATGTGATCTTTCTAGCTGATTTCGAGGGACTTTCAAGGAGATTTGCCGTACTCATGCTTCGCTTCAGAGGTGTAGATTTCGAGGGGGTGTTTTGTAGTCCCCGTGGTGTTGGAGCTACTGCCTTGGAAGGTGTGTTCCTGGCCTTAGTAGGTGTTGTTGTTGCAGAACTGGTGCGAGAGGGTGATCCAGCTACTGATACACTAGCTGATCTCTTGATGCTGGCCGAGCTTGTTGCCAAGGATCGATCAAGGTATGCGTAGAGCTTCTTGTATACACGTGGAGGACAAGGCGGATGTCCTAATAGCGGAGGAAGTTTCAACGTTCGGCTCATCCTAAATACCCCGAATAGAGCCAATTAGTATACAATGTAGCAAGTCCTTAGTTGAGGGCATCTGCCGACCTTCTGCAAGCAATTTCCGCGCATGCGTATGGACGAGCGATTTCCTCTTCTGGCTTCAAACTGGCCGAGAAGCTTCGGGACTGCGCAACCAGTGACATAGCATAGCTAAGAAGTTCTTGGGGTAAATCATTGGCATGAGTTGGCACCAGTATGCCCAACGCTTGTTCAACTGGCCGGTTGGTCATTGTTCTTGCGGTTCGTTGGAGTGGGTTTGCCTTGTGAACAGGCGAAATATGATATGATCCTTATCAGCCCAGCTCAGAAGCAATGACGAGATAAAGAACGTCAGAAATCTTCCGGTATTTTGGCGACAATCACCAATGATCAAATGTGTCAACAGGGTATGAACTGAAGGGGGTTGACTGACAATAAACACATGCGCCTGCCCGGCGCCGATAAGAAAAATGCTGACTAATTCTAGATTGGTTCGGCGGAACCTGAGTACCAGGGCTCCAAGATCACTTTAATTAACCTTACACCTTGATATCACTTTGCACAATACATTTGAAATGTCTGTCACGGTAAGTCTGCAGATTTGAAAAGCTCTAGGAGCTCTATCTATATCAAAAGTCGAAGTGCTGACAATTGCTTGAATACAGTTGCATACGACTCAAGGCGACCTCAAGGTCGAGCTTTTCTGCGAAGCAGTGCCTGAGACAGCAGAGAACTTCCTCGCCCTCTGCGCATGTGGCGCATACAATGATACTCCGTTCCACCGCCTCATCCCCGGATTCATGATCCAAGGCGGAGACATCTCTCTCGGTCCCGCCGCGCAACAAACATCCACGAAACCAATCCTCGACTTTGAGATACCGAAAGGCGGCACTTCCATCTACCACCCCGCAGCAATGAACCAAGAAATTCACCTCCCTTCACTGCGCCACAACGCACGTGGCATTCTGTCCATGGCCTCACGGCCGGTCAAGGATCGGACTGCGCCTGGATCACAAGGTGCAACGGGTACAACGATCAACGGTAGTCAATTCTTTATTACGTTCGTTCCGGCCCCGCATCTTGATGGTACCAGTACCGTGTTTGGCAAAGTTTTGAATTTGACTGCTCAGGACGAGGGTGGTGATATCCTGACCAAGCTGGAGAAGGCAAATGTTAAGGTCGATAAGAAGGGCAAGGTCTCTCAGCCAAAGGAGGGCGATGATTTTGAAGCATTTAAGATCAACCAGGTTACGATCCATGCGAATCCATTTGCGAAGTGAACTATTTCGATGCGCAACATCTCATGGGAGCTTCATTATATCGGAAATTTGGGCTGGATGGATGCATTTTCCAGTCTTTCAGCGCGGCCCTCTGGAAAGTCTCATATGTTGGAGCCACGACTCGGCAACCGCCAAGCATCTAACGCTATTTCTTTGGTGGCCTGTCTTAGGGCGGACTTTCAAAATTGTATAGTCACCTGCATTATTTGGCATCATAGCGGAAAATATGCCCCCTCCATGGCAGAGGACCAACGCTTCAAATCCCAAATCATTCATGGATTCAAGCTGTCCCATCATATGCCACAAGGCAATCCGCACCTCGCAGCGCTACCTCCATCATACCGGCTATGACAAAGTAAAGCTTGCACAAAGAAGCGCAGTGCTTTCTAAACGAACAAGAGAAATTTATACATTCCATGCCAATTACTGAGGCGTCTTGCACACTTCAAATCTTCTATCTCTATCTTTTCTCACTGGAACTCGAATCATCCACTATAGGAGCTCGTACACAATCTGAGTCACTGTAAGCGCCGTAAATTCGGCCGTATTGTCATACACAGGAGCGAATTTCACCAAATCTGCGCCAACCACTGGCAAACCGGCCTGCGACAAAACATTCAATACCCGAAGCAGCTCCCTGGTCGTCGTCAAATTCTGGGGAATTCTCACCGCATTTCGGATTAAGGAGGATCTATATAACCTGGAACTACTGTGAGCTTTGTTGTAGCTAGGTAGATAAGTAAATTTTTTATTTCAATCGTAGATTCTCCATAAAGTCTAGATATCTTGTGTCATATCCACGAGAACTTCAAATTAGCATATAGAGCAATCGATTTGAAAGATAGAAGACAACTACACTTAATTGATAGTAATCCGTGCTGGTTTCAAAGCATAATTTCACTTATATATGATGACAACGAAGGTCGATTGAGGTGATATTTGATCAAACTTGGCTCAAACGCGCCGGACTAGCTCAGAAGAGGCGTATGGAACATTGCGATATTAAGGCCCTTTTTTCAAGAAGAGGGTTTGGGAATTGCAAAAGGCTTTCAGCCCATTGAGACCCCACTCAACACCGATACCGCTCTCCTTATGACCACCGAAAGGAGCAGTGGGACTCAAACTGAAGTGATCGTTAGTCCAAACATTTCCAGCTTGAATTTGGCGCGCAACCCTCGCAGCACGATCCAGATCGGCAGTCCAGATCGAAGCACCCAGCCCCATCGTGGTATTATTAGCACGCTCGATAACATCAGCCTCATCATCCCATGATAGAAGTGGAACAATCGGACCTGCAGATTAGTGAGTAAAGCCACGTACAGATAGACTCGAGGAAAGACCAGACTGACCGAATGGCTCTTCTACCACGATACGGGAATCCTCAGGTGGCCGGTCGATGATGGTGGGTGCGATCATGTATCCATTCGAGGCCTCGATCTTACCCCCAGTGGCAACCTTCCAGCCCTGCTTTTCGATATCATCAAAGAAGGTCTTGACGCGTGAGTATTGCATTGTGTTCTGGAGAGGCCCGTGACTGATTCCAGGTTGCGAGCCATCACCAATAGTATAGCCGTTCACCTGACGGACCAGGGCATCCCTGAATCTTTCATAGATAGAGCTGTGGACATAAATTCGTTTCAAATTAAGGCATATCTGGCCCGAGTTTAGGAATGCAAAGAACGCAACCTGCAAGCATTAGTTTCTGGTATAAACCTTGCTCCATGCAACCTTCAGAGAGTGATTACCTTCTCTGCGACTTTCTCGATATCCACGTCCGGGAACACAATGGCTGGATCATTCCCGCCACTAATCAACCATTGTTAGTCAAAGCACGAGATAATTTGCGTAGTTCAGAGCGCCAACTCACAGCTCAAGGGTCACACGCTTGAGGGTGCGACTCGCACTTTGCAAAACTCTCTTTCCAGTTGCAGTGGATCCAGTAAAACTGATCTTGTCAATACCAGGGTGGCTTGTGAGCCAAGGTCCCAGGTCATCATCGCCACTCAAAGATTGCACGACACCTGGAGGGAAGAATTTCTGGGCTAATTCAACAAGTTTCAAGCCACAGTACGGGGTAAAAGGCCTGAAACATATAGTTATGTCAGTATTTAACATTTCATGTAGATAAGAATCAGAATAACCCACGAAGGCTTGACAATAATGACATTACCAGTCAGTAGAGCGGGTGCAATTTTACCAGTCGCAAGAAGCAATGGGAAGTTCCAAGGCACAATAGCCCCGACAACACCAAGAGGAACATATCGCGTTATCACAGTCCTCGTTTCATCATCTTCAATCACGTCTTCCAGCAGTGGGAGCTCGGCCATTTTTCGAATCCATAATATGGCGGCTTCTGTCTCCTGGGATGCTTGCGGAATCTATTTGAGGCACTTTTAAATCTCGCCCTTATATTGGGTACCAAATAGCGATCACTTACTGGCTTTCCTTGTTCGGCGACCAAAAGATCACGGAACTGATCTTTATATTGATCAAGAGCATCGGCATAAGCCACTACGGCCTTTTTCCGATCCTCATACGGGGTCGTGGACCAGAGCTTATAAGCAGCTTTTGCGGCATCAACGGCACTGTCGAGATCATCTGGTGTCGCAATTGGAACCTCTGGTAAAGCCTCCAAGGTAGCCGGGTTCAGTCCATGTCGAGTGACCTTTGTCGGGGCGCTTTTGCCCTTGATAATCTGAACGTAAATTGACTTGAGATCAAATTCGACGGTCATTCTGAAAAATATGTGTTACAACGTGACGGGGAATTGTATTAGGGCAGTAGGGCAGAGTCGGTTTATTTCAAAGCAAGCCCAAATGTAAGTCCGAGCCCCTCTTTTGTGATGCATCTTGTGCGATCAAGCTGCAGGACATTTGCTAGACCTGATTGAAATGGACTACACCCTTTCTTGACACTTTGCCGCAGTAACCCTGGATATTCCAACCCATTGATCCCCACCAATCTGCGCCAAGTGCGGGGGACTCCCTGGGGTTGCCGCATTCTCCATGAGGTCAAATGCAGTGGTTATTCGAACAGGCAGGCGCAGCTAATGATTAGAAGAAATAACACCTGAGGTGCGACTCAGGTTGAGAAAGTCGAGCGCTCAAACCGAATCAATGGCTGTATGATGTACTCTTAGTCTAACCCTACTCGGTATCATAGCCATATTCTTTCAATCAAGTTAGGAGACCCCTATTCCGAGGGTGTGTTCAATTTTGATCAGTGACAGAAGATCGACAAGAGGTGATCGTTCAAGTGGAAACGAATTGTCTTGACCACTAGATGTTGCTTTTACTTGATACGGATATAGGGGGATACTACAAGTTGACATGGTATTTAAGCTCCCATTTGTGTATTTTTAATCACCGGATATCTAAACCACCATAAGCAGAATAATACATTTCACAGACGCCTATGCGAAGAAAAGAAAAGGAAAAGAACACCAATAAAATCATCACGTCTCATGTCATGAAATGGATATCAACCATCGTGAAAATGCAAACGACAATTCTCCATGAAAACCTCTTACTCCTTCTGAGCATCGTCAGTAGTCTGCGCGTCCTTCTCATAGCCCTCAGTCTTCATGTCCTTGAAGCCCAGGTCCTCTTCCTCTTCTTCAGTGCGGGTGTACTCCTCAGTGATGACTTGAGGGTCGATTGCCGGGCTGCAGAGATCTTGGACATACGAGTTTGCCATGGGATCTTTCAAGGTAATAGAGAACTTGAGTTCGCCGTTAATAGCCTGTTCGAGACGACCGAAGAAGCGCTCCCATGTCTGCTTGTCGGAAGAAGCCATGCCATCACCTCCAGTGGTCTCATCAACCCCGGAGAAGATAGTTCCCTTCAGCTGATCACGGATCTCGACTAGAAGATAAAGGGTTAGCATTGTGGTCATTCAAACAGTCGCGGGGGGTGGAAACCAACCTAGCAATCCTTCAACGGTGGTGAATCTTCCACCAAGAGTACCTGGCTCCACTGAAAGATCCAATTCGTCACTTTGCAGGTGGCAAGTATCAGACTTCAAAATATCGCGAGACATATCGACATTGTTCTCAACGCGGAGAGTAATGCACTTGCCCTTCTCAGGAACGGCACCTCCGGTTCGGACTTCACTGCTTCGGTAGCCACAGCCCTCGTGAGGAATCTGACCAAACGACTCAGCCTCATCAATGCCATCGCAGTTGGTACCCCAAATGAACACCTCCTTAAAGTGGGGAATGTTGATTTTCTTAATGTTGACTGATCGCAATAACGGTTAGCAGATGTAATGCCATAGCAACAGTAAGTATGTATCTTACCTTTGCATGCCTTGTTACATCCTGGGCATTCAGCAGGGATAGTGTAAACCTGACCATCAACAATGTCAAGGTCTTCCAAATCACCGGCATCGAGTTGCGGCTTCTCGGCGTTAATTGCCTCCGAATCGGCCGAAATGCCAAGCTCTTCATTTTGTTCGTGGGTTCGGGGATATTCACGGCGTGTGTACTTGTTGCCACGGTCGGTGGTGTTGGGTGCAATCCACGAGTTTCCAGTAGGGTCATCTAGAGAAATAGAGAAGGGGAAGGCGTCGTCACGGTCCAAAATCTTCTTCAAGCTAGCGATGATGGGGACAAGGGCATCGTGAAGCTCAGGAGCTTGATCCTTGCGCAGATCTTGCTCTCCTGAAAGATGTTCGTGAATGTGTTGGACAACTAGGAATCACGAGGTCAGCGATTTGGTAACCATGGTAGTAGTTCTCAGGGATAACAAACCTCCTTCCACGTTTGTAAGTTGGGATTCACCACGGGGCATCTCAATGCCTAGATCCTCAAGGCGGAAGATGGAGAGATCACTGCGGATAACTTGACTGGAAAACCGTTAGCACACAGTGCCCTAATTACTTGCTTCAAGCATATAGCTGCGTTCGAGATGAAGTGCCGATGAATACATACCGAGCCAGGTCTTCCTCGTTCTCAACCCTCAGGGTGTATTTGGCGCCACGTTCCTGAATTTGGCCAGCGGACTTGACCGAGTTGTCTTTAAAGTAGCAGTGAGGACACTCGAAACTTTCCAGGATGATGTCGCGGAAGTAGGGCACACGAAGTAGGAGAAGGCGGGTGGTTCTGATCGGGAAGTCAGTATTGTATAGCATTTGCGAATTTTGCGCAGACAACGAACCCTTGCTCATGGCAGTCTAGAAAATGGCAAGTTAGTGGATATTTACAGTGTATAAGATGGGAAATACTCACTCATGCAGAGCGACTCGACCTCCATGAGTCCTGTATCATCATCGCGCTCCACCAGATCGCCGGGCTTTTGGAATTGCGACTCGAATTGCGCCTCGAGCGCATCATGGTCGGCTGGGTTAACCATTGTATAAGATTTTGCGAAAAAAGATAAATCTGGAAAATAAAAAGAGTGAATCCAGGTATCAGTTGTTCGAACAAGAGTATGGGCGGGCGACAAGAAATTCTTATCGCCAAAAAAATTATCGGACCCACGGGAACATTCCTTCTCGTTCTGCGCGGGGCTGAGGGGCAGCTGACAGAGGCTGGATTATGTAATATTTCCGTTTGGTCATTATTCTCGGAATACATGGCAAGATTTTGTGGCCATGATCTACAAAGTTGTAGACATAACCTGGGAATTTTGAGCAAGTGAAGTAAATCTTCAGAAGAAACCAGATTCGAAATATGTGTAAATGTAGATATGATCCTTGTGCATTGAGTTTGATAACAAGAGTTGATTCCTTGCAACGGTCGAGAAATGAAAAACTCGACCTCCTCTTTCTGTTTTTCTATCTTATACCACCCACGCCACCTATGCAATAATGACTGCCCCTGTTCACTCAATACGCGCTCTATCTCCTGTATTTCACTTGGAGACCTCGACTGCCCGGAGCCGGGAAAGGTGCAATGAACTCGCGTACAGCGTCGATATTACTAGCACGCACAGTATCATCTAGTTCCATCGTGGGTCCGTCCTATACACGGTATAGATCGTACTTCAGGAACAAGGTTGCGAGTGTGAGGGACAGCTCCCGTCGAGCAAGGGCCATTCTACCTGAAAGGTTATTGATGTCCCCCCGGAAGATCGCAAAGAAAGAACGGAGGGGTTTACTGACCCGAGACAATTTCTCGATCCACGTCCAAACCCGAGGAAGTACTTTGACAGCTCCGGATTCTCAATCCACCGCTTAGGGCGGAATACATAGGGACCTTTGAAATAGTCTGGGCTCATATGAACATCCATTGGTGACATGCTGTAAACAGTGCCCGGAAGTACTGAGTAATACTTACCATTTATGGAGTTGACCGAGCTCGTGGCATACTTACTTTGAGCGCGTGGCTATAGTAGATCCCGATCTTAGGAGCCAACCGGGAGGTCCGAGCGGGCCGACTATCTGCTTCACCATCGTGAGAAAATAGCTTACCGGGAAAATGGGATTCTGCGAGAAGGAACAATCTGGCGACGCTTCCTCGTATAAAGCAGCAATGAGGCTAAATAGCATTGACGGATGAGAGGTTATTTTGGGGGCCGAGAGCTGATTTTAATGGTCTATAAAGCCACGAGGACGACGGATGAATTCGGTCTTCAAGAGCCCATGATATTACGCCCGGAGGAGGCAGCTACATGAACGAAGCGACGGTTAACTTTCCTTACTGGAAGGACGACTATTACGGCGAGTACTATGACGACCTGGTCACAATCAAAAGCAAATACGACCCAGCCCACATTCTCTGGGCGAACCCTTCACCTGGATCTGACGCTTATGAGCTGCTCGAGGATAGTCATCTATGCAAGACGTAAGGGCCAGGGACATGTCCCCTTTATCCGTCTTCTTAGTCTTCATTCTGCTTGACTTGCCTGCTTATAGACATACTTTTGCCACCAACATAGATTAACTCCGGATACGATAGCTTGAAAGAAATATTACATCCGGTATTGAATATATATCGAGGAGCTGTGTAAGTTTATTCCGAATATACGTATATACATTTGCATTAGTCTGCCTATGCCACCTCTTCAGACCCAATTTCTACTCTAGCTTTCTCTGAGTTTGTATAGAAACGAAATTTGTAGATATCATTTATATCACACTAGATATAGGCATTACGGTGTTTATACATGAATCTTTTTATTTTCGACGCTTCCCAGTATGACATAATCGACATAAGAAACTCGAAGCCGGCATTTCTTTCTCATTTTCAAGTTTTTACCACTAAGTGGACTTCAAGGATGCACAAAAGAACATATATTCACTACCTCTAGCTTTCTTATATGCAAATCACTGAATCACCGATGAAGAAAAAGTCACCCAAGCAATCTACCATTCTTGAACTTCGCCGTTGTAGAGGACGACCTTACCTCCGTACTGTTCCTTGGTTCCATTTGTAATCACATCAAACATACCGCTTGTAGACTTTTCAATAGTGTCAGGTGCTGACTCCATACCCCACCCTTTCGCAGCCCCGTTGCCCATATCGGTCTGTACCCAGCCGGGGTCCAATACAAAGGTGTTAAGCCACTCATCTTCGGCGTTGATTCGAACACCGTACCACGGGAGAATGGACTTGGAAGCTCCGTATGCTGCACTAGGAACGGGAGGCTGGCGGCTAGGGAGTGAATCAGTATGGGCATAAATGAAAAAGAGATAATAACCACATAGGGCAATGTGAGAGGGACAGCTTACCCTAAAGCTCCAGCTCCAGATCCCATGATAGCATAGACAGGCTTGGTGATCGAGTTTTCAAGTAGAGGACGAGTGGCTTGATAGAGAGAGACAACGCTAAAGACGTTCACCTCAATATGCTCGAGGACGTCGGCGCGTTTGACATCCTTGACAAGGGGATACCCTTTAGCGATACCGGCATTGGCAACAACATAATCAATATGATCGACGCCCTTGTCGGTGGCTTCTTTGACAGCGTCAAAGGCAGACTGCTCAATACCGGCGTCATACTTTACGACGATAATGCTGCTGCCTTCGCCCGTGGATAGCTCAGATAGCTCCTTAGCGGTTGGGTGTGCGGGATCACGGACCGCAGCAACGACAACCTGCGAGTGGCTCATTAGCTAGCTCCTGACGGATATGCTCAAAAGGATGACTTACGTAGTTTGGGTTGGCCACGAAATTCTTGACCAGTCCGAAGCCCAGTCCGCGGTTAGCACCGGTAACAAAAGCAACAGTGGGAGCCATGATAGCGTAGTATAAGCGGTATAGGTCAAAAATGTAGAGTTGATACAAACTGGTAGGCAGATAGATACAAGCACTGCCTTCAAATATACTTCTACTAACACGCCATTAACTACCTAAGGTGGGATTCTGATTATCAATTTGTTGGATTACAAATGCAAGAAGGACGTAGCGGCGGCGCTGAAACAAAGAAATACCGCCGTGACTTGGTTCGGTTAGACCGACTGGTCTAAGGCCATGATGCGATTGGACGAGACAAGCACCTAACAGGACTGGGCCGCAAAGGGGACGTAGGTTTCGTTGAAGCTTTGGCGGAAGAAAATAGAGTAACGGGAATCTCCACCGTGACCGTGCTTATATGGCCCATAATCCTGCTTTAGCGCGAGACCCCCGGAGCCAATTATATGCGAACGCTCGTCCAAGGGTCTAATGCGAGATGATTGTTGATGGTTCATCTTGCATGCGAAGCGATTTACCTAGATCACTCCACTGATGGTCAGCGTGGGATGCAATGGCGTAAAAGAATAAAGTTAGGAGAGAACAGATTTTCTTTTTCTTTCTACTCGATTGGTGCTGGCAGTCAAACCTCAATTCATCTTACATGGATCGGCGTGTAAGCATCATCTAAATTTGTAAGACATATAGGACTATACCAAAATATAGGAAAACAAGGGCTTCAGCCAACGATTTTCACTACTTTCGATACAACTCATATCTAAAAACAATTATGTGGAGCCAGTCAGAGATATCGCCTGAATTCCTTGGGATTTCTAGGATCTTAGGCCATAAATTACAAGGCCAGGACGTGAACGCTCTCGTATGGGAGGCTTCTGGGTTGCTTATTGCTCTCCTCTTTGCCTATGCCATCAGTGTAGAATTTTATCGTTGCATGTCATTATAATTGAGAATTGGCTTTTTTAGATGTTGACTCGAAACCCTCGCAATGTATCTCGCCATTGGCCAGCATTCCGGGACCCAAACTAGCTGGTAAAGGAGCCCCTCATCATTTTAATGGCTTGCTCTAGTTATAACATATTCTTCTAGCTTTGACACACTGGTACGAGGGCTATTACGAAGTATGGCTTGGTGGAAAGTACTTCCTTCGCCTGGAGGAGATGCACAAGCAATATGGTGTGCAATAAATCTCCGATCACATCGAATGAATCCATGAGATAAAGCATGCTGAGAAATCTGAAGGGTCAATCTTACGCATCAACCCAATCGAAGTGCACTATAATGACCCTGAATGCATCGACTTGGTCCTCGCGGGCCCCGCTAGGAAGACTATTCGTCACCCCAGCTTGGCCAGAAAAACAGGAACTCCTAGCTCGATGGTGACGACAGTCGAGCATGACATTCACCGCCAACGCCGAAACGCAGTGGCTAGGTTCTTTTCGACGGCTAGTATTCGCCAACTTGAGCCCATCATTCAAGCTACCATGAGTAGGCTGCTAGAAAGGTTAGAGGAGACTGCGCAAGCAAGCTCTCCCCCGGTGCCGATACACCATATCTTCAAAGCCTGCACTAGCGATGTGATCAACAAATATGCCTTTGGTGAGAGCTTTGGCTTCATGGAACGGGCCGACTTCGGGAAGTGCTATTTCGATGCCACCTACATGTTCTTTGGGCTGAATCACATCATGATTTTCTTTCCATGCTTCGCGACTTTGATGCAGAAGACCCCAGGGTGGTTTATCAAGGCCATAATACCAAATCTGGCGGAGCTTGTGGACAAGAAATCTGTATGTATTACTCTAGCATTGCGCCTTCTGAAAGCTCAAAGCAAGCTAACACTCGTGTAAGTGGTGGATTGATCGAGTTCGCGAGATCGGAAACTTCCCAAATCCCGAAAGGATCAAGAGCACAATTTTTGAGGGTATTCTCAATAGTAATCTGCCCGCTGCCGACAAGACAGATGCCCGGTTGGCAAGTGAAGCTCAGCTTGTCATCTTCGCTGGCGAGGGTATAACAGCATTAGCACTCACTGCTGCGATGTATGAGATTCTGGCTAACCCTCCTGTGCTTGAGCGTCTCAAAGCCGAGCTCTGCACCGCAGTACCGGATGAGAATTCTGTCTCATCGTTCTCCCAAGTTGATGGGTGACCTTTGCTCAATCTTGTGATACAGGAGGTCATCTGCCTGCACCCGGGAGTCATGAACCGCCAGATGCGTGTCCCTGCCAGCCAGCCAGTCATATGCCAGGATAAGAATGGATCTGGTCGTGAATATGTTGTGCCGGCCGGGTTCCTTGTGAGCATGAGTCCTCTGTGTTTGTATTTGAATCCAGATGTATATGAAGATCCATACGAATTCCGCCCACAACGCTGGATCGACAATCCTCAACTGGGACGTGCATTTTTAGGGTTCTCAAGAGGAACTCGATCTTTTGTTGGGTAAGTCATACTTTTCACTGCCTACATTTCATTTCATGTTTGCTGAACACTTAACGCAATTAGGATGAATTTGGCTCATCGGGAAATGGCCATCATTTTGGGGACACTGTTTCGCAGATACGACTTATACCATGGAAAGCCCGGCCGTACACTCGAGCTGTACGACACTGAGCGAGCCAGGGATTTTGATGCTAACTTTGACATGATCATTCCAGTCCCTGCCAAGGGAAGCAAGGGAGTACGCATCAGGGTTAGAAACTAGCCATGCAGACAGCTTGGAACAAGAATAGGAATGCAGTGAGAGGCAAAAAAAGTAAAGGGAGAGAGCACCTATTCTTTTAGGTGCAAGTTTGTCATCTTTCTCTCTATGAGTTGGACGCAATCACTAGAATTGAAAAGAACGCACGTTTGACAATTCTCAGAGTAAATGGCCCTGTGGGGCCTGTCTATATTGGGTATGGTCTGAATTGAGTCGGACAAATCAAGGGTGCTCACTGAGCACGCCGTGAAATAGTCATCATATACATGACTGGACTGAGCGTTATCACAGATCCTGAGGCTGAGCGCCCTCATAAAGCGGCGGCAGCCCAGATAGGAAAGGCCCCACCCGGCAGACATTATCCTGTCTATATAAGTGCATGGAAATCTGTTCGGTCAACCCACGGTGTCATCAAAGCTGATATTTCTGCGGCAGTAGTTAGCATATACTTGAAGTACACAGAGACTAGGGTACTTATAAAAAAGGGGGGCCGTTTCTACCTACCGAAGCAAGTAGAAACGACAGTTCACTAGCCATCACCCGTCCAGAAACGTTCTGCTCCCATGAAAAGCACAAGCCTTGAAGGAATTCCATCTCGAAGACCCATACAGTAGTTCCTGAACGGTGCGGATAACAGCAAGCTCTTGTTTCGTCGCTTTTCAGTTCATACCAATCGAACAACGTAAGTAAGCCTCGGCCAGGACGCGAAGCAGCAGAAATTATCGCAGACAAGCCAAAGCTTTGAGCCTCACTCGAGAGAGGTCCCGCAATACTCACTACATGATGCAAACACGTTGAACCAACAAAGACATTACCACCGCGAAGACTGGGAATGGGCTGAGATAGCAAAGCGTTCGGAACGTAGAAGCCGCACTTTTCCGACCAGAACAACCGCTGACAATTGAAAAATGGAAAAGCAGCAGGTGCATGTGCAAACAGGAGTTGAGGAGCGACTGGGAGCAGATGACAACAATCGAACGAACCAAAGAAGCCACGGACACCCACACAACTTCACAAAGACCAACTGAACTTGACCATGACACATGAATCTGGACCAAATCCACTCACAGGACATTCATCTCCGCAATTTCGATCAATTCGACATCGTTTTCGCCGATACCGTCGCATAAACATGAATCCGAGTCTCTCGTGTGTGGTACAGGACCCTTGGGGACAAGTTTTTGTTTCCTCTCCTGGTTGACCCAAAGATCTCGCAGGGGGGCATGTTGTAAAGCGAACAAAAAACATCCGGAAAAATCGCTTCCTTCTTCCCGTGGGAAGGAACAACGATGGGAGTCGTTGTTGAGTTCGGCGTCCATCAATCTATTCACAAACTACTTTGCAAAGAGATGGTTAACACGGTCGGTCGAGGTCTTCTGATGAAGTCGAGTCATTGTTTGGTGACGTGGATTCGAGGTGCCTAGCCGCCTGTGAGGCAGAGGAAAAACAGATCTCGAAAAGTTGGGAAGCAGGGGCAAGATCCCCAGGAATCTTGGGATAGAAAACATGTACAGGAACAGACAGTGGATGCTAACAGAATCGACAAAAGAAACACAAGCAGCCAAGTCCGAAAAACATGAACTTGTTTGGAAAAATTCTTTGCCATCCGGAATGAGACAACAGTCCAAGATCTTCAATGTGCTCTTTGCAGAACGGAATTGAAGGGAAGTCATGGCCATGATAAGAAATGAACCTCGCTACAACTTCAACTGTGAAAATGCCTGGGCAATTTTCAGGGAGAAGAAGGTTGATTCTGGCGAGTGGGTCCATTTGGTATGATAATACCATGATCGTGTGTAAGGATCCTGTTGTATTCTAAGCGCCAAATTTTCGAGCCAAACAAGTTGATGCCCTAGGATTTCCGAGCCTCGATTGTTGCATTCAATCGCTATCTGATCGCGCCGTCGTTGATGGTCCTGAAGGTGACATCTAATACCGATGTACCCGACATGCTTCACCCGCTCCTCTTCTCGTTGAACTGAAACCCAGGCATAGGGCGACCATCCCCTTGTGACCGGCATGCAATGTCCAGCATTGGAAAACCGACGCGCGCTCCATTTGGATAACGCATAGTAAACCGTCTTTTGTGCCCAAGGGCTCTGGCAAAGTCGGACGTCTTTCACTTCTTCAGACCATCACAGTCTGCTTCTGCTAATCGTATCATCCGGCATGCTCAACCGTGAGACTATATCCGCGGAGGACAGTAACCGAGGAGGGCTTAGGGCTTTGCTCCAATAACATCTGCACCGAAACATACGTGGCGGTTTGCCATCGAAGGCAGCAGATAAGAATTGAAGATTGGAAGGGGTTGATCTGTACATGTTGTGCCTCGGAAGGCGAGAGACTTGAGTGGATACATATCCACGAAACGATAACGGCAGAACTCTGGCGCTTTGAAAGATATTGGGTCCAATAAATGTCGTGAAAACAAGCAAGATTTGTATAAGCCAAGAAATTGGACAAGGGGGTTCAATTCGGTCGTTGTAATGAGTGGAACGGGTGGTGGAGAGAGTAGATGAAGTTGGCGACAATAGCACAGCAATAAACGCGTCGTTATCGTTATCGTTATCCGACGCGTGAGATTCACGGTCACATGATCATAGCTTCAATGAGCGTATGACATAATCCACCACAAAATGAACGCCAAGACCAGCAGTTACTTCTTGATTATTCATTGGCTTTTTATATCTTCGTCGTCTTCAACAGCACCCTCATTGATATGGCTCTAACATGATAAAAATTAATTTGCATTCATGATGGAAGAGGAGCAGCGGGTTCTAAATGCGTTTGGCATTGCTAACGACTTCTTGACACCAGTCCTAGACCGAGGTATGTATTTGAGATGCCAATCTACATATGGAACTTTGTGGCTGACTCCGCTGCAGAAGAAATAAAAAAATCTCAGGGAAAATCTTTGCTTCAGATCCTCAGTCAGAGTTCCAATTATGATGGCGCTGGTGATGGTGATGATATCAACAGACCCAGAGTCATCAACAAGGCCTTGGATGTCTTGATCGGTATCCATGAAGCCTTCGTATTGCCCGGCTCACATAATGTGTCTCAGCAGTCCTATTCCGAGGTGGCAGACTCACCTATTGAAGATGCTAAGCGCCGTCGAATGTTGCATGCATTGCTGGACCTCATTTCCTTGGAAGGAATATATCCTTCACTGTCTTCTGGCGTTGGAATTCCTTTGCAGCAACGTGTGATCTCAGTTTTACCCGCGGGTATCATTGCAAAGAAATCGCATACGGCCACCAGTAGCGTACCGTATAATGAGCCACTTTTGCGTCGCATCATTGGTGTTTTGCTAGACATTCTCAACGACCCTCGTCCAAGCATACAGTCCATCGTACGCAGTCGTATCCTGAGTGATGTAATCAGTGGCACCTCCGACCTTGCTTTTAATCCAATGCTTGAGGGATCTTCTGATCAAAAAGATCTACAATTAGCTTTGGCCAAGATTGTTGGAGAGTATGTTCACATTACCTCCGCTATGTATATATAGACACTAACGGACTATAGCACCCCTACTACTATCTTACTGCCTACATTGTCCAGCTTTCTTCAGTCAGACACCAGTCAATGGTTCAAGTCAACAATCTCCGGTCAAATCTCACATCTTCCGCTACGACCAGGCGGAGTGATACAAACTATTATGTTCATTGCATCACAATTTTCCCCGTCCCTTGGCCAAGAGGCGCAGGACCAATCCAATGGGCCGCGACTGACTGTGCAGGCTATCATGCAAGTTTCGCGTCTTCTATCCTCCGTGCCACAAGATGTTGACCCGAATGTTTATTTCGAGACAATTGCTCCGCAACTATTAGCTCTGATGGACGGCGAAGACCCAGATCTTCGAAAGGCTGCTTCATACGTAGTGGGCAATGGAATTTTGGGCAAACGCGCATATGGGGCCGTTGGAACCATTGGTCATTCAATATTCGTGGAGCCAATCTTCAACGCACTTACTGCAGAGCTTGAACCAAAGTCAAAGAAATGGATGGCGCGATTTACAGATGTTGAAGGATCTATGCCACTTTTTGCAGAAATCGATCCCGCGTCCAATGTCTTAGTGGATGGCACCACGGTTGATCTGGCATTGGAAAGGTTGAGATGCCTGACATTGCAACATCCAAATCCTAGTGTGGTAAAACGACTTATTCAACCCATTCTTCTTCCATTATGGGGGTTGGTGTGCTTCTCTAAAGAAGAGCAACTACCAGGCCCATTCCATGAACGTGTTCTCCCCCTGCTCCAAACATTCTTTGGCATCTCTGTCGGTTTCCCGCCCCTGAAAAAGCTTGTTGATAATCTTCTCTGGGATGGAGGAGTGAACTGGACATACTCCCAGATTGCGGATTCACAAATTGCATTGACAAAGAGGAACGGCCCAAGTGGTGATCATTCCAACTTAATCCGACTGATGGATTCCCTGCAAATAAGAGCAGAGCTTTTTGTCAGCCTTATTGGCTCTGATCCTAGCAGCGAAGAGAGAACTGGTGATATTTTCCTTTATGTCAGCGAAAACTGGCTGGTACGACCCCGCGTGTCTCAGGAGTCTCCCAACGTGCTTGAAAGAGTGCCTGTTGGTGAAAATGAAAACATTACTCAAAAGCTTGTCAGTGCTAAAGTTGCAGAGAAGCTACTTGACAACTTTAAAGAAGCATTGACTCGACGCCCTCTGCGCGTTCTGGAGCTCATAAAGCATGTGGTGGACGGGGAGTTGTATAGACTCAAGTCTCAATCAACATCGCGACAGGGCAAAGTGTCCCTTTCGTCTTTATCCAACATTGTGGACAAGGCGGACGATGAAACGGAAGAGTCAGCAAATGATTCAACAGAGTCCCTCTCAACGGCATTCAGCCTTTTATCAACTCTTCTTGCCTCCGCTGAATTTTCGCCTACTGAAGAAATATTGCCACTCCTTTCATCGCTGAAAAAGGATATTGATCAGCTTATACCACTGCTTCCTGTAACGCTCTCTAAACCCGGAGTCACGTCGTCATTGCTACTGGAAATCCAACTTGCGACCCCAGACAAGCCTGCAACAAAACCAGTGTCGGCTCACACTCGGGACCTGGAAACTTATCGCCAGGCAATGGCCAATCTCAGCTCAGATCTACCACCAGTCAAGGCAGAAGGCATGTTCCTCCTGGAAAAGCTTATCATGACATCCTCGCCGGTCATCGACGTTAGCGTGGCCCTCGGGTGGATGATATTGATCGTCACGGATACTTCAGGAACGTCCGAAGATGAGACATACAATCACAAAGCTGCAGTTAGCATCATTGGCAAGCTGGCATCACGCCACCCGCGCACAGTGATCAAGACCTTAGCCGACGATTATGCCGACAGACCACAGAAAAGAACATTGAATCAAAGACTCATGATCGGCCAGGCAATGGTCCAGTCGGTTCAAAATGTGGGTGCCGCACTGTCCGGTGAGACAGCAAAGATCCTTGGGGAAACTCTCATTGCCGTCGCTGGACGACGGGGAACCGTACGTCGAGCTACAGGAACTACCAAAATCAGTGGCATTACATCGGAAGAGGAGGAAAACAAAAAGGCTTCAATTGAAGAACAGGAGGAAAAAGAAGATGAAATGCCTGAAGGCTGGTCCATCTCGTCTGAGGTCGCCAAAGCTGCTACGGAGCTGGAATCTCCCGACAGCGATTCCGACGATGAAACGGAAGAGCAGAAAGCGTATGCCGCCAAAGTCGTCGCTGCATGGGCTGCCGGTGCATCTGCAGACGACAAACCCGACGACCTTCGCGCCCGCGCATCTGCCATTTCCATTCTGGGTACCGGTATAAGCACTAACATCATCGGACTCGGTTCGACGACTGTCTCATCCGCCATCGATCTCGCTCTGTCGGTCCTCACTCTTGAAACTGCACCCGAGAGTGCCATCATCCGCCGCGCAAGTGTGATCTTGATCCTCGACACACTGAAAGCCCTCGAGACAGCGCGAGAGACACTGGGGCAAGATGTAGGATTTGGCTTCTCCCTTTCGGATAATGACACTTTTGCGTCCCCGTGTGGCTCCGGTTTGCGCGAGCAGTCCACCATTGGCAACATTCCAGCTATGTTACGCACACTTTGCTTTGTCGAGAGCCGGGAGAAAGACGGGCTCACTCGGCAACACCTCCGAGATTTGGTTGAGAGCTTGGAAGCCTGGACTGAGAAGTCTTTGCTGTGGGGCATTGGTGCTCACGAGGGTCAGCGTACAATGGATCCGAGCTTTGGACTCAGAGGCAGGATTGCGGGTCTTCGTTTTGACCCTATGGCTAGAGTGGAAAACAGTGGACGCTCACGCATTGAAGAGCTCGAGTGATGCAGCAGTGCAGCGGTGATTTTATATAATGTTTGAAAAAGTATTTCGTCGATTATTTAATCAAACCTAATCAAATCGAATCGAATAAAATCAAGTATATCCTGCAGACAACTCTTTTTCTCACCCCAGAGAAACACTGTACAATGGCATACCTTCCAAGGTTGAATGGTTCATTATTCTAAATATGGAGAAACGGATATTAGCAACGAATCAGCGACCAGATTCGTCTGCTTCTTCAGCATCATTGGTCTAGTGGTAGAATTCGTCGTTGCCATCGACGAGGCCCGTGTTCGATTCACGGATGATGCACTTTTCTTTTTTGTCTTTTTGTATCTTGTCAGTATCTTAGATACCTAACAAGCAGTGCAATTGAAGACCCTTCCTTTCTGAGGTATACCAACCTGTAAGAATTTTTCTTTGTTCTGGCTCGGTTATTGTGACTTCAGGAGTTACGCACGGTTCGCGCCATGTATTCGCCAGGGTATGTATATAGCGTCCAGAAGTCTAGACGGCTCATATTAAAGATATTGTGCTGAGGGTGAAGAAATGTCCGCTGTTGAATGGTGATTAGGAAGATACTCTATAACTAGATCATGAAAAAAAGACAAATAGAAAGAGCACAACAAAGCCATGTCAAGGGGATGTCGCTATATATTCAAACCTCGAAATTTTAGTGAATGAAGTAACAAAGCAAAGTAGAACAACACGGGCAATAACGCAGAGAGATATATGTTTGCAAAAAATTGCGGGAAAATTTATATTATAATAACACCACTGGCGTAAAGCTACGTCTACCTACATATGCACATACAAAGTGGGAGTCTAGCCACATTAGATAGTATTCAAAGCTGTGGAACTTTGAGTTAGATCTACAAATAGCAGCGAAACAAAAACATAAAGCAATTTCGCTATCATGATACCCTGTCTCTTGTACACCGAAGTCCTCTCCTCATGTAATCAACCATCAGTATCCATGGATTTCTTCATGATGAGCGGGAATAATAATCCTTGCTTATTGCTGTCAAATCTCTCAACGGGCATTGTCGTAATAGACACTCTTCTCCATGACTGAAACCGACTTTAGCGCATCACTGGCCCATTCATTCATCCGTGATCAAATGTGTATCAATGACCCAAGGGCCGGATCAATAAGGTCCGGCAGGGTGGCCGCCACGACCTCCGCGACCGCGCCCACCGCGTCCACCACGTCCACCACGCCCGTGACCACGACCGCGACCACGACCACCGCGACCATGTCCACGTCCATCGCGAGGGCGGGCAGGGCGGGGTCCAACTTCCATGCGAGCCTTGCGTTCCTCATCGGTAAGGTCGAACTTGTTGTCAATCTGGGCGATCTTGGTGCAGAAATACTCGGTCTGAGGATTGGTATATTCCTGGGGCTGTTGGGTGGTAGTGATTTCTACAGTCTCATCGTAGATTGGAGCAGTGAGGACGAAATTCTCAGGAATGTCCAGCAAGCCAGCCTTGACGACGTGTTCTTCGACCCATTCCTCCTCCTCAGCAATGCGCTTCTGATAATGCGCGTATCCTTTGTGGGCTGGGACAGATGCATTTGGATTACCGAGCTCAAGTTCATCGGCAAACACGCGAGTGATGGCGATCCATTCCTTGTCATACTGAAGACGGAATGGGCGCTGCGGCGTATCCTCCTGCTCAGAAATAGGCATTATCTCAAGCAATTCAACGAAGTCATCGCGGTTGTGAGGCTTGTCCAAGGTCAAGAATTTGGTCAGGTTGTTGGCAATCTTCTCTGGGGCCGGAAGAATTTTGTCGACTTTGACGGGAGTAGGGGCACGTTCGAGACTGGTAGGAAGCTCGTTGCCAGCCATATCGAGCAAGTCATCGTCGTCGACCAGTGCACCGGTTTCAGGTTCAAGTTTCTTCACATCAGAGGTGGCATCGCCCCATCCGTGGGACGCAGACTTCCAGGGGTCTCTCTCATCATCACGGCGAGCCAAGCTGGAGACGCTCTTGGGGCTTGAGGCCAGACTAATCTTGTCATCATTTTCAACATCATCACGACCATGAGAGAATTTGATTTTCGACGGAGAAGCATGATCAGAAGTGAGACGACCGCTGGCTGCACTGGCAGGACTGCTCTGGATACTGAGTTTCTCGGAGTTGACCACATCATTGGAACCAGCGATGGTGTTGGAGAGGGAGGAATCTTTCATGACCTTGTCTTCAGAAGGCGACTCAGGAGAATTGCTGTCGAGATTGACTTTGTCGGAGTTGGCCACATCATTGGGGCCAGCCGCTGCACTGGAGTAATCCTGCATGACCTTGTCTTCAGAGGGTGAACCAGGGGGACTACTGCCCAGGCTAATCTTGTCGGCATTGGAAATAGTTTCGCCTTCATCGGGGGTGGGGTTGGCTTGGACTCTCTGCCCATCGGATCCACGAACGAACTTCTGGATTGGACCATTGCGGATCTTCAGTGTCTCCTCGAACACAATATCTCGTCCTGTACGGACGCCAGACGCTTCTCGCTCCTTGAATGCAGCCAGGAAAGTTGCCTGGTCGGCCATTTCTTGTTGATGGGCGACCTGACCAAAATTCTGCCAAGCCGCGAGGCGAGATTTCTCGTCTCCAACAGCGAGACCAAGTTTGCTCTGGGCAGCCGTCTTGATGTGGGATCCCCCAGGCCAGCAGAATCACCGACCTGTTTGTTATCGAGTGGAGCCTGGCCATTGTCATGCGAAGCCATGTGGGAGTGTTGAGAACGGAAGTCAGGACCGTGGGAAGTGGGAGCATCGTGAGCGACATCAGCAGTGAATCGAACATGCAAGTGAGCAGAGAACCAGTGTCTAGGGCGAAGGTGAGCCAGAACCTCACGAGCAGCGACACTACCAAGTCGTCCATTCTCGGAATCAAGCTGGAAACCGTGCTTCTTCTTGAAGAGAGTGCGGTGGTCACCGAACTTTTCGACGCCCTGAGGCCAATCGTGAGAGAGACCGATATCGACCTGGGTGCGAATTTGAAGCAGTTTGCGAACGTCGAGCTCACGCACATGATAGATCGACTGGACATCATCTTCGTTGTAAGGAAGACGCTCAAAGTGTGGTTTGCGGTAGTCGTACCCCTTCCAGATACCAGACATGCCGGAGATGCGAAGAGGGCCAAAGCGGACAGTGTTGGCCGCGCCAAGGAAGTAGATGTTGGGTGCAACCCAACCGCCGTAGTAGAGTTCGAACAAATGGTTGCTGGCCTCATGATTTCCTCCGATGAATAAGGTCAAATACGGAGCAATGCGCTGGCCACTGTAATACTCATGGAAATCACCAATCTGGCGATACTTTGGGGGCATTGAAATGCAGGCAGCATCATTTGAGTTTCGCAATGCCTGGTTGGCCAGTCAATATCAAAGTCATTGTAAGATGTGAATGATACTCGCCTGAAAGTCTCCTCCAATGATGACGAGATCAACAGACTCCCAGTCCTCCTGGGCGGCCTTCACCTTAACAGTATCATAAATTTCATGAAGACTGCCATGGCCCTGTATAAAAAACGCCTACTGTTAGCAAGGTTGTCTCCTGTGACAGATCTTCATGCAGCACTTACGCAGCCTTCCAAAGCAATGCGGACACCAGCCATTGTAAATGAGAAGAGATACAAGGGATTATTGAAGAGGTACTCTCAAAAGATGATTAGAAGACCCGAGGAAAATATGAGAAAACGGGTAAAAACAGATGCCAGATTGAAACGATGAAAGGCAATTAGCCAACGCCGCAATGCACTCAAAAGTACCAGGAGACAAGAAGCAAAAAAAGGAAAAGCGAAAAGACAGTGAAGCAAAGATATTCAGCCAAGAAAAGTGAAGAAGTTGTTAAATGAATCGAGATGTGGAGAGGTGTAGATGGAAGGAAGCGATGGTGGAGATGACCATATTTAAGCTCCACAAATTTTCTCTGATCTCGGTCGTTTTTCTTTGTTCTCGACTTTCTTTGTGTCCAATTGTTTATAAGATTATTTGGTTTATCTCTATTGTTCAATTTTTGCTTAATATGAGAACTTGAGATCATTTCGAGTTTCTTTGTTTGATTGTGACAGACTTGGGATGCTTTTTTATTCTTCCCTTTACATCTCCCCGGGTCCGCTAACATTGATCAATAATGCCTATTGAATCATTCCTGACTCAAGCTGCCTCGGTCGTACCAAGCGCAATCTCAGCCCATCTACTTACAGTGCACTCCCAGCTTCTTTGTGAAGCCTCTAAGTCCTTGAATGTCAAACAAAAGAGGGATTACTGTGGAGCTTGTGGTAGCATTAGAAAGCCTGAGTGGACTAAAGTGACTGATATCAAACCAAAAAAGAGCAAACCTTTAGAAACATCAACTTTTAAAGGTGCCTCGGTCTACAAGTGTCTCCGCTGCTCCCGACGAACTGTACTTCCTCCTAAACACATTCCTGCAAAGCCTTCATTGCGAGCTGTTGCGGCATCTCTTTCGGTAGGGGTTACGAAAGGCCTCTCAGCAGACAAATCAGGTGACAACCAAAACAGCAAGAAGAGAGCCAAGGCACGCAAACAGGGTGGTCTTCAGGCTCTTCTGGCATCTAAACAACAAGCTCAACCGTCACTCGACCTGCTTGATTTTTTGCAGTAAAGTAAGTCTGGCACGTGACTTTATTACCAAATCGGGACTAGCGCGGGGCTCCAGCTTGTCTCCAACAGCTTGTCGCCAACTGTTTCAACATACTTCAAGCGCGATTTCGCCCAGCGTGAATACAATTTGAGAAAGCTACCAAAAGTTTACGATCGATCCCGCGGATCGATCATCCTCACAATGTCAGCTTACTCCGACGATGAGGAGCATGATCCCCAGGCGGATGAGCTCCGCGAGACCGCCTTGGTCACTCTCGAGGCGTTGATCAGCTCCTGCAACCAACAAATGCAACCTTATTTGACGAAAACCACTCGGTCCGCCCTTAGATTCTTGAAATATGACCCCAACGTCGCCGAAACCGAAGATGATGAAGAGATGGGCGGCACACAAGACGATGGGAGTGAGGACGATGCTACAGAGGACCCAGACATGGACGACGAATTCGAGGACTTTGAAGAAGAGGGTGGCTACAGTGATATTGACGATATGAGCTGGAAAGTGCGCCGTTGCGCTGCCAAGCTTCTTTACACCGTCATCTCTACATATGGCCATGGTCGCGCCGAGGAGAAATCAGCCCTGTTCCAGCAGATCGCCCCAGCTCTTGTCTCCCGAATCAGCAAGGAAAGGGAAGAGAGCGTGAAGCTGGAGGTCGTGTCAACGTTGACGGCCTTGGTTCGGAAAACCGGCGAGGGTTCCATGATCGTCACCTCCAATGACTTCCTGGAGGGTGTAGGAGGATCGAAGAACTCTCGGAAGCGCAGACGCCAAGACAGCGACGCGTCCATGATTGACTTTGAGCCAAGAGCTGGCATTTCGTTAACCACCGACTCTCCCATCGCTCCATCCTCCCCCAAGTCTGGTTCACAGGCCGATCTGGCCCGCTCCGTTCCTTTGATTGTCCAGAACCTGGTCAAGGTATGGAAGCAAGCCTCAATTCCCCTCAAACAAGCCGCAATTATCCTCCTGAAGAGCCTTTCGTTGGTCCGCTACGGAGGCCTTGCACACCATCTTCAGCAGATTGAAGACCTCATTGCGGATGCTTTGAAAACGTCATCTGTTTCGGGAAGCACAGCTGCTCACACTGGGGCTGCTGTGAGTGCAGGAACTCTTCAGATCGAAACCCTGGGTCTCATCGCAGCAATTGCTGAGACTCATCTATCCGATGCCCTACTGCCATTCCTCATTGCACTAGTCCCTGGAGTGATTGAAGCTGTTAACGACCGCAACTACAAAGTCAGTAGCGAAGCCCTGGGCGCTGTGGAGCAGATTGTGAAAGCCATGACCCCTCCACGTGTCTCAACCAATGCCTCCGATGTGACCTTGCAGCTGCAGAAGCTCTACGATGTTGTGCACTCTCGGATCACCGACACAAGTGCTGACCTTGAAGTCCGTCAACGTGCAATCCACGTCTTCGGTATTATCATTGCACGAACCTCAGGAGAACGGGGCTTGGAATTTCTCTCATTTGACAGCAGATGCAGCGGTCTGGCTGTTTTGGTTGACCGGCTTAGGAATGAGACGACCCGACTTTCTGCTGTCCGTGCGGTTGATCATGTTGTTGTCCTCGCCGATCGCAAGGAAGATGTCTCCAGTGATTGGGCCAACAATGTTGCTCTCGAGCTAGGCTCGAACTTGCGGAAGTCGGATCGTGCTCTGAGAGGCGCATGCTTGGAAACCCTCCGTAGCTTATCTATGAACTCTAACGTCAGATCCCATTTGACCCCCGAAACCATGGCTGCATCGGAGAACGCTGTGTTGCCCCTTCTTGCGGCTGCTGATTTCCACACTCTTACGCCGACTCTCATTGTCATTGCCAAGCTTGTTCCTGGCAACGGAAACCTACTTGTCAACAACGCTTTGATATCTTCTATCTGCTCAATTGTGAAAAAACCATTGGTTGGGACCGTTCTCAAGGCTTTGCTACTGTTGGTCAAGGTGATTGGCGATGAAGGCGCGGGCGCTAGCTTGATGCAAAACCTTCTTCGCGATGTGGGCATCACAGGGGAATCCTCCGTGGTTGGTCGAGCTGTGGGGACCCTGCTGGTTCATGGTGGATCGAATCTCGGAGTCACCATGGATGACTTCACCACCGAACTCAAGACCGCACGGGACGACAGCCGCAAATGCCTCGCCCTTGCTATTCTGGGCGAGATTGGTTTGCGAATGGGCCCCGAGTGCTCGCTGACTCCAGAACTTTTCATTCCCCATTTCAGCTCCGAGTCAGACCAGGTGCGTTTGGCTGCTGCTACCGCGCTCGGAAATGCAGCTGCGGGCAGCATCAAAGCATATCTTCCAATCATCCTCGAGGGGCTCGAAAAGTCAAACACTCAGAGCTACCTGCTTCTTCATTCTGTGCGAGAAATACTGCAGCATCCCGAGGTCGTACGCCCTGATCTTGCACCATCTGCTCACAAGTTATGGCACGCACTTCTTCTTGTCTCGGAAGAGGAAGACAACCGAGCTGTGGGAGCCGAATGTGTGGGCCGCTTGGCACTTCTTGATCCCGTTGCATACATTCCTCATTTCCAAGTAAGCAAGTTTTACACCCTCTGTCAATGTCTTAAAATACTAAAAAACCGCTCGCAGGAATACCTGGCCAACTCTGACCCAGCCGTTCGTGGTGTGGTGATTTCGGCATTCCGCTACACACTTGCCGATTCAAGCGACGATTATAACGATGTCTTGCGACCATTGATGGTGCCACTATTGACCAATATGCTCAGTGACAGTGATTTGGGCAACCATCGTCTTGCATTGACCACTCTCAACTCAGCAATTCACAATAAGATGAATCTCCTCGTGCCTCATCTCGACGAACTGCTGCCGGCTGTTCTTGGAGATACCAAGATTAAGCCAGAGCTGATTCGTGAGGTACAAATGGGTCCTTTCAAACACAAGGTAGACGATGGACTTGATTTGCGGAAGGTCAGTATCCCTCGTTGTATTTGAGAGATCCCGCTAACAATCGTGTTTGCAGAGCGCCTACGAGACTCTTTACGCTTCGCTCGACACCTCGTTCTCCCGCACACATATGCCCGAGCTCTTTGATCGCATCCTTGCAGGTATCGACGACGAGCAGGATATTCGCGCGATCAGCAATCTCATGACCTCCAAGCTGATCAAGATCGCGCCCGAGGATATCGAGCGACGTCTGGACGCCTTGTCTGAGCACTATACCGCTGTCCTATCCTTTAAGCCAAAGGATAATGCCGTCAAACAAGAGCTAGAAAAAGCCCTGGAGGCTTCTCTGGGTATTGTCAAGATCACCAGAGAGCTGAGCAAGGCTTTCCCCGGCGCAGAGTCATCGGGCGATCTTTACAAGTGGAAGGCCTACATGGAGTTCGTCCGGAAAAACTTTAATCAACAACTCACCTCCTTGGAAACCGAGTTCTGAGGTTTCTATTTGCCGAATTGAATGGCTAGTCCGTTTCATCGTTTGGGCAATGAATCAATACAATCACGAAACACTTACTATCAATACGATAGCCTTACGACCCTGTCTGAATAAAGATGATCTCGCATTCCTTTCTTTCTTCTTTGTATGTATATGTAGAGGTCGACATTTGTGTGCCTTGACTGACTCTGGGCCCATAAATACTTGATACAACGTATATGCAGCCTCGACTGGCATTGTACAAACAATACGACGCCCACTTGGGGCTGAATGTAAGTTTCACGCAACTGCATAGCCCGTTATCATTAGTTTGATTTCTACTTTTCCACCAACACACATGCGTCAGCCCAAGGCTATTGAGAGAGATCAGGCCGAAGTCTCAATCAATTGAGGCCATAATCTTAATCTTATTGAAAATACTAATAACCTCAATTTTTCCAATCTCCTAAGGCTAATCACATATATAACAATAATTTCACGGTATCAAATGGCCATCACGCGACGATTACAATACTGTAACACAAAGGTGCGGGTTGCTTCGGCCGTTTCCAGCCTCGTTCGTATACGGGTGGCGCTGGAACCGTGCCCGAGGTGAGTTGCTCAAGTGCAAACAAAGGCAGGTATTTTTGACCTTGGAGTTGGATCTGGAATACGGAGGATTCAAAAGATACATAATATTACACATTCCCTGAGAACACTCGTGGTCAGTTCAACGAAGATGCTACTTATTTAGACTCGTACTTAAACTACGTAGTTGGAAACTGTCTTAGCACACTAGTTCACGATTGATGATGCTTAGTATGGATATAATGATTCAATTCAAAGTCAATTATGAAAATGAGTAGTATATCATATGTATCTATCTCAACTCATCATTCTTTTAAGAACACGTGTTTTAAGGATCCCTTGACAGCTTAATGAGATCGGGAATGGAATCCTCAGATTTGTGAAACGATTCCAGAATGGAGATCACCGTTGAACTCGTTCCCCAACATATCTTGCCCAAGAACTGATATCTGTCCGCGAGGATTTCACCGGGCTTTGCTAGATAGTGGTCTTCTAGATCGTGTCCCGGGCATTTTTCTTCGTCGACAAGTGTTTGGCTAGGTATAGCAAGTAGGATCCGTGGGCGGGAGACAAAGTGATTTTGGTTTTATATAACGCGAAGAGAAAGTGCGCTTTGTAATGTACCTAAATCGCGTGGTTTTCAGGGCCATGATGAAGATTGTCAAACATGGAGCTTCGAGATGTGCGGAACGGTCCGAGAGCCCCACTTTGTTTAATTAATGGGGCATCAACACTGTACTGGACTTCAATTCTAAATGTTCCTAGTGGACAAGGGATCTCTACAGATCTTTTTCATATCCAAACATTTGAGAACTCTGATCGGCGCGACAGAGTCTGCCGTCCTGTCGCTCCTCCCAAGCCTCGGAGCCAACTGCGGTCTTAGCATAAAAGATGCCGTTAGAATCGTATTTCGCCTTGATCTTCTGCAGTGCAGGGTAGTTTCGACCGAAAAAGTATTTCTGGAAATTGGGCTGATGAAAGTCGGCCTAGAGAAAATATTAACATTCAGGTCACTGTTTTACATGGTGCGTGAAGATCAAAGATAAGACACAACTTACCTCATTCATGTATGCCCCAGAGTTCGGAGCCAGTGCGGTCAATTGGGCAATGTACGAATTTGTCATTTTCCGCTGATCTGCCAGCATTTCCTCGGGCGCGTTCCATTTCCAAGGAGTGGAGATTGTTGTCGTAATCAAGGCATCACGCCAGGCAGGGAGTACCGAGTTCTTCACATCCCCGGTCACCTCCCTGGAAACGTTGAGTCCCACACCAATGACGGTAGCGCCATCTTCAGTGATTTGGCGATACGTGGTCATAAGAGCTTTGCTATTCTTTTGCACCACCGATCGTGGAATGAGCCAGCCACCGTACTGGGCCTCGCCAACTTCAATTTCCCGTTGCATGCCATTAAATTGGCTGAGATAGCTGGGGAATTGCTTCGAGTATACGGTTGGCTTGATGCCCAGCTCCTTCAGATCATCAATGAATGGCTTGACCAGTGAGAGAAGCTTGGCTTCTGGAATGTTAGGACCGGTCAGGGGGAAATCGCAAAGGTGGTGTTGGTGTAGAACCAAATGCTCATCGCGCCCGCATCTACGAGGGCCGGAAGTATGGCGTGGAACCGCGCAATCGCCTCATAGAAGGTATCCTGGGAGAGCTGGTCGTTCGTGAATGTCAAGTTGAAACCCGATATAGGGGTGCCAGGGTGTGCCTTGGAAGTCATGGATACCACAACACCAAAGGTGCCACCACCACCACCGCTCAAGGCCCAGTACATATCAGAATACTCGTTGTCGCGGGTGGCGGTGATCAAATTGCCCTTCCCATCCACTACCTGCCACTGCAAGACTTGATCTGCACCTAGTCCGTAGCGCGAGGCGAGAGCCGAATGGCCTCCACCCTGACTATAACCTCCGGCAAGACCAACTGTAGAACACTCGCCGCCAACAACTTGCAAATTTGCTTCTTCGGCAGCCTCGTAGGCCTCAAATCCTTGGATACCTGCCCCCATAGTGATCGCCTTGCCGGTGTAATGACGGTCTTTGTAGTCATGAATTTCGAGATCCTTGAGATAATGTGTCCAAATACCGAGGGATCCCGCGCCTGTAGACTTTCCACTGTAATCATGACCAGTGTTACGCACCACGATGCGAATATCGTGCTTAGTCGCAAATTGAATCGCCTTAGAGATTTGATCCGGGGTAGTGACATTGACCGCGTAGACGGCATAATTTCCCAAGGTACAAGGCTTTGAGATTGGGTGGAAGGGGTCACAAGTACCATTGGCAAAGAATGGGGCCATCACGGATGAGGAGGACTCGTAACTTTTCAAATTAGTTCAGGACTTCGCAAACATCACTATCCGGACTTACTGTCCCTCTGGGACTATCCATGCATCGCGCAGAGTATTACATTCAGCAGCATCGTAATTGGGCACATGGCATGGGGAACCCAATGGGACTGTCTTCACCAGTTGGCCATCAATTGTCTGGTTAAACTTGGCCCAAACATTCTCAGACGGCCAACAAGCATCACCAGGGAAGCATCGACAGGTAGTGGAAGCCTGGACGGCCACAACCAGAAACGCCAGAACGAGAGCAAACATTTTTTCTTGGAGTGTCATACTTCTGGTGGGGGACTGCATCTTATTAATTCCAAGCGGCCGTGTTCCTGGACCCGCATGGTGATTGGACCCCTTGCGCTGATCACCGAATCAACATTAGTATTGAATCAACAACCGGACCTTCACCTTTCCATGAAATCAGATTACTTCAGTCGCGGAGATCGTTAAGCAGCTAGAGACATTCTCTGATATTTCTAATGTGGGGCTTATTCTTAGTCTCGATATCGAAAATGTGAGCGGAAAAGAGAATTCATGGCTCTTACTCGCGCGCCCAGCAGAGGTTCCCTCTCCCTATCAGCCCCAGTCATCTTCACCACTCCCCAATTTCCCGCCAAATAAAACAACAATGTCTGCACCAGCGCAAAACAAGGTTTGGAGGCAAATTTCTCTTAAAGTCACACATCCAATCTTGTTCAAGTTACTTTTGCAGGTGAAAGGTGTAAACAAAGCCTTCTGATTATTGTTGTGCGAATATCTCTTTGTCTGCGGGAATTATAGCTAGTTATGGAAACCCACGAGGGAAAGAATTGTTCTATCTTGAAACCGTGTAGAAAAGAAAAATCTTGGAGTTGCTGCGCGTGCCAGTACTTTAAGCAAGGCATTCTAGTTTTGAAGCGATACAAATTATCATCCAGTACTGTCCAAATGTCACCGAATTGGATCTGGTTATCCATGAAGGGATCCGCCCAGACCACCTGCAGTGCATTCAAGAGCGTCGTGCAGGTAAGCTGAAATACCATTTTCACCCTTGTTTTCAATTATACATCTATCCTATCTTTCCTGTGGACAAGGAGTGTCTCCACAGTTTCTCCTTGGTAAAGGTAGGCTTCTGCCTACCATTTCGACCACACTGACGGTGGCTCATTCAATCTGTCTGTGGTTCAGCGTTGAACTGGATGGTTGATTCGACCGAAAACCCACATACATGTAACATTCGCTTTCCACATGTGTTGCTTCTCTCTATCATCCCGTTCGTCCTCGCCCTATGCGCCGAGGAGAGCGGCGGGCTTTTCTCGGCTGTAGGGAGAAGTATATCTCACTAATTGTTGCACAGCTTTTGCTTCTCTTGTCGGCTCTCTTCCAAGTAGCCTTCGGGTACTAGATTATGAGGGATGTTGCGATGTACCGTGGAAACCATCAATGCCTGCACTCAATCTCATCCCTTCCGGCATTGACACTTTACCCAACAACTTGCGAGACATTAGTATTCACCTTCGCGAGTTGAAGTTCCAATTCACGCCTATTTTATTTGAGATCCTATGTCCGTTGAACGAACAAGGCAAACCTATTGCCGAGACCTTATACTGGCCCTACTTGAAGACATTGGAGATTGAGGGGTTGCCCGGTTTTCTTCCTTCAGGTAAAGATTCTCTTTTTCATTGCCTCCTTGGTCATTCACAATGAACATGGAAATGAAATAGGCGAAGAGCACTACGAATTCGATGCAGAGATTCGGGCCGGACTCGACGAAGCTGAAGAACTTTACGGCCCGATAGGTGTGTTGTGCAATCTTGAGGAAGGCTGGATCCAGCGAGACGTGAGGATCGAAGAGCACTTCCAGCGGCTTTTTATTTCTCTTGGCTACGCGGTGCAACGTATGCCCTGCTTGAAAAGCCTATATTTTGAGGTCGCGTGGACGAACGATTCTGAATTTAGATTTGAAAATGTGGACAAGGTTAGCTCGGATTGGGATTGCAGTCCTTTATTTCGGCCGGATAGCCGAGTCGCAGAGGCCTGGAGATTCAAAAGGGATGATCTGATCATTGATGAATGGCGGGATACTTGTACTATATACTTCGCAACTTGGCCGCCTAACGCGCTTGTCTCAATTGGACACGTAGCTACCCTGATGGGGTTTGCTGTTCAAACCTACCAAATGGAAGGCAAATCACCGCTTGAAAGCCGCAAAAGCCTCTCATCACTAAACTGGAAGCATTCAGGTAATCCTGTCTTACTCCAGCTTTTCCCAAGCACAAGTTGAGCGACACCCGAGGCACAGGTGAAAATGCGCGCCATACCTAGCGCGAGTTAACATGGCATATTTTTTAATTCATTCAGCAGAACATACCATGACCGTTGAACCCTGCACAGATATATTGCCCAGGCAAAGACTCAATGGCGCCAATAAATGGTACCGAATCCGTCGTCATTCCGATGATTCCAGTCCAAGCATGGTCTAAGCCTTCGCCATGCATTGCAGTTTCGGATGTATAGTCCGGGAAAATTTGACCAAAAGTTCGCAATGCATCCTCAACAATCTCCTCGTTGTATTGAGAATCGTCCGTACTGAGGCGACTGGCGATTGTCTCGGGGCTTAGTGTCGGATTTGACCTCGAAACACCTAGCACTAACGTACCATCGCCTTGCCGTTGGATCAAGGAGTAGAAGTGATGCAGACTATATCGTAGAGAAAAGGTACTTTGTAGACCACCTCGTCCTGAGAAAGCAGGGACCGGCACGAGAGACTGGGCTTGTCCACGATTCGGTCGCATGAATGGATCTAAGGCTGGCAGTAACTGGGCAGCATGAGCATTCGTGCAATGTATTATTTTTTCTGCAGCTATTGTCCCACGAGGAGTGTGCACATCCCAGAGGACCGGATCCAAGGTCCTTTGTACGACTTCAGTGGCAGGGCAGAACGTGAAGAGCCTTGCACCCTTGGATATGACCGCCTGGAGCAGAAATTGTGTCAGCTTGGCCGGATGACTGGAGCCGGCTGGCCATTCGTATGCTGCTACAGCTCCGGGAATTCTGGTTTTCTGCTGGGCCTCTTCTCCATCGTAAAACTTGATGTGTGACGTATCACCACCTGCCTGTCTGAAGGCTTCCAGGCTCTTCGCTTCGTAGTCAGCAAACTCCGGGGTCATGCAGACGTCAAATGTTGTGGTCAAATTAAAGTCACACTGCACGTTATGCTTTTTGACAAACTGGTCTACTCGTTCGAGGACAAGTCGCTCATTATTGATAATCTTGAGAGCCTGCTCTTCTCCGTGGACTTTAGAATATGCACTAAAGCCCCGGAACGCATCTAGTGTGATATTCAAGATCAGAAGTTGTCTTCAATAACCCCAAAAGATGTTTGCTACAGACCTGGTCGGACATGCCCAGCATTTCGCGAACTTGCGCCACTACCTGCCTCGCGCGCTTCCAAGATGACAATATCCTCGGCGTTGACTCCTGCTTCGATTAGTTCAAAGGCAGTCAACCCGCCAGCGATACCGGAGCCAACAACAACATATTTTGACTTTGATGGTACTTGTGCTTGTTTATTCTCATGCAGATGCGGGAAGGCCCGCGTGGTTCGTTGCCAATAGCTCAAACAAGGGGTAGGGTTTGGCAGGCTTCTGCTGGACCCAGCCACATTATAGGGAGTCGCCATTGCTGAGTGTTTCGATGACCACAGAATCCATACCCATATTTAACAAAAGATAATAGCTCGCCGTTGTCGGTACTATCGGAGTTGACCGGTTAATTCGCCGGTGCGGGGAGGAAGATACTCTCTCCTATCGCGGACTTTCCCCGTTACCCCAAATACTAAACACATTAGAGCTTTACTCCCGCACCAATGAAAGAAAGGGATTTAGGGCCTAAGCTAATGTTTAAAGAACTAAGGGTACTAAGTGGGTAAAATAAATGCCAAGATGCTTTATCTCGCCTGGCTATCGCATTTCTAGCAGCTCCGGCTTGCTTCCGATGTTACTCCAGTCTAGGAATGCAGCTATTGGTGCATAACTCTTCTATCTTTGGCCGTTATGCGCTTCCCCTCGGATCTGCGGTGAACTTTACCCCGGACGCCATTTGACGCGTTTTTATCTATCGGCGAGGGGGTCACCGGTTCACCTTATCCCACCCGCTTGGGCCTTATGAATAGCCATGGCCGCCACTGAAGCTTCCTTTTCTTTTCTCTTCACACCTCTCAAACATGGTGACATTCAAAATGTTTCGTCGCAATGCGCCGACGAGTGATTTCCGATCTCCAGATGAAAAAGCCTTGGTTCGACGTCTCGACATTTTCCTTATGACTTTCGGTTGTCTTTCGCAGGGTACGTTAGGGTATATATAGGTTGCACTTGACGAGAGGGAAACTGACACCTTGCAGTTATTAAATATCTCGATCAACAAAATATCAATAATGCGTATGTTTCTGGCATGATGGAGGATCTACATCTATACGGCAACGAGCTTAATTTGTGAGTCGCAAATTTGAATCGCCCCGTTATTTGTATGTTTGTATAGTAGCTGATTGTCTCTAGATTCACAACCTACTTCAACGTCGCCTACTGCATCATGCTCATTCCATCCCAAATTATTCTGACCTACGTGCGCCCAAGTTTTTGGCTTCCGGGATTGGAAATTATATGGGGTGTCTTGACCGGTTTGATTGCCATGACCACCAATGCAAAACAAGTCTACGTGCTCCGCGTATTCCTTGGGTTATGCGAAAGTAGCGCATGGCCAGGAATGATGACACTATTCAGTAAGTGCTTGCAACTGTCATCCCGGATCCAGTAATGAACCCGCTAATTTTCATAGTGTACTGGTATACGCCGACGGAATTGGCCAAGCGAATGGGATTCTACCACTCCTGCCAAGCTGTTGGCCAGATGCTATCTGGTGCCCTGCAAGCCGCGATCTCCGACACGCTCAATGGACACGCCGGACTAGCAGGATGGCGGTGGCTGTTTGTGATCAACGCCATTATCACAGTCATTTGGGGTTTCGCAGGCTTCTTCATGATCCCCGATCTACCGAATAGACCGAACCCGCGCGCGTTCTGGTTCAAAAAGGTCCACGGTGAGCTTTCGCTTGAACGGCTCGCTCGCAACGGCCGCGCCGAGCCAAAGCGGATGACATGGGCTGGTGTGAAACGTACTTTCTCCGGGTGGGTAGTGTACTTTATTGCGGTTCTGTATATTGCTACAGTACTCGGAACATACGGATATGTATACTTCTCGCTATTCCTCAAGTCGCTCAAGAACCCTGACGGAAGCGCGCGATGGAGCGTCACACAAGTCAACGCTATTCCAATCGGAGGGTCTGCGATCAACGTCGTCTTCGTATGGATTTGGGCTCTATTGTCTGATTTCTTGCAGACCCGCTGGACACTCATCATCGTTCAAGCAATCATCGGAATAATCCCATGCATAATCATGAGCATTTGGACGGCGAATCCGGCGTCCGTTGCTCTTTCCGCTGCTTATGCATCATACTTCATCTCGTACATTTGTCTTGGAACAGCGCCACTCATTTTCGCATGGCTGTCGGATCTCATTCCTCAAGATCCAGAGGCGCGGTCGCTCGCTGTTGGTGTTGCCGTCGCTGGTTACTATGCTATCTCCGCCTGGTCGCAAGTGCTTGTTTGGCCTGCATCCCAGGCCCCATACTACAAGTACGGATGGCAGTCTGCTTTGGCCTTGTTGGTTTTGGTCATTATTATGACGAGCATTTTGAGATTTGTGGATGTGCGGTACCTCCTGCCACAACGCGAGGAGTTCCGTGCTGTTATCGAAGATGACATCGTTGCTAGCAAGGCCAATACTTCAGCGGTGTCTCCTATCCCAAATGATGGGCGAAGCCGACATGAGGGGAGCAGCTCAAAAGTGACGCACACAGCGAATGTGAACGAGGTGTAACTAATGATACATTATGCAAAGGTATCAGACGCTGCCCTGCCCACCTATGCGCCAAATGTTTATTAGCACAATCATATCAGCTACAAGCTGCAAGCCAAATCCATTTTTGTTTTCCGGATTGGAGTTCAATCACCATGTCCAAAATTATGACGTTTGTTCATTGGTATAGGTATAAATTAATAGATAGTTGGATGGTTATCCACAATGAATACAAGGCCCGAAGGCGATGTCAAGTATAGAAATAAAACATATATCCACATCTCAGAGCCATGTGTTTGAGACCCAACAAATTATCACCCAGCAATAGTCAAGGCAGCTTAGTAGTAGAGAGGGTTCTCGGGATCAGTGAGGTCAAATACCACACTAGAATGTGGCTTAGCTCCACCACGGTTGGCAAACTCCTTGCTGAAATCAATGGTCCGGTTGAAGGAAAGGCTTCCATCCTCCTGAAGATCGATGTAAAGAGCCTTGAAGTCAGCAGGGGTGTTGATGATACCAATATCGCCAGTCTGGACGAAGTAATCGGTGACAACCAAGTGCTTCTGGTCGGGAGTGACCTTGATGTAGTGGGGCCCGACGGTGGGTTGGTCCTCATCAGGGTCATCGAGACGCTTGATGTTGCTCAAGTCACTGATATCCAGGGCAGCAATGTGGTTGGCGGTGGTCAAGGTGGCGTAGAAGTATTTACCGTCCTGGCTGATGTCGGAGCTGAAGGTTATTGTTAGCAATGATGTTTCCAATGTCGTAAAGGCAGAGCAGTGAGTTTCTTACTAGATGGCAATAGTGTCACGGGCCTTGGGTCCAAGGTCAAAGAGCTCTTCAATCACGCCCTGGTTACCGTTCGCATCCTTGCGCAAAGGGTAGATAACCCAAAGCTGACCCAGGTGCACAGCAGTGGCGATAGCAGCAGATTCAGGGTGTCCGGGAATGAACTTGACGTCTTGAATACCGCCACCCTGGTGAAGTTAGAACAAGTATAATGTAGTCGTGGTAAATATTCGACTTACGTTGGGAATGGTAAGAGTGCTGATAATCTTTCTCGAGTCCAAATCCCAAAGGCGAAGGGTATCGGCACGGCGCACTCCAAGACTGGGCTTCAGGATAGTGATGGGCTCGACGAAGTCGGAAGTAAGAATGAGCTTCTTCTCCCAGTCGATACTCAGTCCGTGAGGAGAGAATTGCTGACCAAGAATATTGAGGGTACCTTCGACATCCTCGGGCCACTCGTGGATGATGTCAAAGTTCGCATCAGTCTCAATGAGACGGCCGGGGGAGGTACCCACAGCCGAACCCATGTAGGTGATAAAAAAGCCACCATCGGGCTTGGCCCGGACCTCATCCGCAATAGATGCGAGGATACCGCGGTTGCTCTTGAGGAACTTAGGGCGGTAAGGGTCAGAGGTGTCGAAATAGAACCCAGTGTCCTGAGAGAGTTAGAGATATTTCCAAAATTTTGATAAAAGAAACCTCATACCTGAGTCTTCAGAAGAGACAGCAAGCCACCGCCCCAAATGGTCTTTCCATCGAGGGAGGGTCCAAGATGGTGAGGGTCATTGCCGCTGGAGGGGACATCCGTCACCCACAAAAGAGTACCGAAGGTATCCTGGTGGAAAGGTCAATACCCATGTCCGCCAAAGGTAACGTAGGGGCAAAAAGAACTTACATCGTCCAGACTATAGGTGGCGAGGAAATCTGTCAATGATTGTCAGTTTTACATCAATGCCTCATTGGTTGCATATCGTTACCCTTGTGGAACTTGTCGGCAGATCCAGTCCAGAAGTAACCAATCTTCTTGGGCTTGATGTCACTTGGAGTGAACGGAGGGCTCTCCAATGGAGGAGTTGGGACCTGCAGAATAGGCAAAGGAGGGGCGTTGGTAGTCAGAGCCTCGGTCACACCAGGGATAGTGGGAATGAGAGGAGGCAAAGAAAGGCACTCCCCGAGGGCGACTAGAGACGCAATAGAGGCAATAGAGTACTTCATTGTGAGAAAGAATGAGAAGTTTTGCGTTGGATTGATGAGCACGTTTGCGGGATATCTGTATAGCTTATATAGCCAAGTTCGCCTTTATTTCAATATTAATCCAAGTATGTGCGATTTAGCTCTTCTCCTCAACTTTCTCGACAGAATCAATACAAAGCACGCAAGAAAGGCATATCTTGAGCCGTGATATTCCAAATTCCACACGTCGCGGTAAATCTTCCAATTGGCGAATCCTTTCCTCAACGCCATGAGCCAAATGATCCCCGGCTCGGGGATTCGATAATGCATGAGTTGACAGTTCCTATACACAGGTTTTTCGACAAGGCCAAGCCATGCTAGACAGATCCTAATGTTTACGAGATGTCGTGATTGAAGTTTATCCAGAAGATAGAGGGTTGGGATAGGGACGGCAAACCTCACGAGTTCACGGAATCGATAGTTCGAACCCAAAAATGCGTCACTAGCATGAAGCCGATTTCGAAGCTCAGCCTGGCTCTGGGAAAAAGCGCCACCAAATTTGACGAAAATTCTATGAAGGGGAAGTTAGGGCAAAGGGAAAATATGCTTGCCCAAATAGGAAAGGTGCCCAAGGAACAAGTCGAGGATCGACATCAGACTTCCACTTCAAAGGCCCAGCATCGAGGCCCAGAGGTCAAAGCAAAGCTTACTTAGTGCTTTGGGGCGAATTGATTCAAGCCCAGAAGTTGAAATAAGTCAAAAGCGAGAAATGATCCGCGAGTGCCAAGCAGCCAAGACATGTGGGATCTAATCATTCAAGGAGCGGATGAGGTGATTCAGGGCACTTCCCCCCCCCGTTTGATCCCCATTTTCAAATCCTGCATTGTCGGCACTCCATATAGCGGCTGTCAGGTCCCTGGATCTACATTTGAATTTCCCCATAAAACCCTTGAGCACGGGCGAGCCCTGCATCTATTTCGACATGATGCCAAGAATGTTGTTATATTCTGCTTTTCTGTACCTGTCTTTCTTGCCCTGGAACCTGTCGATCCAAGCTTTCTGTGCATTAAAATATTCCGCGAGAGGCGACATGTACCTGATTTGCATCACATTTTGAAATTCAATAATTCCGTTTATACTTTCTGCTAACACAGTCTGTTCTGGTTGCATTTCATTGAGATCAGCAACCCACGAGTCTGAGAGCTAGCATACTTTCGACTAGTCGCATTCTGAATTTTGATCACGACTTTGATATGCGGGTAGAAAGGTATAGGAGAATGATATATAAACAGTCAAGCTGCAGGGTTCGTGGCTCAGGGTACGCAAGTCCGAATTTCATTCTTGTGCGCATTCTTCCGATTTATCCACGATGAAGTCCCAAAGCCTCGCGCTCCTTGGGCTTTTTATGTCTTCTGTATTTGCAGTCCCTGGGGTCAAAAGACATGATGGGGGCAGTGATCAGCCGATTAGCGGTACCAAAGGCGCTCCTATCCTAGGTTAGTTTACATTACCCAAGTACATACTTAGCTTTGTATACATGCTAATCATTATCTTTGTACAGGCGGCACCAACAGAGCCCTCGATCTCCAGAATCCTGACCAGTTCCGCACTGCCAGTACCGATAATGGATTTGTTCCCAATGTCAAATGGAGCTTTTCTGAGTCCCAAACTAGACTGTTCCCGGGCGGTTGGTCCAGAGAGCAGGTCATCCAGGACTTGCCCCAGAGTCATGATATTGCTGGTGCCCAGCAGCATCTGAAGAAGGGCGCTATTCGAGAATTGCACTGGCACCGAACGGTTGGCAGCTCTTGCTATATATCTTCTTGCATATGAAGCTGACCCTGGTAAATAGGCTGAATGGGGATTCGTCTACAACGGTTCCCTACTTCTCTCGGGCGTTGACGAGAACGGCGGCTTCACTACTGAAGTACTCGAGACCGGAGACATATGGTACTTCCCCAAGGGCGTTGCCCACAATGTCCAAGGTTTGGACGATGAGAACGAATACCTCCTCGCCTTCGACGATGGTGACTTTGAGAAGATTGGGTATGTCTCCTCCATTGAGGCCTCTTTTTGCTGTGAACTGACCTGACAGAACTACTTTCATGGTCGATGACTGGATTGCGCACACTCCCAGAGATGTTCTCGCCAAGAACTTTGGTGTTGACCCCAAGGTGTTTGACTCTGTTCCCGCCAAGTTCCCCTACATCCTTAATGGCACTGTCAGCAAGGACCTAGACAAGGCACCCGAGGGTACACTGCGAGGTGACGACTCCTACGTCTTCCACACTTACAAGCACCCATCAGAGCCTGTTCCCGGCCACGGCGGAACATTCCGAAAGATTGATTCCACCAACTTCCCTATCTCCAAGACTATTGCTGCTGCTATTGTGGAGCTTGAACCCAAGGGTCTTCGTGAGCTTCACTGGCACCCCAATGTAAGTTCTAACAGTGACATTACCCATGGATATTATACAAGATACTAAGACATTACAGGCTGAGGAGTGGCTCTACTTCCACCAGGGTCATGCTCGCGCGACTGTCTTCATCGGCGACTCTAAGGCCCGTACCTTTGACTTCCACCCAGGTGACACTGCTGTCTTCCCCGACAACAGTGGTAAGTACAACCTCTCCTATGCTTGAATTTGAAAACTAATTGATATTCTCCAGGTCACTATATTGAGAACACCTCTGAAACCGAGAAGCTTGTTTGGATTGAACTCTACAAGAGCGATCGCGTCGCCGATATCTCTCTTGCTCAGTGGCTTGCCTTGACTCCGGCTGATACCGTTGCCAATGTCCTGAAGGTTGATATCAGCGTCATTGAGCAAATCAAGAAGGAGAAACAAATTCTTGTCCAGGGCAAGAGATAATCGCTGATACTATGCGTCAACTGATCACTTCCATGGCCCTACAGTTGGCCCTGCAGCTTATGGGTCTTCCTCTGCCTACACCGGACTGCATATTTGTTTTTCTTTCTATATTACTTTTTGTATCTCAATAATTTAACTCATTTACATTTGATGAAACTCTGTTGATTTAACAGAACTTGCAATCGTACTATCGTCTAAGCTGTAAATCTTTGTCAGATTCAACAATTCCGTATACCCGGCTCTTAAAGCCTACTGCTATTTCCGTCTTCGCCGACGCCTTGAATATTATCAAGATAGTTGGCTCATTTCAGTATTTTTATTTGCTTGTTGATTTTGGCAGGCAGCTTAGTGTAAGAAAAACATATATAAAAGTGCAGGATTCTCTGATTTGTATTTTGCCTATCACAGGCCATCGCCCAAAAGGTAATATAGTTCTTCAATGTTACACTTGATTCAATATCAAACTCCAATAATGCACTTATGCCAGTAGTAAACCCTCAAAAAAGCCAAGCATGGCCATGTCAATCAACAAAACTCCATACACGCCGCCAACAATTGGTCATATCATGCTCGCTTCTCGCATGATCAAAAATCACAACAGAAGAATAATAGAGAATATAGCTTAATTTTTAATCGCTTTCCTGCGGAGTACCCCCAATTGCTCCAGTCTATCCCATGCTTTGTTCATATCAGAGCTCTCGTCGCCCAATGACGGCTGGAGGTCCAATCCATCAAGAGTATGGAGGGAGCCGCTTGTTCCGGCGTAGAGCAGAAGCTCCAGAACTCTTCGACGTAGTCGTGTGGCTTGGTCGAGATGTCTCAGGTATTTGAAGTCCGCTTGAGAGTCGGCGAGCGGGACTGTGAATGGGTCGTTGATTTCAACGTCTCTGTCGGGCTGGGCCTCATCGCCCATAGTGGCGCGATGAGAAATCTGATCATCGTTCCCAAGCTCGGCCAGGGCATCGGAGAGGTCTCGATGGGTTTCTCGAAGGCGAACAACTGCTTGTTCTTGAGGCTTGGGTCTTTTGCGGTCCGCATTGCCACTGCCAGTCATTGCTGGAGGATAGAAGCCAATGGTCAGGGGATTGCCGCGAACATCAAGTTTCCGTAAGGAGCATGCGGTTCCTTTTCCAGTGCGACCAAGTCGACTGAGAACTTGACATATCCTTCTCATTCGGGAGAGACGGTTGCCGACTATCATCAATCTGGCGAGACAGTTCATTCCAACCAGGGGCTCAACATCTTCAATTGAGTTAAAATTCAAATTCAAAACTTTGAGGTTGGGGAAGCTTAAGGCGAAGTCACTGGGAAGTTTCTTCAACGTGCATGCAGCAATGTCGAGAAGCTGGAGTCGAAGAAGCGGGACAGAAGGACAGATGCTCTGAGAAGAAAGTCGGTTTGAGGACAAGAACACTTTGCGGACGTCTTTCACCAGTCCTAAATCAAGCTCCAGGCCGAAATCAGGATCGTTTTCGTTTGGTGATGTCTGCTCTCGAAGGGAAAGGACTTCGAGGTTGTGGCAATGCTCCAGGCCGGTGACGGTGGAAATATGGTTTTGATCGAGGTATAAAAGGCTGACAGAACGGAAAGCCTGTGCATCAAAAGCATCTAGACGATTTTCGGAGAGCTTCAGGGCTCGTAGGCTGATCAAGGAGGCAGGCGAATCAAAGCGGCTGATTTGGTTGGCACTTAGATCAAGGGTGGCGAGTGAAGGAAGCCATTCCACATTGTGGACAGATGTCAGACAATTGTGACTCAAGTCAAGGTCACGAAGTCGTGTCAGCTCACACCCTTCGAAGTCCACTGTTGTCACGGAGTTGTTGCTTAGTTTCAAACTCAGCAGGCCATTCAAATCAAGAATTCCATCAATGTTCCGAATTTGGTTGTCATTCGCTTTCAGCTCTCTGAGATGGATGAGGCTTGAAAAGCCATCCAAGGTCTCGATGTCGTTTCCGGAGACATCCAAATATTGGAGATTCACCAAATGACCCCAGGGTGTCAGATTGGAGAGGCAATTTCTGGGGATCTTGAGGGTTCTTAGGGTATCAGGAATACCACTCAGTTGACCGATGTCGTTATCGGAGACATCCAATTCTTCCAAGCGGGGACAAAACTCATTGAGCTTATGCAACGTGATTAAACCCTTCTCGCGCAACACGAGGCGACGAATATGTTCCCAGTAAGGTTCATAGGCTTCGACGTCTGTGATATGCTTGATTAAATCTTCAGTCGCCAGGGCAAAAGTCCCATGCACTTGGCGCAGTGAAGATGAATTGGTGCGTTGAGCGATGTAGCTCATTTCGAGGTTCAGGGGTTGATCTCCTTGGTTGACGGTAAAGTCTGCAAGTGGGCTGAGGTGGAAGCTGTAGCTGGTGTCGGGCCCGGCGCTGTTCGGGGGCATCAGATGATTCTCCGCTCCATTTCTGGCGGGTGTTTCATGGACATGCAGTGAGTCATTCCTGCGCACGATACTTTGCTCATCGATGGTCTCCTCGTTCCTTTCTTCTATCCTCGAGATGGGCCGTCTAATGAATGGTTGACCAGCAACCGAACTTTGACGTCCACTAGGAGGAATAGAAGGTCGTACTGTGCCGTTCTCGTGGTCTGGTTGAAGTCCTTCTTCACTTGGCGGAATTCCATGATAGACGTGATCAACGTTCGAATCAGACTGCAGACCATTAAGTTCAGCTGGTGAGACATCAGGTGGCGACAAGTTGACGGTCGAGACCCGTGCTTGCTTGCGCTGAGAGCGAGGGTATTTGGAAGCCGGCAGCTCTTTACTCTGGACTGGAGGATTCTCTTGTCCAGAGTTCTCTGTCCCCGCTGTGGCCCATGAAGTGGTTCTTGTTCCAGTGTTTGGAACGCTTGAAGTAAACCGAGTAAGTCGCGATTGGACTGAGCTAGCATTGAGGGAAGGGATACCATCTCTCGTGTGCGGTCGAATATCTGACTTCCTTGGGGATGTGTTTGTGGCAGGAGGAACGCGCGTCTTGCCCTCCAGATCAATTGAGGCATCACCCTTGGAGGGAGAGCTCAGACCATGGACTCTCATCATCTCCTGTAGCTCATCCACGCTTAGATCCGGAATATCTCTGAAGGGGTCTTCATTCTCCTCGGAGGGTTCCGAGATTGGGGCTTCTGGTTCTTCCATCTCATCCTTCACCCACTGGTTCTTTGCACGATCATACTTGAAGCCATTGACCTCATTCGGTATGAGGTGTGACACAAGATCAGAGGCTAGCATTCCTTTCACTTGAGAGCCTTGTGAAGAGCCTGTTGGGACAGAGGTAACGCTGAAGCCAGACATTTGGGTGTTGATAGTCATCAGATCTTGGGCGATATTTTCCGCCGTATCGTCAGCCATGCCACTTGTCTTGCGTTTTCTTGGTCCAAGAATCCGGATATTTTGTGAGTTATATTCATCAAGCTCAGATGGGTCGGTGGGACTCTGGCCATGACGGGCTTGTAGAGACATCTCTCGGTCATCGGGATCATCTTGCTCCTGGTACTTTTTGAGGTGGTTCAGAATGAGTGGGTTCAGCTCTTTCACTTCTCTCAACTTGCGCAGATCTGTGCCATCTCGACTCGGGGGCCGAGAAAAGGCTTCCCGAGTAGATTCGTCATCATAACTAAGATCATCGCCTTCGCTTTCCACATCAGACTCATGCAGACTGGGTAATCCCGTTGCACCTCGTCCTTTTGATCTAATTAGATCCATAATTTTGGTGGCCTCGTTCAGGTAATCCTGGGTCGTAATGGATCCTTTTCGAGATGTATCACTAGTGCCAGTGATCTTCACGAGGGGAACATCGTTATCGAAGGTGAATGAATCAGAATAGTCGTTATCGTGGAAATCTGGCTCCGAGAAATCTCTGTGTGGTGCAGTGTGTTCCCCGGCAACTCGGATTTGACTCGGCGTTGGTGTCCGGGGTCGCTGCATAGATTGGGAGAGACGAGGCGGGGCAAGATAGTCAGTGTTGTCGAGTTGGACGCCATGTTGCATGAGGCTCCTTTGTAAAAGTGACATGCTATCGCCATATTTTGGAGGCGAATTGCCGTTAGTATTGTGAGCAAGGTCAGTGCTATTGTTTCTCATAATCGTGCGGCGCCGTTTGGGCGTGGGGTCCATGCCCGGGGCCCGGGGCACTCGCTTCACGTCAGGAGCCATGTTTTCCTTGTTGTTCGGGCGAGAACCAGACCGGACATCATCAAAGAAGTCCTGGCGCATCCAAGCAGATGGCTTCCGAGTGAATCCCGAGCTTGCCGATCTGCTGTAATGGTATAATCCTTGTTGAGAAGGACCTCGAAGATACTGCTGTCGCATTGATGATCGTTTGCGTGAAGTTGGGCGCGACCCGAAGCCTGCACCCTCATCGTACACCAGCTTGTGCTCGTAAGGGCTGTTGTCCGAGAAATCAAACTTATCCAATTCACCGCCACCAAATTGGCTTATTCGATGACCATTATCCCGAGATCCAACCCGTTCATTTCGCCTGGGCGTGATTTCACTCAATGGCTCGTGTCTCGCATTCAAAAAGGTGCGATTTTCGCCCTTCCTCCGCGCTTCTTCCGACGGTGAAGGGGGCTCCTCCCCTTCAGAGCCATCACTGTAGTGATCTTCAAATTGACTCATACGGCGAAGAAGCCTGTTATTGGTGAATGTGTCATGATGGCCAAACAGCTTCAAGGGGCTTCCAGATGATGGCATGTTTGACTCATTTCCTTCTGCCCCGGCCGTTGATGGCCGAACGTGAGACGAAGAGGGACGTGGCAGGCCAGGCGAGCCAGATTTGTGAGGGGGATTGAACAAGGGGGAGCTCCGGATTTTTGAATTCGCGAGAGTAGTGGGAGACAGGCGGTGCGAGGGAAAGGGCGAAGGGGAGAATCGGCGAGGGAAGGAACGGTTCCCTCGGCGGCTGTGGAAGTCCACCGTCCCCATGGACAGATCCTGGGGTAACGAGTGACTAGTAACGTCCAGCAGACTGTCATCTCGGGGAGATTCATTGGGATGAGGTTCACTGAGGTTGTAGAAAGCGAAACTGTCGCTTGCTGGAGAACCAGGACGACTGTCATTTCCGATTGACAGGCTTTCCAACTTGTTGGTGACTTGCTTCAGTGCCGACTTAATGACTTCTGAAGTTCCATTCCCATCAACGGTGTTGTTCCGGGAGAAGGTAATGGGCGTGATCCCTTCATTGCGCAAGTCCTCCAGTCCACTAGCAGTCCGTTGTTGGGCATTCCCTGGTTGCGAGAATCCTTCGGGGTCCCAATCTCCGTTCTGAGTTTCATTGCCCTCCCACGGCGCGCGGTTTATCGTTCCTTGTGGTAATGCGCCATCTGTATCCCCTTCCCCATCAGCATCGACGCGTTCAGTGTCACTGCCGCCATTGTTGTGGTCGAGTCTGTCTTGTCGCGAAGGCGTTTCGGTGAAATCCCATAATTGATCGTCTTGCTTCGTGAATGGAGTGGACTCTTCTTGCGCGCCAGAGCCCGGCGTAGGAGGCTTAAACACGCTTTCTAGTCCCATGGGTGCGAACAAATCCCGCTGCTCGCCAGCGGCGATCTCCCCGCGCATTAGTCGACGCCGCCATTCTGGTGTGCCCTCTTTCGTGTTTTTCCCCTTCTTTGTTTTTATTTGAACTGTGTCCTGGAATTCCGATTGATTTGAGGCCTTGGAAACGTTCGACACTGATCGTAGAGGGGAGCGCGTATCCATTGCAGGATGTTTGCGTGCCGGACCCGGGGTTGGCTTCGGGGTGACCTTGGAATTAGTCCTGGGATTTGTCCTGGGAGTGTTGGATTTCGATTTATCAGGCGCCGGCGATCGAGGTTTGGGTGTTTTGGGTGTTCGGGGAGTCTTTGGAGTCGGAGGTGCTTTTCTATGAAAGTGGCATGGGCGGGTAACCTTCTTCTTGTCGTCCCCGGGAGATTGTTCGGAACGCCGTGCAGGCACAGGAATGCGGCTAGGAGTCCCCTGCTGACTGACTTTGGGAGAGTGCGATTTAGCTGGGGTAGTTGGACTGGTAGGCGACGCTGGCATTGACGGCCAATCGTCGGAAAGGCTGTCGAGCCATGGTTGGTTGCTCATTTTCAGCCTTTGTTATGATGTACGCGTCCCAAACTCGCGCAAACAAAACAACATGAAGGCATATATCGGAGCTAAGTGAATAAGATGGAGTTTCAAGAGAACGGTGGGTTGGGAACAGTGCGGAGATGCGTCGCTCCACTTAAGCTCCTTGTTTATTATCTTGTTTACTTTTGTCACCGCTACAGCCCTTCAAGGCCCAGATCGAAATTTACTATAACTATAAATATGTACATATATATGTACTTGAGATATATCAATTATCAATTCACCCTTCCTTTTCTCTTATTTCTCCAAATCCCAGGTTCCAGCAAACTATTGAAACCCTTTGGAGGCTTAATGCGCTGTCTAATCCCACTTAGTCTTGATCCCATTCGTATTTCTTCTGTTTCTTCAATTTCTTCAACACGAATAACAATTGCCCAGGTGAGATATAGACAATCAAACCTTAAATTGACTGTAATATTGTGTACATACATGCATCTTGATGCTGCACAATGTATAACTGTTGTACAGGAGGGGTAAAAAGGAGAATTTCGTGATGTTACTTACCCATTGGACATATATATATCTGCAAGGTTCCGCGGAATACCGTCAGTCCATTTATCGTGCCCCTTGTCGTTCGAGAATTTCATTTTTGGCCACTGAAATAATTCTACATATTTTTGATGAGCAAGGGCCAGATCCTATGATACTACAATTGGATAATTAATTTTAGGAAATGATTTACCTAGGTACTGGTGTAGAAACAAATATGTATTGGTCATGTCTAACTCCTAGGATATTGTCTCCCCTTGAAAAAAAAAATTTGTTACAGTATGGAACATGAATTGAACATCAAGTATTTTAAACAATAAGCCTCTCGAATGAATACTTGCCAACCGCCTTGCGGCGCAAGTATCCAATCTCACGGCTGGAGCGGTTCTTGACCTCGCCGGTGGACTTCTTGGTTTTGGTACGGGAGACGTCATTTGAAGCAGCCTTGAGCGATAGTGGTAGCATCTTGCCACCCGAATCACCCTCGTAGCCATCTTCTCCCTCACCTGGACGGGTGAAGACCATCAAGTCAGCACCATTGAGCTTCTCGTGGCGGACCAGGTGAGATGGGCCTGTTTCGGCATCCATCTTGGCCAGAGCGTCCTCGGATGTAGTCTCCGTGGTGTCCACTTGATCCGCAAAGCGAAGGTATTCACACAAGACTCCTTTGAGATAAGTTGCCTCCTCCACTCCTGCAAGTGCGGCAGACACTTCAGATTTCATATCCGCAATCAATTCCATTTCGCGACTGGCCGCAGCTGTGACAGAGTCGGAGTCCTCAAAGTCGTTTACTGCCGGGATGGCAGATATCCAGCCGGAGGGACCGACGGCATCCACAGAGGCAGTGAGAAGATCAACAATGACATTGAGAGAGAGAGCAGGAGTAATTTGGTCGAGTGTGATAGGTGTTGGGGGATTTTCAGTGAAACGGGAGGTATAACCACCGGTGGCGAGGGAGAGGCGGAGATGATGAACCATGGAGATGAGTTCTGTGCGCGAGAGGTTGGAGCGAAGAGAGTGAACAATGACCGACATAGGTTGAGTGTGAATCTTTTGTAGGGAGGTGTTTAGACCAGTGAAGATATCCTTGAGAGTTGCTGTTTCAGCTCCAAGTTGTCTAGTAAGCTCCTGTGTGGGGGTCGCCAGGTCACCATTGGTGATCGCGCGAGCTGTTTCTTCAAGAGTACCAGAGTGAGAGCGAGCTTGGTTCAAGAAAACTTTGAGAGCATAGGCTAGTTCGTCGGAGGAAATCAGGGTGGGGCCCTCAAGCACTTGGTTCACCTGCTTGAGAGACGGATCGGAGTCGAGAAGGGCCTGGATGAATGACCCGGTGGGGAAAGATTGCAAGATGCGGGGCTTGCAGGCTCTTCGTAAGGCAATCTCAACGTTATCGAGTGAGAGATGTCCCAAGCGAATGAGCCAGTCGCAAGTAGTCGGAGGCCACATGGCAACTCGAAGTTGAGATGACGAGGATGCTGATACCATATCATTTGATACATATTCTTCCACGACAAAAATCTTTGATAACAGGAAAAGGGTCGCTTCGGGGTTGACATACTGTCCGCGCACCGGCAGGGTTGTTGTGGCATCTGAAATGCTAAAGTATGTCAATACAGCATTATCGAACAAGTCAACATTCTTAGCCTTGGTGGCCTTCTCGACGGTGTTTGTGAGCTGGGTCCATTTGGCAACTTGCTCTGGTGAAGTGAGTCGAAGGAATGCCATGTTGTCAGACCGGTGCTTTTTGGAAGAAACGTCCCATTGTGCAGAAGATGAGCCGATACCTCGGCCAATAGCATCGATGAGCAGGCTATCCCTTGTACGCTTCAAAGATGAGCTAGGTGCACTAGGGAGAGAGCTCAAATCGAAAGCGATAAGAGTGTTTCCCTTGGTCGCCACTGCAATTCCAAGCTTGGCGAAGTAGCTGATGAAGTTTGTGGGAGTCTCTGCGTTTGACCCAGTGCTTGACAAAAGGTCGTGGGCTGGAATGCTGCGTTGCACAGAATGATACTGGGTATCATAAACAGCTACAAGTGATTGCTGTGCACCAATGATGGATTGTGGAGAAATGCGCATAACTGAGGTAAAGTTCTCGTCATCAAGGACGAACTGCGAGGTCACAGAGGGGGAGTACTGAGAGAGATCGACGTTGATGAATCCCTTCTCGAAAGAAAGATTTAATCCTGCTGAGCCCGAATGGAAACTCCATTGCGTAGCATTGCCGTTGGTAGTTTCTAAACCGTTCACGTCGGGGATGTGGAAAGTTTGGAGATGGCGAAGACGCTGGCTTTCGTCCAAGCGAGACTCTGACTTCGCATCGGCAGGAACGGAGAACATTTGGACAATAATGTCTTTCAGAGGCACTCGATCGGTGTTCTTTGGCTGCGATACCAAAAGCAAGATGGATGGCTCATTGACCCCAGCGGTGGTTATATCGCCAAGAGCTAAGGATGCCAGGTCCTGTCGCCTTTTGAACAGAGCCTTCTTGGCATCATCAAATTCAACCAAAAAGCTGGATTGGACATTGTGAGTGGAGCAAACCTTGGCAATTTCACTGTGTTGAATGCTCCACCGTTGAGTTTTCAGGTCCGAGGACAGCCTGCGCACACGACCATCCTCATGAACAGCCAAAATATCGAACGGGTCCACATCTCCTTCACCGTCGGCACTGGAGGGGACGATTCCAACAAAGGTGGTAGGACTAGCTGAGTCGGTCACGGTTGTCGTTGATGAAGAAATGGCCGGAGCACTTGAGCCGTTGCTGCCAATTTCCTCCACAAAGCATTTGATCTGATGCTCTGGCTTGGTGACGGCAGTATATGTTTGTCTGCGGACAGCCGATTTCTTCGACAATTTTCTGCGGACCGAGCATGGGCGGCAAGAGAAAGTAGATTGCGGCGGTACAGCGTAGGAAGTCACGAGCTTTGGAGTTTGAACCTAGTGGAAGATTTGAGTCAGTTATGACGAGAATAATATCAGATTAACAGGAGAATCATACGTTGTAAATGTTCACAGACTCTCCATCCACTGCGACTGCAACTTCGTAGCGTTTGCGTTTTTTCGCATCGGCGAGACTGAAGACATCACCGATGTGTGTTTGGCCGGTGGAGGCATGAAGGGGGCGAGGCAATTGCGCCAGGACAGACGGAGACTGTAAATCCATGACGAAGATGGATACTGGAAACCACAAACTACTTGATTTCCCGACCCTTCACAGCGTGTGATCTTTTAGATGCAGACCCATCCAAATTGGAAATCTGAAAAATTTTCGGGATTACGTCGGTCCGGACAATCTATTCTAGTCCTGATCAGGTTAGCGTAGGTACGTCAAGTAATCAGCCTGACATAAGCCCTTTACGCGCCTTTCGCGTCTCGACGTGTTCCAATATATAGAGAAGGGATTCGGAGTTCTCTCTATCTTTGCCTTACTAAATTGCTCCCCACCCACCATAGCTTGTTAACTAAATGATCCATCCGGGGGATTGTCTATTTTTCAGTTTCGACTGACGGAATATCTGATTGTTCACCACATGGACATTGCCCAAAATCTATCGATGGCCATGGGAACTGAACAGCAGGTTATCCATCCCTTCTTTCGACAAGGTCAGAATGATTCTCGTTGCTCCAGCCAAGCTTCAACTCACCTTATGTAGAATTCGGAGTTACAGCCAAACCTACATCCTCCAATGATTCCTCCTCGGCCGCGAGTTCCAATCCAAATGATCATCTACGAATAAACAACGAAGGCTCTAACCTCGAGCTGGAACCACATGTTTTGAATCCTTGTGACTCGAATACTTCCAATATCAACGATGAGGGCGCCGTGGCCCTGGATGAGGATCCGAACGAGAGTCGGAGAAAGAGGCGAAGAACAGATAAAACCCAAACCACAGAACCTACCACTGCTGCCCGTGCTGGTCTCTCAGCATGGCTTGGTGTCAGCGCGCCTGCCCCCTTAAATCCCTTAACCGATGTTGCCAATGACCCAGACACCACCTTGTCAACATTTCAACTGGGGACTCCGCCGGCGGAGACCCCCGCTGAGGATGCGACCAAAGTTTCGACGTTGACTGAGAAGGAACCACAGTCCCGGGCTGCCAGGTCTTCCGCGAGACAGAAAATCCTGAAATTGAATCCGAATGGCAAATTCTTGTCTTCGCCTGCCTCGAGTCCGCCACCAGAGACCGAGAAGAACGGAACGGGGAAGCGACGTAGGGCGCGAAAGGAAGAAACTAAGGTGGTGATATTCAAATACGGCCTTGGAAAAGAGGGCAAGATAGGCACATTGATCAATGATATCTTAAATGGGCTCACTCGAACAACCCCCTGGAAATCTGCCATCCAGCCGCGCAAGAAGAAAAGCCAATCCCGAAAACCAACCCACCCTTTTTTCAACAAAACCTCGATGCACAATACAGGAACACCAAACTCAATCGATGGTCAGCCGGACTCGCCAAAAGCGCCGACCCAAACCACAGCTGGGACCCCCGTCAAAAAGCGAGTGGTGCCAGCTTCAGACATATCATTTTCTAAGATTCCTCGCCGCGTGTCTAAATTCCCCGAACTTGTCCACCCCACCTGGCCTCCTAAAGACCTGGTACACGTTAGAGATACTAATCCCCCGCTCTTGGGAATCAATGGCCGTACTTGGTATAAATCCCAAGATAAGAAAAAGTCGAAGATTGCTGCTATCTCAATCAGAGATGAAGAGAATGTGCTTTTGACTGGAACGGCCGAAGCGAGAAAAATTGCTCGACTATCCACGATTGAAGCTCAGGATATCCCGGCCATTCTGCGACACCCAGTCCGGCATGTTGCCAGCAGTCACGTACTACAAGCAGCAATGGAAAGACAAATGTCATGGTCTTCTCCAAACCGCCAGTTCCATTGGACTGCTACGACCCCACCTCTTGCGAAACTTCGATTGGCGCTACTTTCTTCGGTATCAGCCATCGATCGTGGCAAGTACGAGTCCCACCTTTGGCCGCATAAGTACGCCCCTACATCAGCCAATGAGGTACTCCAACTGGGACGCGAACCGCAGATGCTCCGTGACTGGTTGCGTCACCTTAAGATCACAGCAGTTGATACAGGTAGTTCATCGAAGGAAAATGTCAAATCCAAACTAAAAGAGGAGAAGAAACGCAAGAAGCGACAGAAACGCGACAAACTCGATGGATTTGTTGTCTCAAGTGAAGAAGAGGTATCGGAGATGGACAACATCTCTGGCTCTGACGATGAGCTGGCGGGGAACGTCACTACATTGTCGCAGAAAACCGTTGTTAGATCAGGAGACATGGTCTCCGGCTCGAACGGTACAGTAAACGGTCAACTAAGCAATGCGATTCTTATAAGCGGCCCACCTGGCTGCGGGAAAACAGCATCCGTTTATGCTGTTGCAAAGGAGCTTGATTTTGAAGTTTTTGAGATTAATGCTGGGAGCCGTCGAACTGCCCGCGATATGCTAGAACGCGTTGGGGATATGACGCAAAACCACCTTGTTCATCTTCTAAACGAAACAGATAGCGCAATCGACAGCAATAAGGCCGATGTCAAGCCAAACAATTTGATGGGATTCTTCAAAGGTCCATCGACAAAAGTTAGCAAGTCGGCAGACACTACCAGCCAATCCGAAAATGAGACGAAACGACCCAGAGAGCAGAAACAGTGCTTGATCCTGCTCGAAGAAGCCGATATTCTTTTTGAAGAAGACCGTCAATTTTGGACTGGTGTTTTGACTCTCATCAGCCAATCGAAACGACCGATTATCATTACCTGCAACGATGAAAGTCTGATTCCTACTCGAGAAATGTCCCTACATGCCATCCTACGATACCAAAAGCCTTCTCCGGACTTCGTCATTGACTACCTTCTCTTGGTTGCCGCCAATGAAGGTCACATATTGAAGAGGGAAGCCGTTACTAGGCTTTACCAAGGCTCCGGGCTGGATCTTAGGAAGTCCCTAATGGACCTCAACTTCTGGTGTCAAATGGGAGTTGGCAGCGACAAATCTGGTCTTGATTGGCTGCTTCCTGCATGGCCGCCCGAGTCAAACGTGGATCAGAATGGAGACCGCTTGCGAGTCTTGAGCCTCAACACATATGAGCGATATATGGGTTGGTTCAACCGTGATTTGCTTTCGACTCACAGCTCGTTGGATGGAGAGACGGAAGTCATTCGCAACAGCTTTCACAACTGGGGAGTTGGCTTGCAGGATTCTGAAGATATGGCCGGGAGGAGCGAGGTCGAACTTTTGTCACCTCACAGTGTCCAGTCGAGCTCCAAAGTTGATCAGCTTGACATGATCTGTCGCGAAGCCGATTATTATGATATGAGAAGCTCTCTCGATATGCTTTGCTCCAATTTCTCCACGGAAATGAAAAAAGTAAGTGATATTGATACCCTGTCGGAAATATAGCTAAACATCAGCAGGACGTCGTCGACATATCGGCACCACCAATGCCCGAAGGCCAGAGATCTAATTACCTTGATAATTACCCACTTCTCGAAACTCCATTGCGAGCCGAATATTCCTCGCTCAGCGAACTCATCAGCAGTACCTTCACAGCGATGGTAAACAGAACTTTCCACCCAACAGCAGGGGTGGATATTGAAACCTTATACGCGAACAGAGTGCTTAGCAAAACCATTCTTTCTGCGATTCCCCTCCAAACCCCTCCATTGTCTCTCCCACAATTCCAGCGCATTTTTGAGCCAATCATGCGCGCCAACTACTCTATACCAACCCCAACCGCCCGACACGCCCCATCGTTCGAAAATGGGCTTGCACCAATCACCGAAGACCTGGCCCCTTATATTCGTGCTATCATGTCCTTTGACGGGCGCCTCTACCAATACCGCCAAAGGTTGTTTGCACTAACGGCGCAGGAGCCCGGGACAGGCGAGAAGCGATCGCGTAATACGCGCGCCAGTCGTGCCGCTCTTGAGGGAGGCGACAAAGCTTCGGTCCGCCGGGAACGTTGGTTCACTTCTGACGTGCCTTATTACAAAGTGCAAGGCACTGCAGGGGCCGATTGGCAGGAACTCTTGTTCCAGATGGGCTATTTCCACGTTGAGCCCACAATTGAGCCATCTCCTGAGAAGACAGATCATGTTTCGGGTGACCTCGCAATGGTAAATGCCTAGTGATCGCCCCTCTGTTCCCATCCAATGTATTTATGAAAACGATTTCAAGACACCTACAGTTATACACAAGGGGCCTGGTGACCTCCGACTTACCATATCATACACGCATCCTATCTTGGTATAGTTCAAAATAAGCGAGGTAGAAATAGAAATTTTGATTGGCATTTGGGAGAAATAACTTGGGGGCCGTTAAGGTGTCAGGCTAGGAGTGGAACGTATAGTAAACAGTCAGGCCGATGAATTTGCTCGGATCTTCCGAAGGATGTACCATTTTCAATTAGTCCTGAGTTATAAATACATAAATATGTAGTTATGTATTTTAAATAATTGTTTGACTATACAACTATTTTACTATATCATAACCAAGTATAGTACCTGTTTAATGAGCAATTGTTGGAATGCAACCCCATATTCCAAACAAAAGCCACCCCCTTTTCAACGAATCAAGTACAACACGGGCCTAACAAGCCATAAGAAGCGATACGTCTCTGGTTTCTTAACTTTTCTTAACTTTTGTTCTGAAACATTGTCTTAAAAGGGTTCATTTAGTGGAGTGAATCCCTTCCTCCCCCCCACACTCTTTTGTATTCTCCCCTGACTAGGAATCTAAACCCTTAGGTTCTCACACACTCCGGTCTTTTTGAGACCTACACACTCTTTTAACTTAAATCATGTTTCCAACACTCTCTATCCTCCGCAGAGATTGCGATGGGGATGACACCTTATCAAGCTGTTCCAAGCCCACTAGCCGAGCGCTCACAGTCGGTGTCCCAGCCGCGATAACAGGAGTGTAAGCACATCTCGAAGCCGTGGAGACATTTATTTTTCCGATAAACATCTATACCAAAATATGAAAGTCTCAAACTAAACAATTCAATTCATTCACTAGCCTCCTCTTAACCGCCATCATCGTCCTGATAGTCCTTTACTTCAAGCGCAAGCGCCGCGATGACCGCGAGGATCTAGAAGATCGCCGACGTCGCTCTGGTTTCTACGCTAACTATGCCACACAACGATTCGGCGAAGGCGCACCACAAGGACCACAAGCACCGCCACGAAAGGCATATGCAACGGAATCGCGGCGCAGCTCTGGGGAATCAGTTTTCGATTACAAACAAGATCATGGGCCGTATCATCTTGCCCAGTTTAATGGTCCTGAAGTGCCCAAGGCTGCTGCTACAAGGGTTGTTTCATAGTGCGATTGATGCTGTAAGTGACAAGTCTAATGTGAGGCTTTTGTTTGATTGGGTATTAACTCAATACTTTAGGTTCCTGCAGGTCGGGTCGGCGTTTACATTCTTTTTTTCTTTCTTCTCTCATGGACAATGATTACTTTTCAATCATTTACCATTTTTTTGCTTCTTTATTTATTTCTGGCTTTGCCATGTTTTCAAGCATTTTCAGACATTATTGATATCCTCCTTAGTTTGCTGCTGAAGCAAAACATTTACAGACAAATGCATGCTCATACAATGCAACGGATTTCTTCGTTTCTAACCGGTAGTTCAGAGAAGAGTGAGGCTCGCATAGGGTGATTATTGAAAACAGTCAATATTCTATTCAAATCTATCATCTACATATGTCATATATACATGGATATCAGTTATCGACAGGCTTCTCAGCATCAAGTTTCGCTAAGATCTCACTCTTGGACACCTCGTCACCCCACTTCTTGCGTGGATGCTCAAAAGTCGAAACAATTCGACCATAAGAGATACCCCCAAGTTGACCAACCGGTCGCAATTTTTCCAGGTCAATATGACTGTAATCCTCATTCGCAGTGCCTTCCTTCACCCAGAACCGAGTAGCCTTGATAAGGACATTAGCAGCAATGCTCATGCCTGGATTTTGATGATCCGTGAATTCCTTGATATCGATGACCTTGCCTTCGATGTTGAACACAGACTCCGCAACACGGGCCGGCTTGACCGTACTTGACGGCGCCTCATGGAGACCGGAAACATCCCATTCCGAGACGCCGTACGGCGCATCAATCGAGCTTGCATTGACGGCCTCGATCATGTTTTCTGAAACAGTGTTAATGACGCATTCTCCGGTCTCTTTCAGATTGCGGTATGTGTCTTTGACACGACCAGGCCGAGACGAGAATCCCACAATGAACATCGGGGGATCGTGGTCGATGACTTGGAAGTAACTAAACGGAGACAGATTCTTTTCTCCCTTGGAGTTGACAGTGCTGAGGAAGCCCACTGGTCGTGGCGCGATTCCTGAGACGAGAAGGCGGTAATTATTGATCATCGGTCGGTCTGAGGCATAAGGGTCGATTTCATGGTGCTTTTGGGCCAGGCTGGCTCCATTGCCGGGCACTCCTTGCCCATACTCCCAGTTTGGGTTTGGAGACTTTGTCACCTCAATTGGCCTAGAGTGGTCAAAGTCTGGACGGTTGGCTTGAATCTCGTCAAAGTTGCCAATGTCTTGGACGATTTTGTAATTCTGCTGTGCAGCAGCGGTTTCAGCCTCCGATGCTACAGCCGCGGCGGATGAGCTCATGCGCTGTTTATTGAGCAGTTGAAATCCAAAGCGCGTTGTATACTTGGGAACAAAATTCCAAGTTCTGTTCGAGTCAGATAATGGTGTTGTAGCAAAAGAAGAATGACCTACTGGCTGAACAAGAGGCGTCCGATTGTTATTGTGCGCGCCATCTCAGACGAAGGCAGATTTTTTTGTATATAGGAAAATTCAATGCAATCACAGACTTGGTTTAAATCTCTTGATACCGCTTTTCAGTTAGCCGCATCGATAGAAAGAAAAAGTCGGGGACGAGATCCGACATCTCGGGATGTGCCTCCGACATCTCCACGATAAGTCAAGAGGTTTCATAACTGAGAGATTAAATATAGAGTTCATAACCTTTATCAATAGCTATCGGCAAGCAATGAAATAAGGTACAAATGTGGTTGTGAAGATATCAAGTGATAAAATACGGCATTTACTACTGGTATTTTTCAATGAAAAATGAAAGGCCCGGTTAGATCCCACAAGGTTCGATAAACTACCTCTACATTCCCGGTCCGGACACGACCCAACCCCCAACGGAATACCCGCTCGGGCATTGGGTCGCACGGACCGGGTATATGTTTACAGGACTTTATACATCGTCTCTATCAAGACTGGCTGTACACGCCAGGTAACTAACAACCATCATCAATGGGGATATTACTAATAATAGACCTGGAAATATAGTACTAACTACGACGTAAAAGTGAGATATAGACTCTTTCTGTAAACTTCATAAGCGTAGTAGCTTGATTACTATATCATGATATTAGAAACTAAAACCGATGCAAATTAGAATATATTACCCAGAGGAATCAGCAGCTTTATGCTGCCAAGACCTTATTTTTATGCAAGGTTGGGTTTTCATAGAGCCCCAATGGGGCCCCATCGTGGGTTACGGGTTGGGTCTTGGGTCGAACATTTCGACCCATTCATGGGTTTTGTCAAAGCCTAGTCGGAGGGTCTCTGAGGTTGGACTTTTACCCTCAGCGGGTAGGGTCGATGGTCCAGAAAATGGACCCGCGGGGCGGGTCACAGCCAGGTATAATCCTGCGCAAGCGGTCCCAGCCGTGGACTATACGTCGACAGTCTGGCACGACCCTTCATGACATAAGACTTACCTGCGACATCTGAGCGCATTCTAGAGGACCGTTTTGATCCGCATCTTATCAGCCAAGACGGTGGCCACTAAGTCAATACCGGCCGGATAGTGCTAACTTACTTCAGAAAAGAGCTAAAAATGAATGCATACTCATGTTCATTACAGCAAGAGTCGGGGCGGGATGCATCTCAGATACAAAACCCACTATGTTCTTCACTGTCAGCGCAATATGTTCGACCCTTTCGTAAAAGTCTATATAAGCTGCATCTGGAATAATGAGTTTCTTCATGGCACTTCCAATCTGCTTATTGAGCTTTTCGGTGTGCCGCAGAGAACCAACCTGCTACCTAGCAATAATCTTTCGTAGCACGAGGGTGCTGTGCTCTTGGAAGAGAGATTATAGTTGGATGCCTCTTCCATATCCAAGGAAGTCTTGCCACCCGGCTCAGGTGGGACATAGGAGGTTGCCACAGCCTCGGCACCGTTGTTCCTCCGAATGTTCTTAAGTTTCATTGAAGCGTACTTAGGGTCATAAATATCCTGAAATTATTCATGAACGTCAGCCAGGTGATAAAATGGATAGAACATCTATGAGCGATTGATAATGATTTCTAATGCCGATACTATGACGATGCTCTTTATTACCCTATGACACAAGCAAGGTATATAGTGGACGGAACAATGATTAAGGAAGGTGGTAATCTCCAGCATACTTTGGAGGCGTAAGAGTTCTGGGCCTAGCGCTACTAGTGACATGAGTCTCAAAATGTTTTTTCACGGTATAGACGTCAATACGCGTCCAGGCTGCCCATTCAGTAGAAGCAACTCGCTATATTTAGATCGGATTCCCCGAGCTATCTCATCCAATAAAATGCAAGTATCAAACCGTCGATCTAAACTCGCAATTCCTTTCTGGACGGATGTAAGGAAAGTAACCAAACTTTCACTTTGCTTGCAAGAGGAAAGGAAGAGAATGATTCCCATTTGGCTTTTCTGACTAGCCGACAATACCTGTCTGAATAAGACAGCAAGGGTTTGGTTGGGTCCGGGCCGCTTGGTCCTCCAGAGCTTATTAGAAACAACTCAAGGCACAATATCGTTTGGCCGTTTACCGTATGGATAGTTACATACGTCTACCTAAGTTACAACTCACTGCGGCTGCAACTATAAAAATAAATCCCAGTATCCGACACCTCCTGCGACACTGGATACTGTCCAAAATCGCATTATCTTGTAGCCGTTGGCAGGCTGTTTATTCTTACCTTCCAGGTTCAGCCATCGATAACGGAAACGAGCTTTTGGATCTTTATGACATGATGAAAGCCAAACTAATTCTTCTAGATATGTCTTCCTAAAGTCAAACCCCAGAGATAGTGGGGCTCTCTGCTACTACTGTTGTCGGGTAAACTCTACCTTCGCAAACTTGGACCTCACGGTGTATATAATCTCTTGTACTCCCTTATAAATAACGGGATAATTGATCACTCTGAATCACAACACATTCTATGATTTACTTGTGGGTAACTGTTGGGAATTTTTAATATTATAATTTTCCCTTTCGCCCGGTTCAGACTTCCCGCGTGCGACAGCGCGCATCCCCGGTCTACTCATCCCTGCTTTCACCTTCTGCTTTGCCAGCACACGAAAAATTTCGGACTATAATGTAGGGGATTCTGGGGTATTAGGGAATGCACGTGACTCGACCGTTGCAACGGCCCCCCATTATGTTGGGGATGTCTATCTGGACTCTGGCCTGTCTTCTTGCTGTATAGAGAGTGGACAAATCGGTACAACCATTTCTAGATGCATAATTTGAAAAGCGGCTAAACAAACACTTTAGCTTGGTAGATTAGGCCAACACATATAATTGTTCAGGGCCTACAAGAGAGGAATAGATATCGGAATGATAATATTAAAATACGTGAAGGAAATTATCTCAGCTATGAGATCAAAACGTTCTTAGATATTGGAGATACTGGCCACGTGACGTCTGAATAATAATCTACATATACAAAATGCGACATATGACCTGATTGTGACTACCATCACATACCTCGATCGGCACGAAGCTTCAACTTTTATAACGCAGATTCTAATTGCTTTTTCATAATTTGCTCGACCAGCAAGAGTACAGTCATGGATTCAGCAGGCCATAGACAGCTTCACGCCCTGACTCTGGATAACAAGGACTCGCAACAAGCAACGTTCGCACCGTCACCTCAGCGAAGGAGGCGCACTACCGCATGTCAAGCTTGCAAGAAAAGGAGATCAAAGGTCAATCAAGATGCGTCACTTGAGGAAAGGGAATTGTGAAAACTGACAATATCCAGTGCCAAGGAGATCAACCATGTGTGAAATGTGTCAAAGTAGGTACCGTATGTGTGTTTGACCAAAATCAAGACCGAAGGAGGAAGTTCATACTCAGACAAACAAAAGAAGAGCTCGATTCTTCTGAGATTTTGCTTGATAAAGTTGCTCAAGCGTTCAGTAAAGGCGAAAATGCGCAATTACAGCTGCTTCTTTCATCAAGATTGACGGCCTATCTTGACGAAAACCTTACACAAAGTGGAATTGGAAGTAATCAGGTATAACCAAACCATCTTCACCACTTTTACAGATACCAAAATGTTAATTTATCACCCGAAGGAGTCCGCCGATAGCTTTTCTCCGGGAGTTGTACAGGCTATTCGCAACTCCGGACAGGAAGAATGCAGTATACTTCAAGTGGTAGAAATTCCCCCTGATATTTAAGGTTCTATAGAGAGCCTGCTTATACCATTTAACATTGGGCTTAGGATGAATCAGCCGTTACCGATAGTGGCAGTATACAAAATTTGGCCTCCTCGTCATCCCTATCTGTAGGTTCCTTAGATGAGGTCGATACGGTGCGCGAAGATGTCAACCAAAATTTACAATCTAGAGCTACGGGCTATATTGGCAAAAACTCAGAATTAGCATGGATGCATAATTTGGACAACCGGTCACTCAGTTCCGACAGACAAAACCCGACCGAAAACAGACCGTTGCTCCCCAGCCTACACTCGATCATACCCCTAAGCTACTTTTTGGATGAACATCATATCTCAAATTATAGGGAGGCCAATCCGCATGTATTACCAACGAGAGCTTGGTGTGATCGTCTCATAGAGGCATATTTTCACACAATCGATCCCTCCTTCCCTCTAATCGACAGAAGTCTATTCATTTCACAGTATGAGCAAGCGTTCTCACAGACCAGATCGAGACCATCAAAGAAATGGCTGGCAGTTTTGAATATAATACTTGCAATTGGCACTAAATACTGTCGACTTTCTCGCTCTGGTCCCGACATTGATATTGATGATGGTGATGTTCTTTTCCAGCGATCGATGACGCTAAGCTCCAATGATAGTGTATACAGCGAGCACGCCGACATTCAGCAGGTGCAAATTGAATCGCTGGCAGCTATATATTATCTCGCATCAGCTCAGATTAATCGGTAAGCTCACGCACTTTCTCGATCTTCCTTGTCTTATGTCGTCTCCTTCCACTATTGACCCTTCCACATTTGCTGATACTACTAAGGTCCTGGAAAATGGCTGGAGTTGCAGCCCGCTCGGCTATTGCGCTAGGACTCAACCAACGTGCTATTGGTGATAAAATCAACGCAATCTCTAAGGAGACTCGCTGTCGCATCTGGTGGTCGATCTTTTCCTTAGAGCATCAAGTCTCCGTTCTGACTGGCCGAGCTTCTTGTCTGGACTACCGCTCCTGTAGGGTATATCCTCCTTCTCCAATTGAAATTAATTACAATAGAGAGGGCAAACATTATGATGGGCTTATTGATGAGGCCTGCAGCCGAGAGTCTCTCCATTGGACCCTCCACGGAACCCAAATACAACTGCAACACCGCCTAGAGTGGTTCCAAAGTCTCAAGCCAACCAGATTTCTTTATTTCTTCCACCTGATTGATCTACAAATGATCGCTCATGCTGTCCTCAATCAAATATACAGCGCGGACGTCTATCGTGACGGATGGGAGGAAATCACTATCCGAATGTCCAGTCTCGAAATGAAATACGATCTATGGCTACGCGACCTTAGAAGGCCATTCAATTTTATGGCCGCAAATGGCGCATTTCGAGCGGAAGAGCTATCTCAGGACCAATTAGCCCTTGCTTTGAACTACTTTAGTTCAAAAATTATCCTACACAGGCCTTGTCAGGCTCCCTTAAAGTTAGGTGAAGTTGAAAATCAAGTTCCACGGTCCAGTTATCGCCAAAAAGGGGCTTTGTCTTGTTTGCGCGCTGCTTTAGCGGTAATATCTACATTGCCCGAGAAGCCTGACATGGAGTGGCTATACAAAATGATGCCGTGGCTAAACATTCTGCATTTCATAGTGCAGGCAGTGGCTGTGCTTCTTATTCATATTACCATGACCGGTTCCTGGGAAAAGAACGCCGTCAGCCTTAACTGCCCAGAAAATGAGACAGCGGAATCGTTTGGGCCCACAGTTACCGAAACCTTCCTTGCAATAAAAAAGGCCATGTGTTGGATTGTGGAAAAGGCCAATAAAGATTGCAGTGCTCAACGTGCCCTCAACATTTGCACAAAGGTTGTCCACCAGTTTGACCCAACCAATGGCTGGGGCCTTACTGATATGCATTTCCTTCCACGGCCAAACGTCGAAGGCGGGGCTTCTGCCAACTTACTTTCTCTGTTTCCGATCTCGACAGAACAGTATTCAAGTACTGAATGGGGCCCTGACGGGGAGAAGCATGAGTCCGCAGGAGAGGAAACACCGTTATTGTCACTGGACCCGATGTTGTTGGCTACCAGCTACCTTGATCTCAACATGATATGATCAATAGACACAAACAATTGAAAGCGGTGACCTCAAACCAAGAAAGTCCCGAGATGTTGCGGCCAAGATATGAATGAAATCTGTACAGGTTGTGAAATAATTACCATTAATACGCGCCAAAGATAAAACTTACTAGTATGTATCGCTATCGGTATCAGTTATCTCCGATAAGAGAATCTGAATTGTCGGCACGACTTCCCGATGTCGGGGTCTACATACACTTTTCCTTCAATACCCCGCGATCTTGAGTGCATTTGATATCGGAGACTTGCCCCGGAAGCACAGACTTTCTTTGGCTTCGTTCTATATATCATCTAGATGTACTAAGCCGGCATGCCTGCTACACCTAGTCAATCAAAATCGAAAAAGTGCCAGAGGGCGTGAGTTGGGATCTTCACAATTGAGCTCGACTTTTGAGGCTAACATTCTTATAAAAGGTGTGAAAGATGTCGGTCAATGAAGGTCAAATGCTCAGGATCGAACCCTTGTACAAGATGTGCCCGGAAGAAGAGGCCTTGCCATTTTCCAGTGGAGGAGCATCGAGTGTCGGTGTCAGAAAGGTAAGTGTACGATCCACCGTCCAAAGTTGCTTTGCTTATGACATTGCAGATACTTGCGTCAGCTAGAAGAAAATATTGCCAGAAGTGGAAGTTCTGGGCAAATTGGGCCTCAATCACATCTTAATCAGATTCCCGTAGGAGGTACACTGTTCATGGGCGACGAAGACGCCAACGTTCCTCCGACTCCTCACACATCTGATACACTCCTGGAGAATCAAGATCATATCAGATGGGAGAGGATTTCTAATGGTATGCAATTTCGGCTCTCTGTGTCTACATTTGGTGTTGATTAAGATACATCTCAGCCATGGGCCCGCCCTTGCATGTCCCAGAGACCCCTCAGAGGGAACAGGAGGACGACCGTCACCAATCAAGATTTTCCAAGAACCCTCTGGTTGATAGAGATCCATCTTTTGCACAAACGCCAGATGGTCGATTCTGTGAGTGTTTAACACATGTTCGCCTTATCTCATCACTCATACCAGTTTCCAAGGGTATATGGGGCCAACGTCGTCATGGTCCTTCTGTCGCCGTGTCCTGGCACTAATAGGGCGAAAAGTTCCCGAGTCAAATTGTCCACCTGATCCCTTTCATATAGATGGAACAGCTTTCAAATTACACTGGCGGCCATTTCCCTCAGATGAAGTACCTGATGTCACCAATTTGCCACCATTGGATTATGCACTATTCTTATTCAACACAGTCAAGTTCTACTTCGGCTTTCTTTCTTTCATGATTGATGAACCGGCTTATTTACGAGACCTGCATGAGTTTTATCGGGACCCGGCAGCTAAAGCTACCTCTGCAAGGCCTTGGTACTGCCAATATTTACTTGTCCTTGCGTTTGGAAAGGCATTGTTGACACAAAAGAATCCTTCTGGGACTCCGCCTGGTCATCAGTATGCATCACGAGCGATGGCCCTATTACCCGACCTGTCGGGCATTGATGAAGATCCCTTGGCCTGTATCCAGGCATTGAGCCTAGGCGCGGTGTATCTCCAATCCATAGATATGAGAAGAGCGGCGTTTCAACATGTAAGTGCCTGTGCCTGTGCTTTCTGCTTTACTCGACATTGGAAAAATACCGTCTGATACTATGGATAGATTGGTCATGCTTTACGTGGTTGCATTATTGAAGGGATTCATCGACACGTACCCGAGGAGATATGCGGACCCGAGCTTTCTAAGAGATGCAGGACAATATTCTGGGTGGTCTACATGTTGGATAGAGAGTTTTCTGCTTTAATTGGTGCACCGAGCTCGATTCGAGATGAGGATATCACCGTGAAGTTACCAGCGGAATTGGATGATTCAGTGGAACACGTTAATCTGACTTTACATGTTCGACTTTCCCGGCTGATGGCTATAATTTTGACGAGTAAGTGCTACGTGTCTTCTTCCTTTGAGATTAATGCCTAACAAATATCAGCCGTCTACGGAGTAGACAATGATTTTGATGGCACTCTCGTTCGAAGTACTCAATCAATTCTTCATAGCATGGCCGAACTTTCGCATGATCTCACAGCATTTCTCGATACTCACTTTCACGGACTAATTAGCCGAGCCTCTAAAATGGCAATTCGATTGATGCTGGCTCACCATCATGTGAGTCAATTTTAAGTGCTATGTCAAATGCTAAACTGACTTAAAAAGTGCGTGGTTCTCACAACAAGGCCTTTGGTCATGTGTGCGCTTCATATGCATATCGAACGAACTGACCGACAAACTTCACAAACAGTTGCTTTATCTAGCCCTGTTTCATCTCTTCTACAATGTTGTGCCGAGTCTGCCCAAACTATTCTCCAAACCCTTCGTATTTTAGCTGACGATGACTTGATGGGTATGATAAGAAATGTTCTTTTAAAGCCGTATCATTCGCTAATTCAAAGTAACAGATTCATTTCTCCCCTTCCAAATCGAAGACGCATCGTCCTCTGCGTTCGTTCTCTACCTCATTCGTGCAATTGCCCCTTCGTTGATTTCAAACAACTCTTGGTGTGAGAATCTCGAATGCGTTCTCGATAAGCTCATTTCGAAGGGTAATTTGGCCGCGCCTCTCCGGAGGCTTGAACTGAGGCAATTAGAGCATGTGTTGGCACCTTTAACCCCAAAACTTTCCTTCCGACCAACCCCAGGAAATGCGAATGAAGCAGATGAAATAAGTGAGCAGTCATATATGTTTGACCAAGACGAATTCGAATGGGATATGCTGGGGCTCAATTCTTCGGTCAGCCTTCCACCACGAGAGTTGTTGGTTCTTGCAGATCAACTAGACGTGGAGGGGATTATGCAATCTGTCGGAGTTTGATGATTTTGCTCAATGTATCGAAACTCGAGTGGATACAATAAGCATAGTGTGAATAAGAGTCTCAAATACAGGATCAGGAAAGATACCCTCAATCATAGAAACTTTCATTCGCAAAATGCCCTATCTATCTATCACAGGAAACAACAAGCCCTTTCTATTAGTCTAATTGGTCTGTCGCTGAGCAGAGCGCTCCCTATTCATATCAATGGCAATTCAAAAACCAGTAGATCATTTCTTTATATCAAATCCGTCGCTCTCAAGCGTTGTTCCCACACGACCAACTGCTGCTACCAGAACTTTCGTTAATAGCCCTTCCAGATACATATAGACCCATTCCACACTGTCGGAGATCGTAAGCAACGACACAGCAATAAATATGAATAGACTTACCATTGCAAAGGCAATAGCCAATATGCTTATATTGCAAAGGGTCAAAAATCCTTTGCAAACAGTCGAAAAATACTGTCCTCGGTTCATGTGGAGCCAAAACATCGCAGGGAAGGCATCTAACTAGTTAGAACTCGGCACCAAGGGAGTTATGGTGCCATCTAAAAACGAGCAGGAATGGAATACTTACAGCAGAGCATGCTTCCAAAGAGAGAACTCTGCAAACTCAAGTTAGTAAAACAAACCGCAGCCTTTCAGGATTCAATCTCATACGATAAGACTCAACAAATCATTAAAGACCGGAATAGACTCGGCAATAACCCACGCCACAGTCCAAGTCACAAGTCCAATTCCAACCCATGATCCAATCGACAGAAGGCTGCGATTATGCATAACATCTGAGCCTCGGAAAACCCGGACATAGATATACTTGCAAGCCACATGTCCTTCGACAACACCCGCAATGATGACCTGGAAGGCATGTCTATCAGTTTCTCTCAGTTTTTTAACTAATAGAAATCACTGAAACTGACTGTTGGAATAGCTAGACCATAGCAAACCTTTTTCATTAGAGGGCCCGCAGATGAAAGGGCGGGTGATTTGACGTCTGGGCCAGCGTAATGATACAAAACCAATGCAGTGACAAGATACATCACCGTGTCAACAATCTGAAGCATTGCTAGGGACTTAGGGAACGTCCTCGGATCTTCTGTCTCTGAGACAAATCCGAAAAACGTGGCGTGTGCAACTTGAACAAAAGTCAGATTCGCTGGCATCTGATATCCCCGAAGACGCTTGACTTACTATAGGCAAAGATGATATTGGTCACCGCCAAGAAGCCTTTGTAAAAGCTGACCTCTCTAACGCTGTCATTTTGAATAGGTCCGTCCGCATCCACACCGATGGAAATCATAGTAACTAAAGTTGCTATGAATATACTCGAGAAGGCTAGTTCAAATTAGTACCTCGGATTAATTACATCAATTGAAACGTCAAAGAAACTCACACGCGACAGACATCCAGTACACCTTCTCCATGGTGCGCGGAAGAGCACCAAGGAAGCAGATGATGAGCCCGATAACTCCAAAGACTGTTGTACAAGTCCCGTGGTTCGTAAGAGTGTTCATCAAGATATTGAATGTTAGTAGATGGCTTGACATGAGAAAAATGAGCAAAAGCAGTTGGCCAATTCCTAGGATTTCTCGACCAATCCGTCCCATCAGGAGTTCGCCCGCATCTCCCATGCTATGAACATGAGGGTGGCGGATCTTGAATTGCCCTATTACGTATCCGGTATACCAGGAGAGACCGGAAAGAAATATAATTAGGATGGCGGCGCTGATGAGTTCAAGTTATTGTCTCTTTCTAATATGGGTTGCTGGAACAAACTTACGGCCCCATGCCTAGAGTTGCAACCGCTGAAGGAAGCGATAAGATTCCCAATGAGATGTTCGCAGCAATCATCACTAAAAACGAAAAGTTTAGAGTGAGTTCTGTCTAATGGGTACAGTACATCAACCCACGCATTCCACAGTGCCTTTTATAATCGTGATAAGCCATCAGCGTCGACAACCCATTCTCGAGGCAGACTTACCACCACTTCATAGTTCTGTATTTGACTTCTTTGTTCTCTTCATTTCCAAATGGATCATTTTTTAAGTCTCCATCTCCATGCGGATCTTCGTTTGTGTGATCGCGAAGACTGGCGTCGCTCGCCGCAGCCTCAGCATCAACTGAATCCCATTCGGGTTTTTGTTTTGCCCCCATTGTGTCGTGTTGAAAACTTTAGCACCGCAAATCCAGAGAATACTTGATGATAAGATGTATAAAGGACATTTTGAGAAAAGGCCGGATGGTATCAATCAAGGGGCTAATTACGAGAGAATTCTCCGGAATGCGACCAAGTGTAACCTAGCTGCTTGGTACAATGTAAATAAACCCCCTTTCTCCTAAGGAAGGTATTATGTATCCTGTTGGTGTCTTCTTGTGGATATTGTTTTTTCTTTGATAATCTAATTCCACAAATTGGAAGAATATTGAAGTACAAAATTTGCACCAACATATTTTTACGAGAATGAGAACTTCATAGCAAGCGATAGACTGTCGAAATACCGTCACTTACAAATATTAAGCGGCACTAGCTTGAGTTTCATCATGACCAAAAGCATCTGTCAACAAAGCTTTTTCTTGAGCATGATGTTCCTTCACAAAACCGGTGGCGACACTAGCTGTCGCCTCCCGCCCTGCAAACCTCAATCGCCGGCCCTTGTGGTGCTCGGTTGTATCAAAGATAGTCTCTAGTCGAGCGCGGGCAAATGCCCACGGGCCGTCATTGAGGGACTCTTCTTGACACCAGACTATATCCGAGGCGCTGGGGTATTGGCTGAGGCTGTCTTTGACCTGCTGCCAAGGGAACGGATGAAGTTGCTCGATACGAATAATGGCTGTGTCGGTGATGTTGTGTGTTTCACGATATCTTTCAAGTGCTGTGTAAACTTGCCCTGTGCAGTAGATGACTCGCTTGATATTGGATCGCTCAGCAACAGAAATCCGGTGGCTCAGATCTGAGATCAAAGGTTGGAACTTTGATTCTCCCATAAAATCTTTAAGGTTGGACTTGGCCATCGGGTGACGAAGAAGAGATTTGGAGAAAAATATAATTAGTGCTGTTGATCATCTGGTTAGTAGGGCTATTTAAATGGAGACTGGATAGAGACTTGCGCTTTCTAAATTCTCGACATAGCTGGCGCCTCAAAACGTGGAATAAGTTTGCAGGAGTCGTCATGCAAACAATTTGTACATTGGCATCTTGGTGCTGCCTCTCTAGCTTTTCCTGTGACGGGAAATAGCGAGCGTCTTCATTACATAATTGGAGGAACCTTTCCATGCGGGCAGAAGAATGCTCAGATCCTTGGCCATCGAATCCATGAGGCAGGGACAGAACAAGACCGGATCGTAGTAACCACTTGTCCTCGCCAGATGCAATGAACTGGTCAATGACACACTGAGCGTTGTTGGCAAAGTCCCCAAACTGGGCCTCCCACATTACTAGTGCGTTGGGATGCATGCAAGAATATCCATAGTCAAATCCCATGACGCCGTACTCACTTAAGGAAGAGTTTCCAATCGTGAATCGAGCTTGATCGGCGGTGAGAGAGTCAAGAGGGATATATTTTGACCCATCATTTTGATCATGCAGCACTGCATGGCGCTGAGAGAAGGTGCCTCGCTCCACATCCTGACCTGAAACACGCACATGGTGACCTTCTAGGCATAGACTCCCCATCGCCAGAGCCTCTGCTGTGGCCCAATCGATTCCCTGACCATCTGAAAAGCTCTCCTGTCTCTTCTGCAAGATTCTGTTCAAGCTCTTGTGCACGCTGAACGGCTTATCTGGAATACCCATTTTATTTGCCACTGTATTGACTACATCCTGAGTGATCGAGGTCTGCTTTGCAGGGTAGATGTTTCGAGCGATATCCTCTGGCCTTTTCATATCTTTCCATGGTTCAGTGAGATATTCACGGTCAGGAGGCTGCGAATCCTTGCAGTTTTCGAGACTTTCACTTAGTTTCTTCCACACCTCTGATTCCATCTGCACAACTTCCTCGCGGGAAACCACTCCTTCCCGCGTCAATTTGTCGGCATAAAGCTGTAGCTGCGGGATCTTCTTTGCAATCTTTTCATACATTAAAGGCTGAGTAAAGAATGGCTGGTCCATCTCATTGTGTCCATTTTTCCGGTAACAGATCATATCAATCCAAACGTCTTTCGCGAACTTCGCTCGATAATCCGCTGCTAGCTTGCATACAAACACCACTGCCTCGACATCATCTGAATTGACATGAAAAACAGGTGCATTGATGGTCTTCGCGATATCGGATACAGAAGACGATGTTCGAGCAGACTCGGGGTCTGTAGTAAAGCCAACTTGATTGTTGACAATTAAATGGATTGTTCCACCGGTTTCATAGGATTTCAGCCCCGACAATCCCAAGGTCTCATAGATAACGCCTTGTCCGGAGAAAGAGGCATCGGTATGACTGTTGAAGACCATGGTAGATGATCGGTCCTCTCCGTTTTGTTGCTGCACCGCTCGAGCCATGCCCTGGCCAACAGGATTTTGTGATTCCAAATGAGAGGGATTTGGCAAAATTGAAATATTGACCTTCTTCCCAGAAGGAGTTTCACGTTCATAGTTCATCCCAAGGTGATATTTGACATCTCCAGGAATATCGGGTCGAGATTTCGATTCACCCAAAAACTCCTTGAAGATCAACTCGTTGGGTTTCCGTGTCAGATTGCTAAGAATGTTGAGTTTTCCGCGGTGGCAGCTGGGATAGATGATGTTGCGCACACCGTGCTCTGCACTTGCATCAATCACTGCTTTCACCGCTGGAAGCTGACTCTCAACACCCTCGAGCCCGAACCGCTTGGCGTTTGGGAACTTGGCAGCGAGAAATTTCTCAAAACTAGTTGACCATACTAGTCGATCAAGTATAATCTTTTTCTCCTCCTTTGAAAATCGGTATGGTTCGGAAGTTTCAATTCTCTTGCGAATCCACTCTCTCTCTTCGTGGGTAGCAGCGTGCAAGTACTCGGCTCCGATTGAACCACAGTAAATCGTTTCGCACGCTTGAACAATTTCGCGAAGAGTCATGAATCTCCCATTGGAACTCCCAAAGTAAGGGAGAACTTCGGGCCCAAGGCTAAATTTTCGATCCAAATCCGTTTCAGTGAAGCCATGAAATCCTAATTCGAGTTCTGGCACTGAAAATCTTTCAATCGGAGTATCCAATGGGTTGGTTCTTGCTTGTTGGTAGCCAAAACCTTGGAAGGCTCGAATCAAACGCTGTATCCTTGACTGATCATCGTTCGGTTGCGATAGTGTAGGTGAGACTTGGGAAGGTCTGTTCAAACCCGGAAGTAGTGGGAAAGATCCAGGTCCCCATGCAAATGAAGAATCCTCTGCGGGCTGGAATAAGCGCTCAGGTGGTTGCTTCCCGTTCTCGATAGCATCGAAATATATTTCCCATGATACATCGACAGAAGAAGGATCTTTTTTCCATGCTGCGTACATGTCGTCCAGGTAATCTGCCGTATTTCCCTGCAAAAAGCTGTCGGTCTGGAGCTATAATGTGGGAAGTCAATTTTCACAATTCATATCTATAGGTCTGACAAAGATAAGACCTACGAATCGACGGTTATGTCTTGTATGAAGCGGCTGACGTGGTGCCATATCCAAGCTTCGCTGTCTTAAGCGTCGTGCATATAGGTGACCTGGAGCCCGGTGGAGGGTGGCTCTCAATTGAAACATATTCCATACAATTTTTTAGAGTCAATTACCTAAAGCCTTTGCTGCGTCCATGTAAGAATGAAAGTAGTGTATCTTTCAGGGCAAAGCGTACAGTCTATAGATATTCACAACGGGGAAACAACGAGGGATAGACAAAAATCACCAAAGGATTTGATTACAAGCGAATCCTAACAAATACGAAAACAACATAAATCGGCTAAGCTTCATCTCTCTATATGCAAGAACGATTTCACTGTCGGCGAAAATCTGTTTGGCCATATAACCGCCAAGTAGCCGAAAAAGCGTCGGAACGAGGTCCCGACGCGTGTGAACTACAACTATATACATATGTATGCATTGAGAACAAATCATACAGATCAGGATTTGTCTTTCGTTAGGCGATACAGCGTAAAGATAGGCCTAAGGTTTTACCTTGAGGAAGTGTACGGAAGAGAGAAAGAAAAGAGAAAGAGGGGGGTTATTTATACTTAACACATTACTCCTTCCCTTTTGTATTTGGGTGATTTGCCTATGTTTAGAAATAATGGATCTTCGGTTCTTTAAAAGAAAAAAATACCTACATATGTACGCATAGGAAGATAGTATACATATGATAAAGTGTAAGTGCCGCCAGGCTTTTACAACAAAACATCAATGAGATCCAGTATTGCTAGTCTGAACTGTATAACAACTTCACTCAAATTTCCAGCATCATCGTTTGCGGATCCTCTAAGTACTTCTTGATAAGAACCAAGAATTTTACTGCCTCGCGCCCGTCGATGATCCGATGGTCATATGTCAAAGCAATGTACATCATCTGCCCAGGTGAAGTTCCATTAGCGTGAGCGCAAGTACATGTGGAGGATAGGTATTTGGCGAATGATATACTCACTGGACGAATTACAACCTGCCCTTTTACGGCAACTGGTCGTTCTTGGATACCATAGGTTCCCAAAACCGCAGTCTGGGGCAGGTTTATGATCGGCGTGTCAAACAACGACCCCCATATACCACTGTTGCTAATTGTGAAGCTTCCTCCATTCAAGTCATCCATCGTCAACTTCCCATCTCGGGCCTAGTTTGTTGCACAATTAGCATTGCACTTACACGTATTTCAGATAAATATGTCACTGACCTTCTTGACCAGCTCGGAGATACCCTTTTCGATTTGTAGGATACTCATTGACTCAATATTGCGAAGCACAGGGGTGACAAGCCCCTTGGTGATAGATGCTGCAACGCTCAAATCAACATAGCTGCGATAAACTATCGTGTCGTCGTTTTCAATCGATGCATTAACCGCAGGTATCTCTTTCAAGGCCAATGCCGATGCCCGGGCCATAGATCCCATAAAACCGAGCTTTAATCCGTGCTTCTCAAAGACTGCGTCTTTGTTCTTTTTCCGGAATTCTATTAGACGGGACATATCCACCTCGTTGAATGTAGTAAGAAATGCAGCAGTGTTCTGGGATTCTTTGAGGCGTTGTGCGGTGCGCTGGCGGATTCGGCTCATCTTAACCTATTCAGCGAATTGTTGTTAGCATGGCAAATAGGGAAAACTGAAGTTGATCATGCTTGCCTTTTCTTCTGCTCGGCGAGGCTTATCTCCATGGAAAGAAGAAGAAGCCTCGGCAGGCTGAGCAGCAGGCAGGCTTTTCGTAGAGTTGGGAACTTCCTTGGCCCACTGCTTGGGAGAACCAAACGGTGCTTCCTCTGTCGTATGCGATACAGTCGAGCTTTGAGTTTCTTGCGTTGATTGCTGTTGTTGTTGCGAATCGAACTTTGCATGAGACAACCCTGCATTTTCCAATTTAGCCTGAGGTTTAGGTTGCCTTTCTGCAAGTTGAATCTCTGCGATTACTTGATCGACAGTAACAACATCCCCCTCGGCAACGAGCAGTTGCTCTACAATTCCAGCCTGTGTCGCGTTCACAGAGACGTCAATCTTATCAGTCTCAATTGTCGCCAGCTCCTCGTCTATTTCAATAAAGTCTCCAATGTTTTTGCTAAATTGACTCAGAGTTCCCTCCGTGATAGATTCTGCCATAGGCGGAACTTGCACGACGATCTTGGAATCATGCTTTCGAGGCGAATTGCTTAAGAAGCGAAGCTGCGGTGGGGAATTCAAGGTCTTTTTTTGATCGAGGTTGCTGTGATTGAAAGAAAACGTCGACTGGGACTGAATATGCCGCCTCGAAGCATATAGTAACAGTTTGGGAAGCCGAGAACCCGTCCGAGAGGTCCAACGTAATGCCATCGCTCGTGGTGGAATAAATCAAAGAATATCACAGTGGTAGACTCGCTGTATTGAAAGATTTTTTTGGCATGCGCGATTTTTGTTTTGACTTGAAAAATAAAACCTCGGTCCCTTATGCCGTCGTGTTTCGGCATCTTGTCAATTCGCCGTGACTAAGATGCAGGCGATCTTAGATCCGCCTGTCTGGGTCGGTTGCATGTTCAGTTAAGCACCCTATAGTAAGGCAACTAAATCTCATCTTACAGAGGTGGTAGGGAACAATGTTTATGTCACAGCTATACCAAAAGTTGAAACAAGAACACTTCCAAAAAGAGAAAACAACACACTTTATAGAGCTCAATATATCATCTTTCCACTAAATAAGCTCAATTCGCTTATTTTCTGTTTATTGTCTATGTAAATAAGTCTATACAACCGTAATAAAGTCCAGCTGGTTATCGACCCCGGCGGGCAGCTTTGACACCTCAACCATAGATCGCGCAGGGCGATGAGGGAACGCAGGGACATAAACAGATGCAAATTCAGGCATAGATTTGGTATCTTTGACATCGACCTACTATGTTGTTAACCATCAGCTGGATTTTATGATAGTGTGGTTGCACTCACCACCGCTTTAACAACTCTGTCGAGGCCGGTCCCTGAGGCTTTCAGGGTTGCATGGGTATTCTTGATTGTAGTTTTCGTTTGCTCGGTCATTGAGCCCTTCATCAGTTTCCCTTAGCCATCTGTAGGTATCTGGCCGGACAACCAGACTTGTCCAGCGACATTAGTCGCTTGTGACTGTAATTTGTTGATTTGTTAGGCAATTGCTTTCTCTTCACATCAGTTCGCCATACATAATGAGCAAAAGCTAATTGCATTATTGTCAGTCATTTTATCCGATATCTTTAATCTTGCAGCTTACGTGCATATGCCTCGTTCGTTTATACTGGCCTCCAGGCCGTACTTCGGCGCGCTAGAAGCCATGGTTTTGATTCGTAAAGCAGGGCTCCGAGGTATAGGAGCCGACAAAAGCCGACTCATTCTGAGAGCAAGACGTGGGTTTCGGTTAAACATGATCAATGCAGAATGAAATGGGTTCCCTTGTTTTGGGACATCTTTGTCAACCCCGACTCGAATAGGACGTAAACGGACTATAACACCAATGATTGGATCTTTCTGCGATCACCTGTCTGAAACCCCCGATCTATACCTCAAGGAGATATTATCTCCCTCTGGGCCTCTGGGATAAGTTTCGCATCCTAGTCACACCTCCACCATCGGAAGAGTCCTTGTTGCCAAATGTTGGTTTAAAAAGAGCACTCGGTAGCAAGCATCCACAAAAGTATAGTACTTGATATGTTTCTTGGTACTCCCAACACCCGCACTTGCGATATCCTCAGTAAGATCTGCAAACTTGTCCTTCTCACATGATGACAAACAATGGTGGATGCGCCATAGATTGCCCTGATATGGGTCTGTCAGAGCGAGACAAAACGGGTGTTAAATGCCGTAGATCTAAACTGATTGAAGAATACCAAGGTTCGATGCAAAGATTTGAAGGTTGTCAATCACTTATATATGATGTTCAATATAAAAATTCAACGCAATTGACCAAATTATGGGCACTGACATATTTTATAGTTGCGAAGACTGTAGGTTTCTGAGCAAGTCCATGTGTGTGGCTGCTGTGGAGCTGTGGTAATCAAGAAGCGATTATACAGGAACCAGGTTCAGTTCGACTTGCAGCATTCAAAGATTGAACCAAGATCTCAATATAGAATAGTGCCGCAATATTAAGACCCGAATATTCCACCAGATTGTGGATGTTCCCTTCGTCTATCTATGCAACGTAATGCAAACTGAAAACGCAACCCCGAGCCGGGCCGGTGTTAGAACTCAAGCAATGAGAAGACACGGAGCACCTTTCCTAGATATCGATTTCAGATTCCCCGCGGAGGAATTGATGAGTTGGCATCGCGGGATACAATTCTTGGTTCGTGAACCCCTCACATCATCGGAGGATGAACCCGATGAAGTGTCGGCTGACTATCGGCCAGTAGATAGCTGCGTCTCATTGGGCTGATAAAATGATGCACAGGTTGCCAAAAATGTATATAACTTTCTGTGGCTGCGACCGGACTATTCGAACCGAGCGCGATTTTGAATAACTCGAAAAATTTAACCACAGTCCAAGCCAAGATGCTTTCTCGTTCTACTTTGATCAAACCGTCCCGAGCCATTGTTGCAAATAAATCACCGAATCTAGCCTGCCGCCGACTACGTTCTACGAAATATTTCTTCCACGATGCTGCTGTTGGATCGGCTATTCAACCGCCCGTTGATGTGTCGTCTATGGCTCGGCTACCAACAAGATTGCTTCTGCGCTCTCTAATTTTGACTTCCTTGATGAGATCAAAACTGTTTCTACGGCCAGCGCTGGCCCTGATAAGCTTTCTTTCCAGATCTAAGTCTGCTTTGTTGAACCCGGATCGCAATCTTCCTCTAAACAAACTACTTCGCTGGACAGTCTACGATCATTTTTGTGCAGGAGTAAATAAGAAGGAAGTGTCACAGACGGTGGCAGATATCAAGAAGATTGGTTATCAAGGTGTTATTTTGGGATACTCGAAGGAAATTGTGCTGAATCTTAATGAAACGCTTTCGGTTGATAAATCAGGTACCTCGCAGTACAGTGATATGTGTTATGAGATGGTCGAAGAATGGAAAAACGGCACCCTGGCAACATTACATATGGTTGGGCCCGGCGACTTTCTTGCAGTGAAGTAAGTTTTCTCACATTTCCAAAGTATATAAACTAACATCGTATTACAGGTTGACAGGTGCCGGGCCTATTTCAGTGGATGCAATGATGGCGCGTCAGCCCATGCCAGAAGCTATGAGTAAAGCCGTGGATGAAATTTGCATTGCGACAAAGCAACAGGGCTCCCGTCTCTGGCTAGACGCAGAGCAACAAGTGTTACAAAAAGGGCTTGACGACTGGGCCATTGAAATCATGCGCAAACATAACCAATCGGAAACACCTATCGTTTATAACACCATCCAAGGGTACCTCAAAGAGTCTAAGGCAAATCTGGACTGCCACCTTACCTTGGCCGCACGGGAAGGCTGGAGTCTCGGAATCAAGCTGGTTCGAGGAGCGTATATTGAACACGAAACTCGCTCTCTCATTCATGATACACAAGAGGACACCGATATGTCGTATGATCTCATCGCTGACACTATGCTCCGTCGCAAAATGCCCACCGGAAGCGAAAAATTGGCATTTCCGAAGGCTGCACTCTTCCTCGCAACCCATAATGCAGCCAGTGTAACAAAAGCAATCGCTACATATCAGAATCGTCTTTTAGCAAAAGAACCTACGATAATGCTTGAATGTGGGCAGATTCAGGGTATGGCTGATGAACTCAGTTGTGAATTGGTGCAAAACTATGAACGAGCTCTTGAGCATTCATCTGCGGCCAACTTGACCGTTCCGAAAGCTTTCAAGTGTATGACATGGGGATCAGTTGCTGAGTGCATGGGTTATTTGCACCGCCGGGCCATCGAAAATCGAGGGGCAGTGGAACGAACTCAACACATGCTCACTGCATTGCGGGGTGAACTATGGCGAAGAATGTTCTAGACAATAGAGAACAATTGACAATGAGGCAATTAAAGTGAAAAGCAGGTACTGCCAAATGGTCAACGGGGTTCTTTCCGCCTCACATATTTATGTTTTCTCTATATTCAGGTTGATACATACATAAATAAGTCTAAAAGCTCCGTGAAAAGAGTAGAGCCCCCCTTAGACCGAAGATTTGGTGCAACGTAGGCAATGATAGTATTAGCTACATCTATATTATAGATCAAAGAACCAAGGCTTAGCTAAATTGCGTATAGAATAGCAACTAAATATCACATTTGAGCTTCCGCGTGTTGCCCACTTTTATCTACCATCTAAGCTTCCAAACAAACAATGGGTTGAAAGTGGCAAAGGGAAGAGAGAGACAAAAAGTAAAAAGATCTTCCAGCCTCCTTCCTGCTGGATCGACTGAGGTCTGGGGCCTCAGGCCGTCCAGAGGAAGTTGCAACAAGTGCCCATGCGTCACAGGCTCCCATCAGAGTGTGGATCAACCTCATTCGGCCACCTAAGAAGGTCATTGAATGAATACCTGTTTTCTCAATTCTATAAAAATATCTCTACCTCCAAATAACCTCCGAGACAATCGTACGGTTGCTCTTCTCCAGCGGTCTTACAATTCAAAACGCCGCCTTTGTGATGATGAGCCTGTAATAAGACTCACTATTTACAAAGCCATATAGGTAAACAATTTGATCAAAGTGACTTCTTGAAGTCTAAGGGAGTGAAAATATGACCATCATAATTGCAATTTATACCTCATTTTAAACCTCATTCGAAGGATATGTGACTTTCTCCAAGGGTACAAACTCCTCCTTTATCGTGCGAGTGCTAACAAATCGCTGCAGATGGGCCATAGTGCCGGTCTTGTCATTCGTGCCTGAATCTCGACTGCCGCCAAATGGCTGCTGAGCTACAGTTGAGCCAGTGCACTTGGTATTCAAGTAAAGCATGCCAGCTGCGTGCTTGAGAACAGTCTGTGCATGGCGGCTGACATACGGATCCTTTGCAAAAATGCTGCCAGTCAATGCGTAGCGAGATGTAGTGTCAACCAGCTTGAGAGTCTGCTCCCATTCAGCATCGGGGTAAACATAGACACCCAGAACAGGCCCGAACAGCTCTTCCGACATGATCTCATGGCGGGGGTTTGTCGTCCGGTAGATGGTGGGGTGCACGTAATAACCCTCTTCTTTAGAAGCCTTGCCGCCAACGAGAAGTTCAAGTTCACAATCAGTCTTGGCATCCTCAATGAACTTGTTAAGCTTATCGAACGAGCGTTCATGAATCACAGGGTTGATGAAATTGCCATAGTCTTCGACATCGCCAACCTTCAGCGCGGCGGTTTCCTCTGCAAGAACTTTCTGGAACTCTGGCCAGACAGACTCGGCGACATAAACACGTGAGTTGGCAGAGCACTTCTGACCTTGGTATTCAAAGGCTGCGCGGATTGTGTTCAGCGCAGCGCTTCTGACATCCGCGGATGGGTGAACGACACCCCAGTTCTTGCCACCAGTCTCACCGACTACGCGAGGGTAAGAGTTGTAGATTCCCGCACCAATACCGTCACCAATCTTTTTTTGAATCCCTTTGAACGTAGAGGTGGCACCGATGAAAGTCAGAGCTCCGAATTCAGGTCTCTTTAGGATAGTGTTGGTGATTTGCTCTGCATCGCCAGGCAGGAACTGGACAACATCCTTTGGGAGTCCAGCCTCAAGCAAAATCTGGTAAAGTAACCAGCTAGCATGTAGAGCAGAATCAGATGGCTTCCAGATAACAACATTGCCAAGTAATGCGGCAGGTCCAATGAGCGTTGCACCGAGCGCAGTGAAGTTGAAAGGAGCAATGGCATATGTGAATCCTTCTAGCGGGCGATACTCCATCTTATTCCAGTTACCATCGAGGTGAACCCGAGGCTGTTGAGAGTACAAAGCCCAGGCTTCTTGAATATAGTGGCGGAAGAAATCTGCCGTCTCCGCGGGGGCATCAATCTCTGCTTGCCAGATGTTCTTTCCTTGGCCAAGCATTGTGGCTGCGACAATATCTGAACGATACTTGCCGGTGATTAATTCAGAGGCTCGGAGGAAGATGGCAGCCCGATCCTCGAAAGGGGTCGCCTCCCAGGCCGGTTTGGCGCCGAGCGCTGCATCTATGGAGGCATTCACTTGCTCTGGGGTGGCGGAGGCATAGTTTGCGACAATCTCACGGTGCCTTGAGGGGTTTGGTTGAGAGCGAGATTGTTTTGTTTCGATCTATTGATCCAACGTCAGCTTCATGTCAGGAATTTTTGGATAGGTTTTTTTCGAGAGATACATCTGATCCATTAATTGTAATAGGAATTGTAATAGGGAATTGACTTTTGAGCCTTTGAATGGCTTTGGTCAACTCAGCTCTTTCTGAAGAGCCTTTGGCATAGTCAAGCTTGTTCAATCAGTAAAGGTCAAGTACTTAAGCGTCAAGCACAGCTCACCATCTTTTCATTTTCAAACTTAGGAGGACTCAACATGGTCAAGTATCTCCGCGGTGTGCTAGTTAGCGCACGAGGCTTGAGGCAGTTTAGCCTAAATGCTCGTGATAGGGTGGTAGGTCGCATAGTATGTGAAGAACTGAGTATAGACATGATTGCAGGAGAAACAGACATTTGCGATATTATTATATAGACACTGTTACCCACCCCGCAACAGATAAGCCATTTTGTTTTGCCGGCTTCGGCTCGACTGCATGAACTATGTAAACCAAACTTCGGGTGCTCTCTCCGACTGGGGAGTCTCCGGCGTATGTCATCACAGCAACTGTGGAGAACGTGGAACCTTGCCCCAGAACCTCAATGTCGGAGGAGCAAGCCGATGTTGGATGGAAGCAAATCTCTCCGTAGGGTATTTTCTATGATATGTGCCATCAGTGGCGTAGCCCTGCGAAAGCAACCTTGGAACGAATAGTGATTGGAATATCAATTGAAGAAGGGGGTAATCTTTCTCAGCGCCCAGGTGGAGCTGATCCAATAAAGCAACTGATCACGATATGGAGTTCGGATTTGTCTGCAAGCTCTCCACATCTTTGTTTAATGGATTCTATTATGTTGACAACCTCCATGGGTTCGACGATCAACGCAGTGCATGTCACGATAGTTATATGTTGCTCAATGGGAACTACTGCCGTCATGTATAACTCAAAAAACTAAGTCAAGAAACGAATATGAACGACGAAGGCCGAGTTGTAGCCTTATTTTACAGACATATACAAGGCGATGTCTAGTACGGAGTAGAGGTGAGGTGACAAGGTATTCAGTACAACGGACTTGGGCGACTAACCCGGTTAGGCGCGGTACCAGTGACATTGCGTTATCTCCAAGACCTTTGACATCTTCGCCTCCTCAAATTTGAAGTGTCGGCTGTTTTTCGTTACTTCTTCCAATTTGCAGTTTTCTTAGCGATTGTAGGGTGTTGATTGTGGAGAGCGTTGTCCGTGTAATCGTGCGACCAGCCCCCCCGAGCTCCGCTTGATCGTCAACATCGTCATTGCCATCACCTCCACACCTGACACCGACAGCGGCGCAACCACCTCGCAGGCACCTGATGTCGTTATTCGGCACATCTCCAGAGGGTCCCTCTGTGGGAGATTCTGCTCAAAGATCCAAGTCTTCTCTGTTCGCCGTCGAACCGGCTACGGGCGGCTCCTCGCTGTTTGCCGATGACGACGGCGATGACAGCTCCTCTCCCTGGAACATCCAGAATAACACCGCGAAAAGAACAGCCCGGCGTGATTTGGTTCGAACTTTGCTTCCAAATACAGATGTCCCCGAGAGCTATATCGATGCGTACGATTTGATTCTGAATAGCGGGGACAGGGTTGGCTCCGGCATTGGGTTGACTTCAGTTCGGGAGATTCTCTCGAGCAGTGGGTTGACTGCAACTGACCAAAGCAAGATATTGAACCTTGTTGCCTCGGGAGATCATGAGAGCTTCAGTGGATTAGGTCGTGGGGAGTTTAACGTGCTGTTGGCGTTGGTTGGCCTAGCGCAAGAAGGCGAAGACCTCTCTTTCGATGCAGTAGACGACCGTCGCAAAAGTGAGTTTAATTACCTTGTACAATATTGAATCTCACTGAATGTAGTATTTCTAACTGACGTTCGCGCAGAATTACCACAGCCTAAACCCGCTTATCTCGACCGACTACGAAGGACGGGCGACGCGCCCTCCGAGCAACCACACCAGCGACCAGCCACTCCTCCTTCCCAAACTCCTCCCTTGCCAACACCGGTCTCAGCGCGATCACAAATACCTCGACGGGAGTCAATAGGCGGATTGGAGGCTGACCCATGGGGCAGTCCACAACTGCATCGGGGCCACAATCACGCAGCAGGAGGCACTGATCCACGTATATTGAATGGCTTCGGAAGTGTACGATCTACCACAGATGCCTGGTCTACCAATGTGATTCATGAGCCCAGTCAAGCCAGTGTATCCCAAATGGAACAGGCTAACGAGCAGACCGAGGCTGCGCCGCCAAGCAGTTCTGGGTCTGGATGGGGGACCACCCATCCCAGTGGGCCAGGCCAGAGCGCCGAGGGCAGATTTGAGGGTGCAGAACAACCGGTATTGGGCGGCTTTGGTCCCCCAGGGGATGACCCAAGCATCATCGCACCACGACGTCGGTCTCTAGGCCTCGGCCGTACGACAAACCCACAGGTGGAGGAAACTGTCACTGTTGCATTGCTCCCCGAAAAGGAAGGGTTGTTCATGTTCCAACATCGAAACTATGAAGTTAAGTCCGCGCGACGAGGTAGCACAGTTATTCGGCGCTACAGCGATTTTGTCTGGCTACTGGACTGCCTTCAGAAGCGATTCCCTTTCAGACAACTGCCTCTTCTTCCACCCAAGCGTGTCTCAGGTATGTAAAACGCTGGACCGGCGCACCTATTTGATTACTCACAATTACGAAGTCAATGGCACTCACCTTTCAGCGGATTCATCTTCTTTCCTCGAAAAGCGCCGACATGGACTTGTCCGATTCACCAACGCCCTCGTTCGCCACCCTGTGCTCGGCCAGGAGCAACTCGTAGTCATGTTCTTGACAGTCCCAACGGTGAGACTTTCGTTTATCAATGACTTTACGTTACAGGCGTTGATTTTGTGAGCAGGAACTTTCTGTATGGCGCAAGCAAGCCACAATCTCGGTCCAAGATGAGTTTGTCGGCCGTGTGCTCCCAGCAGACCTCGAAGATTCATTGCCCGCCACTCTTGATGAAACATTTGAAACTGTCCGCAGCGGCGTTAAGCGATCGGCGGAAATTTATATTAATCTATGTACTTTGCTTGAACGACTGGCTAAACGTAATGATGGCTTGGCTGCAGACCACCTTCGGTTCTCTCTCGCCCTACAGTCTTTGACGGAAGTTACCAAAGACACGTACGCAGTGGATACCAATGACATCCCGTCCCTCAACGAAGGCATCACAGCCACCGCTCGGCATCTCTCTACCAGTCAGAGTCTATTGGAAGATGAGGCCCGAGGGTGGACGGAGGGAGTGCTAGAGGACCTCAAGCGTCAACGCGATTGCTTGGTCAGTGTGCGCGAGATGTTCGATCGGCGAGATCGGTATGCACGGAACAACATCCCGCAGCTGGAACGGCGGATCGAGGCCAGTGAGCGAAAGCTAGAGGATCTCCGCGCCCGACCCGCAGGTACTGTGAAACCAGGGGAGATCGAAAAGGTTGAAGACTCTATCTTCAAGGTGAGACCGACTATTTCAATTCTACCCGCTGCCCCACTGACAATTACTTTTCAGGACAAAGAATCTATTGTCCAACAACATGCCCGGGGTGTATTCATCACGGAGTGCATCCGCGACGAACTCGTTCATTTCCAGCAGAGCCAGTATCACATCAGTCGCCTGCATCAGGATTGGAGCCAGGAGCGGGTTAAGTACTCTGAACTGCAGGCGGACAACTGGCGTGGCTTGAGCGACGAGGTCGAGGGCATGCCGACGGGCGTATAGCTGGGCAGCATTGGGCTTCAGCTACGGAGTAGGTTATGCATCGATGACTCACCGGAGGAATAGACACTCTTTCTGACTCGGTTTTTCTTTTATCAATATAGGCGCGGGATGCGCATTGTGCCTATCGAAGACGGGATATTTTGCTTCTTCTTGCCATATTATTTCCCCGCAAATATGCATGTTTTGATGTTGAGTTTTCGGCATTGGATTCCCCTAGTTTGCAACTCATCTGAAACTCGTTTCTTATCTTTTTATGTATGTGTCATTTGTTTGACCAATTGATTCCTGAATACTTTCTTACCTACATATGTATGTATGTATGAATAGACCTTTTTATAGATTGGCAGACTGTATGGTCTTCATCTGTCTTCTGATTGGTTCGTACCTCGAGACTTTTATCTTTCGACAGGTCTTTCGGATGATCTTTTCAAAGGTTTCTTACAACCTTTTTTAGCCAGCTTGAGTAGTGCTTATAATTGTATCTTACTAAAATATTGATTTATACTTACCTATGTATCCATGTAGTACTTTGTAGACAAATAAAATACAATCTCAACACATATACTCTCTCGAAGACGCCACTGACCCAATAGTTAACCAGCATGACGATGCTGTTGGTTCTTGGCACTGGCAGGGCTGATCTTACCATACAATACATGCATTACCGGAATATTACCATTCGCAAGGTTCACAGGGGCACAGTGAGAGACATACAGTTAGTTATGCACCTCAATTAATTTTAGATAAACATTGACTACCAAAGTATTCTTTTAGCTTCACCTCACTCTGTTCAATCCTCTTCAATTATACTCCTTCTTAATTCAGACTTCTCCAATTCATCGCGCACGTCCGCACTCCGCCAGCCAAGACCAATTCCGCTTCCAACGTGGGTCTGAAAAGTCTCGGCTGACGAATCCCGCCGTTTCCAAGATTACTTCCTTCTGGGCAAATCTCCCGAAGCACGCTTTAACTCGTTTATCTCCGTTTGGCCAAGAGTTTCCCAAGACTCCGACCAATTCTCGCTGATATCTTGTTCTTTTCTTCTTTTCTTCTTTCCTTCCCCCGAACAGCGCGACTGCCCGACTTTTTTGCGGCCAAGCCTTCCGAGTTATTTTCTCCAACCTCTCGCCTAGGCTTCGCATTCTTGTCGCATCCATCATATCTTGGCGAGTGTCTTGTCTGCATCCCAAAATTACCGCCGCCTGATTGTCATCGAATCCATCGGACGTGCGTCTAGATCTCGAACCCCCCTCCCCAATCAGCCCTACAAGGCTCGGCATTTCGGCTTTCCGACCATCGATTCACCAAGGCATGAAGAGCTACGCGGTCCACCGAAGTTCGAGGCGGGAATCCATCCGGTAAATCGTTCGCTGCACGCGCGGGACGCATACATACCTACAATCTCGGGAAACAACACAAGGCGTGTTTGATCCCCGAAAATCTTTCACCATGGCATGGGATCACTTGGACATCGATCGGCCGCATCTGGCCTATATGATCCTGGGCGGTTTCACAGGCCTGTTCATGCTGTGCTCCTTGTTCGTCAAGGAGAAGCTTTACATCGGTGAAGCTACCGTTGCCACGCTCTGTGGCATTATTTTCGGGCCCCATGCGGCCAACCTGTTTAACCCGCACGAGTGGGGAAATATCGACAAGATCACACTCGAATGCTCGCGAATTGTCCTGGTCGTGCAATGTTTTGCCGTCGGTGTCGAATTGCCTAAGGCGTACATGGAACGCCACTGGAAGTCCGTGTCATTGCTGCTGATCCCGGTCATGACTTGGGGTTGGTTGATCACGAGTCTATTCATTTGGTGGATGGTTCCCCCGCTGAATTGGCTAGAGAGTTTGATTTGTGCCTCTTGCGTCACAGCTACCGATCCTGTGTTGGCTTCGTCCGTCGTTGGTAAGGGAAAATTCGCTAAGCGTGTCCCCAAGCATTTGCGTGACTTGCTGTCTGCTGAATCTGGGTGTAACGACGGCATGGCTTTTCCATTCATCTACCTATCTTTCTACATCTATCACTATCGGCCTGCTGTTGGTGAGGTGTGGCTCAACTGGTTCTGTATCACCGTTCTGTACGAGTGTATCTTGGGTGCCATCTTTGGTTTCGCCATTGGTTACATTGCGCGTCATGCTATCAAATGGGCCGAGAACAAGGGATTGATTGATCGGGAGAGTTTCCTGGTGTTCTACTTCGTGCTCGCTGTCTTCTGTGCTGGCTCTGGTAGCTTACTGGGCATGGATGACCTGCTGATCGGATTCTCTTGCGGTGTGGGATTCAGTAATGATGGTTGGTTCACAGAGAAGACTGAGGAGTCTCATGTTTCCAACGTTATCGATCTTCTGCTCAACTTGGCATACTTTGTCTACTTCGGATCCATCATCCCCTGGGAAGACTTCAATTCCCCTGCTCTTGGTCTTACTCCCTGGAGGCTAGTGGTGATTGCATTATTGGTTATCTTCTTCCGCCGCATACCCATCATGTTATTGCTCAAGCCCATCATACCGGACGTCAAGACTTGGCGAGAAGCTCTGTTCGCCGGACACTTTGGTCCTATCGGTGTCGGTGCCATTTTCGCCGCCATCCTTGCCCGAGCGGAACTGGAAAACGACAATACACAGCCGGACCCCGAGAACGAATTACCCATGCCAGGAAGCAGCAATTACTACATCGTGCGGCTCATCTGGCCTATCACTACTTTCATGGTCATCTCGTCTATCCTGGTGCATGGTTCTTCAATTGCAGTCTTCACCCTGGGAAAACGCATCAACACCTTGACTATTACGCTCTCCTATACCCAGGCCAATGAAGACGGACCTTCATGGATGAATCGTCTGCCCCGTGTGCAATCCATTGCAAAGGGATCCATGTCCTTCCGCAAGACCGAGGACACCGATGCTTCGTCTGAGGAAAGGTTGCCCGAATATCCTCCTGGTACTCTTCCACCTATCGGCATGCCTGGCAACTTCCTCCGCCGGCAGCGCGATGAAGAGGACGAAAATGAGGCTCAGAACCTCGAGTCATCTCGTCGCAAGGCCCTGCGCAGACGCCGCCGCAAGCGTGATTCTGGAGCTGGTGGCCCCATTAGTGACTCCGCTATTATGCCCGCTCCTCGCCTCAAGGAAAATGAGATTGAAACCGAGGAAGAAAAGAAAGAATTAGAAGAGCGCGACCAGGTTGAGCGCGGCGCTTCTCCACCCAATGCAGAACGCGATCGCTTTGGTCGTGAGCCAGAGCTAGAGGTTTACCAAGAAGGTCACCACATGATCATCGAGGATGAAGAAGGCAATGTTCTCAAGACCGAGGATACCTCCCATCTTTCTCCGGAAGAAAAGATCGCGCATATCGAAGAACAACGCAGACGTCTGGAAAATGACAAAACAGGCGAACTAGCTAAATCCGCGAGTAGTCCACACGAAAAGGATGAGGGAGAGGAGATCAAGCATGCCGTTGAGGAGAAAGCTGGTACTTCATACGGCAAAGCTATGAAGAAGTGGACCAACTGGGCCGGGCGTGGAAAGGAGAAGGCCACTGAACAGCCCGAAAAGAAAACAGAGAAGCCCGCAAAGACTGAAAAACCCCCCAAGGCCGATTCGGCGAAGCCCAAGCCTCGCTCGGCCCATGCTTACCAATTCGGCAATACTATTATTGTTGAGGATGAGGATGGTGAGGTGATCAAGAAGTACACCCTCCCCGGTGGCAAGAAGGGCGAGAAGGCCGAAAAGGCCCAAAGCCAGCCCGCTGGTCCCGGTGAAGCACCAGTCCGACGTGGTTTGACTCGCATGGGAACCTGGTTCGGTATGGAAGAAGAAGGCGAAACATCCCAGGCTGCCCAAGAGAAGAAGAAAAAGAAGAACGACGGTGACTGGACAGCCGACGACGGCCTGCGATTCACATTGGCTCAAGACCCCGAAGTCAGCTCCCACGGCATCGGACACAAGGGTAGACGCATGAACAAGCAGGAATTCTTCCAGCAGATCAAGGGCCTAGACGCCAAGGGTCGTCGAGATGTTGTACAGCAAACGGATGCTCCAGCGCCAGTTCAAAAAATGGCTCAACAGGAAGCCAAGCAGGAAGAGAAGGTCGAAGAGAAACAAGAACGACGTCTTTCTGCCGCTGCTGTCGCAGCTACTACTGGCACCATTCCCGAAGAGGACATTGAAGCTCTGGATTCCGAGTCTTTCACTGACAGTGAAGCCAGCGAGGAAGAGTCCGGCCGCCAGGGTGCTCCCAATGTCGCCGCATCACTTGCCAAGTTCTCCGGCAATAGTACCGCCGCCCAGGAGCGTCGCAACAACCACAGCCCTGCGCCCCCTCGCACCCGGGACCGCCCCCGCCGCGACTCTGACGACGATGGCACAGAGCGTATTCCGCCTTCGCGTCTCCGCAAAGCTGCCGGTCTGACCGCGCCCCCGCGCCAAATCGACGATGACACTGGCGAGACACCGGCTGAGCGTGGCCGCCGTCTGGCAGCTTTGGGTGTGGACGGCGATGACTCCGATAACGCTGTTTCCGACTCAGATGACAATGATGCTATCGTCGACGAGTCCGAGGTCGAGGAGACCGGCGAGCCCAACCAGCTCGCAAGTAGCAAGAACCAGGTCGGCGAAGAGCAAAAGCCCTCTGACCAGTCCTCTCCTTCTGGTTCCGGCTCAGGTTCCGGCTCACAGTCTGTCTCGCGCCACATCCCCCGCGTTTCCTGGGGAGGCGAGAAGGGACGTGAACTTTGAACGAGCCCGTTCATCTTGCCTCCATCTCTAATAATCCCCTCGCTGAGGGGACGAGACTTCTTGCTATGAATTAATTTTGGACATGTAGCTTATGCTTGCTATCAGTTCAAAAGTATTGTTTCGAGTATTTTCATGTATTTTCTCATTTCACCGCTGTGCATACTCATCGCTACATGTAATGACCTTGCTTGATCACCATGATCCCTTGCTCATTTTGTCCATATGATCTGTTTTTGTCGCTTGCGCTTTTGCTAGAGCGGAGCGATATTCACTTTACAATGCATTGCTTACATGAATATAATGATGTCCATCTAGTCTTCTGTGTTTACTCCGTAGTGCCAGTGCAGCTACTCCTACATCCTAGGCCGTAACGAAGCAAGTATAAATATGGAACTTTCAACAATCTTCCACCAATGATTTCGCACTACATTCATTGATCGTAAAGCCCAAGAGAAAGAGAAACAACTTGATCTATTGAAGAAAGACCGAGGTATCAAACAAAACAAAAACCAGCACCATATACAAGAAACCCGAGAAAACAAAAACATCTAAACTAAACTCTACTTACTCCATAGTATTCTGCGGCCTCATAATACCCCTCCCAAAGAACTCACTAACAACTCCAAACCGATCTCTAGAGCGCGACAGCTCCCCCTTGAACAAATCATGCTGATCTGCAGAATCCACCTGGCGCTGCCTGATAGCGCGCAGGGTTGCATTTGTTGGCGCGCAGACGGGACATTGGGCGTCGTCGTCAAGCCTGTTCAGACAGCGTTCGTGGAAGGAGTGCTTGCATAGGAAATGGACGGTGGGGAGGTCCAGGCTTCCGCCGCAGGATTGGCAGCGACGAGACTGGAATACGACGGGTTGGCTGGTTAGGTGGTCTAGCTCTTGTTGTTTGGCTGTGGTTTCGGATTTGTAGCTTGATATCAGGCGGCGGTTCTAGGGAAGAAGTTAATGTGGTTATTATAGAACGATAGCATTGTATGCTTACGGTCGAGATCTCTTTGCGTTCGCGCTCGATGTTGTCGCTTAGATACTTCTTGACACGGCCCATTGTCACCACGGCATTGTTGCTTAAAGCTTGGATGACCTGTAATGGGGAGAGAAGACCATCTTGATTGATGCGCTGCAGGACTGTGTCTAGCTCGTCGCCTGCCTCTTCGAGGATCTGGGGACTCGAGGCAAAGTATGTCAATGCGTCGACGTAGAGTTGGGGTTCGTCGGGCCCATAACGCCTCAGCGCCTTAATGGCACCTTGTGTATCCTTTGCAGAGGTGAAGGAGCGGAAAATGTCGAGACGGAGACCTTCTTGCTCGCGCACAAGAGTGGATCCTTCGCGGAAATTCGATAGATCGGAAAGAAGGAGGACGTTAGATGTGGAGATCGGAATCTATTATAATTAGGTCGATGGAACATGATGACAGGCGTGGATAACTCACGTCTTTGCCTTCGATTAGTTTCTTTGCTTTGGTTTCCCATTCCTGTCTCTCGGCTGCGTCTTTCTGTCCCTTTGCTGTATCCAAGTACATCTCAAACAGAGTTGTGAAGAGATCTATCTTGGCATCTTTCTTCAAATTCGGCTGTTGCACCAAAGTCTCAAGGAAGCCGATAAATTCCTTGGGATGGTCCACGAATGCAGAAAACGCGGTTCGAGGCTTTGGTATTGCGTAGTCTGGCGGAGAATCCTCGGGCTTGTCCTCATTTATTTCTGTTTCAGGCGCTTCGACCTCTTGTTGCCTGCCAGTGCCAACTTGCATGTACCGGAGAGGGAGAAGCGCAGCCAGACTTTGCACTGTGCTGGTAGTTTGTTCCTGGGGCTCGGCAGGTTGTTCAACTTCCGTACGTGGCCGATACTGACCAGAGTAGTAAACCTTGAACAGGTCTGCTGTCTTTTCAGGGCAATGAGTGAGTAGCACCCTTGCGTACTTCATCAAATTGGGGTAGGCCTATGAGGTGTTAGTTCACTTTCTCCTTCATGCTATTGTAATATCACTCACCACTTCGGGCTCCAACCGCCAAATGTATTCCACAGCCTCGACATATTTCTTGGAATCTTCAATCAGGATATCGACAACCATGTCATTCTCTCCATGTTTCGTTGCAAGGTAGGCTGCTTGCTCATAATACCCACCTTGGCGGCACATGGCAATGGCTGTCTCGAGATCAAACTTCAGCTCACCAGGAGCCTTGATGAATGAATCAAGTTTGCTTGTATCCTTGAGCTTTGCATAGCAGTTAAGAAGCAGGGTTGTGTGGTCGACCGTGGCACGGCCGTGGTCGTGCAGTTCTTCGAGATACTCAATGAGATTGTGGATACGCTGGGTGTCCAAGTACTATTGTAGGTTAGTAAACCAACAACTCCAAAGTGGGGCGTTGACTGACCTTGCGAATGACTTGAGAGGGCTCTGTGTTATCAATTGCCCGAAGATACTGCTGCATGGCAGTATCATAATCGCCCCTTTGGTACAAGAAATCGCCATATTTGCGATAAATGGCATTCTGCTGTAGCGGATCGATTCCGATCTTCTGCGCGAGGTTTATCGCAAGAATGTAAAGATTGCGCTCATATAAAATTTCCAGCTTCTGTTGGAGGGTCTTTTCACGATAGCGGAAGATCTAAAGGAATGCGTTAGCATGCTAGACAACACAACATGAAGAGATCCCATCACCTTTCCGTCAGTCGTGAGAAGGAATAGCTGTCCCCACTCCATAAAGATCCGTTTCATGGGTGAAACTAACGTTTCGCTATGCGCGATGAACTTGAGATCAGTATCAAGGAGAGTGAATGTCGTCGTGCCAAATATCTCCTCAGCAGGACTAGCAGTGTATTTCCTGAGTGCATCCGACTTGCCAGTGCCAGCCTTGGGCGGACAAACAAGAGCCACATAGTCGCGAAAAGCATCGATTGACGTCTTGGGACTTTCGAACGCATAGCTCGCGCCACGACCCCGTGGACCATAGGTATAGACAGCATCCTCCCGAGCAATTAGAATATCGCCACCCTCTTTATCAAGCGTCATGCACCCTAAACCGCAGCCCGTGTCGTCCAGCACGCGTGCAGGCTGGCCCTGTCCCCGCCCGGCGATCACCAATGTCAGGATGCGGCTGGTTGTCGAGATGTAGAGTGTGGTGATGGCGCCATTCTGGGTTTCAAGTCCTGTGATCGGTTCCTCAGATTCAAATACGATTCGTTGTCGTGCGCCGCGATCGTGGATCAGGTCGCCTCGGATGATGGTCACGGATCCGTTCGCGAAGCCGATTGCTACTTGCGAGAGGTCTTCGGTGGCTGTAAAAGCAGAAATCTATACCGGTATAAGCATGGTCCCCATTTATCTTGTTGCAATTGAAGCGCACCGGAAATTGTCTCCTGGCATTCTGCACAGAAACGGTTGACAGGCACCGCGGGCCACCGTCTTTCTTCTCTGTATCTAGCGCCCAGACTTTTAAAATCGGCTCATTGGATAGATCTTCTGCAACAGTAACCAGCAAAGCGGTGTCATTAATTTGTCGCATGTGCGTTATGGAGCCGGTGTCGTGGGCCTTGAACGATCGCACGACGCGGAAGGCCGAGGAGACGATATGGACGAAGCCATCGGCAGTGCCAACGAAAAGGTTCGCGGAGCCGGTGCAAATACTGGAGAGGTCACTCTAAAGTGTTCTGTTAGATTCGATCCGGTTTGGACAAGGGGCCGGTCGAGGCCTTACATTGAAGACCGAGCTGTCCTCTGGTAGCTTCACCGGCGAAACGTCGATGAAGTTGAATGCTTTCCACTGGTGCTATTGTCAGATAAAGCCTGTAGAGTCGTTAAACTTGTTACTTACTGATGTCAGCGCCATCTCGGCTCGCCATTGACTGAGATATGCGGCTGCAAGGTAGCGATGCGGTTCGGAGCTCTCCCCGCTGGCGCTCGGGCCACCTGGTGCCTGACGTCGATCTTTCTGTTCAGGGCGTCGAGTTCAACGCAAATGAAACAATACTATCGTTTAGTTTGGGAATATATGATAATGATTCGGCTGGTGCATATGTTAAGAGTGGTAACATTCATGCTTCAGAAGGAATGTGCTGGTATCTAATCCGGAATATGCCCGGGACGCCTGGACTGGAGTACAGCCCGGCATACTATGCTATGTACATGTTGCAAAGGAACGAACTGCCATGAGAGCGTCAATCAATTCTTCTTAGAATAGATCCATACTTAATGCAGCGATTGAAGACCCTGACTCGGCCGCCCGGTGTCCTTAATAAAATCAAAGCTTTGCTGAAGCCAACTCCCAGCATCAGCGATTGCCTGGCTAAGGTTGAAGCTTTCCACCGCTTGATGAGCACCTTGTCCATCCTGGCCCATTGTTGGTTGAGATTCGCTCATTGACAGGGGCAAGGAAGCATCTGTGGTAGATTGGTAAGGTAGATGATCTGGATCTTGGGCTTTAGGTTGCATGTTCTGCTCATTCCTAACTGGGCTTGATTCGGCGGAATGGTATTCACTGTCCATGTTTGTTGATTCGCTTTGAGGAGAGATTGAAGGACTCGTGACGTGGGTCTTCCTTTTCTTTGGTTCAGGACTTGGACTTCTAGACATTTCTGGACGGGTCGCACGCTGCTTTTTCTCCGTACTGAAAGCAAAAGGTGTAGCAGCATCAAGCATGAACTGCGTGTTCATAGCCTGTGATGTGTTTTTATTGATCGGATCCCAGCTCATATCTTGGCCAGCTTGCTCAGTGCTGAAATTGAACGGCGTAGCTGCATCAAGCATGAACTGCGTGCTCGTTGCCTTCGTCTTATCCTTAATATGAGACATTGTGTTCCTCTCTACATCACGTCGAAGCGAGTCCTCGAAACGGTAGAATGGAGTGACATTTGCGGAATAACTGGCACCACTCGGTGAATGCACCGCTTGATTCTGACCAGGCGTGGTAGCATAGTAAGCCGGACTATTCAGATCGTCTTGGAAAGACTTTTGGGCGTGGAGAAGAGCCGCCTGTGTGGAAAGCTGAGGGTCAGGGCTCGCTTCTGAGGTGATACCCGAATCGCCTTTTGGTAGGGCTGTCGAGTGTAATGATGTCACTCGGTCTGAAATCCCGAAAGGAGTTGGTACTACTTGCGCAGATGGAAGATCTTCACATGTATTTTGCTCAGTTGTGATCTGTTCGCTTGCTGCGGACGGTGACATGCTACGAGACGCCGCACCGTCGTCTTCTTCGTTAACGATATCTTCTTCATCTGCGAACCTGAGATCTTTGGACGAAGACTTGCGTTCTTCATCTCTGTTTGGCGATTTCTCTTTAGGGGCTGCTTTTTTCTCGTCATTATCTGGTGCAGCAGAGACCAATATTTGGTCATTGGTACGGTCGACCAATGCCTGATCGTTTGGTGGTTGATCAGGAACGGCAGTAATAGAGGTTCTAACAGGCTGATCCTTCGCAGAGCTGACGAGGGGCGGGGCGGGTTGGATTTGCTCTCGTAAAGGGGTTTCATCATACAAAATTGTTTCCTCTTGCAAGATACTCTCATCTTGCAGAGGCGACTTCGACTGTTCATGAAACCATCGACGGTATTCAAACCTCGGCAACTGGGAAGAAGAATGGACGATTTGGAGAGACGCCTCCGGTGGGAATTTAGCTTGCTGAAATGGCAACGATTTTGGTACTTTCGATACATTGAGTGAAGTTGAGGAGTGAGAGTGTGTTGATCGTGCTGATCGTGGAGAGAGCTGCCCATTTGAGTTCACGGCGGCAGCTTTGATGGTTTTTGCTGGAGCGGTTTGTGTAGGATGGTATCCCGGAGTTTGCGGAACCTGCACCTGAACTCTGCGAGTTGGAGGTCGGCGAACCTTGTCCGAATGGCGAGATGCAACAGACCTTGTTGGCGAAGTCGGCGGCTCAAAACTTTTGAAGTTCATGAAAGTCCGATCTTTTCTCAACCAATCTGACGTACGAGTGGGCGCGTTTATTCGACTCTCTGCCGATGAGGATGGCAAATTACTCGATTTCATAGGAGAGCGGGCTACTCCATTCTCACCATGCGCTGGCCGTGGAGTGAATGGCTTGGACTCTCTCCGGGGCGATCTGGAGGATGAGGGGGGATTGCGGGCTTGCACTGATGTCCCACCGAGTGATCTCAAAGATGAAGCAGGAATCTCGGGTCGATGAGTGGCAGCCAACAAGCCCTCCTTATATCTTGGAGCACGCACGTCGGTCTCTTGGACGACACGTTCCAGTACTTTGGCCTCAGAATCTGCCGAGACGTGAGAGACATTTCCATGCGTTCTGTTCTTTTTCCATGGGTTTTTCCACCCCTCACCCAACGGCCCTTTCAGCGAGGCGGAGAGGATAAACAGCGGCTTTCCTCGAAGATATGACTCCGCTAGTTTCTCAATCCGTCGTCGCTTTGCGGCACGAGAAACTTCATTTAACTCATCATCTGAACCGATCAGATCATCGGTTTCAATATCAGATAGCGGTGAGGCGCATGTTTCGAGTGAGAGTGGGGAGACCGGGCGCGGATAGGGCATCGGGCTTGAACAAGGAGCTCGGATGGATTATGTGACGCAGCCTGATGCTGCGATGGGGCGGCTTGGGTGGGGTTTTTGGGGGTTATATTCATTTCTTGGGCACTTTTAACGATTAGGTATCGCAGTGGACAGTCAGAGCTGAGTGACGCGAAAAGAAACCACTTAACGCGTGCGGAGCTTACCTAGGTAGGTTGATACAGCAACGGTGGGGAAATATTATGTCATCACATCTATACAGAATCACAACACTGAAGTACTGCAAATCACATCTTCTCCAATCACTCAGACATCCTGAAACAATTGATAAAAATATTCGCGTCCTCCAGGTGTAGTGTGAGCCTAGTGACACGGTGTAACAAGACAAAGTCAAGTTATGAAGTCCAAAAATATACATTGATACTATTTACTACACTCAAGGGGAGAACAGAAACCCCTGGGGAGAAAAGAAGAAAGAAAGAGACATAAGGATAGAGAGGGTTCTTTATATCCCAAAGGCGGTTTGATTCTGCAGTTCATCCAGGTTGAAAGAAGTCATATGTAGACAGACACTGGGAGATGCCAGCTCAAACCACATGCTTGTAATGATACGAGGAACATGCTATCCGAAAGGCACCTTGAGCAGTGAAGGAATAGGCTGAAATATAATAACAAAAGAGTAAAGGATAAAGAGATAAAGGCCTGTCTACTACCTCGGAGGAAGCTGTCTAGTCTATAGGATATGGTATAAAAGACGGTAATCATATTCACATGAAGTAAACTTCTGCATAGTTAAACACAACATGGGTAGAGAAAATGAGACCCACAAGAGATCAGAAGACAGAAAGGAAAAAAAGGCCACACCAGATTCAATCATCACCATAGCAAAATGACCAGAACAAGCAACAAACAGAACGCTAACCATGAAAGTCGTAAGATGACATGACAGGCAATTCGTCTATGACACAATATCGAAAACCGGGGTATCAAAGCGCTCCGCAGCTAGTGCGAGGCGAGGATTGGTAGGGGATACACATGCTTCGATGGGGGTGGGATTGCCTCGGTTGTTTATTCATGATACACGGATGTGCGGAAGAAAAGTCAAAGTTGAAGAGATGAGAAAAATAATATAGCAAACATCGGGCATTCAAACAAGGTAAAGGTAAGTAATGGTCATTAAGTGGTCATCATAAGGGAGTGCTCGGTACGCTCCTTCATTCGCATGGCTTGAGCTTCGAGAGAGCGGGCCATCAGCTTCGTCACTGTGGGATGTCATGTTAGCAGGGATTCATTGGCGATTGGAAGATAGAGGCGAACTCACCTGGCCAGACAGCAGCTCTATCCAAGAGACTGGCTGTCGCAATCAATATTTTACATCCGTATCCTCCTTCCACGACACTGGGTAACCGTTGCATGACACTCAGTGAAGAGACAGAACTGCTATTTTGCACCTGGCTCTGCATCTTGTTCTCAATACTGCCCAGAATTTCTTTGATCTTGTCCACTAGCTTGCAATCCTCGTCTTCAAGCAACATGACTCCGGGAACCTGAGTCAAATCGGCGTCGTCTCGGCCTAGGATACCAAGGTATGGACCAACACGTTCCTGAACCGTTGCAACCCATTCTGCCAAAACCTGAGCGCAGTCAAACGCGCACATCGCACATTGGATAGGCAGCTCTCGTGACGAGAACTCGGCGAATGTATTTCCGAGACGGTCAGACATGGAGATGGAATCAGCTGCGTAGAATGCTGCTTTGCGCAGATGCTTTTCACGCTTTGTTTGGCCCGTTTTATACATGTTCGACAAAGTCTGCATGGGCTCTTCCTGCGTCGGCGTTCTGGAGATAGCCAGGTCCGAGACTCCTAGATCAGCAATGGAATCTCTTCTAGCATCGAGGCCGCCTGTAAGAGACGGGTCCACAACGTCGTTTATTGAAGCATCCGAGTGCTGGAAAATCTCCGTGCCCCGCGCAAGCTCATCTGCCATGCCGTTCCAATCTCGCTGCCAGAATGCTTCTTTGCATCGACCCAGATTGACGAACAAACGGACATAGGCCAGGTCTAGAAGAGGAATGCTGTCTGCAGACAATGGTCCTGCGCCAAACGGATTCGGTCGCTCGAGGCTGTGGACTGGGTTGCTGGCCCATGCCGCTTGCCAAGCCCGAAGAGCAGGCTCGATATGTGCTTGCATGGCGTCAGTTTCTTGTGCGGTCCATTGTCTACCCATATGCCTTTGGCGAGTTTCCCAGATGTAGTTATGCAGAGCGTAGATGAGCACCAAACAGCCGAACGTGCTTGGACGATTTTCTGTATTAGACAAATCATCTGAAGTGTAGAACAGGTTTGACGATTGATTTTGTTCTCGTTGGCTGGCAGTCAAAAGTGATGTCAAGGCAGCTGAAAATGACAATGTCTTCTTCGACGCAGTTTGACCCCCCATTTTTCTCCAGGCCTGAGGTGATTCAGCCGCCCAGAGATCTTCTTCGCAAGGGAGATCAAGGCGAATTTCAGAATTTGTGAGGGCAGGTGCATGGTTGTACGCCGAAACAAGAAAGCTGGAGAGAACGAAGATGGCATAGAGGGTACGTTTCCGCTCTTCTACCACCTTCCAATCCAGCCAGTCTCGGCGTTCTTTCGGCTGGCTGAATGACGAAGACATCCAATTTTCGGTGTCGCCAGAGAGATCACTTGCGTTGAGTCCGGTGCTGAGGTGATCCTGTGGCAAACTCTTGGGTTCCAAGTGATGCGTCAATTCGGCTGCGCGGGCTAGACTGACCAAAGCAGCACAATGAGTGCTAGCAATATCTGCAGAAGTCTTGTCGCCGCAGGTGTGGCCGTATATCACATTCAATAGCATTGCCTGTACCAGCCAAAGCGGGGTGTTGTGAACAGAGTTATCGCGGGCGGATTGTGAGCGGTTGAGGGCAGCTGACATGTCGGCCTTTCGTCGTTCTTCAAGGTACAGTTGAATCATCTTTTTAGCGGCTTCGAAGAGATCCTTAGAGGCGGCAGTATCATATTCGTACAGGGCACCGATGGCGGCCATGGAGAGAATCAGGCAGCCTCCGCCGCCAGCGACGCCGGTGGAACTGAGATTGAGATGCCCGCTAGGGGTGCGCAAGTTGTTTGTGTACTCGGGGGCTTGGAAGTTGAGGGTCGGGATATGGAGAAACGGGATGTGAGGGTGAAAATAGGTGATGTAAGCAGATATATAACGCTGCAAGTCCGAGGTGCTGGGCAATTGACCGGAGCTGTTGAAGCCAGTCGAGCGGGCGAACAGCTCGCGACTGTTTAGAAGTCCACTTGCGGGCTGGGAATACTTGCGATGATTGAAGCCAGTGGGGGTCGACATGCTCGCTAATAGAGCCTGTCGTGTGGAGTCTGTAAATGTATCCGTTGAGACTGGGGCATGTTGATTTCGTAGGGCACTATTCGTGAAAGAAACGTTGAGAGGATTAGGAGGGTCTCCGTTTGTTGCCAGAGAGGATGAAAACATACTCTGGGAATGCCCTCCCATCATGGGTTGGCCGACCGAAGTCATAGATGGTGGAGTAGCATACGTCTCAGCAAACGGATTCTGGGCCATTAGGGACTTGGGCGACATGGTCTCCGGAGCGATCCCCAGATCGTTCAACGTGGTCGGGGAGAAATCGATCGCGAATTGGTTGGCAGCGTGGTGCGAGGGGAACGGGTTGTGCCAGCCATTGGAGATGGGAATGCGATTGGGGCCATCCAGCATAGCTTCGCTGATTCCGCTTTGGCTACCCGTGCTCATTGCTGATGGCGAAGATTCGTCAATAACTGAATCATTGCCGTTTCCCATACCCACTCCCGCATCAAACCCATTCATCCAGTCAAAGTTGATCTCCTCTTCCATCATGGGATCCGCGGAATGAGACAAGGCACTGTGGTACTGAGCAAAGGGAGACGAGGGGGAATCGCTGAAGCCTTGCGGGGAGCCTGCGAAATGTAATTGTGCTGGGTTGATGGTGCTACCATGTCCCATAAGCATACCGTCGATACCCGTATCGAAGCTTCCGTAAACAGGGGCAGTCCGAAGTGTCCCAGACATGTCCATAGGAAGTCCGGAGGTTTCGATCTTCGACAGGCCGTTCAGCGGAGCATGCCCGGAGCTGTATCCCCTATAATCCATGCTTGAGCCAATTGAAGAACTAAGGCTAGGGTGATACGAATGGCCCGATTGAGGAGCGGATGACGGGTTTCCAGCACCTGGAATACCTAGGGCGGCCCCGTCAATGTGGCTGATAGTGTTTGCCCTTGGGCGCATGGATGACGAGGAAGTGGTATTGGCAATGGAATTCTTGCGAACCCGGTTGGCACCGGGCGCGGCACCTGTGCTTTCACGGCGACCATTTCTCGGTCGAGAAGATGGCGTGGTGGTCATGTGCAGTTTCTGCTGGTGTCGCAAAAGTAGATCGCGGCGAGCAAAGCATCGTGCACAGTCTGGACATTCGAATGGCTTTTCTTTAGTGTGCGAGCGCTCATGGCGCTTGAGGTGCTCCAGTCGCGCGAACGAGCGACTGCAAGTGGTGCAGACGTGGGGCCGAGGCTTGTCTGTCTTGGAGGGCGGGATAGTAGCATTGGCACCTGTTTGACCATTCAGGTCGGTCTTCTTTGAGTCTTTGGGAGCTAACGATACATGGGTAAGAATTGCACGGAGGGAAATATATGATCAACCACACTCACCAGGCATCTCTCCCGAAATTTCGTTGATACTGGCAAGGTCCGCCACTTTGGAGCTATGAGTCGAATTCTGGCTAATCATACCATCCAATAGCATCCTAGATTTCCAAAATTTCTCACAGACTAGAATGCTGGGCACTAGTCTCGGGGGAGAGTATGAATTGCGGTTTGGGGAAGAGTAGCTAGGTGAAAGGTAATGTCAATTTTGAGCCGATTGACTTTGGGTCGCGTCTGCACGATATATGGCTTTCGAATTTTGTACAATGAAATGTCGCAACAACTGTTCCATACAAATGACATAAAGTCAGCATTTCTCTCATATGATGCGTAGAAGGCGCTATCTCGGTGACCCAAGGTACCGAGGTTATCGTTAACTTTGAGGAATGAAGAGGACCAACCAATAATGACAAGAAATTTACAGTCGGTCTATTGAAGGGATTGTTGTCTGGAAGAAAGAGACAAATGACTCGTTTGACAGGATATGAGGACCTGCGGCCGGTATCGCGGGATGGAGCCTAGTGTTGACGTCTTTCGGAAACATCAGCGAACCGGTTCACACCATGGTATGATCCTCGGTGAACGGGTCTCGAGTCGACTCACTTCACTTGTCGGAGCTATCGCAATAACTTCAAATGTATGTATGCTTCAAACTCGCAGCGCATCCATTGAATTGATCTCACAGCTCGGAACAGTTGAAGTGGATAAGCCGGAGATAACCGACTTGGAGTTCAGATAGGGCGATAAGGGACACCCCTTGATCGGGAAGAAAGCAAAGTGGTGAGAGTTAAGAGGAAATGGAAGAAGAGAAGAAGTTCTAAATTGCCTCCGAAGTTGGAGTAATTCATGAGAAGTTGTAGACCGTACAAGAGTGAGGTACCTCAGGGTACTTACATACCGTGGTCGTCGTGGCAGTAGTGGCGGGTAGTTGGTACAGGAAGTACTGTGGAGGTACCCACGATAAGGAGGTCCGAGAACAAAGGTACACCGGGGATACATTCATAACGGCCACGCTCCAGGGCGATGTTAGGCCCAGATGCCCACGCAGCAGACGGTACCAATACAATTAATACAATTGTCCAGACAAGTGGAGTCATACACACGGGCTGAGTTTCTATACCAATCATATCCCCACGATTACCCAAAGTGATACCGAATGCGGCGTAGACTAAATCTTATGGCCACGCACGGGCTACCAGATGCCCGCCAGTTCCTGGACTTATTTGGTTATCAACAAGTTATTGGTTGCTCTCCACGTAGTTGCCTCCTGAGGTTTAGTGGCGTAACGCGCTAGTATCATTCTTTTTTGATACAAGTCTCTTATCTGTTTCATATGATATATGATCGGGATGCGATTATTGCCTGATGGATTCTTCAATTGTTTCATGATTGCGGAATTTAAGTTGGCCATGATTGTGGAATTCGAGTTGGCAATGTGAACTTATGACATGGTATTTAAATTGCACTAATATTTTGTAATATTATAGAATACCAGTCTGCACCTACTAGATGCCTTATATTGTACATACATATGTACATAAGTATAAGTATATTAATTTTAATTTTAATTTTAATTTTAATTCGTAATCTACTATACTAGCTACATATGCAAGTAGGGTACCACTGATGTATTAATTAATTACTGCCCTGAAAGTATCGGAGTGGGTCCGAGAGTTACAATGCCGACATGGAAATACCACACGATACGAAGTCTTAATGGTTAATGTCGTGTATAATATTTAGACCTCGTGACAATTTTTATCTGATTTCAGTTAAGATCACCCTTTTCTTATTGTCTTATTTTATGGTTTTAGGATCATATTGTAAGGGGAACAAAAAGAATAGAAGAGAGATAAAAGAGACTCATTATTTTATGTTTTTATTCTGTTACCAATCATTTTAATGGGGCTGAGCTCTCAAGCGGAAGGATCCGCAAAAGAAGAGCCATGCGCCATTTTTGTGGGGGAAAGTCGAAAAAGGGTTCGTGTGGGGGATGTGCAATCTCGTGCCCAGTAACAATGCAGAAACGTTCCGGCTATTCTGCAATTGGGCGTGCCGGTAAGGGATATCCTCCGGCTCCTATGATGGTAGATGCGTATGATTCCAAAGTGGCAACAGAGAAATTATTTGCGGACTACAGTACAAAATTGAAAATATTTGCTTTCTTTTCTTTCATTCTTGGCAGATTCTAGTTTCCCCGGAATCTGTTTCTAGAATCGTATACTCAACACGTTGCGCGCCACACCGTTTTGAGTTTGAGTCGCACGGAACGACGCGAGGATGGTCATCCCAGCTTTGGGCCTCACGCCGATCGTCGGATGTCGGATCTGGGGTTATAATGGTACAGTGTTTCGCCGTCTCTAGAATTTCCAAGGTTCCATGCTCATCAAAGAGGTCACACGATGAACAAAACGCCTTTCGTTAACACATAGAAGTATCTCTCATTCTTCCGAGCCTCATCATGTCTCTATTGTAAAGTATTATCAAAGTGTCTAGGACGTACACAATATTGTAGCTCATCGCAGTAACTCGGTCGCACGGACATTTCGTTTGCAGAATCCCCAGACATGAGGAGACACTAGTCGAACTAGGACACTAGAGCGAGTCTAAGAAAGCTGCAGGTGACCCGAGATGAGTCAAGGGTGGCCGAGCGACAAATGAAACAACAGCGCTATAAGCCACGGTCCAACTCCGATGCAGTAAGCTGTCTCTGAGCTGTGGTAATGCTGGGGTTGATCGGACGGTTAGGGTGGGCCAATCCCCCCAGAAGGCTGAGAAATTAAGCTGCAACTAAAAAGTTCTGAGTTTTCCCCTTGGAAACATCGGTGTGAGCTTCCGACTTGTTCTCAATAATCTATAGGTGGTTAGTTATTAGGACGGAGTACATACTATATGAAAAGGGATTACAGCCATAGAAACTTAGCGGCCGTGTTAATCGTTAGTAAGAACAATATGTCCGATACTTGTATCTCCGTCGGGGTTTTCCAAGCCTTCAGCAACCACGCTTGGAATACTTGGTCATTTGGTGTTGAAGGCATGTCTCTGTCTCGGCTAGACTTCTGAAGCATTGTACAACACCCATACCCACACCCAAGCACAGTTCACCGGTGTCGAACATAACTACGACCGTTACGCAGTGCACCATGATCGTTCGCAAATGCTTTATCCTGGTATCAGGCTAACAAACGACCTATCTCTAGATGCAGGTCCGACAGAAACAATGAATTCGCCATAAGCTTAGGCGCGTACTAACAACTTAAGGGCGAATGCCACATGCGACCTAATTAACCTAACGGAACTCAATCCCTAGGAGTATCCTGGAGCACTAGTTGACTGTAGAGCAATTCTAATGTTATTGCGTAACTACGTTTCGCGGATGATCGCTGTCTCGTGTACCATGTGTGCAACCCAATTTTCAAGTATAAAGATGGACTTTCTCTCTATGATGTAAAAAAGAATGGTCTCGGGCTTACCTACAGCCATAAATTACAAGCCATGAAACACTGGCTTAGACATTGTCTGGCAAAGTAGAAATTCTCCGAAGCGCCCCCATCCTAGCCTTGTCTTGTCACGGGGGCTAGTGGTCGCTTGTGCACGATGGCATCAACACGGGATATGGCGGATCTCGTAACCTGGTCAACAGATCGGACTTCAACCCGCCTTTTGTTCTGTTTTAATCTCACTTTAATTTCCATGCCGGGGATCCTAGCCGTTCTTTTGCTTACGTATCCTTCTGTGAAGATAATGTCCATTTATTGATCGAGGGTTATCGTTACTAATTGCTTTGGTTGCATCTTGATGGCTCACCGATAGCTATTGTAATACCTACACATTGTACCTACATTGCACGTTGGGAGGTTGTAAATTAACTTCAACGCTATGGGAGTAATATTCCTGTATAATAAAACATAATACAACACTGCACATTGGATATTGAGGTCGTATATCACTGTCCTTACATGTCAGTCTACAATAGTGTTCAAATCCCTGAGGCTCTATCCAGAGGTCGTCGCGCCCTATGCGTCATTGTAGGTCCACATTACATGACACTGCTAACACCATCAAGTCACCAACGTGGACCAGAATGACCTCAACGGTATTTACGTGTTTTAATTTTAGATGGCCATCGTTTAGCCATGAATCAGATAAAATAAAAAAAGCAACCGCTCAAGCCAACGCAACATGCACCTCATCCACAGTCGTCATACTAGATCGAGCGGCAAATATCCTGAAGTGACAGGACCAGGCGGATGATCAGCGCCGGAATATCGAGACGAGGGCCCCAAACCAGGAAATCGGCAATTATACTCCGTAGGCATCGGTGTATCCCGACAAGGCTAGATAGAGTCCACCGGTCTTTCTGTTGCACGGAATCACTGGCCAACCACATATTAATTTGAAACAATTCACAAGGATAATCAGGACATTCCGGTGAATAGAAGTGCGGAACAGAGATTACATAGTGATTAGTGGACCTTCCACAAGCTCTGGAAACTATAGCCGGCGATTATTGTTCTTTGTTGATTCGCAGACCTGATACTATCCTCGGCGGTCCGGGTGTGCCTGAGCGGATAACTATGGGGCTAGTGATAACTTGCGTCGATACCAATTTCCCTATCTTTTTTTGGCCCTTCTTCATGATAGCGACTAATAAATTTGACCAATATTGATCTATTCCCTTACTACAGAATATATACATACATAGTTATTGTACTCTGTTACTTTTACATAAAGTTTGCGGATAATAATAATACGGCGTCGGATGCAGATCGAAACAGTTATGCAGTATTCACCAGCCGGGAAAGGATTTTCCAAAGCACAGGCGCTCGAGCTCGCAGTCTGACTGGCCCAACGAGTCCCTGCGTGTACGATCAAAGTTTAGCGTGGATGTAAACTCGGATTAGACAGGATGAGAGCTGCCAATTGCAAGGTGTCGCTAGCGTGTTCAAACCTACATAGGAACAGTGCTTTTCATATTTGAATTTGGAAATATGTTATTTTTTTGGAAATGATATACTTGTGGCGAAAGGAAGAGTGAATCCAGCACTAGGTAAGATCAACTTGAAGATGTTATATATAGTGTTCAAGACCCAGTAAACCTTGCGACCTTGCAATAAAGTACACTATTTGTAATCAATGTAACATCCTAGATACTGTATCAATTGAAACAGTTCTCGGCGTCCTGACTTGCTAGACCTTTACAATCGATTACCGGTGATCGATGAATTTAATGAAAATATCCGTGCATCCGATAACAGTTACTGACTATCGAGAAAGGATAGGAAACCTGAACTGATATCGGAGTTATCTCACCGGAGAAATGCCGATGTCGCAAAAACGGAGCTATTTTAGCCTGTTTCTTCCAATTCTACCAGCGCATGAATCAAACGTGCGCGAGAGCGGTTAGATCTGATGTGATTGACCGGCTGATTAGGGCGTGCATTAGCCGTATTTATTGCAGGCACGATGACGGGGACAATTCGACTTACTTTCGCTGGATTGGATAGGAGCAGACTTCGCCGGGGCGTAGATCAAGCGATTGATTTACTACCTTCTACAAAGTAGCTAGAGGTGTTAGAGGTACCTTGCGTGGTGTTATGCAGTCAGCTTCTTTTGTATACACACAGCTCTCAGGTATGGACGCTACTTTACACCTTAAGTTTACTCCGTACTTGTTCTCAACTGCTCCAATGTCTCGAGCCGAGCAACACAAGCACAATGGTCGTCTGACTATGGAAATGCGCTCAACAGTCTGCATCCAAATCCATGCATGTCATACCTAGAGCGTCCATCCACTCCCGCAACTATCCCCCTTCCGCTACATAACCCAATAACTAATTCTATGTACTGTAGCAGTTCAGGTGGATCGCCTCGCATTGACAACACAGACAACATATAATATAAGTCTTCTACTTCGCCACAATGCACAGCCAAAATCCATATATATTCCTCGCCAAGGTCGATCTTCCACAAGATCGACCATCTACCTAGGTAGGCATTCCGTATTACTGATTTCAATGTCCAAGCCATCAAGTCTCGTATAACTACGGAGTAATGCTTTCCCAAACGCACTATTGTCGTAAACAAAGTATACTAGCATAACGGCCGCCACCAACCTACCACCCAGGATCATTGAACCGACTGGCCCAGCCAACAGTCGCACCCGACTCGGTCCCAGGCCAACCAGCGCCGAGTGACATTACACACGCACCTAGGCCTAGGTCGCATATGTAATGTAATTAATGGCGCATTGGCGATCTGGCACGGTCCATCCTGCGACCGAAGTGAGTTTTCTCATATGCAGGATATCCCGGCTAACGACATGTCGCTTTTACGATCGTCACAATTGACGTCTTCAATTACCGTGTGAGTGTCAGTGAGGTAATTCTGTGGAATTAGGTTATGAGGGTGAAATATACCCAGGTGTGCACCTCCGGTGTTTAGGAGATACTGCGTGTATTGTCAAAAATGCCCTGAGCTCTACCTAAGTATGTTTTGCATTGCAGGACTGCCCCTCCTCCTAGTTTATCGCTTGACTGGCCTCGGCTGGGATGGGGCGCGGAATTGTCTAGGCGTGGAGCTACTTCCGCTGTTTAGTCTGCCTACTCTGTGTATCGAGTACTCAACGAGGCCCTCGACTGTAGAAAACACAGCATGTTCTAGAGCCATATCTCGATGTTGGGTCTTGCGGTGGCTGAAAGAAACTCTATATACTATTCCATACCTAAAGACTATATTTCTGTTCACCATCCTAGCCATCTCAAGACAAGGTTCCAACTCCGAGCGTAATGATATTGAGCAAAAAAGTCCACAGAATTCGAATGGTATATAAGCAAGACATGGCACATGCAATTCCCGAGTCGGTCGGAGCGTAAATACAAATCTTCTTTTAAACACTGATAGTCTTGAAAACACTATAATTCGGGGGTGGTTAGCTGCGTTCCCAGGTCTCCATCGAGATACCACATACCTGAATCCACTGCTACCGGTCGCCATGAGGGTACCCGGCATCTGTGCCTGCCAGTGGAGCTCCTTGACGGACTCCATATAATGCACGAATAGCAATTGCGAAGGAATGTCCGCCATGTTGGCCGCGCGGCTCTCTTCGTCATCCAGCTCAACGGCCAGATCCCAAAGAGTGACAGTGTTGTCTGCGGAGCCAACTGCCACCACACTGTCATCCGAGGGATGCCACTCAATACTGGTGATGGGCTCCTTGTGGAAGTCGAAAGATGCGACGGGGGTAGAGGTGATCTGAGCAGAAGGCGCGGCGGCATTGGGCTTCCAGTGACGCAGATCCCAGACCGCCCACTGGCCGTCATCGGCACCGGTTGCCAAAAGGTGAGCGGTCTGGTTAGACCAGCTCATGACGTTGACGTCGGTGTTGGAGACCTGAACATCGACAGCAGGCTTGCGCGACTTAGATCGCACATCCCACACCTTAACGCTACCGTCGCTGCTTGCCGATGCAAACACGTTGCGCTCATTAGGAGACCATTGAAGTTCCTCGATCGAGGATGTGTGGCCTGTGAAAGGTCGGGTGTCGGTAACCCAGCCGCCGCCTTCGGTGCGAGTGGTAGCGTAGATCAAACCGTCGTTGTCACCGGTCAATAGTTTTCCGAGGGGCTGGAGAGGAGACCAATCCAGGGCGTAACCTTCGGTCTTGTGCATGCGCAGAGTTGAAAGAGGCTTAGAAGCCGAGGGCGGAAGAATAGTGCCGGGCACATCGAAGCTGGCAAGGTGGGCAGTGACATCGTGGATGACGACTTGGGAGTTTTCGAGCCAAGTCGCAGTAAGAGTCTGTGGGGGCTTGGAGTAATCACCCGATTGAGAGGGGGTCTGATGGGTGCGAATGCGGTTCGTCGTTGAGCCAAGTGGGATCGACTTGTGCTCGAGGATGGGCTCACCCATATCGTCGTCGTCCGAGTCGCTGTCTGACTCCTCGCCTCCCTTCTCCATTTTGCTGAGACCGCTCATCTTGAGAATCATCAATTCGTTCTCCTTGGATTTGGATCCCTCGGCTTGTGTACCAGTGACAGCATAGACCGTGGCAGGGTAGGTCTTGCGGTTGTCACCGAGCGAGTCGCGCACAATGTCGAAGGAGAGGCATGGCCAGGGAGTGCTTAGTGTGTGAAGCATATCGTAGGTGGAAGGATCGGGCGATAGTGTCTCTCCAGGCGCCAGTTTTGTCCGTCCGGGGATGAAAGTCTCCTTGTCGACATCCATAGCTTCTATAAAGTAAAAAAAAAAATGCGTCAGTGAAGCTCTTCGAGATGTATCAATGAGTGATATGTGGTAAATGCGCACCCTTCTCTTCTTCTTCGCGCTCAGCGTCTGGGCGACCATCAACACCAGCTTCAAGGATCTCATCTTCACTCTCGAACTCATCCTCGAACTCGTCTTCAAACTCCCCCGCTTCGTCCATTGGGGCCGCAGCAATTGGGCGCTCGCCAGCCTTAAGGGCTGACTGCTCATCCACAGTTTCAGCACTTCTCTTGGACATCTTGAATCCGTTGAGAAATGAATTAAATGGAGGAAGTTGAAAGAGTATATAGAGGGGTGGGCGATAAGAACTTTTTTTCCCGTAAATTTTGGCAAAAGCGTGGGAGCGGCGCTAAACCTATCGTGGATTAGCGTCAGATTCCAATTGCCCGCCTCGAGCTGAATGTACCTGATGTTCATATGTGTGTCTAGGCCTGAACTTATTTTTCAGGATTCAACTTGCCATTCATTTCCAGTCCGGTACCTGCATTTTGTTTGTTGGGTTGCCAACTCACTCCCTTGTCGCGTCCAATCCTTGTTTCTCACCTGTGTTTACTCAGGGACCAACCCTCTCCGCTTAACTCCCGCGACACAGCTTTCGGTTCCCTCAATTTTATCGATTCCTTAAAACATATTGAATCATATGCAATCTCGCTAGATTGGGCTGGAATATCAGCACTTTCTGTTATCTGTTGGTCTTAGCCCGGAGTTTCATCCTTCGTATACGCGCTGATAATCAGGGTGTGTCTTACAGGCTGCACTACTTGAAGTTAATACAGACCCCGAAGTCAAGATGGAGTTTGTTCAATCTACTTCAGAGGCTCCACTTGTGCCTGAGAGTGACGTTCCCGTCGTTCCTGCCGTTGCAGACCCCGAACAGATCGCACCCAACGATCAGACGGAACAGGTACAGGAGCCAGCGCAGATACAGGAGCAAGGACAGGAGATCCCTCCCGAGGAGCAGTCTGTGGAACAATCTGTGCCAGTCATGGTCAATGTCGAAGAGCCCGTCTCTGACCACACCTCTGGCCGTGCCGCCATCAACAATGGTTATAACAGCGACTCCAAGGCGCATTACCACTCCCGATCGAACGACTTCCATCAATCTGCCCCCGAATATGCCGCACAAGATACCGATCAGTCCCGCCAAAACTCTTCTCCAACCCTCACCCACCATCCTCTACCTGTTCCAAATTCCAGGCCTGGGTCTGGACTCTCCAGTGGTCCGGAACGCCCTGGTGCTTCTCAGCAACAACAGCAAGAAGCCAGCCAGCGACAAGCCGCACAGGCCAACAAGAATAGTGTTGTAATTAAGGTTGGCATGGTGGGAGATGCGCAGATTGGAAAGACCAGTCTCATGGTTAAATATGTTGAGGGTAGCTGGGATGAGGATTATATCCAAACGCTTGGTAGGTTGGATCTATACCCAAGTAACGGTCCCGTTGTTTCAAAGCTAATGATATCTGCAGGTGTCAACTTTATGGAGAAGACAATCTCGATCCGTAACACCGAGATTACCTTTTCGATTTGGGATCTTGGTGGTCAACGCGAGTTCGTTAATATGCTGCCACTTGTCTGTAATGACGCTGTTGCAATTCTGTTCATGTTCGATCTTACTCGCAAGAGTACATTGAACTCGATTAAGGAATGGTACCGCCAAGGACGTGGCTTCAATAAAACTGCTATTCCGTTCCTGGTGGGCACTAAATACGATCACTTTGTCAACTTCCCTCGCGAAGATCAAGAGGAGATCTCTATCCAAGCCAAACGATTTGCCAAGGCGATGAAGGCTAGTCTGATCTTCAGCAGTACCAGTCACAGCATCAACGTACAAAAGGTATCGTTGGAATGTCTTATCAGTTGCTCGTTTTGATTAACAACAGGTCACATTCGCTAATTCACCGCAGATCTTCAAGATTGTACTGGCCAAAGCCTTCGATTTGAAGTGCACTATCCCAGAGATTGAGAACGTCGGCGAGCCTCTGCTCCTTTACAAGAACGTCTAGAAACTGTCCGCTTGCCCTGACGATTATGTACATTGGGACGAAGTGATGCTGTTGATGATCGACGCTGGCCCTCTAACTCCACGGCTCTACCACTTTGTGATTTTTCTTTCCTTTCTCCAATGATGTACTTGACCTTTCTTATGTCTTGTTGGCCTTGAGCTTCTTGAAATAGCCTATGTGCTCTCTCGGATCTCAAGGCCTGATTCTTGTCTCTTTTACTTCCCATTCTCCGTGTCATTTTCTTCGGTGCATCTTGTTCCTTCATTCATCTCTGAACGTACCTAGTGTTCTTTTATCTGTCCATTTTCCAGGCCGCCTCGAGGCGTTTGGGAGTCCGAATCGTGGAGGGCGATCTGCTGGAAATACAATCCTACCCTCATTTCTTTTCCAATGTGATTCCTGTGTAAAAGTGTCTACGTAGTTGACTAAAATGTCCATATTGTCCCAGATATAGATCTGGATCCATGGTACATCCGCGACGGGGGATGTTTCTCATTGGGGGCCATCACTGGGGCTAAAATGGAAGCACCCCTCTTTATGCGAGCCTCGGGCTGTTCTTCCCTTCTGTTGACTTTCGTCGTTCTTCTCGTTCTGGTTTCAATTGTCAAAATTAGATTTTGCATTTGAGACCGTTCTTCTAGTGTTGGGGCTACTTTTGGCCCCCGCCAAGCCACCAAGAGAGGTACTTCGATTAAAAGTCGCGACAGCTGTCTGTTATTCCATCTGGTCACATATCTTTGGCTTTCCCCTCCATAAAGGCTGCACAGGAGTCATGGCCGAAGAACCGCAGCTAAATTCAATTCAGCAGCGGATCGCCGCCCTGAACCAGTCGCAACTGGCCCGCCCACCGGGAGGACCTGAACCACCGTTCCTCCGCCCAGCACCCGAACGGAGCGCGTCAGCCAACAACCCGCCTTCATATGATGCGATCGGCTCTGTGGTTGATCGATCACACATTGGAAATGAGCCTGCGGACGACAAAACTCAAAGGGCTGTCTTGCCAGCGCCTTCAATGGAAACACTTCGACCTGACGTGAAACCGAAGCCAAGAAAGCCCCCTCCGCCGGTGCCCACGCGAAAAGCAGACAGTCTGCCTCCCCCCATGCCAACTCGCCCTGCCCTACCACCACGTAGGCCAACGGATCAAAAGCGTAGGCCCTCGGTCGATTCGGCCACTTCTGATGCCTCTTACTCCACAACATCGACGGCAACAACTACGGGGCGTGGTGCATCGACAACCTCAGTGAACTCCAATGGAAATAATCGCATCAAGGCGCCTGCATGGGGCGAGACAGAACTGCCTGCCTTGCCTCCTCGGCGACCAAAGGAGGCCATCGCGGAACCGCCGCCACGGCCTACACTGAGCAGTAAGAGGAGTTTGGGAGGGTTGTCTTCTAGATTCACCTCTAAGTTCAACCTGCCGGGCTCCAAACCGCCTGTACCTTCTCTCCCCAGCCAACCCAGCCAACCTCCTCGCCCGAGCCAGCCTCCACGTCGAGAAACCGAATATGAAGCCCCCGGGCCCAAACTCCCCCCGCGCCGACCAGCTGGCGTACAGGCACAAGAGGACACGAGCGATTCAAGCGTCAGTCTGCCGATTCGGAGGACATTACCCCCGCCGCCATCAGTTGCGAAAATACAGGATGCCAGACAGTTTGGATTTGGGAATAAGAGTCCGAACCTTCCATCCCGGCCGGGCAGCACTGTCCCCAACGGATCTCCGCCACCGATCCCGCATGGCACTCGCCCTGATTTGTCTAAGATCATGGCCACAAAGCCACGCTTCGATGGCTCGACTGTCTCCGTAACCCCTCCGATCCCGGAATCTGAGGAGTGCTTAGTATGTCGTGACTTCTCGGGGCCTGATAACCATGCGGCCCGCTATCCTCGTGCGTCACTGCCCACACAAGATATGACATGGCTGGCGAACGAGTTGACTTCACCGTTCCCATCCTTGACAGACAAGGCACGGGCGATATTTACATGGTTACATCATAATGTCTTCTATGACACTGTTGCCTTTTTCAATAACTGCATTAAACCATCCACGCCGGCTAGCACTCTAGCAACTGGATTGGCAGTCTGTGAAGGCTACGCAGGGCTATTTGCAGCATTGGCAACCCATGCCGGGTTAGAGGCCGTAGTGGTCGGCGGCCACGGCAAAGGGTTCGGACACGTCTCTTTAGCACCAGGGGCATCTGTCCCCCCGTACGCAGGCAACCACGCCTGGAACGCCGTCAAGATTGACGGAGGCCGCTGGAAGCTAATCGACTCCTGCTGGGGCGCCGGCGCAATCGAGGGCGCAGGCCAGCCCTACAAGCAGCGCTTTGAGCCAGCTATGTTCTCCATGTCGAACGAAGAGTTCGGGCTCAAGCACTTCCCCGAAAATAAGCGCCACTTCTATCGCGAAGACGGCCGCCCAGACCTCACCTGGGAGCAATACGTTCTCACGGACCCAGACCGACCCAACGGCGTCGAAAGCCTAAAGGTCTACGGCGATGCGGACAAGCGGTCCATTGGCCGCAAAACATTCCAACCGCAAGGCCTGCGCATCTCAATCAGTACACCTGGCGCAATATGCTTCCAATTTGGTCTCCTTTGTCCGCACTGGACACTGTCTCGCCACAGCAATCTTCAAAGCGCCGGTCTCTTCTTACTTATGACCCATGGCCTGGACGGACGCAAGGATGATAAACTTGTCTTCACACATGTGCCAGGCTCAGGCACCGCGGGCGGTGGCGAGTTCTGGTACGTTGAGGTTCCCGATGCGCGCATGCTTGGCGCGCCTGGTCAGAAGCTGCAGTTGGCTGTTCTGACTAGCTTTGGTGACCGAAAGGATGCGAGCGGTGTTACGGCTGAGGAGTTCCAGGAGCAGGCTGGCCGCATTGGCATGGCTTGGGCTTATGTTGCCGAGTGGGAGCTGGTTCGGTAGGTTTTTACTGGCTGGCTTGACTCGTGTATAAGAGCGTTTAATATTAATGTAGCGTTCAATTTTACGATCTGACTTATTTGCAGGCTTGGTAAATCCTGTGTTCATTGAGTATATAAATGCTTGAATATCGATGGTATCAAGGCCAACGTCTCACTAAATGCATCCCAATAGACAGCGCTAATCGGTGTTACACTGGAAAGCCTGGTGACATTCTCAAATACTTGTTCGCGGACCTAACTTTTGGCTGGTCAAATGGGCAATTCTGAGTCTTGGCTGCGCCCATAAACCGCGGTAGAATCGTTCTTTAACACAACTCAGGATTCTCGGTCTCTCCTCAATTGCCATCATGAATGTAATTATCAAACGGCTTCCAGCGACTGGTACTCTTCAAGCGTTCAAAGCAGCGAGCCCTGGGATTCCTGGGGCTGCGACGGGGAGATGGTGTTGCATTGCCCACAGCATGTATCCGCGTATGCTCCCTCAATAAGTCCATTGTCTATTGGCCCGATATTTATTCGATGCTTCGTCTGTACATCAGTCTGCAAGACTTCCTTGATCAGTCTTCGCTAGCTTTTGAACAATTTCGAGAGCGTCCACGACAAGGTTGTAAACCTTCTCAAAATTGGTCCAATCTCCTTATCAAAGTATACAGCACTGAGTACTCCTGATGCCCTGATCTCGAAGAGCCATCCGTAAAGTATCTGAGGTAGATCTTCTTGTCTTCGAGAGAGGGAATATTGACATCAAGGGGCATCACCATGATCACCGATCACGGAGTCATACCATGGGTGCCCGTCTTGGGCCGGAAGCGGCCCGGAAGCCAAGTTGGTGAACTGTGCATATGTATGCATTGCATTTTGAAGGCCCATTTCCATCCTGTTGTAAGCATAGAAAGTCGCATGCAGCTGAAAGAGTTGCAAATGCTGCTTGGAGATAAGTTGCAGAGCGGAAAGAGCAAAAGGGTCATCGTTGATGCCGTCGTGCCACCCATGAAACCTAAGGAAAGGTCCATCGAGCTGGACAACGAGCGGGGGCAAACTGAGTGAACTTTGGGCGTTGCTTCCGCCGGTTCAAACGCAAGTGAAGGGAAGTGGAAAAGTTGAGTTTGTCCTCGTGGAGGTTGAGGATGAAAGTGAAAGAAAGCAGAATGCATAAAATTGGTGGTGGGAATGATAGGTGAGGTTTAAAGGATGCGCTTCATGATATAAGACTTCGATAATATAGTTTTTAATAGGTGCATGGGTAAGAACGTAGGTAATTTGTCTAATCGATTTTCTTCTACGAGCACTCAAAGACTTCGATGGGCTCTTCGCAGTCTTTAACATCTTCCTTCCTTTCAAGTCACCAATATCCCACTCGGCCACCAAAAAAGTGAGTGAAACAGCACGAATAAGCAGGAGAACGTCCGTTCCTTCTCTAACGTCGACTAACGCACGACCTCCTAAATCCTCACCTATAATTGCTCCCAACCCACAACTTCTTCCAGCCTATATGCGCCACTACTTCCCGCTCAGCAAAGGATTCGGGCTTGAGTATGACACATACAGAGATTATGTGCCTTTAACCCGGGCTAATATTGTTGTGATCTATGTGATCCGAGAAAATATCAATGAGGCAAACCTTATGGGGTCAGCATGATGAAACTCACCTTACCTCATAGTAGTCTTTATGAGGGAGGTCCGATCCAGCCTGCATCGGGCTTTTGCTAGTAGACAATCTGTTTGAATATATTCCATTCATTCCCTTTATCAAGCACATACGACCATAGGGTGTGGAAAACAGGGCTTCCCGTCCGCTCAGCCGTACTTAAGCCACATATTCAACGCAGTCAATAGTCAATGCGCCCTTAGTGCTTAAGCGGCACTCTAGGGTGAGTGTGGGTGATATGGGTGAGAAGTCTCGAGACTGGGGTGAGAGAGGTGAGAACGGGGTGACAATTCTCACCCTTAGGGTGACAGGGGCTGATTCACTCTGAATCTATGCCCGTCAAAGACATAAATACAAGCCGCGAGGCCCTTCTCTTGCTCTGCCATGATCTTATTTAAATTTCCTTGCCATTCAAACTATGTTCTCCGAAAAGAATCTCTAGAAAGCACTCTAGGAGCGTATCGCACGTGCCGTATCACGTGGATTCACACGTAAATATCAAAACGAGAAGGAAGAAGAGGATAACACTATCTGCTACCGTGAGCTAGCGCCTACTACGCTCGGCAAATACGGCTATGCAGTTGGCAATTAGGCTCTGTAAGGTTAACTCGTATTTTACCGATCTTAATCTCTGATTAGTAGCAGATAGAGGCTTTCCCGTAACGAGTCTATAGATTCGAATTTTCCTAACTCGCCTATCCTAACTCCCTAACTTTTGAAACTTTTCGTAGAGTTTTATATTACATCGCGCGACAAAGTTCCGAGCCAAAAGACGGTTTATAATATATTCACTAGCTTTATATCATAGTAGGAGCGAGACACTTCTCGGCCCCTTTCCGATAAGGTTAAGCGGGATGTTCTTAACGTAAGAGGTGTAAGATCCCGTTACGAGGGTCTTTAGTCGATATACTTGTTGAAGATGAACCAACATCCCAATTCGAGTAAAGAGTGATTAACTTTGGACTTCTGAACAGTGTCCGGGCTGTCATATACCATTCATAGAATGGAATTGTGGCATTTCCACCATATCCAAGATTGTACAGGAGATACACGCCATAGTTGTATGTATAAGCAGCACTCACGGTGGAGGAGTCGCCCGAGACGGATGCCCCCGAATCAGCGTGGAATCTCAGTGTAGTATTCACAAAGCCAACCATTTGGGCATCGACCAGGGTAACACCTCCGATGAGAGATAAGCCACTAATGGTGATGCCAATGTTAGCCTCGGGTGTAACCATGACATCTAAATCGGCGCTAGCCTGAACTGACGCCTGGAATAACGGCTCAAGTCCAGATGCCACGGGCTCAGGGTCACCAACGAGATCGTTGATCTTGCTATAATCCGTGCTGTCATCGCCTTCAGGCCAATAAACTTCTAACTTCTCAAAGGTATACTTGGCACCAACGGACATCTTGCCGCTCAGTTGTACAACACCACTGATTTGTCCATAGATGTCAAGGGTGGGCCCAACGGCTGCTATACCCTTAATTGCCAGGCCAGGGTAGGAAAGGGTTGGAATGAACTGCTTTCGCTCGGACTTGTAGTCCATACGAGCGGTGCCTTCAACTGTTAAGCCCATATACACACTCGGCTGCATGCAAAAGTATGCATATATGCCATCCAGAGACGGAGGGACCAGAGTACCGGAGAGGTAGTAGGCGTATGTGCTGTCTATACCGATTTCAGAATCCAGGTAGACGTTCAATTGGGCGTTCGCCTTTGGGCATCCCGTGGAGGCGCTGAAGAGGAGAAGACTGCTCTTCCAAAATTGGGACAGATACCCAACTCTGCTGCTCTCAACGGTGTTCATCTTATTTAGCCAGTTCTTGAAGCTACCAAACCACCTTTTTTGGAGGTTGTGAGGTTCTCGGTCACCGGCGCGCTCAAATGTAGTATTGGAGGTCATGATGTCCGCTTGTCGCTTGCGAAGAGCCTCATGCGAGGTTTTGGCCCAGTTAACCTTACCGCGCCACTCACGGTAGGATATGTGCTCGTCGCGGACCGAAGTAGTAGAGCGCTTCTTCCGGCGAGTGGCAGGAGTATCTATAACGTCTTCCCAATAATCAAGCAGGTTGGTGTAATCCACACGCATGTTGATAGCACCTGAGTCACGTTTGATTGCTTGAAAATTGTAGTCAATTTTGATCTTGTAGACAGGATTCTCATTCTCTTCCGCAATCCGCTTGACCAAATGATGCCGAGGAAGGTCGTATGAGCTATGGGCTCGCTGTATTGAAACGAGACGAGCAAATGGGCCTTCGCCAACGTGTTCTGGCAGATGGATTATCGTGTCTTTAGCACCGTCGAAGAATAAATTGTCGCATTTCAACGAGCCAGTGGGCAGTTTGCAAAAGATATGATGCGTTTCCTCGACATGATCGAAATTGGTATCTAAGCGGGTGCGGTTCGTGGTGAACAAGGAGCGTTTGGTTTTGGGAACTTCCTCGCTCCGACGAGCGAATTCATATGTCGAGGCAAATGAACTGTCAATCGAGCCTGCAGGGCCATCTAGTATCACAAATACATATGGATCATCCCTATCATCGTCGCTGGGAGAGCTCTGTTTGTTGTTGTTGCCGTATTTGTCGACGTAAGCCCATTCCACGTCGTCCCCAGTGTCTTCGTAGTAGTTATCCCAGAGATACTTGGGGTCAACCGGCCATTTCTCACTGTTTGCCTGCGGTGGGTCGCAGCAGTATGGCCAATTGGGATTTTCCCCAGCAGGAGGGGTCTAAGTAGTACAATCATAATCCGATTGCAAGCCACCGCCGTAATATGGCTCGCTAGGATCAAGCGCGGTCGTATATTGCACTTTGGTGGAGTCATAGGCAGAGGGATAGAAGAGATATTCCGATGTATGAGGTAGCGTCTCGAATGGCCAAGAGCAATTAGACGGCACATCATCACTTGGACAACAGTATGCCTGAGCGTAGAGAATCTCTAGATCGTCATCATCGTCCGAGGAGCATAAACTGCCATCTTCATCGTTAAAACGGGTGGTCATATAGGTGCTACCACTGGGGCAACTCGGCTTGTCCTGAGTGGATGCAAGCTTCTGGCATGAAGTCCACTTGCATTGATTGATTGACTCGGCGCCATCGCAGCATAAGGCGCGGTCTCCTTGGTAACATGGTTCCTCACCCGAGGCGTCAACGTATGAATCGACGTTAAGCTGGAACTGATCGCTTCCGCACTTGCCACTGCAGCCAACTTCACTGCGTACCGGGGCGCCGGTCCATTCGCAATTCTTCGGTATGGCATCTGTGGGACAGCAAATATGACGGTAGAATCCGCTATCACAAGTGTCGGTAATGTAGTATCCGAGCTTTTGTTGAGGGGCGTGTGTAGTGGCAACGGAGGAGAAACCAGTGGGACACACATAATCCGGATCGTTCTTATAGGAGCCTGAACCATCGGTACAGAATTGAGTGACATAGCAATTTTGCCCGGTGTATGCGGCTATTTGACTCGTCAACTCTTTCTTTTGGCTGGTCGAGAGATTACCTCCCTCCATAAGTGAGCCAGACAGCGCATCCTCGCCTAGGAGCGCTCCTAGAGCCCTATGCATTCCATCATCCTGATCGAGAGCCCATATCATGACACCAGAAATGCACTTCCCTGTCAGGTATCTCAGTTTGTCCTGCCACGACTGCGCATCATCGTAGGATATCTATTGATTGCCGTTATAAACATTATACTTGACCGTTGAAACTGGGTCATAGTAAGTTTAGACGTCACTAGAGCTGTTGCTGGACTCAATCTCTGAAGCCTTTTGTAAGTATTGTGAACAAAAGAGACGAAGCAGATGGGTAAATTCACCTGAATAATATAGAATTCCAGCAGCTTGTGAGCATGGTCCAGCACCTCCAACTTCAGAAAATTCGCAGTCCGCTGTATAGCAGTCTTTGTCGACCATCGTAAAGCTTCGACCGTAGAATCCAATTCCTATAACCACTTTCTTTGGATCACTGTTGTTACGCCACAACAAGTCCATCCCTACATCGATCTCCGTGAGGTTGGTATGGCCTCGCAGATAGGACCCTGTATACTTGTTATCCTGGTCCCACATACCGTGTAGATCGTAACTTATCATGTTAAAGAACGAGATGTACTTTTGCATCGATGCGAGGCTGAAATTTTGCATGTACCAGTAGCTGGATGGAAGAGTGCAGGTGATCTCCTAGCCGGGATTCACAGCATCGAAAGCCTCTCTCATTTCAGCGAGCAATATAACGAAGTTGTCCGTATCGTCAGCAGTGCCACCGCGATCTGTTGCTGCTGGATATTCCCAGTTTGTGGAGTCCCCCATGTAAGAACACTGAACACAGAGAAAAAGGCAATTGCAGTGGGAAGCTCACCTATTTCCAACACCGTCCAGACCATACTTTTGCAAGTACGACATGAGAGAGCTAATGAAAGTTTGCCGATTCACATATGAACTTGCCATTGTTGAGAAATAAGTTGACGAAGGTGGATCGTTAAAATTCCAGCCCCTAATGGCGACGTTGACTCTTAACCCAGCATAAGTTGTTTTGAGCCGAATCACTCGGGTCACAATGTCACCGTACTCATCAATCATTTTCCAATCGTCTCCAAATTGGACAAATGCCAAGTTGATGTGAGTAAGAGCACCGGCAGGGATACTCTCCGATTGTAGAGTGCCATATGGTCGGCTAAATTGAAACAACTCGTAATAGGCAACCACTCTTTCAAGTGAGCTGCTATTGCTAGAGCTCGTACATGATGGCTCACTAATATGGTAGAAGGAAGCGAATTAGTAACTGATTTTGTTAACGGCATTGGACATATATCCATGAATATATTTTTGAAATATTAGAACAGACAACTCACTCCACCAATTCGCAGCCGTTCTGGCAACCAGCACCGCAGAAGTCACTTGTTGAGCCACAGAAGCCAAATTCGCTACAGCAAACACTAAGAGGGCAACTGGTGAAATTTCCGTATTTGCCACACTCGGCCTTTGCATTATAGTTGTTTAGACAGCCATCGCCGCAATGGTCATCGTCAAAGCCGCAGCTATGAAACAATATCAGTATGATTGGCCATTATGTGATTGAAAGCTGGGTGTAGGTGTATTATCTTACCTTCCAAATTGACTGTAGCATCCCTCCAAGCAAGGGTTTAGTTCCGAACAAGTGGCACCTTGCTGCGCTTTCGCAAAAAGAATGATTGAGTAAATCAATAACAAAAGAGTGTGTGACCTGAGGAACCTCATCATGCTATAATCCGTCTCGTGAGAGCTGTAGGACTCGGCGAAGTTCGATATCTTAGCTACTTGTAGAATTAATGAGAGGATCGACACATCACCTTCGTGGACCAAAGGACTATGAAGACGATTTATGTCACACACACACGGATTTCTTTTATCTAGCTTTGCGCTTTCGCAACTCGAGTCCGGTGCATCCTCGGTTGCAGTTGGGGCACGGTACGAGCGCTAGTGACTAGCTTCCAATTGATCTTATAACAACCACTACCTATAATAGGAACTCGGAGAACATCCTAGCGTGTTTCAAAGATTTAGTCTGGTACCTAGTTTGGGCACTGTACGAGCGCTAGTGACTAGCTTCCACTTGGTCTTATAAAAATCACTACCTATGTAAGGAACTCGGAGAACATTCTAGCGTGTTTCAAAGATTTAGTTCAGTACCTAGGTATGACAACAGAAAATCAGGGGCCAGATTCGATATTCAAGATAAGGAGTTGATATATGAGTGGATTTTACACACATTCCTTAGTGCAAACGCATACACTGAGCTAAAATAGTTGTATTTGAGGCTATGGTACTCCACCGAGGCAAAAGTCGCTACCCGGAACTTTCTCCATTATTCTCGTAGGGGGGACCTAGGGGCGCACCCCATTCATAGGATTGGCCAATGTGAGCATTGGCCCAACACGAAAATTCGTTCAGCATAGCATCGGAAACATTGGCAATGTCCGATGCATCCTCTAGCGGCTCGCGAGAGTAACGGATTGCCCGTCCACACTGGTCGAACCACAGCACAAGAACAGTTCCTGCGTCGGAGCCTTCGGAAGCAAGGGTCGTAGCATCAACGATATGGATGCGTCCTGCGACTAGTCGCATGTGGTAGTCTGAATAAAATTCCGACCACGGATTTTCATCCTCCTCCGGGTCGTAGCCGCTTTCTTCCGCAGCCTGAGGGTCAAGGCTTGCGGCCTCGATTCCATCTAGTAGGGCCTCTTGGACATACTCTTCGTATTCTTCGGTAGGGCAAGTACAGTCGAGCAGCTGTGGCAGACGAAGAAAAATCTTCTCCCAGTTGGAATTGAAGTTATACAAGGATGAATCGTTGCAAATTGCAGGCCGACCGAACATGCCTTCAATGTGACGTTGAACCTCAGCCCAAGAGTCCTCGGAGAAAGGCTCATAGCAGGTTCGGAGCCAACACGTTCCGTCCACCAACTGGCGCTCAAAGCTCTGTTGGCGAACGCGGTTCAATAGCTCTTGACTGTGGGATGGAAGTCCCTGTACAGACCTACCCTTTAGTCTTCGCTGCTGCTCCCGATATGGCTATTCCGATGGGTTAGCTTTCCCGATGGAGTCACAACGGGCCAAAATCAAAATACCTGACGGCCACGGACTCCGAGTGTCACGTATTTAGCGAGAATTTCTTCACGTTGGGCATCAATAGATAGCGACGAGTCTTCCTGCCATTGCTCCTTGGATGTTGTTAGAGGATGCCTATACCTTAGAGCGCTGACCATATAGATTTACCAGGAGGAACAAATCAGCCTGCCAGGCTCGGAACGCAGACATATTGCAAAATAGCCTCACCACGGATGATAGAGGGACAGAATGCGAGTGAAACGAGAGATTTTCGGTACTTAAGATCGGATAATCTCTTGGCAGAGGCTTGAGTCGGGGGCCAAGCGATGCCGGGTGGAGAATGTCTCAGAGCACCCGCTTACCCGTGGGGCATCTGCAACGGGGAAGATGATGATCTATTCCTCAACTAAGATATGCTAGCTAAAAGGGGCCAATCTGTCATGTGACATCCGTCACGTGTGACAGTTGCCGGGCCCGAATAATGGTATCGTCCCGATACCAGGATTGATAATAATAAGTATGAAACCCTCGATTCGAGGGTGTGAATATGAAATAGACCGAAATGAAAATGCTTACCAAATTGGCAAATGAAACTATTCTTCCACGCCGTTCTCTTCTTCGCCATTTTCTTCTTCGCTGCTTTCTGTCTCTGCCTTAGAGTTGTTATGTTGGTTATCGGACTTGTATTCGCCTTCTAAGTCGTCATCAGGTAGGTCGGTGATATCCTGGATATCCCTAAGGCTGTTAGTGTCTGACTTCTGTAATTCGAAGTTCGGGTTAAGCACCACGTCGACGTATTAAGCTTTTGTAATTGTTAACATTCTGCGGGTCTGCTTGGGTTGCTTATAGATTTCCTCTTCGAGCCATGTAATCCTTTTCTTGATTTTGTCGTTTCGCTCCTCGATGACCCTCCTTGCCTGGTCCCTAATAGTCCGAAGTTTATCGGCTTTACTGATGATTTCGGATATATCACCGTAACGAGGGGCTGTAGCTTGTTATTAGCCTTTAGCTGTGTACTGACCTAGAGAATCTAGTCTACGATTTTGTTTGCGTCCTAGTCCTTTAGAATAAATGACTAAAGGGTGCTATTGTAAGAAGATTACCAGGTCAGGGGTGATCAGCCTGTCAATCCGGTAAGATACGATGATGGATCGGTAATGAATAGGTGGAGGAGCGTCAACGATATAGTATTCTTGCACAGAGACTAATTCTTGTCCCCCAGATAGGGGCCAGGGAGTTATCCCCCTTTTATGCCTCGTTTGGACGAAGCTCCCAGGGGCACATTATCTCTGTCGGTATCACTTATTGCGATTCCATCTTCGTTGGTGACACTACGTCCGAATCCTTTTCGTAGACGGAACATTCCCGTTACATGATCGGATCCATTACTCCTCATCCTGCATAGCCTCGTTAAAACCAACCAGGCAAAACCCTGATGGGAAAAGGCCAAAGGTTGGAAAGAGTGCTTGGCAGTCTTAGTGATCTGTCTCCCATTGTATGGTCCCAAAGACCATTACAGCTATCTTGTCCGCTAGGTAATTCCTTTCCAGCTAGAGCAAACGAGGGGGCACTCTTAAGCTTAGCTATTCTCTCCGTGATAGCGTCGACATCTATATCAACTGGTTCTTTGATGCTAGCTTCTATCTTGCGTTTCTTAAAGTTGCTAGTATTGGGATTGATAATATCCGAGACACCCTAGAAGGTCTAACCTAGAAGGGTGTGGTTTAAAGGACTAAGAATTCCTCGAATAACCTCCTCGTCGTGTACGTTAAGGTCGTAGTTCTTTACGATGTAGTTATTAGTCCCGTTGTAAAGTTCGATAATCTTTTCCTGTCTAAGATTTAGGTTAAACTCGCTGATTAGGCGGGGAGTGTGAAGGCTACAGCTGAATTGATTCAATTAGGCGGTGCCTGCATGCTGTTTATCTAAATCTTAGAGAACCGTAAACAAGGGAGCGGTCAACTGCTGTATAGTGTTCCCTAGGGCGGTCAGGCTACCCGTTCGGCAGTATCGGGTGCGGTGTCTGCACGGGCAAAGCCCGAGCCTCAACGTGGCCCTGGCCCGTTACATCTCTCGGCCAAACGATAGCGCGGAGCTTTATTATATAGTTCTGCTGTACTAGTTTATACACTATACGATCTTCTAGCTTAGTAAAATAAGGCGGGTGATTAAATTGTCCTCGTTCTCCGATTAGGGGTACCGTCTAAAGAGCGGCGCTGTCTATAATGGTTTCTTGATTGTTTATTGTCATCTGTTGCACTAGTGCGGGTGTCTAGAAGGTTAGGTATTTAATAGTTACGCGCCTATCGATAGCCGTGTTCGCTTAGTAGGCGTATAACACCTCTGTAACCTTCCTAATATCTAGTGTGGGGCATAAACTATCGGATCCTATGTCAGGACCCAAGTACTAAGCAGGTCTGACGATATATATCTCGCAGTCTGTGTGAGACTGCGAGATGGCCAGTTCGCACCTGCGAACTAGACCCAGGGCTGAGACCCGCAATGCGAGGGCTCATGACCTCACATGACCCCACATTTGTATATAAACAGTTCAGAGGCTGGAGTCTTGGACTCCAGCGATTAGTTCAGCATTGAACCTGTCTACTGCTTTCTCCATTCTATTGCCCGAATCCACCTAAGTCCCAAGACCCTCGTAACGGGGTCTTACATCCTAATAGTTCTAGTTTATTAATAGCCCTCCTTACTTCTTTAGTAGTAGGCTCTAAGTTGTTAGATTTCGTAATCTTTAAGTTCTGCGATTTGTCCGATGTTTTCTTTAGTTTATTCTCGGCCTTCTTAGCCTTAGTAGGCTTCTTTAGAGGCCTTATTTTCACCTTACTTGTGAAATATAGTGAAAGTTAGAACTCGGCTCTCGGTGTTAGTAAAGACGAGGGATCAAGCTTAATAATAAGTAACGAATAAAGATAAATATAGAAAATATTGATAATAGATAGTGAATAAGAGAGAAAGAAGAGGTATAGAAGAAGTATAGTAAAGAAAGAGAGTGTCACGAAGAATTCAGGATCATTGATCCTGAACCGATTCCGCCGTGTTCCACCGCCTTTCGTAGTTCGTGTTTTACATTGTTTGATTGGAGGCCTCAGGCATCACTACCTTAATTGTTTCAGCGTGTTGTTTCTTTCTTCTTCTTTCTTTCTTTCTTTCTTTCTTTCCCCATGTTTAGTATTCTAGTTGAATGCACTCTTTTTCATCAAGACTTGGCTCGTAACAGGTCGTAACAAAATAACATTCTTTTTTATCCCGTAGGCTGTCTCGAGATGGCTCGAGTCATCTATACTGCTGTCGCATCCCACGTTGTTCTCAGCTTTATGTAGCTCCTCATGATGTTGGTTGTTTCTGATATAAGAGAGGATATGAGCTGCACAGACGACGCGTGCAATTCGTTCTTTATGCGGATGGGTTGGCGTTCTTGCGTCAAGATTTAATGTCTACCTACTTTAGTTTCTTAGAATTGCGGTGTTAAGCGCTAATATTGCGTGTCAATGCATTTATCCTCTACATACAACCATAGGGTGTGGAAAACAGGGCTTCCCGTTCGCTCAGCCGTACTTAAGCCACACGCCGGTGAGTTAGTAGTTGGGTGGGTGACCACCAGCGAATCCTCACTGTTGTATGTATTTTGTTTTGCCATTCAGGTTGACGTAACAGCAGAATGTTATTTGCACGCTGGAAGGAATTACTTAGTGTATACAAGTCCAAATCTTGTTGCTGGCTCGAAAATTCTACTAGCCGACGTCAAGAATGCAAACACACGCAATATCAAGCAATGTACGGGTAGAACGAGACAATGAAAACTGATGATGGGTTTGGAAAACCCTCTGCGCTTTTCGAGCATCCAAGCTCTTGTCCTAGATACAGTTCATTTGCTCCCTTAAGTCAACTTCAATTTGCCTCCGAAGTGTAGTATCACCCACGCATAGGTCCAGTGCAGTACGCAGCCCCTGAAACAAGGAACTCAGTACAAGCTACAAACTCCAAAGGAGGATTGACCGCCAAAAACAGACTGTTCGTTATCTTGTCTTGCACACAAATCAGGGTGCAAGATTCCCCCGCCGCCATTTTCCACAATGTTCCGTAATTTCAGCTGCCACCGTCGCATTTGTGGGGGAGAAACAACAAATATATCGTATCCAGAACTCTCTGTGGCCCATGGGCTGTGAAACGTTTCGACTGGATATGTGGTGTTGAAGTCTCCGAACCGAGGAGCGAGGAACAATACGTTTCCGTAGGCCCAAGCGGTGCTTTGAAGATTGGTGCAGTATATGTCAACACAGGTATTGAATTGAAGAAGAGAAGTAACCAGCTTTGTGATGTTATCCAAAAGTATTTCCGCATTTGTTTCTTCGGTGCTGCGGCATATGTCATTTGACTTAAGAACATACATGTATGAGACTCGCATGAGAGTGGAAGACACAACTTGTTCCCAGCAACGACATAACCACAATCTCGGATGAGATCTTGATTGCTCATGTAAAGAGCTGCAGATGAGAGGGAATAGTATAGGGCAATGGATGTGCAAGTATCGCCGCTTTTCGTTGTATAGGTGTTGTTGACGGGGCAAAGCGAATCGTCTTCAGGCTCGGTGATAGCAAGATCTTCTGAAATCGTGGTGTTAGAAGTAAACCTACAATTGTCGATCACAGTTACAAGATTGTACTTGTAACGCTGGTTGTAATGAATAGGGACTTGATTGCATCATTTGCAGCTTGGTCTTGTAGCAGTAGGAGCACATCTCATCTATTGGCATGAGCTCGACGCTCGAAACGACGGTAGATTTGCTGATGACATCTGATGCAAAGTTGATAGGGAATGGGACATGTCTCGCGAATAGAAGTTTTACCTTTACAATACTTATTCGTCGGATCCTTTAAGCACGTCTCATTCAAGCCGGTCCACATAGTTCCACCCAGAATTGTGTCGCGAATCAAAGCGCTGAGTCAGATTCAGCTATCTCGCAACCCTAGCTTCGGACTCTGAACTTTTTTGCTGACGCTTACATAGAAATCGTCCCGGCCTGAGAGCTAACCAATGACTGCCTATCTGCCTCATACCACTTCATGCAGGCTTCTGCCGCTAACGTGCCATGCTGCTAAGCCTCAGCTGCGATTTCATCGCTTGGCGACCATGTGGCGATCGTCAGGGACGGAAGGAAGCTCTAGCTAACTAGATTGGGAGTTGAATTTTCTTTGCTCAGCCATTTTCATGATGGGATTCCCGGATGTGCTGGCTCGGCTAACATGAATGTCCACCTGTCCTCGTGTCAGGTATAAAAGCCCCCTCGAGGGACAGCCTGTTGGCTCGAATCCCAACCATGCATTCCCTCTTCACTGTCGAAAACCCCTTGTTCACTTAGTGGGATACTCATTATCTCTACGAAATCTCTTGTGCTTCTTGGTCTGATAAGTACGGCCTTTGGATTGGCAACAAGTAGCGGTCATTCCAACCTTCCGTCGTGTCGTGCTCTCTCTGGGGACGCTGCATGGTTCAAATCTCCATCGGGGAAAATTCCTTGTCCGCGTACGGAACAATGCCTGGTGCAATCCTCACCGAGATCAATCGATTGCTCAAGCCATTTTTGGCCGACCTAGCTCACCGCAATATCGCTCCTTACAATACGCCACAAGTCTCACCCAACTACTATACCCACTTTTACGCCTACCTGGGTCCAGCCCCCTACGGCTACGATGCTTTCTATCCCTTCACTAACAGCCGTATCGTCCCCCGATCACTTGTGACAAACTCTACCGCAAATGCTGTGGTCACAGACCCTTTTCGCAATGTTACTCTTGTGGAAGCCTTCTCTCCCTTCTACTACGATAGTTTCACTGTCGCTACCCAATCCCATCCGGATAACTTGTTGCATCCCGCGTGGCGCGATGGAATGCTTCTTTGTGCTCCTGCGGAGAGCTGGGACTGGAAGGCGACGCCAGAGGAAATGACGGCGCGGGATGAGTATGCTGCTAAAACGCTGCAGCCGATGATGGATAAGGCGACACTGGGTGGTATGGTCTATCTGAATGAAGCCAATCATATGTACGCAGATTGGAAGGAGACCTTCTACGGAAATAAGTACGAGAGACTGCTGAGTGTCAAGAACAAGTACGGCCCACAGCAGTTATTGTATATGAAGACTGGAGTGGGAAGTGACCGGTGGGATGAAGACGGAAATGGGCGCTTATGTAGACATTGATTGTACCTTAGAGTCATACATTCTGGTCTATCGATGGATTGGGTAGGCAATGCGATGGGAACAAGGGTTGACTATTCGCACGGGAAAATGTGAACATAGTGGAATGCAATACATAGATCACAAACTCACGCCGCCATATCGATAGCCTCCTGGGCCTCCAATAGCTGCAGATAAACACCCGCAACATTCCACCGTACATCAATACTCATGAACCCCTCACGCAAGCTCCTCACCACATCAAGGCCATGCGGTGATTTACTGCTAGCCCGCATATGGGCTCCACAGATGCGATAGGCAAAATACAGACCCCACGGGGACATATCCTCTGGATCCCGACCTAAGAAGCATTGTCGCTCGATCAGATTTGCACTGATACGCTCCGTGATTTGTTGAAGGATGACCTTCGCTCGGCCTGAACGAGGGGTGTCGATGTCTTGAACTGCATCGGACGATAACCAAGGTGTGTATAGGGCGACTAGGGCACTAAATATGGTGTAAACGCCTGTACAAGATAAGGATGATAATTGTATTACTAGCCTGTACACGAAAGTGATTTGATCATAGTCCGGGCAGTCAATATTCAATGCAGCAGCTAGCATTGACTGCAGGGTACGATCGAGCTGTATCCAAACATCATCTTCGTGGGTAAATTCGGTTGAGAGGTGATGAAGTACTTGGCCCAATAGCCTAGCGGCTTGACAAAGCAAAGCAAATTTACTCATATGTCCCGTCAATGGGGACGAGAGAGTCGAGAACCTATCAGGTTCCACGGTCTAATGTAAGATCAGCAGCTGATAAACAAAGATCACGAACTGATATACCCCCTGGTCCCATGCAGCATCATCTGCCGGTAAAAAATCATCCAATTTTGGATCTGCAGTTGCAAAGGGCCGTCCCGGACAGCCGATGCTCACAAAGCTTTGTGCTGTTAGTATTCAAAATAAAGGACACACGGTGGACAGCGACGAACCGGTCTAAAATGACAATAGCCCACCAGATTCTCCGTCGCTCCTCAACCTCCACCAAAGTAAGCACTCTCCGACTCGGCACCGTACGACTGACATTGATACCCAAGGCATGGGCATACCTCGCACAGGTCCCGATCGACAAGAATGCAGCAGGGTAGATCCCGTGTCCTAGCTCATAAAGAGCAATAAGAACTCCAGCTTGCAGCACTAAAATAGAGAAACACCCTTCCAATCTTAGATAAAAATGTTTAATTGCGTTATACACGACTGTGCGAGGACTACGAGAACCAGCCGGCGGGAAGGTGGTGATGAGCTTCAGTGCCAATAAAAGAAGAGCAACATCGGGTCGCGAATGGAATGAGGGCTGCAGGTACAAGTCGTAAAAACGCTTTTTCGAGATAAAGGGCATCCATTGATGAATATGCTTGAAAAACCGCGTCGCCGTGAGCTGGATTTCATCCCAATCACCTAGTAGTTGTAGAATACACTGCGGGACAGTCCCTGTCGCAGGTGAAGTCTCCACTAAGCCGTGCTGTAGCAGAGTCGGGTCAAGAAACAAGATGGTCGGAAAGTCAATAGTCCGAACATCTGCCTGCTCGTCCAGAGGGGAGGGGTACCATCCTCGCTCCGGGCTTGAAGTGGTGGCCGAGTGACTAAGCGCATCTGGTCTCCGATATTCGCAATTTCGATTACGCCTGCGTTGGCCCGCGTTAGCTCTGCTGCTATAACGTAATCATTCGTGCTTACTTGACACAGAGGGAGCATATGGGGATTGCCTTGTCGCATTTCCTCTTGCGAGACCTGCAGGATTGGCAGGACTGGGGGGCTAGGTCGAGGCTGGGCTCATGACTAGGGGTCTGCATGGTGAAGTTGGAAGGTGGACAGAGTTCGGTTTATGGCGCGCTTTGACGGCCGCAGCAAGTGGAGACTAAGTGGGGAAAGATGACCGCAAAATGCGGGATGTGGATGACAGCCGGATATGAGGCGGAAACGACTGGATAATTTGCGGACGCATCTGCGGCCGCAAAGGATGACAAACCGCGCACATCGGCCATGGACGGAGAAACTGGAGGCCGAACTATACAGAGCATGGACTCACATAAGTAGCCATAATTAGCGATTCATTCAAGTCATTATACCTTGATATTTATCTGAAAGTCTTCTCCTCTGATTCTCAATATGGGCTCGTCAAGCCCCTACGCTGCCGCGCATCTCGATCCTCAAGGCGCCGGAGATGCACGACCAACCGCCCTTCAGATCATCAAAGATGAGGGTGCTGAAGAAAAGCTGGCCGGCAAGGTTATTGTAATCACTGGAGCCACATCAGGCATTGGTCTCGAGACAGCTCGTGCCTTGAAGGCCACCGGGGCCACTCTGTTCCTCACAGCCCGCAACCGATCTAAGGCCGAGAAGAACCTCGCCGGGATCCTCGAAACCGACCGAGTCTCACTAATTGATTTGGATCTGGACTCCTTTGCGAGTATTCTTGCCGGAGCCAAAGAAATTCTCGTTGCGTCCAAGGGCCAGGTCAACATTCTTATCAACGGTGCGGGTGTCATGGGCATCCAGAACCGCACGCTCACCGAAGATGGCATTGAGGCGCAATTCTCTGGCAACTATGTGGGATCCTTCCTCCTCTTCCAGCTTCTGAAGGAAGCTTTGCTAGCCAGTGTGACTCCCGAGCTCAATTCACGAGTCGTGGTCGTGGCCTCGTCTGCCCACCGAGCTGGCAGTCTTCCAAGTAGCGACAACTACAACTTCGAAAAGAGCGAATATAATCACGAAACTGCGTATAACAACGCTAAGCTTGCTGCGGTATATTTGGCCAACTCCATTGAGCGGCTATATGGTGCCCAGGGACTACATGCTACCAGTCTCCACCCCGGCGCGATCAACACTGATATATCCCGCAACATGCCTCCGCAGTTCTTGGAGGCGATCATGACCAACCCCCGCATTCTGAAGATCTTGAAGTCGCCCCAGCAGGGAGCGGCTACGACGGTGTGGGCGGCTGTGAGCAGGGAGTGGGAGGCAAAGGGTGGCAAGTATCTCGAGGACTGCAAGGAAGCGGACCGTGGTGAAGACGATGGCCAAACCTTTGGTACCGGATGGGTGAAGCAAACATATAACCCTGAGGAGGAGGATCGTCTCTGGAAGGATTCTCTTGAGATAATCGGACTGGAGTGAAGTGATCATTTTCACACGTTGATAGATCCTATTATTACAGCGCTCTAGAGAGCTAGTATAGCAATTTGATCTGTGCAAACTGGGCTTGACTTCCAGTATTGCGATATCTTCTTCTTTCGTTTAAGCAATGCTTCGTCCTTTATGTTGGCTATGTGCCATGACTCTCGGCGTAAATAGCCTGTTCTTATCATTGGTAGCTGTCGACCACACTTACGGCAGCCAATAGTTCCATCAAGTTATAACTAGACATCCCTACACTTGATGTATTCCGCATGCGAGCGGTCCACCCAGCCTAGGTTTGGGTTTTACTGGGTCGTGCAGAAGTCTAATCAAGATTAAGCAATTCTTGAGGATATCAATCAAACAAATAACTAGCATGCCACACTTTGATTCATGCTATAATTGATAAGTAGTGCTATTTCATTTCATATGTGATTGTGCTTATAGGAGCGGGTCGTGTTCTTTTTATCGTTCAGGGCTAATGCGCATAACGCGCGCGTCTTTCCAGTTCAATTCAATTTTTGTACAACATTAAACTATATGTAGATTACCGTGCTTGGAGATACTATAGGGTCAAAACAAAAACTTGTGATCGGGCTAAAGTTGTAAATTTCTAGAAACTTACCAAAGTGTGGAGTAGATATTGCGCTTTTCTTTGGTCCGTTCGGTCTTGGCTGTCATAGTGTCCGACAAACGAACACCTTCGGCATCAGGTGGAAGAGCGAACCGAGGAATCGATTTATTAGATGGTAGGTTGCAGAATGCTTGAACCACCTCATAGCAGTCAGTGCCATCACATATATGATGTGTTATTCCAAAACAGAGCAAAGTAGCATCCGAAAGGATAGTGACTCGAAGTCTGAAATTTGTATCAGAGTTGGAACAGACATCGAATATGAATTTCTCATCTATCTCAGACGGCTGCTGGCTTTGTAGGATAGCCGGTCCATCCTTATGTTCCGAATTGAGTGGGAGACAAAGTCGACAGTAGAAGCGCAAGTGAATGACCATGGCTTCGTCTAAAGAAATGTCAGCAAAGTATGGTGAGAAACATGGACAAATCTACTTACGCTTTTCAGCAATATTCCACCAAGAATTGGCCATGCTGCAACCAACTCGGCAGCTTTCTCGCCCAAGATACCTGAATCGAGTACACAATCCACAAGTAGTCCCACATATATGGTACTGTAGTTTGTCAAAGAGTTGGCACTCCTACAAATATATGCCGGAGAGTCCAAATTCACGGTTGCCATTTTCATTCATGACAGTGAGTGGGGGAAATAATAAAGGGGGCTAATTTTGATTCCTTCGACTTACCTGTGTGCATCCGTTAGTGCGTAACCAAGACACATATATGCCCTAAACGCCAACCCGCAAAAACACCCGATTAGCCTTGAGCAATTTCATGAGTTCAAAGACTTCTTTAATCTACTATATCTTTGATGTAGCTTTTCAATGGTGTTGCGGGACTGTTTACAGATCTAGCTCTATATAATTCAAAATTCACATACAGCAGAATGATCCATTTTCAACTTTGTTTGTTCTAATTCTAACGACTACCCAGAGGCACTAATTAGTTTCACTCGATTTATCAGAAAGCGTCTTTTCACTAAAGATGTCCGGGTGAATGCTATCTGCCCTGTCGTGGTAAATCACCACTCCTTAGCGACCAAACTCTGTCCTTTTTCCAGCAGAGGTGCCCATACCGATCGAACATGTGACTAGTGTAGCTTTGCATGTGCTCTTTGGGTCTGAAATGGTAGACGCGGAAGGAATGCGATTATCTGGGGACGACATTCATTCCCAGAGTATCCACATTACAGCGAAAACCCACAATTTCATTAACAAACCTAAGATTCATGACCAAGGAACGCAAATTACCTGAAATGCAATGATGGGGGATAATTAAAAATAAGTACATGAGTCCGTACTTTTTGGCATTTCTGCTCACAATGCTCTCTCCCATAGCTCGGGTTCTTCCTCTTCCATAGCATCTCTCTTATTATAGTGAATACATCCCGGTATTTTCATGCTCTCACTCTCTATGGTTCCTGGGTAACTCCTGAAGACTTAATACATTGTATAGCTTATTAATATAAAGGGAACGTCTTAAGAGATGACTAGATGTATACATATGTGTGATTACTTGCAAGGGTTAACCTGCAACGCCCTAACGGTCCCTCGTTAAAGCAAATGTAGCCTTCTCATCATTAAGTAAACTAGGGTTAATTCTATGCTCAATATCACTTATGCCAATGGGCCATAGAAGGCGAAGACCACTTAGCGATCGTAGGCGTCATAGCTATACGTCATGTAGAGCAGTACTTTCGATGGAAGTTTTGCCGCCGATTCTGACTATCATTGTTTAGATCTAAAACAATAGAGTCGATAGTTGCACTTTAGACCTTGTAGTCGGTGAGACAAAATGCTAGAAAAATAGGAATATGTTTCCGTCGGACTAGAAAGCCCTTCATAGTGATGGACATTTCGAGCGGAAAAATTGGCAAAACACCACCATCGAAGCGGATCTTCTTTAGTCGTGTGCGAGCTGGTTTGAAAAGAAGATAGAGGGGCGGCCTGGTACAACAAATATTCTGATCGTCTGACTTAACGAATTTCGCCAATCGCGCGGGGCTAAATTTAGAATGGTAATGTCTGATATAAACATAGTGTTGACTTACCTTTTGGATTCACTACAACACCTATAGCTAGTAAAAATCTGCGTAATATATCCTCGGCCTGAGGCATTTGATCGTCGAGGATGCATTCCCCTGGATATAATTCTAGATCATTTTGCCGTCCTGTTCTGTGTCGTTCCTCGGAATTTTTTATATGGCTCAGCCTTAGACTGGAAGAAATTGATGGAAATCACCTATAAGAATCACTACGAGTAACTCTCTGAAAAGATCGCTTAAAGATCTCTTAAAGATCGAGCGATCTTATGATATGTATTGATGATAATCAATACGGCGAGATCAACTATGCTTAGTTCGTCTATAATCATAACGGTTTTACGAGACCATAGTCTGAGAACCCTAGCACTAACACCCCCTCATCTTTAGTAGTCGAGCGAAATTCTAAGGGAAGTATAATACGCGCTACCTCTAACAACATCCGTAGCTGTCCCCGTGGGTGCTATAACGATGACCTCTTCCTTGTGGTGGATCAGATCTATTGCGGCGACAACCGCTTTAATAAGTTGGCTTTTACCCACCCAGCCTTCGCCTCCTACGTATAGGAGAGTCAGACTCTGCAGAAAAGAGTCATATGTGCTATTGGTATAGTTAAGGAGGTCGGACATAACCTTTCCTACGAAAAGACGTTTTTTTTTCATCTAGTGGAATATCTTAGCGCACTAGTGACGTTAGTGAGGCATTTATAGGATTCTGACTAACTCAGAACGACGGTTTTATGAACCAGTCAACAGGTCTGATTCAGTTAAGATGCTAGGTTGACCTCCTTAGTTTGGAAAACGATGCACTTGAGTTGAATTGAAACATGACAGCTTTGTCTTGGTGCAGAGGAAATTCTTTCTGTAACCTCATGAACCATCTAGAGGGAGAGGCAGCTCTCAGACTGGTAATTTTAGGATACACACAAATGCCCCGTGGAACTCGGTAAATTTACGGAGTTAAGAGAGTGATTACTTGGATATTAGGGTCCGTGCAACAACAAGGGTGAAAAAGCAACGGTAGGCTTGCACCACCCATGTCAGTGGCTTGAGCGCGATCAAAGCAAGGTGGAAAGTTTAAGGCACCAAAATGAGAGATCGTCCACGCCAAGTATCAGGTTATAAAACGCAGTCGAAAAATTGGAGCCGAATTATCTGGGGAATTGATCCCGGTGAGCGCAATGGGTTGGTAACCCCAGGCCCTCCGCATCTTTTCCCACGGACGCGGGGAATGTCACATTGGTCAGACATCAAACCACGAAAATGGAAATTGGAAGATACAAAGTCGTATTATCTGTCGCATCGTAAAGAACGGACATGCGACCCACACTAGTTAAATTACCAGTGACAAAAACGCGAAGTCTCAAAGCCTGAAACACAGAAATTAACTTTCCAGCGTAACGCGAAGCGAACCAAACATACAAGGCAGAAGCCTGCAGTAAAATGAAAATACAAAAAAAAAGCATCGGCCAACGCCGTCCCTTAGAAAACACACCGTCTGGAAAGGGCCGAGTCGCGCAACCCGAGTCCACTTCGGCGTGTGCCAGCCACTGAAGTTTGAGAAGCCGTATACCGTCCCGTTCTGGGAAAATGGGCCGTAGTCGGGGCCCCGGACTAGTACGACATGCTCGGGTCACCGGTTGGAATCTTCATTTTCATTCGTTTCCTTTCACGCGATGTGGGCACTCCGGTTAAATTGCATAGGCAGCTAGTCCGGAGTAGTAGTCGGCAATACAACCAAATTACCCTGTTTTCCATCAGGGCTCGGGAGATAGGGAGCCGAGACCTGTATCTTTACCACAGGGAATATTATTAGTGTCTCCAAAATTTTTATTGTGGGTTCGACCTGGGGATTATGGCCGGAAAAAAGTTTGCGTTCACATGGACCCCCCTTGAATTGCAGGAACCACAATTTTTCTCCAGACTTTTATCTCTCTCCATCTCTACTTCGATCTATGTTGAAACCGAAGTAAACACTCACAAGAAATGCCCAGAAACGCCACTGCCGTCCCGGCTACAGGGGAGTCAGCCGAGTTTTCTCACCACCCGAACCCGACTTCAGGCCGGGTTAGGGAGGCCTAATACCACGCTTGACCTCCTTCAGCCTAGAACTGTCACCCTCGTGGCTGATTCCCCGGATCCCATGAGCCCATCCCGGGGAGTCGACCAATCACCGCTCACCAGGTGGGTATGCTTAAGTTGATATCCACCAATCAGAGTATCTTTAAGCCGCTGGGGTTGCAAACAGGGTCTTGGCGCAGCCCTGTGTCCTAGTCGAGTTGTTTTTTTTGGCTGTTTTTGTACTTTATTGTACATAATTCGTACAGGAATTTGTCCCTCGGACATTCGATACACGGCACAGATGTGGGTTCATAGAGGAACAGAGTTAATCTATGGAGGTGGATTACCTTTGTCGTGCATTTTCCCTTCGGCCCCCGACATGCAAGCCACTAAGAATTTTCCCGGACGGTGGTGAGATCTATTTAAACGTAGCGGACTCCTCGCCTATCTCATTCTTTCCGGCTTGATCTGCTTGTCTCTCCTTCCCTTTCCCTTTTCCACTGGTTTGGGATCATATCATTCGCCATGGCTGTTGGCAATCTCTATGTCATTACGGCTGTGTCCGTCATTGGCGGCGCGCTGTTTGGTTTCGATATCTCGTCGATGTCAGCCATTATCAGTACGCCAGCGTATAAGTGTTACTTTAATCAAGGACCCAGGGGCCCGCCATTCAACGATGACCTCGATTGTAGTGGTCTGTCTTCCCTGGCCCAGGGCGGTGTTACCGCTGCTATGCCTGGTGGTTCATGGCTTGGTGCTCTTATTTCTGGTTTTATCTCCGATCGTCTTGGCCGGAAATACGCTATCATGACTGGCTGCATTATCTGGTAAGTCGTCGCGTAGTCTGGATGAAATGCAATCATCAAGCAGAGCTGACAGCCTTTTGTTGTTAGGGTTATCGGTTCAGTGATTATCTGTGCTTCCCAGAACATGGGCATGCTCATTGCTGGACGTGTGATCAACGGTCTCAGTGTCGGTATCGAGTCAGCTCAGGTCCCCGTCTATATCTCGGAGATTGCGCCTCCTTCTAAGCGTGGCCGTCTCGTTGGCTCCCAGCAGTGGGCTATTACCTGGGGCATTTTAATCATGTACTAGTATGTGGCACAGCTATTTGGCATTGGAAAGGAATCAGTCACTGACATTGTACTTCGCAGTATCTCCTTCGGTTGCTCCTACATCGGCCATGGCAACGCTTCCACTTCCCAGAACTACAGCACATCCGTTTTCCGTATCCCCTGGGCTGTGCAGATGGTCCCTGCCATTCTTCTTTTCTTTGGAATGATGCTCCTCCCCGAATCTCCCCGTTGGTTGGCCCGCAAAGACCGCTGGGAAGAGTGCCAGTCCGTGCTGGCCCTCGTCCACGCCAAGGGCGATGCCAACAGCCCCTTCGTTATCGCCGAGATGCAGGAGATCCGCGACATGTGCGAGTTCGAGCGTGCAAACAAGGACGTCTCTTACATAGAACTGTTCCACCCCAAGATGATTCACCGTACCATGACCGGTATCTGGACCCAGATCTGGTCTCAACTGACCGGTATGAATGTTATGATGTACTATATCACCTACGTCTTTGGCATGGCTGGTTACGAAGGCGATGCCACCCTCCTCGCTTCGTCTATTCAGTACATCATCAACGTTGTCATGACCGTTCCCGCCCTGATCTGGGTTGACCGCTGGGGTCGTCGTCCTACTCTCCTGATCGGTGCCACCCTGATGATGATCTGGATGTTCGCCAACGCCGGTATCATGGCTACGTACGGCGAGGTCGTCCCTGGTGGTATCAAGGGTGTGGCCGAGGAGTCCATGCGTCTGAGCGGTACCCCTGCCAAGGGACTCATCGCCTGCACCTACCTGTTTGTCGCTTCCTACGCCCCGACTTGGGGTCCCGTCTCGTGGGTGTATCCTCCCGAGTTGTACCCTCTCCGTGTGCGTGGAAAGGCGGTTGCCCTGGCTACATCTGCCAACTGGGCTTTCAACACTGCTCTCGGCCTGTTCGTGCCTTCCGCCTTTGCCAACATCCGCTGGCAGACTTACATTATCTTCGGTGTTTTCCTGGCCGTCATGCTTGTCCACGTCTTCTTCCTCTTCCCCGAGACTGCTGGTAAGACTCTGGAGGAAACTGAGCAGATCTTTGAAGATCCCAATGGTATCCCGTACATTGGTACTCCGGCCTGGAAGACCTCCCACGATACCAAGCGCACTATCGCCGCCGAGTCTGGCGATGTTGAAGTCCTCGGGGAGAAGTTGGCTGGTGCCGAGAAGCGCTCTGCTGCTCACACCGAGGAGGTTTAGGCAAATCTTGTCTACAACTGGTTTATGAGACCATTAATATTTTTTCTCTTTCTCTTATTTTCTCTTAGACACGGTCAACAGGGTTGCATCGTGTATGATGTCATGTACTAAAATTTTTAACATATATTACATATATCTATGAACACAATTTGATCAGATTTCTGAACACTTTTGACCTGTTGAACATCCCCTTTTAAATCTTAAGGACACGAACTTGTAAAATTGTAATTGCGACTGGTTTGTCAAATTCCATGCTCTTGGCATGGTCCAACAGGCGTTTTCATGGCTTGGGGTGGTTATTCACAATTGGCAAAGAGCAGTCTTTTTCGCAATAATCAAAGAAAAGACAGGGTAAGCGTAGTTTCAAAGAACCAATCCAAATGCATCAAAGCCGAGGTCAAAGAAATGAAATGCCAAGACTTTCCGAAGCTGAGAAGCTCGGAGTGGGGTGGAGAGTGTTAATTAACCCCCTGGGAGGAAAAAAAAGATCTTTATCTTTCTTTCTTCTATCCGATACTTCCGGATAAGTGCTTTGGAGTACTGAGTATATTTTGTTCAAGATTGGAAGTTACTCAATCATCTTTGCATTTTTTTTGTTCATTTGCAACACGTGAGCTTGAGTCTCTCGTCACATCTACACATCGGATACGAGAAATTGTTTGAGTTCTCACGATCGCCATGGTTCGACCGCGGGGAAGCTCGGCCTTGGGCGTGGACATCCGAGGTGACACCAGCGCGCCGGCGATGTCCACAATGAACGAAGTGAGCCCCATTGAGCCCTCTTCAGATCAGAAGGTACGCACTGCTGGATTGGTCGCGCGCGCATCCCAATTAACATTAACAACCCTAGTTCAATGGCCAGGCACAGAAACAGACCAAGACAACCAAACGACGTCGCGCCCGCTCGCTCCTCCATCGCTTCGCCGACACCTGTCTACAGTATACCTGGCTCCTGCCTTTAATTATAATGCTCTTGTTGGTCGCACTGTACGCTATCAACCCTACGCCCTCGAACCCGATGCACAGTGCCATCTTCCTCTCCTACCCTCAAGGTCCGAAGACCCCCGGTGGACCAATCATGTACGGCAAGGGTAAAAAGGATATCGCGTTTGTCGCGTTCTATACGATTGTGTTATCGTTCACGCGCGAGTTCATCATGCAGCAGATGATCCGGCCATTCGCGGTTTGGTGCGGCATCCGGGGCAAGGGCAAGACTGCACGGTTCATGGAGCAAATGTACACCGCTGTATACTTTGGGGTGTTTGGGCCGTTCGGTCTGTACGTGATGAAGCGATCGACTATCTGGTACTTCAACACGACGGCTATGTTCGAGGGATTCCCGCACCGCGAGCACGAGGCCGTGTTCAAGGCGTACTATCTGCTCGAGGCTAGTTACTGGGCGCAGCAGGCCATTGTGCTGATGCTGCAGCTGGAGAAGCCCCGTAAGGACTTCAAGGAGCTGGTTGGACACCACATCATCACCTTGGCTCTTATTGGGTTGAGCTATCGCTTCCACTTCACATATATGGGTCTGGCGGTGTATATCACGCACGATATCTCAGACTTCTTCTTAGCTACCTCCAAACTCCTCAACTACCTGGATGCGTATATCACTGCGCCCTACCTCACCATGTTTGTGGGCTGGTGGATTTACCTGCGTCATTACCTGAACCTGAAGATTCTCTGGGCTGTCCTGACCGAGTTCCGCACTGTTGGCCCCTTCGAGCTCAACTGGGAAACCCAGCAGTACAAGTGCTGGATCAGTCAGTACATCACATTTGCCCTGCTTGCTAGCCTGCAGGCTGTCAACTTGTTCTGGCTCTTCTTGATCCTGCGCATCATGACCAACTACATCTTCACCAACGTAGCCAAGGATGAGCGCAGTGATGATGAAGAAGAGGAAGAAGAGGAGGCGGGGTCTGTCAAGGAAACCCAGGCCATTGCCACTGGCACAGACCAGGGCAAGGAGAACCTCGCCCCTCAAGTGCTGATCAACGGCGAGCCTGTCGCCGAGCAGCGCGTTCCTCGGACACGCAGCAGAAAGGCCTGAACCAAAACCTTTGGTTGGAGTTGGATGGATGCCTGTGCATCGAAAGCGGGTGTTTCACCGTGTTATGTTTATACTTTGGATTGGGGAGTTCTCCAGATAATCCTCTGGATGTGTCGATATGTTGTTTATGTATTTGTGGAGATTGGTCTGAGTCCGGTGCATTGGCTGCGCCGCCTAGAATGCCCTTTTAGAAGAGCGGGCGCCGGCGCTTGTTTTTAACGAGCATACGAATTAATTATCTTTTGGACTACCATTGCCTTCCCCATGCCCTCCGACCTTCATGAAGAAATTTTGAAATCATCGATTGACCCACTCAACCATGTATCGAATTCCTGCAGAATATTGAGATCATTCTTCTGCGCCGCCATGTCCACCGTCTTGTCATGCCATTCAGTCGTCCGACCACCGAGACCCAAACCATCTCCTTCCGCTGCACAAGGACCAAAATCAATGAACACAGGAACATTTCCAGCGAACTTGATGTTAGACGGGCTGATATCGTTGTGGGTGATCCCCAAAGAATGCCAATGCCGTACCCCAGCCTCTATGCTCTTCAATCAGTCTGAAACTGCCAATGGTAGTTCACCCTTCCGAGAAACAAAGTAGCTTTGTTATGCCTGCTAGGATTCACTCTCTGATACAAATATGATCGTACTTCGCAAACCAGAGACCGGTGATCCGGCCATCCTGAATCTCATGAAAATGGCATTGAGCCACATTTGGATGGGGTTTCCCTTGATCCTCTCACAGATCCTCGCTTCGTGTAGTAATTTCCGGCCGAGGGCATCCGGATGAGCAGTGTCATAGCTCGACAACTGTGGCCGTTTGACGTGCCATTGTGATGGATTGAATGCTTTAGTGAGCTACTATTCGAATGGCGCAGGAATGCCATCGGCGGGGATTACGGATATGTGGTACAGATCGCTGGTTCAATCTTTTCCTTCGAGACGTATTTTCTTGGAGGATGCTTCGTATGTTTCGCTATTCAGACGGTAGAGGATTTTTGAATGATGGAATGGCACTGGGTCCCCCGGGCCACCGAAATCTTCGAGGCATGCGATGAGGACCCCAAGCTCTCTTTGATGCTCTCCACGGAGTTTCTTCTTGAGGTACGCTCAATTAAAAGGAACCCCAAGTGGATGACTTAACTTTATGGACAGATTACACGCACCGAGGAGGAGCTATGTGAACGTGCAGCGAGTTGGATTCGAGAATTGATTCTCAATGTTAGCAAGAAGTAGTGTGGATGTTGATCACAGAAGAGAATGATGTTTGAGTAAAGATATTCTTGATATGCTATTATGAATAACTATGTATGTCACATCTCGCTTCTAGGAGGTATAAGTACATAGGAAAAAAGGATATCATCAATATCAACTTGGTGAAAATGGCATCAACAAGCTTAGTGCGCGCCGGCGGTACTCAATGCGCGTAGATCATTTAGTAAGACATTCTTACTCCTTGGACTCTTCCTTGGAATCATCCTTCTTGGGCTCTTCCTTAGATTCACCCTCCTTGGGCTCCTTTGATTCCTCATTCTTGGACTCATTCTTCGATTCCTTCTCCTCCGTTTTGGAGTCATCCTGCTTGTCTTCCTTCTTCTTCTTCTCCTCCTTGTTGTCTTCCTTGGATTCTTCCTTCTTATCATCCTTAGACTTCTCCTTCTTCTCCTCCTTAGGCTCTTCCTTGTTGTCTTCCTTGTTCTCTTCCTTGTTGTCTTCCTTGTTCTCTTCCTTGTTGTTTTCCTTGTTGTCTTCCTTGGATTCTTCCTTCTTATCATCCTTAGACTTCTCCTCCTTCTTCTCCTCGTCCTGCTTCTTATCATCCTTCTTTGGAGTTTCCTCGGAAGATTCTTGGGCCTCGCTGTCCTCCGCAGGCTTCTCCTCGGCCTCCTCTACCTTCTCATCTTCCTTCTCTTCGTGCTCGGCATCGTGGGAATCACCGTGGGCATCACCGTGGGCGTCATGGTGAGAGTCTGACTTAGAGGGCCACAAGTAGAAGACCATTGGGCCAGTGATGGCAACGGAGCCAAATAGCCTATAACAAGACAAGCAATTAGATACTAGATACCAAGGCGCTTTAGAATGCAAACTCACCATGGCAAATCGCTGGAGCTGTGGCTCTTCTCGTAGCTACCGCCAGTGGAATTGAACCGGCGGCCGAGGAGCTGAGCAGACCGACGGGCAACAGGGGCTGCTCGGAGGGATTGAGCTACATTCGCAGCGCGGAAGATTGAACGGCGCGCAAAGACCATTGTGTATGAGATAGCTCGGTACGAATGAAGATGGAGGGATAGAGAATATATGAAGTGTGTGATAGGTGAATGGATTGTCTACGTAGCAATAAAGTAATCTAAAGTTGCCCAGGTGTTCCCGGTTTTGCTCCAGCCACACTGGGCCAGTTTGGTCGTAAGATCACTCCCCAGCCGCTTCCGAAGTGGCCTGTGCGTAATGATGTAATATTGTGGATTCAGTACCTGGGTTCCGTATCTGATCTAATCTATATTTACATCCATACATACAATTGTCAATGATCTGGTTTAACGAAAGGTATTCAAAAGGAGTGACTATTATAGAACTCATCCGAGATGGGTGCAGACCATGTCCCCGAGGCGAAATCCATGTGACATTGTACTTCTCAGAGCTGATGCAATAACGGAATAGAAAGCAAGCTACACTTATGAGTTCCGAAGGTGGAGCTAAAAAGCTTTGAAAAGCGAGCAGAGGATCTTCAACGACAGTATCTCCTTTTTCAAGTTCCCTTTCATTTCACTGTCCTATTCTTTCACGGAACATCAAGCTCTCAGGAGTATCGCTGACTAAATTAGCATGGCAGTAGTGTTAGTTACTTCCTTAAAGTCCCCATAGCCGTAGTATCAATTGAATAGGAAAGCTCACCTGAGTTTAGCCATTAAGCTGAGCGAGATCCCATTGAATACGCTCCAAAGCCCAAATTGATGCATCCACCCTTCTTAAACACATTACTTCCGCCATCCGCGAAATAATCAACCCATTCCCTGCCAAGGGCATTGCAAGAGCCGTCCGAGTAGAATCCAGCTCGCTGGCGATGAGCTCCATAGGAGAGTACCTCGAAGGAGAGGGTTTTCGGGACACCAGAGCCTTTGCAGGTATTGTCCCAAATGTTGATCTCCGTGGCCTCGCCCTTGCAGTCACCCTCCCTAAATGCACGGATTTTGAAAGAAAGGGCTCCGGAGCTGAGACAGAACAAGGTGAGAGCCTTTGCGAGATGCATGGTTGCTGATATATTGAATGTTTAGAGATGAAATTGATTCTTGGTTTTTGTTGAGGTAAAGACAACTTGGATGTCTGAATTATCCTTGATGGGATTGTCTTTTTATATCTCAAAAAAGAGTATCTCTCGATATTGGCACCTCAGCCGATTTAGTACGGCGGTGCCTATCTAGGTAGTAGCTGAATCAACGTATTTTTGCAAGTGCTTTCGAAATCTCTACATCAATGAGCTATAGTAGAGATTTGCCAAGGAACCCTGCTTACTCGAATTCCCATTGGCCAGCGCTCGTATTTTGCTGATCAACACAATGCTGATCTTTGATCCTCAAAGGTTTCCACTCCTTGTAGATTAATAAGGTACGCGGGCGCATGGTTTAGCTCGATTAGGTAGTGTGCAAGGCCACTCTAAACCGCCAAGGACAAGTTTGATTGGACTTGAACGTGACACAAATCGATGGGTGGCCTTAAGAGCGGGGCGTATTGATCTACCCGTGTGGCTGACTTCTATACGCTGCTGCATTTGCTCTTTGGGGTACTACACGCTAAGTTGGTTGTAGCCATTTAAGTGGGTTCCTGGAGCCCCCATCCCCTTGGCGTGCCAGAGGCTTTGTGGATTAGCCAAAGGGCTGAAATGGATAGTTTGATGATAGGCTACAAGATCTACACTTTATACGCAGGTGCATGACTATGGCGGGGAAGAAATGCGCCCCACGGTTGGGCCGATTGGTTCCTTACATGCAGCGTATAGATCCCCAATTTGGGCAACGTAAGTGTTCTTTGCAATGGCCAGGCTCATTGCTGGAGACGGCACCGCTGTTTTTCTAGAATATATAGATAACTGCTTATGGTTATCAGATCAACACGACGATAATGTATACATTAGAGGAAACTGAATTTATTTGTATGTCCCAAGTTAGTGTTTTTGGATATCTGGTCAAACCTCGGCATCTCCATTGTGTTTGGACAATAATGATTCATAGCGTTGCAAGGTATTAATAGGGATGGATTACCCGGGGGGTCGCTTATACACGGTACAGGGTAAGACCATTTGTCAGAATCCAGAAATCATCATCAGCTGGCTCAACATGTCCACGAATCTCTATCAACATTGATCTAGCTGACCCCCTTGCCCATCAATCATATCCCTAGAAGCAGTGGAGAACATGCGTACAGATCCGAGTAGGCAGTGTTTCATGGCGACTTCTTGGAAAGTACGGGCTAAAATAGTCACAAATGCTGAACTTACGCCGCATCTCTAAGCCCTCTGTACCCGGTCAGTGATAGTGCAAAGACTTGGCACCATCTCACTTTGAAATATAAAAGATGAGGAAACCCCGTGGAAGTTCCATATCATTCAACTACAATCAATACAATCAGTACAGATATTCTACCTTTCATCTATCCACAATGCATATCGGAAAAGCTCTCGCACTCATGAGCCTTAGCTCTGGAGCTCTCTCCTTCAAGATCCGCGCATACTCTGGCAAAGATTGCTCGGGCAGTGCCCACGAAGTCAATGTATGGGACAACACTTGTCGAAACACGGATGTTCCGCCGACAAATTCTTTCCGAGTGCTGGCCTATGGCGCTCATCGCCAGCGAGCTGCCTTTTATGACCAGAGCAAGTGCATTGGAGGACAACCATGGACTGATTTCTGGGCGGATGGTGGAAGTGACACTTTCAAAAAGGATGCCTGCATCAACTTGGACTTTGACGCGTCAGCCTATGGCTCTCGTTCAGCTTGAGTGCAATGTCAAGGTAAGTTCTTTCGTCGAGACTTCGTTGAACTTAGGTCGAAAGAAGATTTTAATGTGGTTATTGAAGGGATCAGGTCTGTGTCACCTTCTCCGACATCGAAGTCCAAGATATATGTAGTATGGAATATGATAGTTAGTCATTCTCATCTAGCAATCGAAACGGATACACTCTCGTTAATAACTCTGACCGAATTCTAAATATCTTTAGACTGAGAAGTATCACGTGGTAGAATAGCTTGATAAATGAACTAGAAAAGGTCACGTAGTCGAGAATATGGTATCTTGTATGAACTGACAATGTATTGAACCAAATATGTTCTAGCGTTGTAAAAGATGGTTAATTGGACGTCATTCAAAGGTACTTACTACTACTAGTATGTACGTAGATGACGCATGGCGGAGACGAGGCCTTTGAAGTGGATTGTTGGCCTGAGGCCACATACGAACAACTTAAGGCGGAAAGACCCCACGTTGCGGCGTTTATCTATTAGAAGCTATTTGGCGCCTTTACCTACACCTAGTTAAATTCTAACTTTCTCAATATATCTCACCTACCATTTCTCCCACATCATCATGGCAGACCGTCAAATAACGCAGTCAACCATCCTCACGCTGCTGTCGAAGCTCAATGACCCCGATGCCGACCTGAGATACATGTCTCTGAATGATCTCTATGGGATCCTGACCAACCCAAATTCTTCCTTCCTCACCCATGATCGAACTACATCAACAAAGCTTGCAGATGGTCTACTCAAAGCTTTGGATGATCAACACGGCGATGTGCAGAACATCGCGCTCAAATGGTTAGTGCCTGGATTTGTCCCGCTATAATGCTGAGGTCTAACTTTACGTTCAACAGCCTTGGTCCGCTCGCCGTCCGCCTGCCATTCGAATCCCTTACACCTCTTCTCGAGCAGCTGGCTAGCTTGACCGCCTCTGAGACGATAGACACCTCCGTGCCCAACACAGCTCTTCGCGTTATCGTTGACACCCTCCCTCGCCCCCAAGCAGGCCAGCCTGCGCCCCAAAATGTGATTACGGCATACTCGGCTGTATCGAAGGTCCTGATCCCCCGCTTGACTGGCCCAACACCTTCCCCCTCCGGCAGGCGGGGCTCACTGGTGCGAGGTATGATGGAGAAGGATCCGTCTCGGGGCTTCAGCAGTGATGCGATCGATGTGCTTATCAAGGTTGTGACCTGCTTTGGACCTCTTCTCCAGGAACGTGAGCTCGATGGCCTCCAAATTTCAGTCATGGCCGTCATCCGAAATGACACGGCGGGAACTGTTGTCACCAAGCGCGCATTAACAGCCATCTCAGCGCTCGTGCTTCACTTCTCCGAAAGTCAACTCAACAACTTTGTCTCCACCCTTACCAAAACGCTTTCCTCCAATATATCTGTGGTGCAGCGTCGGCACTTGATCGCTGCTATCGGCGTCATCGCACGGACTGCTCCCTCGAAGTTCGGCCCGCACCTGGATAGTCTTGCACCTTTTATCTTCTCCGCCGTCGGGGAGGATGATGTTGCACAGGACAATTGATGCAAGAGGCGGTAACTTACTAGTGCAGACAAGATAAAGTTGTCCCATGGCACAGCCTTCCAGGCAAAATCCCAGTGTGCGACTGCAGACATCGAGGTCGATTGCATCGCCATGACATGCTTGCTGTATCTAACCTACACGGCCTGCGTGTCTGTCATAATGCAATAGTATTCAACTATGGTCATATGATGGCAGAAGTGCAGGAATCTTAGGCCAAACCTCACATGCCCAAGATGGCATTGACTTAACGATACCCACGTTGATATTGAAATCTACAAGCGCATCATTAACTTCCACCCTTACAAGGAAGCTGAATTGCATAAATGTACCTAGAAGTCCTGTGTTCTTCCCCCTTTTTTTCAGGTACAATTCAAAAATGCATTCGAAGCTTCCTCTTGTTGCTCTTTCTTCTTTCCTCTTTCCTAAAACATAGCTCATATCGTACCTTGCCTCATGGACTGCTCTTCCTTCTCTCTTCTCTCTCTCTCTCTTCTCGAAATCCTTTGCTATTCCAACTCATCTCCCCACCTCTGCATACTCATTGAACATCGCATAAGAGTATATACTATCAAGATGCGTTTGCATCCGATCTTTGTTTTGCTTATACCCGCTTTGGTGACCTGTGTGCAAGGCGAGATCCATGGCGCTGGTCCTGTGTACACCGTGCCAGTCGAATCCGAGACAGCTGAATCTCGGCTGAGCAATCGTGACGCACCCAGTAATGCCGACTATCGCTGTGGTCCCAAGATCGGCAAATGCCCGGTCGGTACATGCTGCTCCGGTGCAGGTAAGTATTGAGAGCATGATATCGAATGTCTTACTGATAAAAATATAGGATTTTGTGGCACATCCAAAGCACACTGTCGGTCCCCAGATTGCAAGATTGACTACGGCCACTGCGATGCTCACAGGTCGCCTTATGGACCCCCAACCAAGGAAATTTCCCGTCCACATGTCGGCCAAGTCCCTTACGGTCCAACCCAGATCCGCTCATGTGCTATCCCCGGAACCGTTGCACTGACCTTTGACGATGGTCCGACCCGCTACACTGGAGATCTGCTCGATTTGCTGGACAAATATGATGCGAAAGCGACATTCTTCATCACTGGCATCAACAATGGAAAGGGTGCTATCGACGATCTCACTCTGCCTTGGGCTTCGCTGATCGAGCGCATGCACTCAAGTGGTCACCAGATTGCCAGTCACACTTGGTCGCATGAAGATCTCAGCAAGATCACTCCCTCCCAACGCAGTGAGCAGTTGGAGAAGAACGAAGCCGCGCTGCGGAACATCCTGGGTCACTTCCCTACTTACATGCGCCCGCCTTATTCCAGCTGCAGCCCTGACACAGAATGCGGAAATGAGCTGGGTGAACTTGGCTACCACATTATTCTCTATGACATCGATACAGACGACTACAAGAATGACAGCCCCGACCTGATTCAACGATCCAAGGACATTTTTGATCACCAGGTCCTCAAAAGCGACCCACGTACCAAGTCCTGGCTTGTCATCGCCCATGATGCCCACGAACAGACTGTCCACAACCTCACAGAGCACATGCTTAAAGCCATCAAAAGGTTAGGATACCGTGCGGTCACTGTTGGAGACTGCCTTCGTGATCCCCGGCCGCTTTGGTACCGCAAGGACACCCGAATGCCCACTCACAAGAAGAAGCCAAAGAAGGCTTCTTCCGCGGATCCCAACAAGCCGATCTCTTGGGATGGATCTTGCGGTTCTAATTATACTTGCCTTGGCTCCACATTTGGCTTCTGCTGCAACAATGAAAATGCGTGCGGCAACACGACCAACGATTGTGGCAAAGGTTGCCAGAAGGACGCTGGTTATTGCACTATTGAGACTCCTTTCAATGGCGATGCATGGGATCCAAAGATTAATCGCAATGATGCTAAGTCGGAAGCAGACTCTGACTTCCGAATGATTGGAACCGCGGCTCTGACATCCTTGTTCCTTGCTCTGTTCGTTGCGATGTGGATGTAACGAATCATGTTGACCTCGTGATTGAATTTTCAGCAATGGTTTTGGCCGAGTTGAACGTTTGCTTCATTGAATTTATACTTACTCCTTGGCTTTAATATGGTCATTCTCATTCGTTTGAACGGCCCGGCAGATGCAACAGATATCGATTACACCATTGACTGAAGAGTGTTTACTAATAGCAGAATTGACATACAAACGTTTCATCTTTCACTAGTGCTATTGTTAGTTACCCATGCAGTCTAAAATGGGAAGATCTGTTCCATGTTCTAGCATTGGTGATCTTTCTGATATTCAGACTAACTGAGAAGATCTTGTGGCAAATTGTCACAGCTGACAGAATGATGTCAAGAAACCATTTCCTCAACTTGCGCACTGTAATGATGGACCCATATCATGGAAATATGTTCGATCGTAACCCGCAGGGGAGTTTACCAATGCCAAGAGAATGAATACAGGAAAGAATAAGCAGCAGAGCGAATCAGCGCGACGAGAGGATGCTCTCAAGGGGTATAATAATAGCAGCAAAAGCACAAACACACTAAAGTCCCTCAAACAGGCAAACAAAAAGGATGAAACGATACGAGAAGAGGTATATCAATAAAGCAATACAAAGCAGACAGAATCCGTCGTCCTACTTCCGCACCATCTTCAGTAGCGGCGCGATCCTCGCCCTCTTACTCAATCCCACACGATAAGGTACTCCACCCCGAGCCGAGATAGGACTGTGTTTGTTCGGGCCCTTCCCTGCGTTCTGGGGAGTGTTGACAGACGCAGTATCAGGCTTAGATGGAGTTTGGGGCGGTTCAGGTGCGGATGTAGGTGGAAGGGGTTCATCGGCTGGCGCTGGAATGAGGTCTTTGCTCTGCTCTTCTATGATGACTGGTGCTTCATCTTGACCGTTAAATTCTGCAGACTTGGGGCTGTTGTCCACGACAACGGCGAGCTTTGATCCGGGTGTTTGAGCGTCTGTGGAGATATTCTTTGGTTTTGGTGTATCTTTGGTTGTAGTTGTTTCTTCTTGTTCGGCGGGTTGCTTTCGCTTGCGTCCGCGCTTTTTTGGTGCTGGCTTTTCGTTTGTGGATTGGGGCTTTTCTTCTATTGCCACGGCAGGTGCCGATGTCTGCGCTGGCTGAGGGTGATTCTGGGGGTTGGAATCCACTATCACAGAGCCAGGATCATTCTTTGGGATCTCTGATTCCGTGTTTGGATAGGTGTTTTGGTTGACAGATTCAACACCGATAGGCTTTGTGTCAATCCAGATCACGCCATCCTCACTCGGGACGGAATTAGACGTGGGTGTAGCCTTCGCTTGCTTAGTTCTCTTCTTTTTCGACGCCTTGGCTTCCGAATTTCCGGGCTGGGCAACTGCTTCTAAATTATCTTCGTCAGTCTCGTCGGAGACTCCACTTGAGACCGGGGTGTCATTCTCCGTAGCTTCTTTACTATCGGATGGATCAATCGCACCATTTGGGCCAGGGGTCCTGAACTCGTGGTCCCGAGAGTTGGCTAGCTCATCATCTTCGTCGTCATCGGGCAAAGACTGTTTCTTGGGCCGTCCTCGCTTTTTCTTTGCAGTTGGGGGCTCAACAACTACAGGCGGTGGTGCAATCGGTGGAGCGGCTGGCAAGGCAAGTTCATCGTATGCGCTTGTCTGCGATTGTTGCGGGGAGATGAGACTGGTTCCGGCTGTGTCGGTCTTTGGGCCGCTAAGTCGCATTGATGTGACAGATGACATAGGTTCCGTGTCATGGGGGGAATACGGGCCTGTTTGTTGAGACCTGGGCTGCAAGGTATCCTGGTGTGGGTTTAGATCTGAACTATTATTTCCCATTAAAGGTTGGCTAGGGACGCCGTTTGAGAATGTGTCCATTTGATTAGCAGCATCGATGGGAGTCAAATCATAGATTTCCCTTCGATTGGCCAGTGAGGACGAGTTTCCGGCCATATGCGTGCCATTGGGAGCCAAAGTGTAAGGGAGATTCTCGCTCCCTGATTGGGGCCCAATTTGATAAGGGTGAGAGCTTGGAATTGTAGGAAATGGCGCAGATTGGACAGATGCAGTCGAATATAATGTCCCAGTATATGGAAGCTGTTGGCCAGCAGTGGAGGGGTCATCGTCCATAAGTCTTCTCTGGGCAAGTCCAATTTCGTTCATCATTGCGCCTGAAGCGTGTGAAGGGTGTCAGCGCGAGCAAAAGTTTCCGGGAAAGTCCTTTTCATCTCAAAGCTATTTTTTTAGGACATACCAACTGATCCACTTCCACCCTCGCCGGTGGAGGGGATCCATCTCTCCTCGCGCCGCTGCTGAGACGATGATATCATTTCATGGTGACTTTCCTGCGGCTGGAGAAAATCGTCGAAATTAACATTCAGCTGGGGGAATATACTTTCGTCCACTGCAGAGCCGTGTTCCTGCACCGCATCATGGGTCGCATATTTGGCGGGGCCATATTCATGGTCTTGTTGTTGTATTGCGGGCTGCGGGGGATGGAGGGGAGTGACGATTGTGGGAGGATCATCCCCCTCGAGGAGTTCATCCTCGTCAGAGTCTTGAATGACACGATCCCAGCTCATTGGAAATTAGTTACCAAGACTGAGGGCTTTGGTCATTGGGTGGGAAAGAAAGTGTGCGCTATCACCAACGCGTCCTTGACACGACAACACGTGATGATAAGAAACTATAGAAGTTTGGAGGTGAAAGAACTTGTATATCTAGCATAATTATCTATTCAATTTCTTGAATCCATATGTGTGATGTTTTTTTGTTCTCTTACTTCAGCTTATGGGGGATGTATTGGGTAACTCTACCCTTAGTGGTGGGTGTCTTGAGGTCTTGTAAACACCAAACTGCCCTATTGCTCCATGCTACTCGGAGGTCATTAGAGGCTTACATTCGTATATACCAACCTTAGCAGGGACAAGATGGAATCAACATAAAGCTTCAGCAATCCAAACAAATGGTGGGAATCTCATATACAAGCTAAGTATGTGCTGTGCTAGAAACATTGGGCTGGCTATGATCCAATGTCAATGAAGGAATATCTGGGGAGATAAAGCCCGATACTCAATGCAGCAAGAACCATTGAATGTGGGAGAAGTAGAAACGTTATAGTCGCCCTTGAAAGGTTCGCTCCCTGGGGAAGGGGATGGTACACCGGGCTTTCCAAGAACACAAAACACCGACAAAACCGACAACACAAGAAGATTCACTCATACATAACTAAATGCAAACGGAAGAGGTGATCCAACCAACAAGTAGTCAAAAGTCACCGGGTATCTCAAGCCAGACACGAATGTACCAAAGGGGGTTGTGGATTGACATATCACAGCACACCACCAGGCAAATTTATTTGCCCTGGTCGGCCACCTTCGAAGCCAGCACTATTGGGTGTTGACTGACCAGGTCCTGGAGGATCCGTATGAATCTTGCGCAACATGAACATTGGTTTTCGGCCCTCCTTTTCCAACTGTTTGAACAGGAGAAGGGGCTTTTCCTGTAATTCTAGACAGCGCTCTTGATCACCATAGACGATGTACAATGCGTAGTTCTTCCAGTCGGAGTTGATGTTGTATTTCTTGAGCGCAGCCGGCAGAACCTTGTAGCAAGGGTCTTCCCAAGATACCCGGAAAGACTTGAAGATTTCCACACTACTTGGATTTTCACTGCTGCCGCCGGTCCTCGACTCGGCCCTCGATTCAGCACGTGGGTCATTACGTGGGTCGAGACGTGACGCGGAAGACGGGGTTTCCGCACGGGATGATGGAAGCTGGCTCGGAGTAAGTCTGTTTCCGGAATGAGGTTGTTCGGGGTAATCATAGGACGTGTTGCGGTTTCCGCCAGAGCTTGGTTGGGAATAGGATCGTGGGTTGAGAGTCTGAGGATGGGCGTGGTGGGTGTGTGGCGAAGTTGGTGAGGGAATTCCGGGTGATATCTGTGCTCCTCCGCTCATGGAGGATGTTGGATGGGATGAGGCAGCTAAAGCAGCGGCTGATGGGTTCAGTATATCGTGGTGGGATCTCCCTTCATGGATCATAGGTGGAATTTGCGTTGGTGAGTTGTTTTTGGATGTAGTGCCACTAGAGTGCATGCGCTTCGAGAAGGCCCTCGCAATCTTAGACGTAGGGTTATCGTTGTTGGTGTTGAAAGAAAATGGAGTAGAGGGCGTGATAGTGGATGTGCTGTCGTGCCAGTTCTCTGGCTGACCCCCTGAAGAGGGGGAGGTAGCGGATGTGATCGGTCTTTTACTATTTTAATCACAGGTAGAATTTCTTCCCGTAGTCTCCGGTAATCATCTGTGATCCGGCGCAACTCCGTTTCAACCAGCATGATCTTTTCATCTCGAATTTGAATCGATTTGATTAAACGAGCGAGGTCCTCTTGTGTTGCCGTCTCATTGACACCTTGATCCGCCGCTGTAAACATGGTATTAGCAGTGTTGCTGGGGCGTGAAATCTGGCGACTTACAAAGTGGAATATAATGGTCCGGGTCCAAGGGAACATCTTGCTTGACTTTGATCTCATATACACTTTTCAAAATGGTCAATCGATGGCCGACACTGTTAATTCCCATTTCTTTCAACTCCTCGTGCTTCAAGGCAACGAGCGCTTCGCCGACAATCCCGTTTTCTGGTAAGTTGTTATCAGTATACCATACACACTGTTAACCACAAGAGAGTCCACCCACCTCTAAATGTGCCGTGGTATTGCAGCAACCCAAGCGAGGTCAAAAATTCTTTGCATTCATCGATTTCCCATTCTGTGATGAGTCTTGACGGAGAACGGAGAGCGTCCATCGAGTATCCAAATCTGGTGGGAGTGTGTTCCGCGGAATCAATAACGGAGTCAGTGGGGGAAGATTCCGAGTCGAGTTGAAGGCCTGGAGAAGGAATGACGCTGCGTTCGTATTCATCGTCCGCATCGGAGTCGGCATAGTGGGTGTGGAGAGACATGATAGCGAGTCTTCGGAAATATAAAACCCCGAGGGCAGTGATGAGTTTTTGATGTGCGTAGGCGCCGCCGCCAGTTGGGGGGTGCTGGAGCCAGTCAAAGCAAACGAAGTGAGTGTCAGCGGTAATGCGCCGAATGCTCTATCTTCTCAGGTGCGGGCTGAAAGAGAGACTGGAGGATTCAAAAGTTGACAGATAAACATGGGCAAGCTTGGAGATCTCTTGGGTGCATAAGGTAAATCTTGTTCCTTGGTTGTTCGTAAAATGATTACTGGGCGTACTCCTTTTCGATGAGGGGCGGTCGAGCAACGCGGCTATCAACAAGCTGAGAGTGGAGGGTTGGCGGTTCAGGGGACTGGGACGAAACGCGCTTAATTGATAAACCACTTATCAACGTGAACCCGTCTGATCTTTCAAGAATAAAAGAAATCAACTTGAATGATAAGCTAAGAGTAAATAAAGCAAATAAAATAGAGGTTTGGGCGAAGACAGCGCCTGGGTCCGATCAACACGTGACTGGGCCTGGAACTTCCCCATCGCAATCTTAAATTTGATCAATTTCATCACTTTTATACTGAATTTGACGGAATATTAAGCTTCTTCTTCTTTTTTCCTTTTAAGCGAAGATCAGTGCTTTCTTAAACAATTTCTGTTTGTGTACTGTTCAATCGATATTCACTCTCAATATAACTCACTACATCTGTAGTGAGCGAATATTGTTGGCTCCACTAAACTTCATTTCGTTGTTGAACTGCCTTTGATCCATAAAGTACAAGGAGGGTCTAGACAACTGGGGAGAAGTTGTAACCAAGTTTTGGAGGAGTCCTTGACGTGGTACGGCGGGATATAGTGACACGTCAGACCGTTGGACAATCTAGTAGCTTGTCTGTCACTTAAAGCACATAAGCACTATAATTTTCTCAAACTCCACTAAGTTCCACTTTGCTGTGTTTGTATAACATCCTCTTAGACCACAAACTCCACTCCTTTCGCAATGTTGGGTCTCGTAAGCGGCGGATCCAATAGCTCTCTTGGTGTATCTACTGTCTTTTGTTATTTATTCCATGTGGGACTAACCGGAGAATGAATCTAGGACACATACTCTCGGTAATAATGAAACAACGATCCTAGTCTTCAACGACGGATTCCTTGCGGAAATAACCGACAGCCAATTCCATATCCTTCTGCAAATGCACATACTGTTGCCTCGCCTATGCCATTCGCACCTATAAGTGGCATGAGTAAAGAATGCAAAGCTGTTGAGCAAGCAAGCGCCATAGTTCTAATACAAACGGCACTTTCGTCCTTCAGTGCCCCTCTATCTGTCAGAATGGTGCAGTTTTTCGGGCCGATATACTCGTAGCGTACTTTGGGCATCTTGATGTGGTTTTGATGATCTAGGAATTTGTTTTCTTTCTCAAATGTGCAACGTCAGAGCTTTCCTATCTTTCGTATCATCTCGGATTTTATGCCAGTCTATCTCTATCTCAATTTCGGGCATACTTCGGCGGCTTTCATTTGAGCACCCCCGTGTTTGAACAATTTTGCTTAAACCAGCTATCCCAATGGGGTATACTGACACACGATGATAGCAACGTCAAGAACTTATGCATACATTCATGACGTAGTTGTATCCAAATGACTATCAAGCCGTGATCAAAAGTAAAGCGAAAAGCCGCACAAAGCCCAGGACTCCTAATGCGGCATTGCCTGTACAAGTCACTCAATGCTGCTCTGACATCCAAGGAAACAGATAAAGGTGATGAATATCGATTTGTTGAACAAGGGACTCATAAAGCCCCAATGTATTTTGATTGTCTATTTGATGCAAAAGCGCCCGTGGGCTTCGTATGTCAAACCCAGTTTCGTAGATGGGGACATGAGCCCGAAACATTCTGTACTCCTTGAAATCAAAACCAAAAATGCATGATCACGTTCTCAGATGGTGCTTCCCAGCCGCCGGGAGCCATTATTTCTTGTCCCCGTTGGACGTACTTTCTCCTTCCAGGTCAGCCACTTCTCGTAGGATATCTTTCAAGCCGCGAACACCCTCCTCGACCACCGGCAGAGGGATGCGCACATCCACCTCCTCGATGTATTTCAGGGGGTCAAAAGGGGGTTCCTTGTGACCCTTTTTCGTGCCATTTGTTTCTTTTGATCCATTTGAGGTCGCTTCGCCGTTCGTCGCCTTGGAGCCCAGCGCGGGGTGGGGTCGGCCTTCCGCCGAAGCTAAGACTGCCGCCATCACATCGTCAAAGGTCTCACAGCGGCCGGCGCGGAGTAGTTCGGTTGCAAGGGTGGTAATTTTTTCGGTCCAGCCCAGGCGGTGGAGTGATCCGAGGAGGTTCTCTTGTAGGTCTTCGAGCGCAGAGCTGGCGGACAGTTTGACGAGGAGGTCGGATTCGAGGGCGTCGGGGGTGGAGGAGGCCCCGTTTGTGGAGGCGGAAGAAGGCATTTCGGAGCGCGTGGTTAGGCTGTGGGTCGCGTGACAACTTTCAGACCAAGAAATGGTTCAAAGAGTCGAGGCGACAAAGTTCATGTGATTTTGGATTGCGCGCAAGAAATGGATTGATGTCTGCGCGCGAATGCGATTTCTGTGAGGCGAGGAGGAGGAGGGGCCCGCCCTTGGTTTTAATGCGGGATCTCTAGAGAATTAGAATTACATTGCATGTCGCAGACAACAGTGAAAACCAAGGACAATGAGGCAATTGAAGTTGAAGAGCAAGTCTCTCTCACTTAACGGCTGCCAGATCGGACATTGTGGGTCCGCGAGCGGTGAATCGCCTCATTCTCGGGAGTTTTAATTGAGTTGTTTGCTTTCGTCCGGTCTGCTCTCCTTTTATGATCCTTGTTCTTTGTTCTCTGAACTTGGTGACTATCTGCATTTCACAGAACTTTTGTTTCATGAATTTTATTCAATTACGGCTATCCTTCTGTTCTACTTTGATGTAAAAAGGAGTTCCCTGAAGGGCTGATATATACTCTACTCAATAACCTTCAAGTCTATGTTCAGCTCAAGGCTTGAGCTTATTCATCTAGTCAGAGTGAATAAAAAATGGCACAGGGGCAGGCTTTGACAGAGCCCATGAAATACCCTCGCTCATCACCTCATCCCACTTCTTGCTTCCAGGCAACTTGTCCCCATACCTTCTGAAACCATGAGGCACACCACGGAAGACATGTACCTTGGTTGGGACGCTAAATAACATGTTTGAATCAGCAAAGTGGAAGTGTAGATGTAGAATGGTGGGGCCGGCTCACCCATTCTCGGCAAGGTGCTTTCCATAGAAGAGGCCCTCATCCCTCAACGGATCATTTCCTGCGATTCCAAAGGTGGTGGGAGGCAAGTTCTTGACTTCCTCTGCAGTTGCATTTCCGGGATTCATTCGGAGGTTCTCGGCGGCGTCCTTTGCATCAGAAATTCCTAGTAGCGCACTAAACAACTTCATGCGGTCGACCGGCAAGATAGGAGCCTGGGCACATTGAACATAGCTAGAAAGTTCAGGACTCTTGAGCATCTCCTGCCGAGGTGCATAGTGGTCCCATTGGACGAGACAGGGGATCATAAGCACCTGTCCCGCAATCTTCGGGCAAGCTGCTAAGCGCTTATCCTCGCCACGCAGCTGCGATAGTGCCAACGATGCGGTCAGCCACCCTCCCGCTGAAATGCCGCCCACAACGACCTGTTCACTTATCCCACCGATTTCAGCGATGTGCTCATGTAGCCAAACAAAGGCATCTTCGACATCGTCCCAAGCAGCAGGGTAGCGATGCTCAGGGGTGTGTCGGTAGTTTATATTGAAGACCACGATGGGTGTACCATTTTTGTTGCGCGAGTCAACAATGCGAGAGCATGTTGCATCTTCAGATGCAAGAGTACCGAAGAGAAAACCGCCGCCATGAAGATGGAGGTAAACAGGTAGACGTTCAGAGATAGGCACGCCGGCCGGACGGTAGGTGCGTGCTTCAAGAAGTGTACCGTCGCGAGCCGTCACTGTGTGGTCGTGCATCTGGACCACAGAACTGAGTCCCTGGTCGATCATATCTTGGGCAGCGGACTCTTCGCGGCCTTTGTTCAGTAGTGCCTTCAACTGTTCTATCGACAGGTCTTTGGGCGGCGCAGGCAGCGCTGCCTCCACAGCCAGCCATTCGGCGCTGGGACCAGCATATTCAGAAAAATCGGCCATTGTCTGTAACTTTGTTAGAAGTGGTGATTCGCGCAAGTCTTGACGCGTGTTGCACGATCATCAATCACTGCCCCACTCCCTCGGCTCGGCTACCGACCGGTAACTCGGCGAGTCGCACCTGAGAATTCAATACCCCGCATGAATGCTCATATTGTTTAGGAACTCGGTATATACGAGATGGAGGCCAATATAGATGTTCAGTGGTGTCTAGGATTTGGTTAAACTCAATCGAAAACCACGCAGTCCCATACCATGGATCCCGGCATTCCGTCCGAACCCCCATCACGTTCCTTGGCTGGAAAAGTTGCCATTGTAACAGGTGCAGGCTGTCTGGGCGATGGTATTGGAAATGGAAGGGCAATCTCAATTCTACTCACCGACGATGGTTGTGACGTGATCTGCATCGACCTCAACTTGGAATGGGCCAACAAAACTGTGGAAATCGTCAATTCAAAACCAAATCGTGGTCGAGCACTTGCATATCGCGCAGATGTCACTTCAGAAGACGACTGTCAAGCAGCGGTGCAATACGCCATTGAAAATTTCGGCCGATTGGATATTTTGATCAACAATGTCGGGATCGGAGGCGCGGCTGGCACCGCGGTAGATGTTGATATGACACAATGGGCGAAAAGTATGGAGATAAATGTTGCCACTATGGTCCAAATGGCCAAATATTCCATCCCGCAAATGACTCGAAATGACGGCGAAATCAAAGGGAGCATTGTAAACATGGGAAGTGTTGCTGGTCTGAAAGGCGGCACACCTCATCTGCTATATCCAACTGCCAAAGGCGCCATAGTCAATATGACACGTGCTATGGCAGCGCATCATTCACCTGATGGAATTCGTGTGAACTGTGTGTGTCCGGGGGTAAGTTGTCACTCTCCACCCTAAGCAATCAAGTTTAACCAAAATGATAGATGCTTTATACTCCTATGATGTATGGGAATGGCATGAGCGAGGAGGCCCGAGAAGCTCGGCGAAAAAGAAGCTTGTTGGGGACTGAAGGGAATGGATGGGATTGTGCGGGAGCTGTGGTGTTCCTTGCTGGGCCTCATGCTCGGTGGATGACTGGCGTCATTCTGCCTGTGGATGCAGGAACAACAGCTGCAGTGGGGATTGGAATGACGAAGAGTGCAAGTGTTAACGCATAGCGTGAAGGTGGGCTAATTTGGCTGAGAGACAATTTTCCTGCTGCTTGTGATTCTGGTTGAGAACATTGTTTGGCGGGGGATTGGGTGGCATACCCCTGGTAGATCACAAATGGGTATACTGTAACGTTTCTAGTGCCTCATTATACATTCATGAAACGATTTCCAAGTTTACACCATAAAAGCAAAACTGAATTGATTTCCACATAGCAAAAGAAGATCTGGCACTAAATCTAGTATGCAATCCATGAGGACTGTTGGGAAATCGTGCAACCCAACCCTTTACACTTAATAATATGTAATGGCTCCGCACTGAGTACAAATGATAGTATGCTGCCTACCGAACTGCCGTTTCCATTGTGTAGTGTGGTGAGCATCCACTTAGTACATATTTATGATCGCAGTAATGTTAAGCAAGGGGCTCAATCCACGAGCCAATGCCCGAGCGGAACGGGAGCCGGGACGGGAGCGGGAACGGAAGCAAACTTACGCAAATTAGATAGAAGCAGACCTCAACCTATTTTATTTTCCATTCTTTTCACCTGTAGGATTGAATAAGTATTAATATATGACTTTATATGGCTATCACACATGATCTATCAACGATGTCTTTACCGAATTTGCAAACAGAATCTCGTCAGGGGTTGGTGGAGTTCTTGGGAGGAGTGAATTTCGGGTTGTCTTACATCTCAGGCCTTGTCACTCCTCTCCATACTGCCCAGATGCGTATCTTGTCACCTGGGCACATAGATCCAATTGCCTCGTATCATGTTAGGATCTCCATGTGTGGTCACCTTCATTTCAAAATGCACAAGAAATTGCCACGTAAATACGTGTTAGCGCTGCAATTGCCGGGGTCTTCCTTGCTTTGTCTTTTCTTTTTTCTTTCTTTTCCTTATCGGATCACATTCCCTGAGTCCCCATTCATTCCGCTAACCTGGTAGATGGGCTCTGTTGGAGACAGGGTATGAGGGTTCTGTTTCCCTCAAACTATCCATCAGTGACTGCGGAGAGGGTTCGTGGGCATAGTGCGAGTTCGACTTGATTTTGCTCCTGCATCATTGCCAATATTATGCAGTTCTCTCCAAGTTGATCTCGCAAAACTCCAACTCACTCGGTTAAAAGGTCACTTTCGGGATATGTGATTTTACAATGGAACCTTCCCCGGCATGATTTATTGAGTTATCAATGCCCCATAAAGCCTGTGCTCTGGCTTTCTGGCGGTTCTCTAGCTATCCATCACCACAGCCAGGAACTTGATCGGAGAAGTACTGCAAGCTCACGACTGTGAACTAGGGAAGAAACCCCCACGCCACTCATCAGTAGAATCACTAGGCCACCTGATCTCCATCAAAGCGAGAAATCGATAGTCAATAACATCCCTGATTTTTGTGAGACTTCAGCCTAATGAGTCCGAATTTGGAATGACTGCAGGTGACGATGCCTTCTGGACGCAATACGAACTCACATCCCTTACTTCAGCACACTTCATATCTTTACATATCTTGCAATTAATCACGTCACTCCATAGGGTTCTTTCTTTCAGTGAAGGGCCTTCCCAACCCTATTTAAACAGGCAGGATAGGAGCCCAAGATCAGTAGTTTTGAGAACTTCAAGCCTGGAAGTCAAATAGCAATATTCTACTCAACACAATTCATTCTAAGCTTGCCCCATTCTCATTGCTTTTCGAGTCCACTACAATGGGTCATTCCACCTCTCCCACATATCTCTCAAAAGAGGCGCTTGTTCTAGAATTGAAGGACTTCATTTGCCGGTGTCCAACGCGGATTTTGAACTTCAATACTGCAATCACATCTGCGATTTCTGATGGACCAGACGATATGGGGAGCCGAGGGAATTACAGACCTCGATACTTTTCTCCTGTATTGCGAAAAGTTCCTGCGGTAGGTACCAAGGTGAGCTCCAGGGGAGACGCATTGCCGCGCAAGATCTTGGTCTTTTACTGGGTTTTTGATCAGCCCGCAATTATTGGCTTGCAAGCTCCCATCACACCCGAGACATCCAACACCGACCTCTCTTGGCTTTCCTACTGGCTGGTCTCATTTGCACGTCAGCTGGGACAATTCTTGCATACCCCCGAGTCGGCCGGTTTGATCTATACCTTCTATGTGAATATCCGATATAGTCTAGAAGCAGAGAGGTGGGAGCAGCCGGCGACGGGCTGGTTATCTTTCAATCACTGGTTCCGTCGTTGCTGGAAAGACATCCAACACGCGCGCCCAATCGACTCTCCTCATGATGATAAGGTCATCACAATGCCTGCCGACTCGGTATATGATGGAAACTGGCCCATTGTAAAGGGCGAAGTTGACATCGAAATCAAAATCAAATATCTTTATTACAAATAGAACATGATTTCGGTGTTAACAACCTCAACAGCTTGCACAGAGAGTGATTACTCCAAAGAGGCCTAGAGCTACAATGATCAATGGTAAATTCTAACAATTCAATTCAGTGTTTACATCTTAGGGCGTGAAAAGTAAAAGTTGACAAGAAGTATTTCGTCATCTCAATGAAGTCTCCTGAAGTGTCTGCGGGCCCTCTTGGCCATTTTACCCATCATCTGCAAGCTCTCAAAGTAGTCACTGGTGCCATGCGTTGGATCACTATCATGTGCATTTTTTGCACCGCACACAGACCCATCACTCGCGTCGCCCAAAGGCCCATTCACGGCAAAGTAGTCATACTTGGAAACCGCATCTTGAACCATTTTCTCTGCTGCTTCTGGTAGCCAGCCGTTGATAAAGTCACCGTGGGAGCAGTAGGATGAACCGCAGGCTAGCGCAAGAGGAGGGGCACCGGACCATCCATCAGGGAGCAATTTGCGCAGATCGTAGCGGATAGAGAATCGCAGCTGGGGGATGCGTTTCATGTCTGATGGGCACCAATTGTCGCCATACCCCTTATTGTAATGAGGATTGCCCGAGTAGCTTGACTCAAGAGTGTCTGGATTCACGCAGTCATGGAAAAGAAGAAGCGTCTGTAGATGGGTGGAGCATGTCGTTGTGGGGAAGGCGGCTGCATCTTTGGTTTCATCTGTCGCATCGCCTTCACAGAACCAACTAATACCAGCATCATCTTCAACGTCGGCTTGGGATGTAGCGGACGCATTTCCAGCAAGGTCCTTGTAGTTCTGTGGAATTGCGATTTCGGCAGACTCCGGCTGCTCGTAGTAGGCGCTGAAACGCATCGGTATGATAGGCGTGTACGTTTGGCCGTCATTTTCCACGAGATATAATGTCGGGACCCCTGTTAATTTTCTGGTCAGTCGTCGAGCTTCCGGCTCACAGGCCAAGAGACACTTACAGTATGTTGAAAAGTCATTCGGGTTCTCGGTAGTGGAACAGCCTTTCTGCAGCTCAGCTGAAGTGGTCGTGTTCACGGTAATTGCATCTGAGCCAAAGAAACTGTGCATATGGCTAGTATATTTTCCAGGAAAAACAATAGGGTCAATGTTCTTGAACATCATGAAATCTGAAACAGTGACAGTATAGGCGTCAGAAAGGCCTGCCGCCAGGGCAGACAAAAGAACGAAATTGCGCATCATAGGCAGAAAAGTACAAAAGAGATAAATATACAGAATAGATTGGAAAGAGGATAGAAAAAAATGGTAAAGTTGAACTACAACAGCGTTTAAGTACTTTTGTACTCAGATACACCGAGCTATATCGAAAAGAATGAGGGATGATGGCGTCCACCAGCACAGATCATTGGCAAATCACATTTTCTTGATAGTTAGGAATTTACCGCAAGCGTTCACGCGGATCGTTTCAGGAACTCTTAACTTGTCACGGATAGCGAGGGTGGAGTTATCAGTGCTGTCAATAACCAAGTCTAACGTTTCACTTATGATCATTTCCCGCTCTTGGCACGAGCTACAGAGCTTCGTATCATGACTTGAAACACTAAATCATATTGATTTCTCCGACGAGGCGCAGGGACCAGATAAAAGTATTTTAAGGTGTAAAACCAGCCGAGGTATGCTGAATAAATACCAGACCCGCATATTCTGTCTATCTAGAAGCTTTGAAGCAAGGCGATGCACCTGAATCAACATCTTATATATATATCATCCACACGTATAGGAGCAATAGACCCTGGATATCGATTTGGATCAAACATCGCACAGCAAGCCCCCTTTCATAACTAACAAAGTAAGGTTAGGTGGAAAAAACCATTTCGTGCGAAAAATATATGGTAACGAATCCTAGCTACTCGAAGCTCTTCGCCTTTTTATGGCCGGAATGATTGACTCAAATACACATAATTAGTCTTCGAAAATGAGACATGCTTTTTCCTAGATCTCCGATACCACAAGTTCAATAACGGCCAACAGAATAACTTCCGGTCGTACCCTGGGTTCAAACCCAGTATCTCAATCCATACTCCCTCTCAAGTGCTAACATCTATTAGAAGTGGTACTGCAGCGCGGGCGATGTCCGTTTTCTCACCTACCACCATTCATGATTATGCCACAGGGCTTCCTTGGGGATAGCTATCAGCTTGTCAGACCGTATCTGGCATATCGATTTGCGGGGAGTAGGGTGATATCTTGTATTGTTCTTGGTGTACAGTTGTTGGATGGAGCTCATTCTGTCGTATGGTATTGGGCAACTTCACCGAGCCATTGGTTTTCAGAACAAAAGACGCACAGCGCTACGTTTCAGGTATATCATGGTGGTCGTCACGTCCTTCGTTGCTGGTAACACTGTGATAATCTACTGGTTTGTGTTCGTTGGGGAATATTGGGAACGAGATCGATCTACTACGGAAGGATAAGGAAAAAGCGTACCAGAATTATCTGACGGATAAGACAGTATGTCAAAGCCAGAACCGATTCCCGCTGCTGCTTCTTCTGACGTCCGGTCTTGCCGGTTCGTGCTTGGATTCCGCAATCTCGATATATCTTGTAAGCTGGGAGGCGATCTGCGGATTCCAGAATTTGCTTACCTGTAATATAAGCCGGATCCAGATCCTTTTTTGATACCATGTAGAATGCATATTGCCAATGACCATGAGTGGGCTTCTCTATAGGATGGAATTCAAACACTGATAAATATTCAGACATAATAATATGTAAGGCGAAGAGAATGACCAGACAAGCTCCACAAATAACACCAGTCCATATCACTCCCAGATAGGAGATAGAGAAAAATAAAATAATAGAATCTCCCACATATGCCTCGCTAAAGAACAACAAGACAGTCTGCAGTATCAAACACCAGTTATACAATAAACCGAGGACAATGATTCGCTGAGAAGAGAAACGCCATGAAATGCCGGAGTTCATAGTAAATATCATTAAGTATCGCCATCTGTATCGGTAGCCACCATGCGCTGTTTTTGCTTATCTTTCGTTCTCCTCTTTAGGGCGTCGACGGTATTCTGCACTTCGTGCTTTGCCTCTGTTTCGAGGTTCGTGCGTTCATCCGACTCGAGCGTTTCGCGATCGCCAACGCGCTCATAGAGCATTCGAGAGATGCTGCGATTGATGTTTGTGTATTGCTCTTTCGAGATGGTCTTCTTCTTATAGTGAGGTTTCAATGCGGTGCCGACCATTTTCTGGATGTCGGCTTTCAAAGCAAGAGATGGGCCGAGTCGGGTCGGTGATGAGTCTGGGGAACGGGAGTGTGCAATGTTGAGTGCTCGTTGGGGAATCCGAGAGCGAGGTCGGCCCGTACTGCGAGGTGTGTTGTCTTCTTTTGCCCCTTTTGGGGGCGGACTAGCTGAGAATGAGAGTTCGGGGGAAAAGGGGGGTGATGATGGTTCGGCAGGGGAGGATAGCTGAAGGGGTGATATCGGGCAGGTGCGAGGGAAAGGCGGGGGTGTAGCCGATGAGAGGAGAGGAGAAGAGTACGCGGATGAGGTCGGGGAGATAGAGGGAGATGAAGGACCTGGTGAGGGATGATCGGTAGGGGCGGCGGACGTTGAGGCGGAAGGTCCGTATGAATTCGTGCGACTAGGTGCGTCTTCAACTTCCTTTAATAGTGACGAAAGGAAGCTCGGTCCAGTGGGATTATCGCCGTTCGGCCGTGCGCTGGAGCTTGCGGCACCAGCCCGAGAGGATTCACCGGTTTGATTTTGCTGTGCTAGAGCAGCAAGCTCTTGCGGTCTCCTTGTTCGAGGTCGTTTTAATTTGCGCTCGGGCTCGGCGGGTTCAGGGGACGGCGACATGGTTGGCTCTTTGCGCTTCCTGGCGGCATTCGGATTGTTTTCGATTTCCCGTGCTCTTTCGAAGGCATTCCAGGCGCGCATCTCCTCCAGGGACTCGGGCTCAGGTGTCGGAACTCTGGGAACACGGGGGCGGGACGGCCGAGCAGGCTCAATGTCGAACAAAGGTGCGGCGTCGCGAAACCGACTGCCACCACCCTGTCGCTCGGCGACTTCAAATCGGCGTTGCCATGCCTGAAATTCACGCTGATTGGCCTCTTCGCGACGGCGCTGTTGAATCACACGCTCCGCAGAGCGATCGTCGTCGAATGGGAAGTCCAGATCAAGGTTCAGGTTATCCCAAACGGTTTGCCAGACCCGTGCCCAATGGAGCGAGTTTGTCTGATTCCGAGTTTGAAGACGCCTTTGTTGGGCTCGGGTTCGCCGACTTCGCTGCTCAGCTCGGGTTGTTCGTGCCGATACCTCGGGCGCTGGTGCCACTGCACGTTGCGATTCACATTGTTGGCAGTACCAGGCCCCCGGTGGGATCTCATCCAACCCGAGACAATATAAATGGGAAGGCACATCACATCCATCACATAAGAGAAGGACATCCTCGTTATCGGCTTGCCCGCAGATTGTACATGGTTGGAAGTCGGCCAAGTCATCCTCCACGTATTCGATGACCATAGAAGGGTCAACCTCGGCTACTTGTGTGCGGTCTTGAACGGCATACGATGATATAACAGATCCTATATTTGAGAGTAACTCAGGTCAGTTATTGATCATCAAAAGTGGACTATGTCATAATTCAAGGAAGGGGGTCGTCATACCTCCAGGCCGGTCACTCAACTCGACCATATTGAAACTGCGCCGACATATCGGGCAACTGTTCGCTCTTTCAACCCATGGTTTCAGACAATTATTGTGTAAAATATGACCACAGGGAAGTAACTGGGCAATATGAGAGTCCTCATCCTTGAACTCCAAACTCAGGCTCACGGGCTCGAGAGGATCGCCCGCACCTTCACCGAGGTCGCCTAAACAAACAATACAGGTATCTGACATGGACAATATAATTAAAGGAAGACACGAAGTCCATGAAGAGCGACTCTCAAAGGTGTAGAAGCGAAGAAGGTGTGGGGAGCGCCTTTTTGAAGGTGGGCCGGATTGCCGGACTAACGCAAAACAGGAACGTGACGGAGGCAAATGATGCCCTGGATTGGAATGACTTGACGAGCTATATTGCGATACTGCAATATTATAATATCTATTGAGATGGGTTGGAATTTTCTGTGTTTATTGGTTTTAGTGTGGCAATAATCTGGCATTATACTATATATCTTTGATCGTCTGTTCTAAATTTCCGTTAACATCCTTCATAACCATACAACCACCAGGGTCCCTGGTCTACAAAGAAAAAAATGCGCCAAGTCCCTAGCAAGAGCAAGGCGCCAGACTACAATTAAAAGTGACCACGTTAGGCAGCCCATGACTCAGTCGAGACCCAAATCGCAGGGTTTCTCACATTAGTCACGTGAATATCCTGGGCAAATTTCCAATAGACACCAGATGCAGATGCAGTATACGATAGCGTGGTAGGCGCAAACGTCCAGCTGCCAAATTACGTAGATATAATCCTTATCGTATCATTCAAGCGCTGAAGACACCGGTGGACACTCTTGAGTCAGAAGTAATACGCTAGCAATGACACCACATGAGCAGATGACCGATGTGATATCCACTCGTGGCGTTGAATCTACGTGACTTTCCCGCACCTGAAAACCGCCAGGACTACCAGGTTTGCAATCCATATCTCTGGCTCGAATAGTCGCAAACCAAGACAGTGATCAGGTGAAGGTTCGATTTGATCGGCGAATGGTCTATCACGAAGGCAGCGACCGAGCGCGGATATGGGACCAGTCAGATCGATGTACGTTATACTCGGCGAGTCGCATGCACAAGAAATCGAAATCCCGAATTTTTTCATTCATTTTTGGTATTCAGACGTAACCGTAAAGAGAAATGAATCCACATGATCCTCCCATTTAAACCTCAGCAATCTCACGGAGACGACGGATGGTGGAGCGGGTGGCAGCGGCAGCGGGGGTACTGTAGGAGAGAATGGTTAGTAAACTTCTAGTTGACGTTCGCGCATGTGTGCCTCCATTCGAGATTGGTTGGTTCCAAGATCGTGATCAGTCACACATGCTGGTGTGTAACTTACGAGACAGCGTAGGCACCGCCGGCAACGACCTTGTTGCAGCCGTGGCACTCCCAGATACCGGTAGCCTTGCGCTTCACGGTGTTCTTTCCGCAGAAGGTGCAAGTGTAACTTTATTAACTGTTAGTTTTGCGATCGATGGTGTTCCAGATCGTGGAGTACGTACCGGGCGTGTTGTTGAGTTTCGATCTTCTTGATCTGCTTACGCAGAGAAGCACCGTATCTGTAAGAATATATAATCAGAAACCGATCGTTTGTGGAAGTTGATGTTTCGAGTTTCGATCGAGGGAAATCGCGATGTGGGCGCAATGTGGGTGAATGTCATACCTCACTCCGTATTTACCGGCGATGCCGACCTCTAATAAATATAATTAGCATTGGCTCATAAATTCAGTGTAGACATGTAAAACATACTCTTGGTGCGCTTCGTCATCTTGGCTGGTGTCGAGGATGAAGATGGGTACTGGACAGGAGATCAAAAAAGACGCTTTGAATGAGAGCGGGTTGTGCTGTGGATTCTCGCTTAGGGCTCTGGGCTGTGGTGCGATCACCTGACCTTTTTTGGGATTAGTGGGCTTATGTCATGCGCCTTATCGCGGTTATCGCATCTGGGCAGTACATTGACGCTCTGGCCTAAGGTTTCCAATTCTTAACTTGGGCTTCGATAACTTGTCCAATAATCCACAAGATCCACTGAAAATGACGATGTGAAGTGGATTGGACTTGGACATTGAAGGTTTTTGTCATCACACAAAATTATTGAATTGCCTATCCTACGTTAGTGCCTTGTGATTCAGGTTTCCACTATAATCCTTCATTCTTCTAGAATCTGACCAGCTTCTCATATGTTCCCTGGCCGAGGTTGCTCGGCCTCACTTTGGAATTGATTGTGTTTGAAACTTGAACAAGGTTTGCTGACCGTACCCCTGCGCGGACTTCTTCACCTTTCCGTAGCCCTGGAATCTGGTAAATTTACATTCATTAATATTGAGTGGTTCCTCTGTATACTAGTCCTACATATTATACTCTAAAAATATGGGTAGATAGAGATATAAAAAGAGATATAAAAAGAGATATAGAAGGAGGTATAGAAAGAGATGTAACATTGCAAATCTGATTGATCTGAACCTTGGAAGCAGTCGGCTCAATATAACTATCCGGCCACGTGATCGACTCAATGCATGAAATATAAACGTCTGCGCCAGTACATCAAAACAGAAGTAGTACTCCGAAGGTCATTGTGTGACCTATACTGCTCCTAGTTCTTAGAAAAATCTTCAACTTTTACTTTTCAACTATCTCGCCCACTTCCCTCTACTGTGAGGTGTTTATCACGTCTTTAAGTACTAGCTGCCGAGAAGCTTGTGATTCGCCGAAAGCTCCTTGTTCTGCAGAACTACATCACAATTTCAACCAACTACAATGACTTCCAACCGCCAATATGACCTGGTCCTGCTGGGCCCAACCGGCTACACGGGACAGTTCTGCGCAGAGCATATTGTGCAGAACTATCCTACCGATCTAAAATGGGCCATTGCTGGCCGCTCCATACAAAAGATAGAGACCATTGCTAAGGAACTCAAGGCCCTCAACCCGGACCGTATTGACCCAGGTACTTGATCCACGGCCCCGTCTCTGATTCATTGCATGTCTAGATGCTTATTGATTCGCGAAATAGATGTTTTGGTTGTACAACTCAACCCCACCGAGCTGAACGAGCTTGCCCAGAAAACGCGGCTCGTTATCAACTGTGTGGGTCCCTACCACTTGTACTCGACCCCAGTTGTCGAGGCATGCGCAGTCAATGGAACTCACTATGTCGATGCGTATGTATATGTACATTCAACTCTGTATCTCAACAATGTCTAATTGTCACAGTACTGGAGAGACTCCATGGATCAAGTTGATCATCGAGAAGTACCATGAAACAGCCAAGGCCAATGGTGCAATTGTTCGTTCTACTACAATTCCTAAAGGTGCAGCTTGACTCTAACTGCAAACAGATGATCCCCTCGACTGGAGTTGAAAGTGCCCCTGCCGATATTCTAGCATGGGCTCTGGTCAAGCGAGTCCGCGAGGACCTCTCGTCTCCAACCCGCCAGATCAACAGTACCATCAAGGAGATGAAGTATGTAACCTTCCTCCGGTAAAACCACCAATGGCTAACTCAATCCCAACAGGTCCTCTGGTCCTAGCGGCGGTACCCTAAACACCGTCCTCAGCATCTTCGATTGGCTCCCATTGTCCGAGATATCCAAGTCAATGACCCCCTTCTCACTATCCGTCTCCCCTCCCCCAACAAATATCCCCAGAGAATCTATCCTGGAGAAATTGTTAGGCGTGCGCGCAATCCGCGACCTGGGAACCGTCACCACTTCCCCATCCGCCATCGCCGACATCACCATCGTGCACCGCAGCAGTAGCCTCATGCCCGAGCTGTACGGACAGCAGTTCTTCTTCCGTCAGTTCCTGTCCGTACGCAACGCGATGATCGGCGTGGCCCTGCACATCGCGTTTGTGGTTGGAATCTCACTGCTTGCGCTGCCGCCTGTGCGCTGGCTGGCACGGAAGTTCGTGTTCGCGCCTGGTACCGGTCCTCGTCGTGAGGATTCTACCAATGATCGCCTTGAATACCATGCTGTTGCGACTGCTGATAACGCCGACGCGCAGCGTGTCTTCGGTAAAATCACTTACGGGGGTGGTATGTACCTTTTCACTGGGTTGTTGCTGGCTGAAGCTGCGAGGGTCATTCTCGATGAGGAGGAGAAGATTAAAAAGGTTTCACGTGGGGGTATTGTTACTCCCGCTACGCTGGGCCAAGACTTTGTGGACCGTTTGGAGAAGGTTGGCTGCAATATTGAAACTAAAGTCTTCAAGTATTAGGTGGTCCATGCCCGGGTAGGTCCTATGCAGTTAGTTGGCTTAGCCAACATATCGTCCTTAACAGCCTGCCTTGTTATAATGCAAACTTTAATGCTTTGATGAAAAACCACGAACTTTCGCAATAGTATCAATGTACCCATGGATACTATCTCCACATGCAATGATGCCTTCACTTTATAGCTTCCCAGCCCTATCGGCAAAGACCACCTCCTTCAACCATCCCGAGATGATCTCATTGACTTCCGCGGGCTTCTCCCACAAAGCCCAGTGCGAGGTATTGACCTGCTTCGTCGTAAGGCGCGGGATATGCTTCGCCATGGACTTGCCGAGATGCGGCGGCAGGGCCTGATCTCTCAACGCCTGGATAAACAACGTAGGAACCTGAATCTGTCTATCAAGAATAGCAAGCTCCTCCTTGGAGTTGACCTCGCGAGTGCGATACCAGTTGACTGCGACAAAGTTAGCACTGACGCTCAAAGCCTTGGAAATGCCATACGTGGTCCATGAACCCCACTCCTAGCAAACTCATTCGTATAGTACTCTAGCTCCTACATAAGTCAGCAAGCCCCACGATCAAATCGAACACCCAAACCCACCTCCTCACTCAGCAACTTCGAAGGCCGAAGTCCGCCAATCTTATCAAGCAGAACGCCCTTGTGCGCATCAAAGCCAACCTCACCGGCCTCAGTGCGGCCCCCATAAAGCGCAACCAGGAATTGGCGAATATCACCCTTAGACCGAATAACCTTCTCCAACTCCCCACTCTTGAACTGAAGCTGGTATGCGAAATTTGGCGCCGCATTGCGGACAAGGTCTTCTAGAGAAACATTCTCTGCCATCGGGCGCGCATACGGCACGCAAACGGTGAACAGGTGGCTCACTAGCTCCGGGTGCCAAAGAGCGACGCGGTAGGCGAGAGCGGCGCCCCTGTCAAGCATCAGAATTAGTTCAGTTCTGCGCTCGATGGTGCAGGTACTTACCAGTCGTGTCCGCCGAGAATAATTTGCGATTCGCCTAGGTGTGTAGCTAGGGCCTTGATATCTGCTGCGCAGCTTTTGTGGGAGTATGGGGTGAAGTCCTCAGGGGCGTCCTGTTGTTGTTAGTCGGTGTTTAGTTGGTTGGGGCGGTTCTCATTCTCACTGTTCGTCCGTATCCGAGATTGTCTGGAACTACGACGCGAAGGTCCATGCTGACGAGCATGGGGATTTGATATCGCCATCCCATTGAGATGTCGGGGAAGCCATGGATCTGTTGGTATATGTCAGGGTCTATTTCATTGCTGGTGGGATGACTATCATCTTACTAGGAAGATGGTGGCTTTATATTGGCCTGATTTAGGTTGGCTAAGAAGATAGGCTGTGCGCCGTTAGCTCGTGTGCAGTCTTTATGGCACTTCTGGGAGCTCGCAGCACTTACAGTAATGATGGCCATTGAGTGTGGCGGTTTTGTACTCAATGCGGGAGTCACCCGATACTTGGATTTTGTCGACAGGCATGCTGGGTCTGGCGATTTGGTTTTAAGGGGAGTGATCGTGCGGTGTTGAAATAGGAGGTTATTGGGACAAGCTCCGCAATATATGTCTCTAAAACCCACCAGTTAACACGCGAATTGATGTTCAAAGGACTGATAAATCAAAAATTATCACTACGACGTAATGAAGAGAGAAATTATGCAGAATTAGTGAGAGCCTGCATATATGCGGAGAGATTATTATGAGGGTCAGACCCCTCACGGTGTTCCCTTTTTTTGCCTCGGCACGTTGATCATTTCATCAGTGGGGGACGCCAAGACACTAGGCCCGGAGATCTATGAACAGGTTGTATGAAGGGCATATTTTCGATTCTAAGGATTATATGTTGATGAACAACTTAAAACTACCTGGTATCGGATGCTGAAAGAGCCACTTATCGTAAGGCATATTAAATAATTAATTAAACTAGGGAGGCATTGACTGTAAGTATGGAAGCAAGTCCAGCAAGTCCTAGCACAGTATTCATATGTATATAGCTTGCTATAAGAAAGGTCATTTTTCAAAATTATAGAAGTCTCGATTCGGAGCAGTATATAATATTATATCCAAAGTTGCAACCACAGTTTAACACATCGCATTGAGTTGAGGTTACACAATAGTCATTGTAGTATAACTATTTGCGCTAAACAACTTGGGGACCCCGACATTGCGGGGTGAAACCCTTGAATCCTGAACCAATCATTTGGTTATGACACAGAAAATACAAAATGTTATAGTTCCTAGAACTGCTATATTTGATTGTGAACAATTCTCTACTTTTCTCGCTTCAACCATTGACCAGACAATGATCACCTTGTTTCCTGTTCCCGTAACTCTTCCCCAAGACAAGATACCGACCAAGAAGAATGTTCGAGACATCATCGGCACGTTCCTACCGAAAGAATGGTCTTCTGTGGATCCAGAAACTCTGACCATATCATACCATGCATCATTTGCCAATGCCCACTGTCCTGTTGAACGACCTAAATCAGCTTCTACCCCATCCACCGAGCCAGTCAAAGTGTTTATCAAATTCCACAAAGACTCGGGAGGTGACCTCGAACTCTTCAAGCATCTGGCCCCAACCAAACACGAAGAAGCAATTTTCTGCCACGAGTACGGCCGATCCGGTCTGGGAGCTGAGGTTTATGGATTTTTCAGGACGCAAGATGGGACACTTGGGAGAATTGATGAGTTTCTGGATGCGCGAAACATGGAGCCTGAAGATGTTGAGGATCCGGTCATTCGAGCAGATGTTGCTCGTGGACTCGCCAGTTTCCATGTATTGAAAACATCGCTCGAAAAAAAGGCAGTGGGGCTTTACTATGATGCTGTAATCGACGGACTCAACGGTTATCGTGGAATGGAGAAGTTAAAGAAACTCGGAAAGGAAGGAGGTGTCAACGTGGACAACCTAGTTGACTACGACTTTGGAACGAGGCTGGGAAAAGTCGTGGACAGACTGGAAGAGATAGGAGGGAAAACTGGATGGTGTATTCATGACGTCCAATTCATGAATACAATGTTGAAGAACACGCCAAAGCAAGGAGAAAGCAAAATTGTCCTGATTGACTTCGAATTTGTGATGCGGAACTATCGAGCATTCGATATCGGTGGGCATTTCATGCAAAAGATGTTCAAGTGGTTCGACGAAGAAAGCAAGATAGCAAGTTGCAGGAAATATACAGAGGAGGAAAAGAGACACTTCTGCGACGTTTATGCCAGACAGTGGAATGAGCTGACGGGTGATTTGGATACTGGGGAGCAAGTATTCCTTGAATCCGAATACGGGTACATGCTAGCTATCACTTTCGACATTCACAACATGCTGTGTTATATGAAAGAGCAGGGTGATAAGGACCCGTTGAACCTGCTCGGCCTCGATAAACTCTTCGATGAGTTTGTGGATCAATATGCTAAGCTTGGATTAGAAGATCCGTGATATCATACTATAGACTGTTACCTTCTAAGATATGTCTATAATTTACACCCAAATAATCAAAATCGACAATGACAGCAAGTATAGCAACAGATCTGCTATGAGGTTTACTAATGAGACCAACATCACTACATGATTATTTCCTTTATTGACATGGTCCATACCTAAACTCTCGCTATGGGCCGTAAATCTAACATACACAATCAGCGCCGAACAACAATCATGAAAAGACCAAGGCTATCGGGTATTGGTCTTGGGTCGTAGCGGACCAAAATTATCTCGCCATGTCAGAATCGGAATGCAAAAACAAGCTCTAATAGATCACAGTGTCCTCGTTATCCTCAACGACCTCACCTCCGTCATCATCGCGGTGTGCTTCATGCTGATCATGAGCACCCTCCCCCACGTTAGCAGACATTCCATCCGTTTGAATAGGATCAGAGGCTCCCTCGTTAGTTTCTACACCCACCGGTTCCGGGGCACTCTGAACTTCTTCCTTAGATTCAGGGACTGTAGACTCTGCCTGAGACTGGAGAGCAGGCTGGTCCGTTTGGGTATCTGCTTCCTGTTGTTGTTCTGGGGTTGGCTGCGCTGCTTTTTCTGCTTTGTCCTGAGGATCTAGAGGCGGTTGCTCAGGGACAAAGGCCTCTGGCGGGTACTTGGCCTCGAATTCGGCCAATTCTCGTGCAACTGTAGCTTCTGCTTCTTCAATCTGCTCTTTTATCACTGATTCGTCACCTGGTCTGGATTGCCATGGCTTGTAATACTGGGAACTATTAGCTGTTGTTTCTTAATATTGAGTAGTGAAGAGTAGCTCACCAGAACGGGTTCTGTCCGTGTTTTGAGGAAGTGTGCCATGGCGATCATATTCGTATGCCGCGTCTGCATCTAATACCACGTCTGTGAGAAAACGATATTTCCAAAGATACGAAAAGATGAGATGAATGAAACATACCACTTCCCGCTCGTACAACGGCTTTTCCCTTCGTCGAATCTCTTCACGTTGCTCCTTTCGTCGCTTCTTCAGCTCGCCATATTCCACATCTTGAGTCTTCAATTTTTCTTGCTGCTTCTTTTCGATATCCGCGCGGCGTCTCTGCGCCGCATTAGTCGGCTTCTGAGACAGGGTACCCAGCAGCCCACCGAAAAGTCGCTGACCACGCTTGCGGTCTTCCTCGCCGCCACCGCGCGGTCTTACGGGTTTCCTCTCAGATCTTTCATTTGTTTCAGCTGGCGGAGAAGACGGGCGATGGCGCGCAGATTGCGGGGAGATATTGCCTTCAGAGCTCAGTCGTCGGCGCTTGCTCTCATATTCCGACACTGACGACTTTCGTCGCTTTGTTGTCAACTCTGGTGATTGGCGAACTGTCTCTGGATCGGGTATTACGACCGCCGATGCAAGTGTTCTGTGACAAAAAAATGACTGTTAGCTACAACAGCTCAATTTGAATGCTTGCGCGCGGCTTAATACGGAGACAGGGAACCATACTCTTCAGACATCTTCCAGCTCGAATCACAACTGACTGCACTGATGAAGAGGAAACGAAGGGAACCCGAGCGAATAATTTTTGCCACAAACTTTGACTTGGTTCAATGCAGTGAGCTGGATTATCAAGCGCAAAAGGACAAGACGACACTGGTCCGTGCACGGACCACCCAGCCTTTCCCTCCGTCGGCTTTTCATTTCTCAACTCAAGTCACTGACGAATCTTAGCTCAAGCTTTCACTTCAATTCAAAGCTCTTTTCACTCCCTCAACCAACTCCTTCTCACGACTTCTCTCCTACCCTCGCCATGTCTCGCCACCACCCCGACCTCGTCATGTGCCGCAAGCAACCCGGCATTTCCATCGGCCGCCTGTGTGACAAGTGCGATGGTAAATGCCCCGTGTGCGATTCCTACGTGCGCCCGACCACCCTCGTCCGCATCTGTGACGAATGCGCCTTCGGAAACTACCAAAACAAGTGCGTCGTGTGCGGCGGTGAAGGAATCAGTGATGCATTCTACTGCTTTGAATGTACACGCCTGGAGAAAGACCGCGACGGATGCCCCAAGATTATCAATCTGGGAAGTTCCAGGACAGATTTGTTCTATCAAAAGAAAAGTTTCAGGAATCAATGATCCCGTCTTGGGCTCCCTCCATGGGTTGGCTTGGTGTCCGGGAGGGGGGCTAGACGTGAAACCAGCGGCTCTACAATGTTCAGCCTAGGGATGAAAATGGGTCTACGAACATTACAACCATGGGAGACATGCACGGGCTATCACAATGCGCTATTTATGTCCACTTCAGGTGGTTGTATGTGGCTATCTACATGGTGGTGATTTACCGGCCGGGGCGGCGAGGTCTGGCGAATCCACGCGCAGGTCCCTGGTCTCGTGGTGGGCTGACTTCCTCTTGCAAACGCTCGTCGGTGATCTCGTCAGGACCTGAGGCCTCGATCTGCTATTTGTGAGCATCCAAACAATTACGAAATTCCACAATTCGGGCGCACATACCTTCTTCAAGATCTTGTGTCCTTCCTGTTCAGCAATCGTGATCGCGTTCCTCCGCGAGCTGGCGTGCAGCATGCGCTCTCTGATCGACGACCCAGTGGGACAGGTATACACGAAAATAACGACATCAGATCCGGGATAGTGGTAGAAAGAGTAACGCGGGGAAGAGGAGGAAATGTGTGAGGCGACGGCGCTCGCTTCAACCCCAGACTTGGAGTCGGCCAGAATAATCTTCTCCGTGGGGATGTCAATTGTCTTTATAAAGTTAGCCACAAATCTCACAGATTCCCACCCCCATCTATTTTGCATGTAGCTTCCACACCATGACTATAACTTACCAGCTGGACCAGCCCACCATCCTGTAGATCCCTGAGAGCGGTCTTAGCATCCTCATCAACAGGCATAGAAACCCTCATTCCAGAGCCGGAACCGGGCCCAAAAGTGCCTCCGATCCCAATGTCTCTACCAGGGGTACCACTCCGCGCCTCAGCCTCAGCCCGCCTCACAGCCTCAAGCTCCCGCTCTTTCTCACCCATCATGTCCTCTCGACTAACGGCATTGGGCCCCTCACCATCACGCTCGCGCCATGCCTCCTGGCCCAGAATTTCTTCCTCCTCGGTAGCAAAGACCGTCGAACCGAACTTTTCAGTGCCGAGCTCTCGAGTCAACGTCGAGCGAGTCGAGGCAAAGAGTGTCTTTGCTCGCACGGGCGCATTGGACGGAATATAGGTCAGAGCAATGAGGGTCGTGGAGGATGACGTGGGGCGCCGGAGGAGGAGGTAGATTGGAGTTTTAGGCTGCAGGACGGAAGACAACTGGGGGAGGGCTGAGATGAAGGAGTCTGCGGTCGGTGTGCCTTGGAATGAGATCGGGGCCAGCGGTGTTAGGGTCTCTGCTGTAATGGTCACAGGCAGACAGAAGGTTGAGGTGTCGGAGTTGAAGCGGGTGAAGGCATCTTGCAGCGCCGCGGAAACTGGGATTGTTAGTGCCAATTGCTATCTATGGGAATTTTGAATCTATTACCTGTAATACCTGACTGCATGATGCCGCACTTTGAGATGCAGCTAAGATGTTGGGTCCAATGTTGTTTACGAGGGGAGGGAAGCGGTGAATGAGGGGCCGATGGCATGTAAGCGGCCGGGGGTCTTCAAGCGAAGGTGTATAGCGGCCAGGGGTCAAATTCGTTTGTTTATACTCAGAAACTGAAATACATACATGTAACTTACTATAGCCAATGCCCTGCCTAGGCTTAAACATTGGAACTTTTCCACCATATAATTATACATCTTTACTACCAGTACTATAGCGGAACAAAAGGTTGTAGACTTGGTTTAAACATCGCATCTCTAGGCAGAGGTAAAAAGAGATAGAGCATTAAAGACGGGAATGTTTAGATGGTATAGAGGGGTCTAGAATAGGCATCAATACTAGAGAACTGCGGTTGACCCCTGGCCGCTATACACCTTCGCACCCCATCAACACAACTACTGTCAACTACTTTACTTGAACATCAACTCGAAGGCCATTTGAAATTTTATTTCGGCTCAAGGCCCACCAAACAAAGTGGTATACAAGGAAACTAACGCGAAGTACAAAATATATACAAAAAAAAGCTGGAACCGCTCAATCAAGACAGTCCAACGCAAGGAACAGAGGAATCGCAACGCCCACCATGCTGGGACAGGTATCACAATGCTTTCCAAAAGAAACAATGACATTTTGACAGTTTGGCATCTTTACTCCTCAAAGTTGCCACCCACGAAGGCCCAGTTGGATCCCTCCAGCTTGCCCTTGAGGAACTCGTACACGGTGAAAGTCACCGCCTGGCCAGGTGCAACACGCATCACACGGGGTGTGATACCCTTGTAGAAAGCGCGAGCTCCCTCGGTCTTGAACATGTCCTTGGCAATGACCATGATACGAGAGACAGCCGACTGGCCGGGCTCGGCACGGGTCTTCTGCAGGCGAGTCTTAATGGTATCGATGGGAGCGTTAGAGAAGGGGCCGACGGCACCGGAGATCAGACCGATCAAGGTGGTCTGGTATGAGGGCAGCTGGCTGTTGCTGTACTCTGGTTGCCAGCGCTGCAGAGCAGCCTTCAGTTCCGTGTACGCGGTGAAGTTAGCGGCTTGGTTGGTTCCTTGTCGGAGAGCTGTGAGAGAAACACCACGGTACAGGACGCTGAAACCTTCTTCCTTGACCACGGTGAAGAGGGCGTGCGGTGCGCTACGGTACTTCGGGGTGTCGAGGGGATCTGCCAGACTGTGATGCTGGGCTTGCAGACGAATCTTGATGACTTCCATGGGGTTGACGACGGCCACAGCTTCAGTCACACCGGCGGAGAGACCAGCCAGGAATGTGGCTTTGCTGGTCACCTGGCCTGTCTCTTTATCGGCCAACATTTCCTTGTATGCCTCGTATGAGGTGAATCGGATAGCCATCTTGGGAATGATACCACCGAGCACAGCACCCAGACCCTTGTACAGACCCAGAGCGGTCTCCTTCTTCACGATTTGAGCACCGGTGGCCACGAACCCGCGCGGCTTAGCCTATTTCACGCAGAGGTTAGCATGTTGCTCAATTGCCGGTAAAATGGTTCCTAAACTCACCCCAGGCGCTGTAGCTCTCCTTGAGAGCTGCATGCGGACTTTGATTGTATCAAGAGGGTGGCACACAAGAGCCTCCATCATACCGGCACCACCACCAGCTAATTCAAAGTCAATAATTGTACGCAAGCCTAAGAGATGGGGTCTACTCTACCGATCAAGTTGACCGCGGGCGATGTGCGCTTCCCATTGGCAGATTTGGCGGACATTTCAATATGTGAGGGTATATATGCAGAGGAATTGCACTTTTCACGAAGTCACAATTTCAAATCGGAAATTCTCAATGACCAAATATATCGGAAATCGAATTGCGCTGATCGTTCCGATTGTCGCGAGGGAAAACCGAAATTGCGGAGAAGCGGAAGTATACAATCCCGGGGCAATAAGCGGATGCAATTGAATTGAAGATGAGGATATCTCTATAGTTCTTCAAGACTTCTTTCAAGAGAGAACGAGAGAACGAATCGCCAAAAGATGATATTTCTTGAAAAGTGCAGCAGTTTCGTGAGTATATGATTCACGGATTGAATGTGGCGGCAAATGCCAAACTTTGTGGGGAGCTGATGACGGGGAAGCGGAGGAAGCTGGACGAGCGGAAGTTGTGTAAAACCTCACACCAAAAAGAGAGAGAGATCAAAAAGAAGAAAAAGTAGTAGGATAAACTGCCGAGGGATGTCTCTTCTAATATATCAATAAATCTAATTCTATATTCCGGGTACCTCTTTAATTGTCGACATCCCGAGGCCTTCGGGAACAAGGGCGGCTCTCCTCCAGCGCGGTATGATTCACCAAGATCTCCAATGATCTGACTTCACATGCCTATATAATTTTTACTGTCGTCATAGTTTCAGCTTGTGATACTCTAGCTGTATATTGTATACTTTATTATTCAGATATCGAAACATTAAAATGCAATTAGAATGTAATCACAAGACTTATTATACTCCCTACATCTACATTGCCGAACTACATATCCAGCCTAATAATTTCCCGAGCTAAATCACTCCGGATACAATATTCCCCTTAACCCCAGTCCGGTGGTTCCAGCATTCGGAGCAAAGTAGCGAAATCCGCTACATTTCTGCGGGTGATCTCGGGCCACCGCGAGAGCTCCTCTCAGCCGAGGTTCATCAGGGTAATTGTTCAGGTCATGGGACTGACTTTGAGTCAGATGAACATTTAAACTATCGGCTCTCTGCAGATGGGCTTTTGAAAAGTCCGGGGTTTGGACTTGTATATCCCCAGGGCTTGTACATTGGTGACGTTGACCATTATGCCGGTTGAACGTTTTACCCAATAGAATGCCCCCTGGATCGGTTGAGCTCTGCGATACGAACTATCTATATAAACACTGATCTGCTTATTTCAATTGACGTGTCTATTATAATTAACTATGCATCGTGGTGATAGCATTTCAAACGACATGCGATATCTATGGGATACCTTCACATGCATCTTTGGTGATTCCGATAATATCGGGTACCCGATCTCGGCGCATGTCTTCTGTTCTAGAAACTGAAACCCTAATTAAAAACGAAACCATCTAGAGAACAGTTCAAGAACATGTTGGATATTGAATACATATGTAGTGATAGAGCTTCAATAAGGCGATTCTTTCAGCCGCTATCAACTCCGCAATGTCGGAATAAATCCGATCGCGCAATCTCAATCCCAACCCCATCTCTAGATACACCTCCTCACCAGAGCTGCAACCCGATTATCAACATTATTACAGGGGATCTAAATATCCATGCTGTCCAGGCAGTTTCAAATAGAATGGAACCCCCACACCCAAGGCACCGAGTCCTAAAGCGCATCGTCTCACTAGTCCTCCACCAATGGCTTCTAATCGGGATCGGAGTCGTCTGCGCACTGGCATACTGCTTCCCGAACGTTGCCAAGCATGGCGGCGTGATTCGTTCGGAGTACAGTATTATGTACGGGGTGATTGCAATCATCTTCTTGATATCGGGTCTGAGCATCCCGCGCCAGAAGCTTTTTTCTCATTTTTTGAACTGGCGGCTCCACCTTCTCGTACAAGTGGTTTCGTTCTTGTTTATTCCTGCTTTGGTTCTGGCTGTTGTACATGTGATTCTTGCTGGTGATCCTGCGGGGAATATTGATCGTGCCGTGCTGGCGGGGTATATCTTTACTGCTTGTATTCCTACCACTATTGCGTCTAATGTTGTTATGACGAGGGCTGCGGGTGGAGATGATGCGGCGGCTTTGGTGGAGGTTTTGTTGGCTAATGTTCTCGGGCCGTTTGTTACGGCTGCTTGGACTGTTTCTCTGATTCCCAAAACTGCTGAGTTTGACCCTTGGCGGTATGGGGGTGGCAGTCTGGGAAGTATGTATAAAGATGTGTTCCAGCAGCTTGGGCTTAGTGTACTGCTGCCGCTGTTTGTTGGACAGTTGGTGAGATGGACATGGCCGGACCGTACTGCCTCGGTGCTACAGAAGACCAAGCTGCCCAAGTTGGCTACTGTGTGCATGTTGCTGTTGATCTGGTGAGTCAAATCGACCGATATCAAAGCCCTTGCCTCTTTTTCTAACCAGAAGTCCAAACACTAGGTCTACATTTTCTTCCTGTTTTGCAACGGGAGCCTTGCAGTCTCTCTCCGCACAGAGTGTTATCTTTGTAGTCTTCTTCAACATCGCACTCTACGTCCTCCTGACGGCGGTATGCTTCTTCGGTTCCAGACCACCCCGGGTCTTTGGCTCTCGATCTTGGTCTAAGCCCATGTTCAAACGCATGTCGCCCGAAGAAACAATTGCAGTTTGTTTCTGTGGACCGGCAAAAAGCACAGCCCTTGGAATTCCATTATTGTACGCAATGTGGCAGCCCGTTGATCTATTTACGAAAGCAAAAACTTCCGTGCCGGTGCTGCTTTACACCACAGAGCAAATATGCGTGGCACACTTTTTTGTGCAACTTTTTCGGAGGTGGCATGCCAAAGTCCTTGAGAAAGAGCATTCAGATGACACCATCCGTGATGACGCTGAGCTTGGGGTGACTGAGGATGCGTCTGGCGTTGACCCTAGACATCGACATGAGCTTTCTGCTGTTTGATACCCATTTGTAGCCTTTGATAAAGGCTAGGTTCTGTTTCTCAACACCGAACATGAGCTTTCACGATTGACGAGATTATTTTAGCTTTTTGAGCGATGGATCATATACATATTTTTTTATAACTGCAGATACTCCAATACGGCACAGAAATTCATATCGAATTGCATCTATTCGCAAGTTGGACATCATCAAGAAACGTATCGTATAGTGTGATCAAGTCTTGTCACTTTCACTGTGACGGACGAATACAGCACTCAGAAATGTATGCTCCTTCATTTATGAAATTCATAATCTCATACGGGACACCCGCAAGGTCCTTGACTGTGTGATGACAAAATTGATACGAGAGGTGGTAATGATGTTAGAAGACTGACTTCCAGACCGCATCTTATGTTCGGTTCGCGATATCCTCTTGGGCGATGGTTTCAGCATCAAGTTTAACATTGCCGCCATTGACGGGGTGATATTTAGGGGTCTTAATCTGCTTGTAGCGGGCCCATTCTTCCATGGCAGGTCCTCTGAAAAGAGCAATCTGCGCACCAATTTGGTTCAGACGTTGTTGATATTCCTGGAATGTATCTCCAATTTCCAGGAATCCAGGTAGAAATTCAGCGTGTTTCCTATCATTATGTTCACGATGGTGGTCGAGGTCATGCCGCATGCTTCGAAGTTGTTCTATGACAGCGAGCCCGGCATCGTTGCCGAGGGTGTTGTTCGGGATATCGACACGGTTATCCTCAGGCTCAACCCTTTTTTCCTTTCATGTTCTCCAATGGGTTTCGGCAAGCCGTTTGAGCACAATACCGGTGAACGTCTGCTTGGTTTTACTGAGCGGGTGTGGTTGGTAGTTACACCATAGCGGCTCCTCTGACGAGAGCAATCTGCCCGCGTAATGGTCAAGAGTTTGTTGATGATTGAGTTCTATAGTTACCATTCTCTTAAATATCTCAGGCATGTGTATGCTTTTCGGGCTACGATGAAGGGTCTGCTGATTATGTCGCAGGCCGCTTGTTGCTGACGATGTTGCTGTCCCTGCTGTCTGGATGCTCAACCTGCCTCTCAATGTCCCGTTTGAGGCTTTGGTCCCAGGAATGTTTTTATCTAAGGTAAGTCCAGTATTTTTTTATCAACATCTCCTTGGATTAAAAGCCGACATTGGGGGCTCAACGGTCACTCACTATCTTCGATCACCAATGGAGCGAGCTGACTGGGCAGTAATAAGGCAGTAGACTGCTTCAGTAGTAACTGGATTTTGACACAAGAAAATGAATGATGATTTGGAGAAGAGTAAATTTAACCATGCCTGGTAGAAATCTGGTATGTGCGCATAGAATGAATACATGAGTAAAGAAGAATCACAAACTGTATGCAACAGTGACCCCAGGATTTATGAGGAGGGGGTCAACTTGATGAAGGAAAATGTACATAATATGTGGACCGGGTTCCCCCGTAATTCCGTAAACATAGCCAGGCCAGCCTGTTATCAATGGTGGGATTGGTCTCATCAAGGTGCATAGGGCTCAAGCTCAAACCGTTTTTGATTCATGCTTTCAAGGGGCCTAGTATGACCTATTTCGCGCCAATGCCGGTCAGGATCCGATTGGCGTTGATAGCATCATACAAGATGCGAAGAAACCACAAGCTATATCTCAAATGTAGCTCACTTTGACGCCCATACCGACTGTAGACTTGACCTTTTGCCAAGCACCGCCAGTCACTCGTCGTACGCGTTCACGGACATCTTGCCGGCTCATCGCCATCAAGATACCAACCACAAAGAGTAGAGTGCGCACTAATGACATGGGATTACCAGACACGGCCTGGATAATATGACGGAAAAGATTGCGCAATGCCGTGGCCACAGCCTGAGTTTGTCGCCCGCGGGGTTCAACCTTGTCTTGTTTCTTGACATTTTTGGAACCGGACGAGGAGAGCGAAGTCCTTGGCTTGCCATTCGGCAACTTATCGGACTTTGCTCCTTTCCCCTTCGGCGAGCCCTGTGGGCGGCTCTTCTCAATCCCATAGTCGGTCTCGCTCGTATTGCGCTTGTGGCCATTGGCTTGTGGTTTCGCAGCTGCGGCTGCTTCCTCGGCTTCGCGACGTTCCTCGTCTCGTTGCCGTTCGAGCTCTGCGTCTTTCGCCCGTTGTAGTTCGACAGCGCGCATTTCGCCTCGTTCCTTCTCTTCCCTCAACCCTTCGAGAGTCTGTAGGAAAATTTCTTTGCGCTCTTCATCGAGGACTTCGCTTAAATTGATGAACTCGGTGGCGTACTCCCATTCATCGTTGCGGGGAAGGACGTGGAGGGTGAAGAGCTCAATGATCTTTACTCGGGCGGTTAGATCCTTTGGTGTATCAGCTCCACTCGTCGTGCGCAAAGGCGGTGGCTGGGAGTCAATCGATCCATCCTGTAGGCGATCTGTCAGGTCGAGATTTGGCTGTCCATATGATGAGAGATAAGTCTCGAGGCGTTGTTGGTTCAGGGATTGTGAAGAGGAGTGGGTTAGGACGAGAGTAGCACTGATATCGCACCATTAGTCCATTATATTGGGTCGGGGGTTCATATTGGATACTGACAGGTTGTAGACGACTTCGGCATCCACCGAGCCCTCGCGGCCCTGGTATCCAACCTCGACCACATTGTCCCAGATTGCGCCCTCTCTGACCTGTGAAGCAATTGATTTCCATTCCTTCTGACCAAATTGCTTCTTTCCTTCCTCTGCGCCAAGATCGACTATTGCGCTGAGGAGAGTAATGTAAAGGTTCCACACCTTGATCCTCCACGTGCCCGCGGCAGTGGCGATCGGCGCGACCGGTGTTGAGTTGTCGCCATTATTCGTGTCATCTTGTACAGGGGTGATGATGGGTTGAAGACTATCGAGGGCTTCCGGGAGACGCCGTGTGAGGTAGAGCTGGGAGGCGTTCTTGTAGGTCTTGGAGCACAGCTTTGTGGGGGAGGACGGAGAGCGGGCTTGAGCTTGAGACGACATTGGGGATCCGTTCGCCATTTCAATACCAACAGATCAGGAAATTGTATCAAATGTATCAATGGTATTGTTTAAAGAAATTATAAAAGGAGTAAGTTGAAGAGAAACGTCAAAATGAAGTGTTTCGGAGCTTGCGATCGGCTGTCATTTTCCCTCGGCTCATTGTCCAAGTCCGGGGTCGGTGTCACGGGACTAGCCTGTGAGATCTATATATCAGCAACTTCAACGTCTACCTAGGTGGTTTATATTGTACATTGTTATACTGATAAAGACCATCAATAATTATTCAGAATCTATTCAGAAGGCTCGAGATAGTTTGACCTCTCCCATAGAATAGTATACATAGCACCTTCCTTGGTTCTTTCCTCTCCTCTTCTCTGCTTCCTATCAAACCCCCGATCTAAAAGATCAAAACTAATGCCTCATAACTGAGCCGGACTCACCTCAGATTTGCTGCATATTGCGAGTAATAAGAACTCTCTAATCTGATCCTTTATCACCCCGTGTTTACCTTTAGATCCTTTGTTGCCCGCATCAAACAGACGCGCCAACACTTCATTATTACCCAACGCTCGTCCCTTCACCTCTTGCCTTTCCTTATCCAAGCTCGTCCTTCCATCTGATGACATACACCCCACCAAGACAAGATGGATATTGGAGCAACGAAGTTTTCGGACTTCCTCCCTTTCATTCTGAACGATATCTCCTCCAGCTGCTTTGTGGCCATTGACTTCGAGCTGTCTGGGTTGGCTTTCCCGCCAAATGGACCTCAAATCAATACCCAAACCGTACAGGAAAGATATACCGAAGCCAAGGCAGCTGCCGAGCGTTATCAAATCCTGCAGGTGGGGTTAACCATCTGTCATGAGAACTCCAAAAATGGTATGCAACGCGCTCATTTTCACGGCACACGACTAACAATCCGCAGTGGTCTATACCCTGAAACCCTACAACATCAACCTGAGTCCGATCGCCCAACCGGAAACGGAGGTTAATCGGGACTGGACATTCGGAAGCCGCTGTGAGTTCTTGGTTCATGAGTTTCGTGCATATTACTAACATCTGTTATGCAGCAATGGAATTCCTGCTTTCCCATGGATTTAGTATTGACACGATGTGCAGCTCTGGCGTCCGATATCTCTCTCGAGTAGAAGAGGAGTCGGCTATCAAACGTGCAACTGAGAGATGCTTCCGGCCTACGGTCCCAAACATAAAAATCCAAGAAGATGACTTTGAGTGTTTGGAATTCCTGGGATCAGCTCGACTCGCAATCAACGAATGGCTAGCACAGGGAGAGGTAAGTAATTGAGCAAATCTGGGCTGGGGCAGCCCAGTTGACATCTGCAGACACGCCAATCTTGGTTGAACATCCCGCCACCCACCAGTCTCCTGACGGCTCCAAGTGAGGTTCCAGGAGCGTTAAGCAACGCGCAGAAACGGCTTTTGCACCAATTGATCAGCTTGGAATACCCGGACTTGACATCCCGAGGTGCATCGACATTTGTTCAAATTGAGATTCGGAACCAGCAATGTGAGCAAATTTCGTTCGAAGCGAGGCTAAAGAGCAAAATGGAGCGTGTTCGGAACCACATCGGTTTTCGCTGGATTGTAGAAGCACTTATCGGTGGCAACCTGGAGGAACTTGACATAGAGGCATTCCGCCCTTTGATGAAGAAAACGGACGCCCCGGTTCTTGAGATCAAGCAGTTGGCAGACAGAATGAAAAATCGGCTCAAGCAGAGCAGGCCTGTTCTGGTCGGCCACAACCTGTTCTGCGATCTGCTCTTTTTCCATCGATGCTTCATAGGTCCGTTGCCAGATACTCTTGGGGGATTCAATGCTGTCATTCATAACTTATTCCCCGTGTTGGCCGATACCAAGTATTTGGCCACCCATGACTGCGGTGCCCTAGCTCCAGAGTCCTCACTGGAGGATCTGAACAGGAATCTAGCGCACGTCGAGTACCCCAAGATAGGTAGGGCATCTCTGTTACCTTGAGGACTAGTGAACATGACTACTAACCATGTTTCAGAGATCAACCCCGGGTTCACAAAGTACAAGCTCCGCAAACGTACCCACGAAGCAGGCTACGATAGCATGCTGGCAGCCATGGCGTTCATCAAACTGGCGGGTAACCTCCAGCGCAATCCTGCTATGTTCACCCAGAAGGTCCAACAACCGACCATTTTGGCAGGCCCGCACATGCCTCCTAGTCTGTTTGCCAGTGTCATGCAACCGTTGGACCGTCGAGGATCACCAAACAGCGAGTTCAGCAATTTCTTCTACCTTGAGAGCGAAACTCCTCCAGAGATAGACGAAAAATACATTGCGGATCAGGGCACATCATTGGACGACACTGGCGACAGACAGATAATAAGTCTAGCGAGTCGAGGATTCTTGGTGCCGCGGCTAGGGACAGTTTTCTGGGCCATCTACGGAAACAAGCTGCGGGTGTTCGGGACTCAAGAGAGGATGATTCAAGTTGAACCTCAGCCCAAGGTGGAACTGCTGGTCGATGTGTGAGGATGGTTTCGGAGAGAGAACGGGGGAAACTCTGCACAGATAGTGAAAGATAGTCATTGATTGTGAGATATACGAAAAGGGAAAAGACTATGGATGTTCGCGGCAACTATCTAACAGTACGCCTTGAATTGAAGAAGGTACCGCTAGCGAAAAAAGGCCGCGAGGAGCTCAATCTGAGCACCTTTAAATGATCAAGTGGTCGTAGAATAGTGGACACATTGATGATAAGAGATGCTTGAAGAAGAGAAGAAACGAAATTCGATTCCGCGAAATTTAAACCGTGCGGGCGGGCACTAACCTAATTGGGCCTGGCGACAACGTGACCTGGTTGGATCTTTTTCTCGGGGAGGTCAATTGATCACATACAGCCACCTCATTTCCATCCACTCAAGATGTCGTCAGGTTCTAATGGTGCAAGGCGCGTTGCCTCACTGCTGAGTAAGTTCAATTGAAGTTTTTCCCCGTTTCTTTCGGACCAATACTGACTCGCGCGCAGGGCCATCAATAATCGACTCCGGTGTATGCAGAAGCTGTCAAGAAACCATTGGCCGCCGCAGCTATGCCTCAGCCGCTCCAGCAGCTACTGAGTCGACAACCACTCCTCCCGTCGTGAAGCCCGCGTATACCATCAACGCCGGAGTAGTCCTCTCCCGCCCTCCCCAGATCACCCGTGACCTCGAGCCGTTCGAGAAAGCGTTCTACTTCTACCAGAAGCGTTTGAACGAGCGTCTGGCCCTCCCTTTCACAAAATATTTCTACTTCAAGCGCGGAACACCAGCCGACGAGGACTGGAAGAAGAAGATCCAGGAGCGCCGGACTGCCGCTCGTGATATCGGAAAGTACAACGCGTACGATAACGATGCGTGGAACGATGAGCTTCTGCTCGGTGCTCAGGAATCTGAGCCCGCACACCAGGTTGAGGCGCTTGTGCAGGATGCAGAGTCAACTGCCAATGAGACTTCGCAAGATACAAGCAAAAAGGAGGAAATCCCCCGACCGTACCCTCGGATTACCGAAGCAGACAAGAAGAACGACCAGAAGAGCCTGGATCGTTTGCTTTCCCGCACTCTTTACCTCCTTGTTCAGTCTAAGGAGGGACACTGGAAGTTCCCCTCCTCCCCCGTGGAGACCGGAGAGACCCTTCGTCTGGTGAGTTCCATGGTTGAAGCTACGACTATGTTGAGACGTTGAATTATGCTAATATGCGATTATTTACTAGGCTGCTGAGCGCACCCTTTCCGAATCCGCCGGTATCAACATGAACACCTGGATGGTCGGCTACCACCCCGTCGGATGGCACTCGTTCAACCCGCCCCGCGCGAAGAAGGGCGAAACAACTGCCGTCGAGGCTACCGGAAGCAAGATCTTCTTCCTGAAGTCTCGCATTATGGCCGGCCAGGCCGATCTGTCCGTCAACACCCAGAACCTGAAGGACTTCAAGTGGCTCTCCAAGGAAGAGCTCTCGCAGTACCTGAACACGCAATACTACAGCAACATCAAGAACATGCTGGCCGACCGGTAAATGGGAGAAGCAGCTGAGAAGTTGAGGTTGAGCTGAGCGAGAAGGATGAGGAACGGATACTCTTCTGGGGGTGAAGAAAAGGCATACTTGTTCCGATTATCAAGCGTACAGTTAGTGACGCACTGCATATACTCTTATTGCGCATGCCATGTATAACTAGAATTTTCTGCGTCAATTCAAATTTCATTACAATGTTCTATTCGGTATTGCAACTCCCAAACGCCTTGCCATGTTGATATGTTCATAGATAAAAGATCATCAAACCACCCCTCCGGGGCTCCCTGGCGCATCATGCCATGTTGAACTTCTGTCCTTGGACAATAGGTTGATCCTTGGTCGCTTTCCCGGCCAAGTTTTTGCCGCACATGGCGCAGGCTAGTATCAAACATCAGTACTCGCTCTCAACGGACAAAAAAAAAACCTCTAGGAAGAGTGAACTGAGAAGTAACTTACCATTCCTCTGGTAAGCACACCGCTGGCAAAACTTCTTTCCCTGCTCCGTCTTCACCTTGCAGTTCTCACAAGAAGAAGCATACGCCGCATAAGGATTCTTAGCCTTCGCGCTGAGAAGTTTGCTCTGAAGGCCGTTAGTCAAGTCCAACCAAGCCGGAGATTTCGTCCTTAGTTCGGGCGCGTCCGAGCCAGGGAAATAGAACTAACCTTTCCGATACCGGTAGCACCAAGCGTCGCCTTGGCCTTGCCTTTATCTACGCCGCCTCCTAGAGAACTAGACGGGGAACCGTAGTACATGTCATTCTTGCGCTTGACACCGGGTGTGGCGAGCTCGGTGGATTTGAGCTTCTTTTGGCATTTAGAGCAGACCATTTTTGTTCTGGTGAAATGTTGGAAGGATGACGATTGACTTGAGTTGGCGAAAAGACGTTATCGCGGTTTGCGCCACCGCCTGAGTAAATGGTGCCAAGACGCGATCTACTTTCGACTTTGTTCGATTCCAGCGTATTCTTACTTGGTATTCGCATTTTTTATGGTTTTAACATGAAGAAATCCTCTGATTATTATTAAGAGATAGGTATCATATATTCCTCTCGCATCGTTCCTTGGGTATCACATCAAAGTCGGGTATAGGAGTAGGCACATTAGAAGAGAGCGTAAGTGTAAACCATCACATGGAAAAGCGTGGGGATTGCGTCGAATCAATTCAGATCAACAGGTAAATATCATCAATACGGGACTACCGGACTTCAACTTGAGCCTCAACGATCGAGTCTCACTGAGGCGAAGGCGCCTCTCGCTGCTGGGTCGAAGGCTGTTGAGTCTGAGTCTGGTGTGCTGAGTAGTCGTGGTACGGAGCATTTTCGTATGGCTGTTGCTGGAGAGGAGGATACTGTCCCGGAGCTGGGTACGGCGCTTGATGTTGACCGGGGGGTATTGGCCCTGGGGGTACTGGGCAGGCGGGTATTGAGGGTATGGATACTGAGCCGGAGCAGCATACTTGTCAGGCTCCTCACCGAGCTTGCTCCACTTGGAGCAGCAGAGCAGAATTCCCACGAAAGTAGCGACCCAGAAAATGAACTGGATGATAGCTTCGGCGGTGCCTAGGTAGACCGGGGCGGACACTTTCACCTCAAGATAATAGCGGATATAGATAACAGCCCATGCGAGGGAGATGGCGAACCACCCAACGGCACCATTTATCAGCGCAATAGCAGGCATCTAGAGATAGTGTTAGCTCGTGCTCCTTCTCATATTGTTAGGTAACAATGAATGCCACTAACCTTGGACACGAAGCGATAATTTCCAGCCTTGACAACCACGAATATCGACACAGCGAGAACCTCTACGGAAGCCAGAAAATAGATGATGTAGAGTGCAGATTCCAACCTGACCCAGCTGATCCCAAGTAGGGGGGTATAGGAGTTTGTCACATCATCAACGAGATAGGCAACATACATGGCCCAGTCGGCAAGAGAAAGCAACACGAGGAAGCCCTGCAGGATCCAGTGCACAATGGTCACTGCTCTATAAGGCTTACCAGAGTCCGTGAGACGGACAAGCATGCGGTTGAGCAGACTCCAGAAGACGTAGAATGTGAGGCAGATTCCGAGAAGATTGAAGAAAACAGACAGCATAAAGATGATGAGGTAGTACATCGTCACGATTGCATTGGCGATAGAAAGGGCTTCCCAGACTATGATGCATATCTGAGACCTGGTACGTCGTTCAAATTAGCAAGTGTTTCATATCTGTGGATTGCAACTATTCTTACAGGATGAACGAGATGAGAGCCCAGATTATTCCCTTCAGCGGTAGACCGCGGTTCCGAATTGTGCATACCCAGATAAGGAAAACAACAAACGCGAGGAGCGAGAGAATATCAAAGGCGAAACGCGTGATGAAAAGGGTCCTGTAGTAGTCGTTGTTGTAGCCATATCCAGACAGGCCATAGTTTAGCGATAGAATAGTCGTCTCACTCCATGGGCTAGAATCGTAGTAGGAGCCATAGCTTGAGCCACCACGTCGGGGCGCCATTTTGATCCAGTAAACTGTTTTGGTATGTCTAAAGAATTAGACGAATTTCGCAAAGACTTCCGTCAGGTCTAGGTTTACAGTACGGGGGCCTTTAAGTAATTAGCTTAGGGGGGCTCAAGCTATACACCAAATGTGATTGAGGCTGACGGCCCTGAAATACGAGGCCAAGATGTTAGTTGATGGACATGATTGGCTTGAAACTGTTTGTTAGGGCAAAGGGAAGTCAAAACACGAGTCACTGGGTTGATTCTGGTTGAATTGGGCTCCCGCGTGCTTTTGGCCCCCCTTTTTTGGCTGCGCCCTACAAACAGTTAGCGAGACTCCAAACACGCTAAGGCAGACACTTGTTGGGTTTTTGGAAATCTCAAGCGATTTGGAATTTCGATCAACGCCTTGAAAGAAAAGTGATAAAACGAAATGAAATGATTGGTATTAGGCAGAGAGAAAATGGTTTAGTGTGCCCGAAACTGCCAGCACATTAAAAGAGATGAAGCTACAAATGGTCGATCACAAGCTAGAAGCTTGGCGATTTCAAAGAGGAACAGACTTGTTTGAATTGCACGAGATTATTGCAGGGTGCCTCGGTATGGAGTACAATGTGGGAGTTCGATCTATTGGATCTTTAAATTTAGAGAATATAGAAATGTTGGGGTAAAATGGACTGCTAAGCACTCTAGATCTGATCTCCATTGCTCGGCTCCGAAATAGAGACTGATCCACTTCAAAGGGTTTCAAGGGTTTTCAAGGCCTTCAAGGGCCTTTATCTTCTGGATTACTCTCTTCAGCCTCGTGCAGAATATGATGTGGCTGAGACTGCAACGCCACTGCACAAAACAAAAACAAAAAGTGCCCTTCAAGGCGTAAGCGATCAAATCGCTACACCGCCGACCAAGGAAGATCCATGAAATCGAATTCTTCTCAGCTCGTCAGGCCCGAATCTGAGTTCCACCTAAGTACATCCTGCATTGTTCCGATCGATCCTCAGTCAAGAGTTCCTCGGTATACAATATTACAATATTTTCGTTTCTCTTGCGCACCGCCAATGTCACACCGAGTGGGGATATGCCAGGCGAAATAGTTCGCCTCGTGCATGTTCATCTTTCACCGTTCAGTGATCGCTCCTGACAGATGTCAATTGACGAAATTTAGTCCGTTCTGTTTCCTTGCTTGGTGTTTGCGCCTGGGGCCTTTCAACTTCCCACTCAGATCTCCCCATCACATCGTGAGTGGTCCTCGAATGCATGGTGACCCGCCACTTGCGAACTGGCCCGCAGGCCATCTGTCGCCGAAGCAATGCAAGCACGCTTTCTGGGGGCGAACATCAAAGGAATTGACCACAAAGAATGCAGCTCTAGCGCCTCAGTGAATCCAGAAGCTTGGTACTAGTCTCCAAGGCTTCGGTTCGAAGATAGGGTCATTCTTCCCAGCGGGACCTGAGGTAATCATCCCCTGAAATCAAATTCATTAGCGGGGACAACACTTCTCATATAAATACTTGCTAGTTTGCCAGATATAATAATTATTCAACTCTCCTTTTCTTGTTTCCCTTTTGCTTTTTTTTGGTGTTCCCATTTCCAGGTCTGGCGCGGCGCCGCATTCGGCGTGTCCGCATATCCCGATTTTCGACTGCATCATATCCCAACAATTCTGTTTCTATTATTTTTTTACCTTTAATGCAGCAATCCTGCAGGATTTCTATTCCTAGTTACTCGGGCTAGTGGGCTTGCTTAAACTTGAGCACGAATGCTGTGAACCCAGCTTCATTGCCGAGGAACCACGCCGAAAGGTATTAATTGCTGCATCTCGTCCGGGGTCCTATCTTCGAGAGCTCACACAGAGATACTCTATTACATAATACAAATCTCTCTTTCATTCATGAAAACCATCGTGGGAGGGTTTCCAGCACAGAAAATCCAAAAAGAAAATGCCTCCGGATGGATCGTCATTCACGACTCTAAACCTCCCACCGACTTTCGAACTACCCCAATGCATGGAATACTTCACCCTCCAAGCAGGCCCCAACACAGACCTATGGCGCAAACCACCAAACGGAGATACCTCCACGGCTCCCATAGTCTTCACCTCACTACGGCAGCCATTCGTCGTAGCGGAGGTGACCGTGAGCGCAGACTGGGAAATGGAATGGGACCAAGGCGGCCTAGTGATCTTCGCTGGGGCGGCACCACAACCCCTCTCATCAGAAGTCGATCTCCCACGTCACCGCACCACCTTCCCATGCAAATGGGTCAAAGCCGGAATGGAGTTCTCGTCAGGAACAGTGAACGCCTCGTCCGTGAGCGCGACAGCCGACGGCGCAGACTGGTGTCTGTCGCCTCTGGGGTTGTCGCAGGCTGGACTGGCTACCCACTCGCTGCGCATTAAGCTCGAGCGGGTTGGCCATGCCCTGTGGATCTGGTACCAGGTCCCCTCGGCTCTTCCTTATACCCTTTCGCCTGGAGCGGTGGGGAGTTCATGGAAGAAGTTGCGGGAGGTGACCTGGTTCTTTTATGGGGTAGAGGACAAGTTTGTTCATGTTGGTGTTTATGCGAGTCGGCCGACGGGGTTGTCGCGTGGGGATACGATGTGGGATGCTATGCATGGCTTGACGGTTGATAACTCGTTGCCGACTGGTTCGGATGGGTTAGTTGTTGAGTTTGAAGACCTGGAAATCTTCTAGTCGGGTCTTGATTTTCCTTTCATCTCTTCACTTTGGTTTTTCTTTCTTGATTTTTGTCGAGTCTTGGTGATACCATATTCCCCATCAGCGTTTCATCGAGCGATATGGCATGTCTGGAGTCGATTGTTCGCTGGATTTGAGTTCTGTGTTGCTTTCTTTTTTATTTTTCCTTTTGCCCTTATTGAACTCTTTTGTTGATATTGATCATTTTATACGAATATGATTGTTGATCCTCTTGAGCTTCCCCAGGATAATTTAACGCGAGTCGCGTACCTCGCACGTGCGAACTTGTAGTCCTCACAAACTCTACAAAATCGCATCTTACAATCATTATAAGTCAAGCCGTGACATTTATTTGCAATGTCTAACTATATACGATGAAAATTTAATCCTCGAAAATAAAATAAATTTTTGTTGATTCTAAGGTTGTGGTTTGGTGGCCCTAGGAGTGTAGTGTAAGTCTTGTACAAGATGTATTGATGATTACTTCCGACCTTCTTTTCACGTTCAGTTACAATATTTAAATCTATAGGGAGAGATTTGTTTGTAGAAAGATGTCGCAAAAACCTTGTATGGTTCATATGGATGTGGTTTCTGCAGATTATATATCTCCACATGGACCACTATAAAACTGGCGTGAGGGTAGATACATTGAGAAATATATAGTGTCAAAATCCATCATTCACTATTCAAATATCGATCATTATTCTCACTACTTTGATTTGTATACCAAAACATTCTCACCAGAACATCATATTGATATATGAAGTCATGAACTGCCGTATCAAAGAGAACTACCTATAACTGAATTTCACTAACTGTAAGCAGGTTAGCCCGGGATCGCGATCGGAAACGGGTAAGCGCTATTACCGCGACTCCCTCAAATTAATCAAGAATACGGAGTATACACATCATAAAGACGTCTAGTTCTCAATGCAATATGACCTGCTTCGAGATCCTTCAAGCCCTGCACCCTGCATGCAGATTCCGGGGCGGCCGTCCACTTGATATCGAGCTGAGTCAGCTGACTACGGGAATGCCGTTCCCGAGGTCCGGGAACTAAGAGTTTTGCGTCGAGGGTCTCAAGCTCGATTGAGGTCCATCAACGCAGTTAATTCGCTGTTTTTTAGGTCAATTGTCATAGAAACCAGTTGTAGTTTGCTCTCACCGTCTATTGTAAGCCAATGGATGGTGGCTGTGGCGTAGGTAGTCGTTGAAAGAGCGGGTCAAATATCTGCACAAGGACCCGTAGCAACATCCAACATTGAAACACAGGCTAAACAAAGGAGCTGTTTGTTTTTCTTGAAGATACAAGCAGCTAGCCCCAGGCTCGGAGCTTGTCTACGTGGAGCATTGAGCTTCGAGCGAAAGAACCGCTCGAATAGCCCCCATACGTGCATATCTCAGGTTTTGGCTCCCCATGGGGATTAGAGAATATAGCAAAAGTCTAAAAGTGGAAGAGAGGGATATTATACGGCCGTCAGACTTAACCACACAGAGTTTTGTTTTGGCTCGTTGATAGGTTGGATGGTCGATGGGCCATATAGGACTCTATATGTACAGAAAGAAAAGTGTTGTAGATGACGCTGAAAGTAGTACATGGTAATACATCACGACCAAATACCCTCCCCGGCGGAAAAGGGGACTCTATCAAAAAATCCAAAATCCTTGTTTTGATGACATTTTTCCAAGAATCCGAAAACCCGAGTTGTAGATAATTTAGACGTACTTGCACATCATGGCAACCATGAGATCGAAGAGACCCATGGCCTCGACGAAGGCAAAGCCAAGAATGGCGTAGGAGAAGAGCTGACCACGGAGGGCAGGGTTGCGGGAGACACTCATGAGGAGAGCGGCGAAGACGAGACCGATACCGATACCGGCACCACCGAGACCGATGGCAGCGGAACCCATACCGATGTTCTTGGAGACCTCAACCATGGCGGTGGCGACCTCGGAGGAGTACTGGCGGCGGGCGGCAGTCTGGAAGGCCTTGGCCTGGAGGAGAGTGGGCGACTGGATGCGCTTGGGGGCACCGAAGGTAGCGGCGGGAGCCTTCTGGGTGAAGGTGCGCTTGGTGGCAGCGTTGAGCTGGAGGCGAGCAGCAGGGCGGGCGACCTTGGAGGTCTGGGCCATGACGGAGGCCATGCGGGAGGTGAAGACACGAGTGGCGGCCATTGTGATGATGGGATATAAAATTAGAGGGTGGGTGGAAGAGAGGAGAAAGAAAGAAAGAGGAGGACAGATGGACTTTTCAGGGAGAAAAAGCTGGGAAACTACGGGAGAAGGTCCTCCTAGGACATAAATACTCTACGGCCAAATTTTCGCCCGTCCGCCTCCTGTTCTGTCCTAGTGCGGTAGTCTGGTAAGAAAAAAGCCCTACTCTGTGCGTGGACGGAGTATTTGATTCGCAAATCACCGTACAGTTGGAATGCTGGGGGTATGTTTTATTCGTTTTGGTTTCGTTTTTTTCCCATTCTTACCGTGTATTACCTTTCGGGTTCAGTCGGGTGTTGTTCCAAACTGGATCCACTGAAGTTCATTATATTATATCTATCAGAATCCCCTGCATATATGAAAATGACCCTTCACTTTGACAGGGATATCTGTAAAGATTTACGAATATCTCATATTGTCTCTCCAGCGCTGTACAAGACAATTGCTCATTGAAGGGGGAAAGGGATGTAAAAAATAAAATAAAAAAACGGTAATTGTTCAAGTAAAAAAACATAAAAACTAAAATAAAATGATAAAATACCCTTGCAGTGGATCTTAAGCATGTTCCAATCTAGTGGATCGATCCACCGATTAGCTCCTCATAATCCAATCATAATTCACTCGGGTCCGTAATATTTCTGGATTTGTTCCCGGAGTCGCCCAAACCGGCCCGACTCGGATTCCAGGTCCACCAACTACGGAGTCACTGGGCAACCATCGGCTGAAAGGAGACAAATTATGTGGATGGTAGTGGGTATTGTCTCCCCTTCCTTTGCTCGGGAATCCACCTCACCGAGTGGTCATATTGGGAATATACGTAACCAGGTTCCGGCTTCCGGAAGACATGTTCCATCATGGGTTGCCGAGGGAAGCAAAAACATGCATAGCGCCTGCAGGTGATGATCGATTCTTATATAGATTTGATCAGGGGTTGCGCGAACTCATGAAAAAAAAGGAGACAAATAAAAGGAAATTAGCAGAAAGAAAAAAACCAGGTTGTCGTGTCTCTCGCTTTCCAGGTCCACTTAGTTTGGATTCCTCGACCCGCCGAAACCCGACTATCACAGCAAAAAACTGGTCTGCTTTCCGGGTCGCCCCAGGAAAGGAGGTTACAAGCGAAATGACCTTGACAGAACTGCTCTAAACTTCCCTTTCTTTTTCCTTTCCCATTGGGATTAGAGACCCTTATATAGTTACGCCTATTCCCGTACGAAAAAAATTTCACTCAAATTTGGCCCGTCCCAAACGGGCCAGAGGCTCTTCGCATTCTTCCGGAAATTCAATTTGGTATTTCGGTTGATCGCAGCTTGGCGGGACCCACACAAGCTCGATTTCAGGGTGCAGCCGTTATATACGCGTTTCCCTTACCTCGATATCTACAGGTCCATTCTCTGTTAGACAACCATTGAAGGGCACAGAGCAGGGCTCTAGGGAACACACTCGAAGCAATTGCAGTGAACTAACAAAAAAAAAGCAGCGTAAATGAAAGGAAATGAGGTTCGTATTAAAAAGGGGGTTTCGGTTTCGGGTGTAATCGGGTAATACCAATACGGTATCACGTCAGCTTCATCGACTTGTCATTGACAATAATTCTGCCACTGTGAGGTCATCAAAAGAAAAGGGAGATAAATGCCGTGGCTTCAAGTATCCATACGGAGTACAGAATATTAGCTTAATTAGTCCTGAAATACCCACTATGGCTTTCAATATCAACATAAGACCGCTGTGCTTCCCCAGAACGACATTGGATTTTGGTGACCTACCTACGCAGTAGTACGACGTCCTCGGCACACTGCAATCACGAGGCTTCCGCGGCTACCGCCGATAGACCACGGTTATCGCTGCCGTTCGCCCGTTAATCTATACCCGACGCGACCTGGACTCGAGTCGCTGCTTGAACCTACGCTAGGACATATCGTTTGTACAGAGTACATGGTGAACAGTTACAATTATGTACTCCAGTGAGCCGGGATTTTCCGATTACTATGCTTAGAAGCAGAGAGGAAAGCGAGATCTTGAACGATGATGTCTCGATGTACGCAGTTTGAGTGACAGTCGTCGTCCCCAAGCAAGATGGCGGCTTTGACCTTCGACTCGTTCTCAAAACTGACGCGTGGAACCTCGTTCATATATTCGGAATTGTGAAGGAACAAGCAACGAACACACTGCAGCCACAGGGGGTGTACCTACAACTGCCAGGGACGGAGATACGCATCCATCAACTCGCGGATAGCTGCAACGTGTTTGGTAGACCTCTACCTGACCAAGGGTGCAGGGAGATCAGCAGAAGAGTTGAGCTATGGAGGGACTCGACTGGCTTGTCATATCCTGCCTCGTAGATGTAGACTTCTTGTCTCGACTCGGATCGCCTGCGTGCCTAAAGCAGACCCGTAGTCTTCAAAGCGGGATTTCACGTTATTGATAAGGTTTGGTTTTTGAGGCCTCAGGCTCTCAACTTGGAAACAACAGCTACATCTGCAGTATAATGGTATTCGTTCTTTTTGTATGCTCACGCATCGCATACCTAAATATTCCAGTCAGGTTCGCAGTATCTCAGAGGTTTTTGATTTTTGAGCTACTGCAAATTTGCGGAGTTCACAAATACCTGATATGCGAACAAAGATAAGATCGCCAGATGAACCCACCAGCTATACGCTATTCGGACTAGTCTCAGATGGAGACCATCAAGATCTGACACCGCCAGTTTACAGTTCTTCGAAATCAAGGTTATCTTCACATAACTTACCTAGATAATTGTCATGTGTGAAGCAGATATGAAAGAACCGGATAGAAAGTGCATGGACTACCATGCATTGGATTGAATTATCAAATCGAGGTCCAGCTGCAACAAGGTACGTAGAAATTAAGAGAGCAAGCAGTAATAAGAGCAAGGCCAACCTCCCCTAAGAATCCTCCATAGCACTCTTAAGAGCGCTAGTCAGATCAACATGGAAGTAAGGCCGATTAATACCATCCACAACAGCAAAGCCAGTCCCAACCCCAGACCGACCCCGTCGACGATGCGTATCAACCATTTCACCCCGTCCAGTCCGCACAACCTGAATATCATCCTCAGAGCCACTTATAATGGAAGAAGAAGCACTATTATCCTGCGCCTTCATGCCAACTTCAAGATCCTTACACTCCCCCCCAACCTGAGACTGAGCCGACGAAGCAGGCAGACTATCCTCCACGATCTCCGCAACGTCAAAGATAGCCTTTTGCCATCTGGGAGCAGACCCGTCCGACGGCGCAGGCCAACCGAAACCAGCGGCTGCAAGTGCCCGCTTCGTCCAGTTGTTGTGGACATGCGCGAAGTGCCATTGGACGGAATCCGGCGAGGCCCAGCGGTTGAGCTGATTGCGAACATCGATGAGGTTCTGCACGGAGGTGACGTCGACGTTGTTGACAGAGGCAAAGTCTAGAATTATGGCTTTGAGGGTTGGGAGGGGCGAGACCGGGGCGCCTTCTGCCAGTAGGATCCTGCGCTCTGCGCGTGTCGGGCCTGGGTCGTTCCACGGTCTGTCACCGGGCGTTTCCCATGCTTGTGGGTTTGTGCGTCGAGTTGAAGCGAGGACGTGGCTCACTAGATGGTCTGTGTAGTGGTTTGCATTTGGGTAGTTGAAGCCGTCGGAGACTCTGTATATGAAGATTCCTGGGGCTGGCTGGTTGATCCTGATTCGGGGGTTTATGCCGCCTTGATAGTCATTGGGAAGGTAAATTCTTCTCAATGAGGCGGGGTGCTTTTCGACATTTGGCGTTATATCTCCCTTTTCACCGAGGATATTGTCGCCGACAACCGAGTGGACCTGGACGTAGCCGAGGAACTGGCCTTTGGCTTTGGCGAGACGGAAGAGAGTTACTGCAAGCGAGATGCAGATTGTGCAGTAAATTCCTGTCTCAATGGTGGAGAAGATGATCACGATGACTCCTACTAGGAATATAACTGCATCAAGTGGTGCCACACGCCAGAATTGGTAGGTGGTGCTAGGTGGTGTGATGAGATCGCCCACTGCGTGAATGATCACAGCCGATAGGGAGGATCTGGGAATGTAAAAGAACAATGCTGGCAGGGCATAGATAGCAAGAAGAACGACGACTGCCGTTATAACACCCGCAAGAGGGGTGCGCACCCCACACTTTGCTTTGATAGCAGTTCGTGAGAATGATCCCGTAGCTGGATAAGCACCTAAGAACGGACCGATCAAGTTCGAGATGCCGATTGCGATGAATTCCTGTGATGGATCGATTGTGTAATTGTTGACACGACCGAATGACTTTGAGATTGCAATGTGTTCGATCAATAGAACGATGCATGCGGCGGGAAGCTCACCGACGAATGCCTTGACGATTACCATATCGATCTTTGGGACTCCAGCGGCTTTGAAACCCCGTGGGACATTACCGAGTAACTTGAACGCTGGATGCTCTCGTCGGTGGAGATTCACCGCTGCACTAATCATCGTGTAGAACAACACCACGAAGGCAGTCCGCAGAGTCGATAAGAAGAAGAAAAGCTTTGCCTTATGCGGCTTTTTCCTCACCCCGTAGTTGCATGCAGACCGAATGCCATATAACATCGCCAAAGCAGTCAGGCCCATCGAGGCGTCCATACGAGAAGAAGGGAGATGCTTCAATGTATCAATGATGATTTCGTACGTAGCCCCGCGAGTAGAGAATTTTGCCTTTTCTCCAAGAACCGTCTTCACCTGACCAGCACAGACATTGATAGCCGATCCGGTCATAAATGCGGTGATGGCAGGAAGGGGAATGAAATCAACGATAAAACCGAGACGAAGTAATCCGAGGAACAACACAATTGCGCCGCAGATTATTGCCAAAGCCGAGGCGATAGTCGGTCCTGGTATCTCAGGGTGCACGGCTTGAACCCTAATGATGATTGAGCCCATGAGTGTTGACATGACCGCCACAGGCTATCAACATTAGTATTCTTGTCACCCACAATAAAAGCACCTCCTTACCCCAATAGTGATATCCTTGGAAGTCGCAAAGAACCAATAAATCAAAACCCCGATGAAGGAGGAATATAGACCATACTCCGGAGGCAGCTTTGCAAGTTCCGCATATGCCATACCCTGGGGAATGACCACAGCACCAACGGTGATGCCTGTCGGGACATACAGATTAGCCCCAAAATTGGTGTGACATTCTCCAAGAAAGCTCACCTGCCACCAAGTCCCCAATCAACCATTGCGTGTTGTAATACCCAATCCAGTGGAGGAACGGGAAGATGTTCCAGATGTAGCGACGGACCTGCGGAGCGGTAGGCGTGTGACCACGGAACCAGTCCCCAACAGTGGGTTCATGCTCAAGATAAGAGTAAACGGCGGTCTCATCTCTCTCAACGAGAGGTGGAGTTGGTCCCAAATCAATATGTAGGACTTTTGCGATAGCGTGGCCGACTCGAGTCGAGATAGACTCCGCCATGGCGACGTAGTCTTTTTGGCTCTTCTGTGTAAACGGGACTATCAAAATCAGAGATTCTCCAAAGCGAGATAGAGAACAACAGTTGAAGAAGAAGGAAGAAAATAATGGGAGAGCAAAGTAATAATAAAGTCATAGTGTCCATTGTCTCATAGGGCTGAGCCGACGATGCGATGCGATGTCGTGATTTTAGGGGCGATTGCCAATACAATCCTATTTTGGTTTGAACCAATTATAGAAGGAAGGAGAGCTGAAACACTGTCATTCTCGCGTCAGGCGTGACAAGTTGAAGTTATTCTCCGAGAACGAAAAGGGATAATAAATCGATTGATAGCACAAATTGCCAGGGAGTAAAGAAGCGCAGTAAATCCCAGTGGGTAATAGGACAGATCTCAAGCTTTAATATCCCCAACTAGCACAATGAGGAGAAGCGTTCGCCAAGGTTAACCTCTCGTGATCTCATAGGGCTGAGAATAGACCCACCACGGCTCGGATAGGGCTGAATTGACTAGTGCTTAACCACTTGCAGTATAGTCTGAATAGATCCTGTCTTGAATTCTGTTGCCTGATATTCATTCATGGCCATCTAAACGTCTAAGTTCATTGGATAGATTATTATTGCAACGTTCACCTCTCTCACATGTCTATTTGTGTTACCCTGTACAACATTCCTATACTGCGTAGGGGCTCGATCCATTCTGAGCTGCCTCGTAAATGTAGACTTTTGGAGAAATTCATGTTTTTGTGTACACGTAATTATCAAGTTCTATGGGAGGGAAAGAGCAACGGGTACCTGGTGCCTGAACCATACCTGACGCGACCTACGAAAATAGGTGGGGTGTATATTCCTTTTCCGGGCCTTATTCACAGCGTGTTTTCTTCTTCAAAAATTGTGCTTTTACTTCTTCTCACGATCCTATCATAAAGTAACTTATTAAGACCAATTCCCTCACAAAGCTGATCCTAAGTCAGTATCATTGGCGGCACGCAAACAGTCATACTTTACTTCATACCGTCCAAGGTAGAGCGAACGGCTTTCCGGTGACGAGCAACCGATGTTCAGGGCTAAGTAACCGCACAGAACCTTAAGTCAGCGAGATCCTTAACAGACAAGTTTTCCTTCTTGTCTCCTTCGATAATATTTGCGAACACAGTAGTCTCCAATTCTTCCACGCATTGCTTCATAGCATCTCGGTCCGGAAGAGCCTCGATAAAGATGGCGTCAACACCAATGCCCTTGAACTCCCATGCGCAAGAAATTGCTTATTCCCAACCGCGCACCAGCTCGTCGGTTCGCGCCAGGACAAAAAAATCTTTGCCTTTGTTGCAGGTGTCACAGACAGCTTGGATTCGAGCAAAGGCCTCGCCTCGTGACACAACACTCTTGTCTTGCGTGTGTCTGCAAACTATTGGAATGCTAAGTTAGCAAGGCTTCACACAACAAGACATCATGGGAGACACGTTTCGGCTATTGCTGACCGTCAACTGTGACTCTCGCTGCACTAACATCGGCAGCTATCAACTGTTCGTACCACATTCATTGGGCTTCCGCATCCGGTATAACCATCCGCCATGATGAGCATGAAACCTGGCGAGAGACATCACGGATCTTATCGCACAGCTCTGCCATGGCAATGTACCCGGTGTCAGGTGGCCTGTAAAACAAAGCAACTGCGTAGCTCGCATGAGAGAGCTTAGAAAAGCCTAATTCCTCAACGAGACGGGAAGATAAGCCGTCATGGGTGCAGACATAGTTTAGAACTTGGCAGTGGCCGTTTTTGCCTCAAGCATCATGGCGCAAAGGCGGAGAGCCTGATTTGAAGGGATCCTGCTGATAAAGTTCTTCAAAGCAAGATTGATATTAACAGTTCCTTCGCCCTAGAACCCGAGGAAGGTTTTCTTGAGGCAATCGAATTGGAAAGGGTAGGAGCCCGAGCTGAAAGACATGGGGAATATCAGATTTGACGAAAGCAAGATTGGAACGAGAATGATGCCCAAACAAAGCATCCCATCTGTCTTTCAGTCATTCAATTGTATGCGAGATCGGAGACCGCGGGTACTTCAAAAATCCGCAAGAATGACCTCTCAGCATTGAAGGGGCGGTTCAGCGTGAAATAAAAAAAATCTCCAGGTGTTTCAATTAAAGTGAGCACCTGTCTTGTCAAATGGACTTTTTGTGGAAATCTAGTCGTCGAGTGGGGCGCTAGAATTAAACACCCTCAGTTCATGCACAAGAGCTCCAGCAGAATAAACAAACATCCAAGATATCCGCCCAAGCCGCTTCACATGCTCGATTACATCTTCCCATCATCGATAAAATACTGGAATATCTTCCGTATTGTTGTTGGTTTCTTGGAGAGTTGCCTCGAAAAGGATATTCTCGCGTCGCTGTTATTCGACATCACCTTCTTGAAGCACCGATGTGGAACGGTCATCCCAGTTGGTCAATGTATCTGGCCAAGATACTTGAAGCCACATCAGATACTGGCTCACTCTTCGGATTCATGACATACCACTCTCTATAGTGACGCCCCCCGACCTCCGAGTAGAGTCTAGCGATTCTCGGAAGTCATGTCAAGAATACTCCAACACTATACCAAACGTACCTCGACCCCTATCTCTACCTTTTTGGCTTTCTCCGTTCTGGCCTTCGCCGTGGTGTATGCACACGATCACCAGGATCCGTCGACCAAGACGTCGTGGAATAGTCAATGCAGTCGAAATTCTGTTTGATGCACCTGCAGTACTTTTCATAACTTGCTTCGCACTTCACTTTCCGCCGTGCGCAAGGTAAACACGCCTTGTATGTGCGTTGGTATTCATTGTTCAGAGCTATTCCTCTCGATTGGATAGCGTTTCGATAGAAGACTCACTACCTTACACTCATTCAATGATGAGCTTTTATTGCTTTGATATTAAGAAAGGTAGGAAATTGACGACAAGGAAATAAGTCAATCATGGAGGTAGCTGTTGATGCGGGTAGATTTGAGGGCTAAGGATGGTTCGAGTTAGGGTTCTGGAGGCCATGCAAGGAGAGACTCCAAGCTTTGGTCACAGTACCATGTTGTGCAGCAGAGACCATCAACAAGCCGCTCGCTATTTATACGCACAATAATTATAAACGTGACGACGGTATTTAAATGTCTGCTAAAACACTGGAACCTTTATAATCTCAGTCCAAACTCCACAGTCTCTGTTAAGTAAGTGTTGCCCCTGAATGATGAGATCATTTATCCCACTTCCCAAAGAAGATTCAAAACATCAAAGCGCAATTCCCAAATATGAAGATCCAAGGAACCCCGCGCATATATCACACGCGCCCGCTTCGGAAACGATAAGTCGTCCTACCGAGATTTACGCCCCGGGAAGCCGACCCAGCCTGGTCGGACACACGACCAACAACCAGACAGGGACAAGGGTCTATGCAAGCTTGCAAGCTTGTATATTCTTGCATAATCTGGTATGGAGCAACAGAAAAGTCCAGAGGAGGGGAACTACGACAATCTCATGCAGGGAACTGAGGATCTTGGATCGGTGAGCTATGGTCTAAGGTCCAAGCTCTTGCCGGCACGCAATATGCGTATGCAGATTATAGTGTGCAGGGTGGTGCAAGTGTAGTTCTACTAGTTAATAGTTAGTGGGTGGCACGAGCTTCATTATTATTGTTTTTGTTGTCAACAAACCGAAATCAATATAAAAAACCCGAGATTGATCCGTAGTCATCCGCAAACCCACCATGGGCCCATTTTGAGGTTGAAAAGAGAGGGAATCGAGCCTCCACTGGAATCATGGAATCAGAAAATCATGAAAATCATTGAAGCAATCAGCGTCATTTCCATTATTATTTTCTCTCTCTTTTCGATGATCGACCTGCATAATGAGTCAACCATATGACAGGTGGATAAGAGACCTGGCGGTAATGCGAGTGGTTATTGGGGAACATGGGTATATGGGTCTCCTCTTCTTAGCGCTTCCGCCCGAATTTTTTTTCTGAATCCTTTGATTGGGAGGTTCCTCCTCACTGTTCATTTCGTTGCTCATAAAATTCGTGCAAAGAATTGCATGTCGTGCGACCTAATGCCAAAAGAATACACACTCACTCCGGTAGTCACACATGTCCATCAAAGTGTAAAAAAAGCAAAAACAGGCGCTTTGATAAACAAAAGGACCTCGGTAGCTTCACCGCATATTGGGCAGTCCGTACATGAGTGGGGATCGGGTGAAAAGGGCCCCAAAGTACGAAATGCCATTGGGCGTCGAAGCTCTGAAAAGAAAAAAAAGGTGGACAAGAAGACCATTAGAGCATAGTATGGAAAATGGTCACTGTGCCAACCTGTGAGCCAACCCACTAGTTGTGCCGTCACTGTTGTACATTGGGCTGAGTTTTTTTTATTGAAGTTTTCTTTTCTTCTTTCTTTCTCTCTTCAACATAATCTCAATCAAATTGCTCTGTGAGCGGTTTACTGTTAATCCTGCGTTAATCTTTGCTGGTCAAATTGTGAACCTCTAATACCCCACCGATCCATATTTTTTTTTACGACCCTTAACGAAATTCTTTGACCATGGCCACCGTCGAACAGCCCATCGTCCCCTCCGACCCTATAGTTGAGAAATCAGACCTTGCCGACTCAACTGCGACCTTAGTTGAGGAGCCTACACAAGAGAAATCTGTCGAGCCCGAGGTCCCCATGACCGCCGCAGAAAAGAAGAAGGCAAAGGAGAGAGCCAAGAAGAAGGCCAAGAAGCAACAGAAGAAGCAGAGTGTGAGCTCTGCTGCACTGGAGGAGACTACAACCCAGACCGAGAGCCCAGCTACGGAGACTGAATCAGTCGAAGCTCCCAAAGAGGAATCGGCCGCTGAGTCAGTGGAGAAGACAGAGCCTGAAGAATCTAAGCCTGTTGAGACTACAGAGTCAACTCCTGTAGAGTCTACTCCCGAAGTTGTGGAAGAATCAAAGTCTATCGAAGATGCTCCCGAACCTACTGCTAAGCCGGTGACCGAGAAGCCGGTCGAATCAACAACCGAAGAATCTACGCCCGCGGATCTCCCAGCACCCACAGAAGAAGCTCAGGCCGTTGAGGCTGTCCCCGAGACCGTCGCAGAGCCTGTCGCGGAAGAGAAGGCCACAGAGGCTGTTTCTGAGCCAGTTGAGACTCCCGCCGAGCCCGCCGTCGAAGAGCCAAAGGCTACCGAGGAAGTCGCCGAACCCACAGAAAAGGCTGCTGAGCCTGTCGTCGAGACTCCTGTTGCCGAATCTGCTGCTGAGCCCACCAAAGAAGAGCCCAAGGCCGTAGAGGCTGTTCCCGAACCTGCCCAGGAGACTCCTGTAGAGGAATCTAAGGTCGCCGAGGAAGTTGCTGAGCCCACCGAAAAGACCGCCGAACCGGTCGAGGCTGCTGAGCCTATCGCTGAGACGCCTGCCGCTGAGTCCGTCACAGAGGAGACCAAGGCCGCAGAGGCGGTCCCGGAAACTGCCGAAGAGACTCCTGCCCTGGAGGAGCCTAAGGCCACTGAGGTGACCGCCGAACCCACAGAACAGGCTGCCGAGCCTGTCACTAAGACACCAGCGGTCGAAGAGCCCAAGGTTGCCGAGAAGATCGCCGAATCACCAGCAGTGACTGCCGAGCCTGTCGCCGAGACTCCTGCCGCTGAGCCTGCCACAGAAGAGCCTAAGGCTGTGGAGGCTGTCCCCGAGATTGTCGACGAGACTCCCGCTGTCGAAACCGAGGAACCCAAGGCCAGCGAGGAGGTTGTTGAGACTACCACAGAGAAGACCGCCGAGGCCGTCGAGCCTCTGAAAGAGCCAAAGGCTATGGAGGAGGTTGCTCAGCCTACTGAGGAGACGCCTGCTACCGAGGTCGCTGCCGAAGTAGTCGCTGAAGAGGTGAAGCCTGAGGTTGTTACTGAGTCTACCGAGGCTGCTGTGGAGGAACCCAAGGCCGTGGAGGTTGCTGAATCCATCGAGGAGAAGCCCGCTACCGAGACCGCAGAGAAGGTTGTTGAACCTGCCGCTGAGCCTGTGTCTGAAACTGCTGAAGCCCCCGTGGAGGAGACCAAGGCTGTGGAGGAACCCACCGCTGAGGAGAAGCCCGTCGAGGCTGTTGCTGAAACCGCTGAAGTTCCTGTGGAGGAGACCAAGGCTGTGGAGGAACCCACCGCTGAGGAGAAGCCCGTCGAGGCTGTTGCTGAAACCGCTCAAGTTCCTGTGGAGGAGACCAAGGCTGTCGAGGAACCCACCGCTGAGGAGAAGCCCGTCGAGGCTGTTGCTGAAACCGCTCAAGTTCCTGTGGAGGAGACCAAGGCTGTCGAGGAACCCACCGCTGAGGAGAAGCCCGTCGAGGCTGTTGCTGAAATCGCTGAAGCCCCCGTGGAGACCCAGGCTGTCGAGGAACCCACCACCGAGGAGAAGCCCGTTGAGGCTGTTCCCGAGGTTTCCGAGGCACCAGTCGAGACTCCAGTCGAAACCGCCGCCGAGGAATCCAATTCCATCGAGAATGCCGAGCCCACCAAGGAGCCCGTGGCCGAAAAGACGGTCGAGGCGCCAGTCGCCGAAGCCGAGAACAGTGCTGACGCCAGCGTCATTCCCGGCGAGACTGCCTTCGAAGCCACCGAGGAAGCCACAGTCGAGACCTCCAAGCCCGAAGAAACCATTCCTGAGTCTGAGACCAAGGAAGTCACCGAGACTCCCGCCGTCGAGGAATCGACCACCGAACCTGTGAAGGAGACTGAGACTGCCGGGCCCGTCCTCGAGAAGGCTGACACCGTCGAGCCTACTGTTGAGGAACCCACCACGGAGTCTGCCGAGACTCCTGTCGAGGCTGCCGTCGAGCCCACCCCTGAAGTCACCGAGACAGCCTCTGAAACCGTCGCCGCTCCTACCGTCGAGGAGCCCGCCACTGAGAAGGCCCCTGAGACCGCTGCCGCCGAGCCTGTCCAGGAGACCGTCGAGGAGACCAAGACAGAGGGACCCACCGTGCAGGAAACAGTGGCTGAAATTGCCGAAACCGCCAAGGAGTCTGTCGAGACACCCACTGACACTGAGGTCACCGAGCCTGAGGCCGCCGCCGTGGAGGAGGTCGTGAATGAAATCACTGAGATCGCCAAGGAAACCGCCAAGGAGACTCCCGATGTCCCCGATGCCACCGAGACTGAGGTCGCCGCCGTTGCGGCTGCCGCTGCAGCAGCAGCTGTTGGTGCTGCCGTGGCTGAAGAAGCTACTTCGCCCGAGCCTGTTTCTACTGAGAAGGCCGTTGCCGATTTGACCAAGGAGGTCGAGCCGGAGGCTGCTAAGGCTGAGGAAGTCACCGAAGTCGCCGCTGAGCCTGTTACCGAGAAGGCTGAGGAGCCCGTTGCTGAGACCCCCGTGGCTGAGGCTGTTCCTATTGTGGAGACTGCTGTCGAGGAACCCGTCAAGGAGGTTGTTGTCGAGGAGCCTGCTGCTTCTATTGAGACTCCTGCTGCTGCCGAGGAGCCTGTTGAGAAGGCTGAGGTTGAAGCTGACACTATTGCTGAACCTGCTGCCGAGCCCGTCGCGGTGCCTACACCTGCAGTCGAGGAGACTCCTGTTGAGGAACCCGCCAAGGAAATTGTCGTCGAGGAGCCTATTGTTGCTTCCACTGAGACTTCTGCCCCTGAGGTTGTCGCTGAAGTTGTTGCCGAGGAGCCTGCCGCCGAGGAAACTCCTGTGAAGGAGCCTGTCGCCGTCACTGAGACTGTTGAGGTGGCTGCTGTTCCTGAGGCCGTTGCTGAGCCTGCGGCGGAGACCATTGAAGAGCCTGTCGCTCAGATTTCCGAGCCTGCTATTGCCGAGGACAAGGTCGAGATTGCTGCTGCTCCAGAGACTGTCGTCGAGGTCGTGGCCGAGGCCCCTGAGCTCGCCCCAGTTGAAGAACCTACCACTGAAGCACCTGCTGCCGAGGTTGTCGAGGATGTGAAGGAACCTGCCGTCGTCGAGCCCGTCATCGAAGAGCCAGCCGTCGCAGAGCCAGTCAAGGTCGAAGAAACTGTCGAAGTGGCACCCACTGAGGAGCAGCCCCAAGAGGCAATCCAAGTGGAGGCACCCATCGCTAAGGAAGCCGAGGTTGAGCCAGTCGTCGTAGAGGAGACCGTCATTGAGCAGCCCGCCGCTGCCGTTGTTGACGTTGCTGCCGTTGCTGACGAGACTCCCGTTGAAGCTTCTAAGGAGATCGATTCCGAAGAGCCTGCTGCTGATGTCTCTGTTGTCGAAGAGATCGTCCCTGTGGAATCATCTTCTGCTGAGGTCCCGGCCGTCAAGGTCACTGATGAAGAGCCTGTGATTACGGAGCCCGAAGCACCTATCGTCGCTGAGGTTGCTGCCGAAGAGCCTGCACAGGAGGCTCCCAAGGCTGAGGAGACTGTCGCTGAGCCCACTGATGTCAAGGAGGAATCCGTTCCTTCCACCGCTGATGTGGAGACTCCCGCTCCTACTGAGGTTGAGGCCCAGAAGGAAGAGACTGCCGCTCCAGAGGTTGCCGAGACCCCCAAGGAGGAGTCCACTGGCCTGAGCTCCGAGATTCTCGGAGCTGGTGTCGCCGCCGCTGCCCTTGCCGGTGTCGGAGTTGCTGTTGCCTCCCACAAGGAGTCTGAGTCTGCCCCGGAGGCAACCAAGGATCAAAAAGATGCCGAGACCATTGGCGCTGACAAGGAACCTGTCGTCGAGACTCAGCCCAAGGCTGCAGCAACAGATGCCCAGCCTGCAGACGGTAAGCCAGCACCGCTCTACACTTCGAACCAACAATCCGCGATGTCCCTCGAAACTGATCCCGTTCTTGCAGCTCTTGCTTCCGACCGTGAAGCCCTGCTCAGCAAGCTCAACCAGCCCTCCACCGACCAGCTGGCCGCCACTTCCAACGAGCAACCCGCTGCCACCACCGAGTCCCAGCCCGCCCCCGAGGCCAGTACCAGCAAGGGTATCACCGAACCTACCAAGGCAGATGACGCCAAGCCTTCGGACTCTCTTGCGCCCAAGAACAACGATGAGGATGCTCGCCCGTCGAGCCAGAACCGGTCAGTGACAGCTGTTTCTCTGAATGGTGCCACAGACAACTGGCTCAAAGCAATTCTGCGCTCTGTGTTTGGTGGTTTCTTTGGAGCGATTTTCGCCCCCTTCCGTCGTGGAAAGAAGGCCTCAAACTAAAGCACGAAAAGAAAATCTATCCCATGTGCAAGCCAGATTGTTTTTTTTCATTGGTGCTATTATCAAGAAATCCCGAAATCTACACGCCATCGTGCTGCAGTGAATCAGCCGTGATATATACTGACTCTGTTGCTTGATCAGGACATTGTTCTGGATTGCGATATTTGCCGTGCCTCTTATGATCTGGTCTATCTTCCCTTGAACTCAAACCCAAATGACGATTCGATTCGGGAGGGTCCCAGTCACGTGCGACCCAAAGCCCCAACTCGGGGCATCCGATCTATGCCGTGGCTATAACCGGGTGGTGCGTCGCCATGCAAAGTATAAAAAATTTCCAACCCCAAAAAAAGCCCCATCCTTCTCCACTCCATTATTCCCCTGTACCTTTACGATTTTCTTTTGCTGTTTTGCTTTTGTGATGATTTCCTTTTGTCGTCTTCATGTTGGTGGTTGGCTTGGTCAGAGCCTTGAGATAGATCTTCGGAATATGCTCGCCATCACTATCCAGCATGTATTTAATGACACCCATGAACTTAATGAACAATGATTGTTTTAACCCATTCCATCTTGCCGCTTGCCGTATTGCATTTGTACTTCGTTTGCTCATGTGAATTTTGCTTGCTCATTGCTAGATGCTTTGTCCATGCCGCCGGTCAAGATGCGTAATTGTTTGATTCTAATGCTGAGAACTATATAGATCTATACCATGGCCTCCTCTTGCTGATGGGTTTTGATGCTATCTGCCAGTCCAAAGGTGCGAGATGTACAGATTATATCTTGTTGAAATCTCGACGAACCTGGCCATGAGCTAGCTAGCGAACTGCCGGGCAGCGGCCGTCTGGCAGGCCATTCTGTTGCTTTCCAGCCCTAAGGTGAATCATCCCCCATTCATTCAATACTCATCAATTGGGATAAAGGTGGCTCAATAACCATGAAATTGCTTTGTTCATGGCTTATGCATGTCCAAATCAAGCTAGGAAAGAAGCGGTTTTGCATTGTCATAGGCTAGGTTCGCTCCTTCGATATCGGGATTGTATCAACAAAGGTCCGATGAGTTCCAATGGCCTGGAGCATGAGGACGTGCCAAAGACGATAGCGACTTCGCTATCGTCCTGATATTGCCACACCCATGCTCTTCTCGTCTCTTTTCTTCCTTTTCACCATCATCGTCACAATTATTCCATCTCATCTTGAGGATAGATATAACCCCAAGGTCAGTACTATTCCATTATTCAATTCACCGTGGCTTTAATTTTTGATCATTATTACTTCAATTGGTGATTTGTTTTATCGGAGAGCAACACAAGCGTTCCGAGTGGTGACATGTTTGTTGTTTCTGATCATGTCTGTGCCTTGAATCATGCCTCATGCAAACGTGCCTCTATGTCTGAGACTGGGGCTTGGTCATTGAACAAGACCTTTTTTGTTGACATTGAGTCTGTTGATCAATCTGATGCCTCAAGTGACCAGATCCTGAAGCACGGTAATTTGCCTTCGAGCTCAGACTTTCCTGTGCAGGATTAAGCCTCGTTTGCTAGAAAGACTCGGCTTTTTGTGTGCAGAATGGCCGAAAGAACTATACTTTGGTTAACATAGTATCATGTGAACAGAAGGCAAAAAGGATGGGACGATTTCTTACTATCAGCTCACTCGGCTCAAAATTATCATTGAACGCAAGCTTGAATTGAGCTCAGATGTGTGATGAATGAGGTCACTAACGTTAGGTGTTTTTATAGATGTAGGGGAGCTCCCTCGTGTAGGACCTTTATCTCCCTTCCCCCGAATCTTCCCCCCCCCCCCCCGGGGATTCTTGTCACAGAACCCACCGACGACGACGAAATGTGCCGAATCGGCAGATCACCAAGGTCTAACGAAACGCTCGTCCCTGCGTGGGTGCGGCATGCATCCAGGTCAGCTGGAAGGGACGTGCAGATTGGAGGGATCCGTCTGCACGTTCCTTCCAGTTTGACCATCCGCGAGACGGAGGCGGCTCTTGCCCGAGAGGAGGCAAGAGCTGAAGCCTACCTTCAGTTGTCGGCCCCGCCCTTTCTTTCCTCTCTCTCTCCTACACCAACCATGGAGAGCCGCTCGAAGCCTTTCAGAGGTAGCAACAAGCCTCTTCCGATGTCACCACCCAGTGAGTATGACTCTGTCAACTCCACTGGTCCGATGAGCGGTGCCATGCATCACCAATTCCTCCCTCCCCGCGAGCCGTCTGGTTTTAGCCCCACTACATATCATACAAGTGACTATGAGGCCATTCGTAACCTCCAACAAAAATACGAGGCCCACGCCAAGCTTCTCGAAAAGCAAGGGCACGACATGGTCCGAATGGAAAGGAAGCTCAGCGACCTCTCAGTCTGGACTCAAGAGCAGTTCAGAGATTTGATTGAGTGCTTCAGTAACATGTCACACGCCAACTCAGACATGTTTGCAAAGCAGAGACAACTCTCCTACGACATTGCCAAGTCGCGCCTTGAACTGAAAAACGAGATCAAGAGCGAGATCCACGCGATGCAAACTGAGATCAACAATCTGACTGCATCTTTCAGCGACTTGCATGCAAAGATCAACATCTGCCTGCAGAGACTTTGGGACAACACGGAAGAAACCTTCACCGAATACCAACGTCGCAAGAATGAGCGTCTGGAGGAAGACCTCGAAAAGATGAAAGATCAACTCGATTACCTCAAACAGCTCGTCATTCGCGTCAGAGTCGGATTGACCCTCGCTCAACCCAATCATGCTCTCAGCTACACCCCTGTTGCTTCGGAACCTCCGACTACTCACGGCCCTGCACCTGTCCATGCTCCTAGTCCGTCCATGGGAAGGGAAACCATCCACCCCGCCAAACGCACTCTGTCTAAGCAGATCTCGACCCCACAATTTTCCACCAAACGTAATGCAAGCAACCTGACTTCTGGTATACTTCGAAGTGCCTCTGGACACGCAATTTCATTCAGAACGACCAAGGAGGCTCTTGACACGCAAGATTCACCTGCTGATAATAACCGTCGATGGGGCCTGTTTGGCCGCCGTCGTCGCGATGCAAGCGACACGTCCAGCGGCAAGTTCCCCTGGTCTGGACGCCGCCAGAAAGAAGATGACATCCTGAATAATATACCACCCGTCCCTTCTATCCCCATGGGCATCTCACGCATCCACAATGACTCCAAGAGTGGCGACAACTGCGACCCGCTCATCAATCGTCGGATCGCATACCCCATGGATAATGTGCACCCAGCTTTACGTGCTCAAGCCAATGAGCGGCACCGCTACCACTCTCCTACTACTGACCCCTCAGCGAAGACGTCACCTGTCGAGGTTCAGTATCCTGAAGGTGGTTCACTTCCTTCGATATCTCTCTCCTCCCCTGCTGATGCCCGTGCTTCTGATAGCCCTGTTGAGGCTTGCGATCCCGGTCCTCCAAGCCTTCGAAGCAAGGAAGATCTCTCGAAGAAGTAATCAACAACACCCACACTCTCAGGTCATAATGACAGCAACAATCACAACAAGAAAACAGAAAAGCCCTCACAAAAAAACTCCGGTAAACCCCGGCAAAGACTTCGCCAAGAAGCACCGAGAGTCGGTCAGGAAACTATCAGATTACAAAAAAAAGTCGAAAACAATATACCGAAAAAAATAGATGGCTCTCAAATCATGTCCGGACTCTCGTTAGATTTGTTTGATTACACTTCTGCACGTCGTTATCAACATCTCAGCTCATTTCCGGCCTTCTGTCTGATCTATTTGATTACATCTCCGCGCCTTGGTGTGGACCTTTCAACACCTGACACAAACGAACATCTCTAAAGACTATTCTGTGTTCTGTTTGGCTTGTTCTTATTACTTGATCTATTTCATCTAAAAGAAAATGTGTTTGATTATCAACTGGCTGGACTGAGGAAAACACAAAAAACGAAAAAGAAAAGAGCCCTTGCTTTTCTTCCCTGGTTTGGGGATAAGCTACATATGTAGTCAATGAAATTGTTCAAAAGAAATCCGCAAAAGCAAAAACATAGGCTGCGTAGCTGAATATGCATATAATATTATTCACAAAGACAGTATTTACTTGGAATTGTTCATCATCTTTTCGATATCAATCGCCGCCTCCCGCACCTGCGGACAGTAATGCCGACGCAGCAATTCGCCTTCCCACACTGTACCGGCAAACACATTGGTAGCCTCAATATCATTAGCACGGGGATTGAAGACACCATCACCCTTACGCTCCTCGGTATGCCACAGTGAACTGATACGACGGCCGTGGTACTTCGAAACCTGACCCATAAGTGCCAGGGTAGCAAGAGCAGACTTCTCTGGCAACTGCAACGAAGTAGTCATAAGACGCTTTGAGAAACTGCCCAGACGGGCAGGGGGCGGGTTACCGTGAGCACGGGACAACAGGGTCGGCTGCAGACAACGGAGAAGGAGGACCATGGGTGTCTGGAAGTTGACTCTGTTCTTGGAGCGGGATTGAGCGAGCTGAGTTGCGTCGGAAGAGAAGTTGGGATCGGCGAGTCGGAGCGACGTGTCCGGGTTGAACTCGACTTCGGGGTTCATGGCGAGGGAGTAAAGGGAGCGGTAGAGGTGCTTGATGAAGAAGTTCAGGTCGAGGTGGAGACCTGCGGCGGCTTTGCTGGCTTCTTGGCCTTCTAGCAGGGCGAAGGCAGTCACTGTGCAGAGGAGCGTCCTTCGGCGAGCGTCGCGAGCGGCTGTCTCAACAATGGTGGCTTCGTCTTCGTCCTCGTTCTCTTCGCGGGTAACTTCCTGATCGCCTTCTTCGCCCATTTCCTCGCGTTCGGCGTGGTTGATGAGATCCTTCAGAGCCTCGAGGAGGTCACCGAAGAAGTCTTGGTTGATGAGGTGGCTGTATTTGGCCAATCCTTCCAGAACGGGACCCATCAGAGGGGGAAGACGGAGCTTGAGAATGCGGAAATAGAGACCAAATACAAGCTTTAGCGTTTCGGCCTGGTTCTTGTCTCTTTGCTCGTGTGATACGACGGCCTCTGCTACGCGCATATCCTTCTCAACTTCCTTGCGCTCCTTGACCACCTTGCGCTCGCGCTTGGTACGGAATTCCCGCTTCTGCTTTGGCTTCTTTCCCACGTGCTCTTCTTCTTGGCGGTCGACTCGGTCTTGCGAGCCCTTCAGGTGGAACTCGCCGAGCAAACGGAGATGAAGGAATGTGTCCAGGAGACTGGGGTGAATGTGGAAGTCTCTGGCCTTCATCATCTTTGCGATTAAGGCCACGGCTTCGAGGGAAACTGTGCCATCGTTGTCCTGTGCGAACACATCTTCCAATGTATCACGGCACTTGACGTAGTCGGCATCAACCTGTCTCCGGGCAAGGCGGTTCACCAGAATCTTTAACAATTCGCTACGGAAGTTGAAGTGGGGCACGGCCAGCAGCATAGTGCAAGCCATCGCAATCGCGAAACTTCTCAGAGAAAGGTCGATAGAGCCATCCTTGGATCCCTTTGCCAGCACGCCCAGAGTTTGGACATAGTTTCGGTATCCTGCGACTAGGGCCTGTTCGAAGTCGCGAAGCTTGCGCACTTCTTTTGACACTCTGCCAGTCTTGTCTTCCTCGCTCAATGGACGGATACGGTATCCAGGGATGACATCCTTGTAGATAGCCGCCTGTGAAGCAAGAGCCAGCTTCTTGACTGTGACGCATGTGTTCTTCTTCGATACCATCTCCGCCATTGTCTTGAACAGAGAAGTGTGTTCCTCGGGTTCCTCATTGATCAAAGTCGCCATCTTTGCAAGCTCCTCCTTTGCTTGTATGATTTGTACCTTCACGGGAATCTTGGGCTGTTCTTCTTCGGATTCCTCTTCATTTTCTTCCTCTTCATCTTCGTCGTCGTCGGTGCCCAGAAAGCTGTCGGTTTCTTCGCCCTGGTCTTCGACTTCATTTTCGACCTCAGCTTGGACAAAACCCTCGGATGTCTTGATCGGTAGTCGTGCACTCTCGCCGGCTTTCTTGGTGGTTTTGCGCGGGCGGCGTTCGTAGTCTTGCTCGACGTCCCATTCTTCGTCGGCTTTGGAGCGGGCAGCCTCCCCATCGCCCGGTGGGCTCAATCGTCTCCGCTTCGATTCAGGACCGCGCGCCATATTGTAATTGTGAATTGGGGGGGTGACGATGTTTGAAACAAAATATCTCGGAGTGAAAAGGCGGTCCCGAAAATTTGAGGCGGGAAGACATTGATTGGCCAATATTGCCGGTCCACTACTACAAATTTCCAGGACCGCTTCTACTTAGAGAAGGCGGTAGGTCTTATTTTGCCATACAGATTGGAAAATCTTCATCGAAGCTCGCCGTTACTCAAACTCAGTCATTCGAATATCTCCCCCTCTGATTTCTCAAGATGCGTTCTCTTACCGAAGAAGAGACTCGCACTCTCTTCACTAAGCTTGCTCACTACACCGGAAAGTCGCTTAACGCCCTTGTCACACCTGATGAAGATGGAAGGCTCTCTGTGTTCCGACTTCAAGGTAGCCGTGTCTACTATGTCGACAAGGAATTGGCCAACCTGAGCACCAGCATCCCCAGAGACCAGCTCCTGTCTATGGGCACCATGGTTGGAAAGTTCACAAAGGTAAGACTCTTCCTTTGTTATGATTTCGAATGGTTCTAATATCGCAATAGACCGGCAAATTCCGCTTGAACCTCACTTGCTTGGACCTGATTGCTGCCCACGCCCGCTACAAGATCTACATCAAATCCAACGGAGTCATGCCTTTCCTCTACGGCTCAAATGTTCTTCGTGCCCATCTCTCGAAGTACTCGTATGTTGCACTCCGCCTCGATGCAGAACATGTAAACTAACTTCTTTGGTAGCGAGGATATGCCAGAGCATGCAGGATGTGTCGTGGTTGACGAGAACGATGGTGAGCTTAAGTTCTTCGCGAAGATAGCTTTAATCGCGGGAATAAATTTGCTAACGCTCTTTAGTGCCCCTCGGATTCGGTGTGACTTCGCGCTCTAGTCAAGAGGCTAAGAAGCTGGAAGGCACAGGTGTTGTGGTATTCAGACAAGCCGATACTGGCGAATACCTCCGCGAGGTTTGTGCTACCACTGTATTATTTTTGGGCCAACTTGCTAACCTCAAACAGGAGGATACTCTGTTCACAACCTAAGCACATCGAGTCCTACATATCTGTACCCTCGAAAAGGCGTTTGGGAGTTTCATTTGATCAGTTTGATATTAAAACAAAGTTGACCATCAGCTTCTATTCTGGGATGCTGTGGTTGTCACTTCCATGTCATGAATTGATGGTAAATATTGACATGTTTCGCTGGTGTTGCATAAATATCCAACAGCAATTTTACAAAAAAGATTATAATCGATGTCCAAGAATTATAGGAATGATAGAAATAATTGTAGCCCTCTTAAAACATCTAAATAGCATTGTTGATGTTGATATAGAACTTTCCGGCTGATGTGATTAGTCAGCACGATGCCTGCAGTGCCTGGCTCCGGAATCCAAAAGAAGCGACTCACTTCAGCTAAAAGCCCTGTTGTTTCTCGAGTGCTAGAAAACAATCCACAACTACACGAGATATCCTGGGGTGATTTTGAATACCCTCCCGCTACCGCCTCTCGTTGCGATATCTCCCAACTCTGGCAGTAGGCTCAAATATTGCCAACCCCACCATGCCGCCTTACACGACCAGTCAAAAGCAGCAAATTGCTGAATTCGTCAACTGCACACGCACGAAAGATTCAGTTGCGGCCAAGGTGAGTCCTTTACGTGATATTTTCGTGTCTTCTCTCCTCGCCGCTTGTCTGAACGTCGGAATTCAGGCCGGTCACGTGTATTCAAATAACTAAACTGTTGGTATAGTTCCTCAAAGAATCTGGATGGAGTTTGCCATCAGCCATTGATACGTAAGACTTTTCTACCTGTTTCCTACGTGTTTTCTATCAGGTTGGGCTGTTGATTGCCGTCGATGCCTCCAAATCCTTCGAAAGCTTGTATCTTGGCGAGACTCTGCGTACTTCCCCATTGAACCTGTCAAAAAGATTCAACCATTACTGGCTCATTTGTTGCTACTCATATCTTTATTGTCCAATATGCCACCCAGAAGGCGTCGTGCCAAACAGCATGGTCCAGAGAACTCTGATTTCCCCAGCAATATACCCAACCCTCGCTAAAGCGATGCATGCATAATTTATGTTTGGGGTACTTCGAGGCTAACAACATACCCTGTGCAGTTACTTCAATGCTGAGGCTTCATCTCACGCGGTGATGACCTCTCCTATCACCAAGCTCTTCGAAAGTTACCGAGGTACCAACCTACCCTTATTTTATTTGACGTCAGACCTTAACACAAATATTCACAGATGATCCAATCGACAGCCCAGACACCATTGGTGTCCAAGGCGCCATGAGATTCCTGGAAGATATCGACGTCAAGCTCGACGAGGTAACCTGCCTCGCCATCGCCGAGCTACTCCAGCACCCCTCATCAGACGAACACCCCTCAATGGGCGAGTTCACACGCCAGGGGTTCACGCGAGGCTGGCTCAAACTCTCGTAAGCACAATCTCACCCGCCAACAATCACAGGCACATCTAACAGGAGTCAGCTGCGATACCATTGAAAGAATGACCCACCAAGCCAAAATCATCCGCAAGACAATCCCCCAGGACCCGGAATTGTTCCGCCGTGTTTACAGATTTGCCTTCCGGCTGTCGAAGGTGCAGCCCGAGCAGCGCAATCTGCCGTTTGAAATTGCCGCTGATCAATGGCGTCTGTTCTTCACTGCCGATAATGGTGGCGTGGCATGGAACACGCAGAGCACGCCGTGGCTGGATTGGTGGATTGAGTTCCTTGAGGGGCGCGGGAAGAAGCCTGTAAATAGGGATTTGTGGGAGCAGGTTGAGGTGTTTATGCGGAAGACTCTTGAAGATGAAGATATGAGGTGGTGGAGTCCTGAGGGGGCTTGGCCGGGTGCGATTGATGACTTTGTTGCTTGGGTGCAGGCTAAGAGAGGGAATGGGTCTGAGATGGAGGTTGAGTAAATTGACTATTCTCGGATGAATTGTTTAGCGTGAGGGTTTCGTATCTAGTCATGGATATGTATCCGGGCTTGTGCTGTGGTGTGTGGTGTGCCTGCCCAGGTGGCATCTCTCTACATTATGTGTTGTCCGATATCGACTGTCCTATCCACAACGGATTAATGCACTGTGGGTCTTATCTTGCAACTATTAATCCACATAGTTTATGCCAAGAAATATTGCATGTCGTCTACTCCTGGATTATCTTGACGTTCGTGCAAAAGCATAACAAAGTAGCAGTAGAAATAAACACAAAGACTGATCTAAAACATGTGGCAAGTACAAGACTGGCCCAAGATTGAAATGAAAAATATAGGACCATTCGTCATGAAATTGAGTAATAGCATCAGGGGGAGATATCTGCGGCATGCTTACATGGCATGGCGGGTGTGTACATGGATTTAGATCAACACCGGAGAATAATAAACACAAAAGGAAGGAACAAAGGAAATAGGTGCAAACAAGGGGGAGTCGGTCCAGATATACTTCTGAAGCATTATTCCCGTTGTTTCTAATCAATTGCGGACTGGGCCCATCTAAGGGTAGTCGCGCTTCTCGTAACCAGGATCGCGGCGCTGGTCGTAACGCTGCAAGCATGTCAGTGACCAACTTGCAATTAAAGGAGCAATTCTACCATACCTTGCGGAGAGCCTCCAGACGCTTCTTCTTGGTGTGGGTGTTGACGTAGGTTCCAATAAAGAATCCAACGATGTTGAAGAACGGCACCCAAGTGTGCTCGGGCAGGAACTTCTGAGCAAAGGCCAAGGCCAAGGGCGAAGTAACCCAGCTGACCTTCATGACGGGCAAGAAACCGGCCTTGACGGTCGCGCGGACCTGGTGGATGGTGCGCGCACCTGCAATAATGGCCATTGAGGTCAGGTAGACAGTGTTCTGGATGGGGGAGATCTAAAGAAGGCGAAGATGGTCAGCGGTGCGGAAAGGCGGTCAAGGCGATATCAGCGATGACGATACGTACAATCAAGTTGCTGACGAGGATCTGAAGGATCTTAGCCTTCAGACTTGTGCGGCCGGCAAAGATCTTCTGAAGGATTCCGATAAGGACGTGGCCGAGAGGCGCACTGATGAACATGCCGTAGAGGGACATCTTGGGGATGCGCGAGCTGAAGTAGTGGCCGTGCTTGCCGACATCGTGGGCGAGCCACGAAGCCAACAATTCCTGTATACCGGAGAGCACACCGGAAGTGAGCATCTTCGTGCGCAATGGGTTCTTCTGGAGCTGAAGAAGGTAGGCCTATTGACGATCCATTCCTGAGATTAGTACAATCCTTTAGGATATGAGGGGGGTATCATTGCACACCTGGAGATACCCTGACGCAGTCTTCCCGCCGGTCAATCTCTCGCCGACTCGATGCGCCAAATCCTCGGATTTACCACCGGTAACGGTGCGCACCGTTTCTTCCTTGAACTTCACAGACATGATGATTGGCGACCGGGGGGGGGGGGTCTCGACGGGGCTTTTGACGGGGGTTTTGAAGGAACGGGATTCAGATCAAGACGCGCCTGGGAGTGTTAATAATTGGACAAATTAATCGCAATACAATGACAATATGCCAAGTGGAGAGGTGAGAGGATGAAACGGGGGGGGGGTTTTGGTTGTTGTTGTTTATTTGGGGCCCGAGGAGCCCGAGGTGGCTGGAGCGGCTGGAGGTAGGTTACTACTGCCGAGGTTTGACAACAACTTACAATATTTTGTACAGATCAAAACACGTCTTTTGTAAAACTTGGAAGTAAACAGTTAGAACTATATTAACTTCAAGATATGTGAAATATCCAAAAGGGGGGAAAAGCAATGGTTATATGAGAACCAATGGATTGATCATAAAGTCGGCAATTGACCGGCGAAAAGAATCGACGCCCGGCGAGATCCATTCAATGTCAACCGTCGCAATTCGGAACTCCCCGACAACAACTTGGGATCTGTTTAACTTGCTCTTATATTTCAATTAAAGTACTATTTGGTTATTATTACTCCGTATTATCTATGGCATTACTCCTTTGGTCATTATATTTCAATTAAGTCTGTTGGCTTCAACAAGCCGGGGATTTATTTACGCAACGCGCCGTTCACAACCAATGATGTGGTGTTACATTCTTTCCGGAGATCGCTATATCCGCTGAAAGAATTGAAAGAATTGAAAGAACGCGAGAATCATATTTTATTTCCACTCAACTTGTCATGCAAGCGCTGAATCCTCATTAAAAGCAATGTCCTTTATCTTTGATCGCCCAGTCCCCGGCGGATTGCCGGCTTCGTCGGCCGTTAACCCAGCTTTTAGTTGTCCGTACGCGTCGAACCATCTCAATTGCATTGATTTTTCACATTCGCTTCACTTTGCGTCATCCAAATCCCAGTTTGCAATAATTTCCCCAGGGCAATGTGTTGAGAGCCATGGAAATCACGGCCAAGGCCTTTCTTTGCACTAAATACTCGACTCAGCTTGTTTAGACATTGTAGTCTTGAAACTAATAGACTGTCATTTTCAATAGTTCTTAGACCACAGAGCAGAGTAAACACGGCAGCGGTAGTGGTGTGACTTAGCAAACTCTTTCTTTGAGGCAATCGATTGGGTTTGAATCTGTTTGCAGTACAGTGATTTCTAGTAAAAGAAGAGCCTATGACATGGTAGAATTTAGTCAAGGTTATCTAACTAATGATCTGGCTAACTAAGTGGATCAAGTCCCAGACTTTTGTATGAATGATGATAGCAAGGCAAGTTAATAGATGAACTATCTTAAGTGTATAGAGAGATAGATGAAAAGAGAACTAGATGAAACTCAAGAAAAGGTTGATGTGTATTCATGCATCTTTTTAAACCGAGAATTGACCGAATATTAATAGTAATAGTGCTAGATTACACCTGACTCTTCTAGTCGACCACAATGGCACCGCGGTGACAATAATCACTACAGATATACTGCTATAATCAATTTACTGTAGATAATTTACTGTGGAGAGAATTTTTTTGTTCTTTCCTAAAATGGACAGGCTATACCTCCCTTAGTTAGAGAGATCCACAGTTCTTAGTACTATCGATACATGCTATCTTGTTACCATTCGTTTTGTTGAAATCGCAGCTCATCATCTCGCCTCTGTGGTTATCATCACGTAGAACTCGAATCACATTATCATTTCTTTATAGAGAATCATTTATTAAGTAATAGAAAGGGCTGCTTTAAACCCTATATAATGCAATATGTCAAGACGTCCTTCAACGATCTATACGAGATCAATCGCATATTGGCATAGAGATGTGCCAGTCACATTTGCGGTCGAGCAAAGAGATCTGGCTCAAGGGTGAAGAGTCAAATCTGCAGCTCCAGCCATTCATGAATAATATAATTGGTCGACTGACCTGGCCGAGTCTCATGAAACAGGCGGGGCGACCTTTTCCGCTTTCCAGTCGGCCTTTCTGTTTCCCTTTTTGCCTTGAGATTTAGTGAGTGTCGATGACCCAGAAGGTTTCGATCCTGATAGAAGTAAGCATCATGTCCCATTGATAGAAGTATCCAAAGCTACTGAGAGGTTTACTGGTCACCCATGAGGTGACAAGACCTGTATCTTTTTGTTGATGACCATTTGTCTGCGTATGTGAAGGTAGCTCTTGCTTATCACTGCGCGTAGCCAACCACTTTAACGCTTTGTCAAGGTTCCATATTTGAATGTAGAGTCTCTTTGGTGCATAACCACAGAAAGAATTAGATGGAAATGTCAAAGGCAAAGGGGATTCTAGAAAGAAACCGGGCCAGGTTTCTGGAGTCAGTACAACGCATAAATTTCAGTCAATCTTACAATTTTCCCTCAATTTGGAAAATGACACCGAGCTGCAGTGGAGCTTACCAAAGTTAAATATATTCCTCAAGCTCTCTTTTGGGCGCCCTCCCAAAATTTCTCTGGAGCCTTTTCTCAGGGCTTTGGTAAGTCACGGGATTTCATACAGACGACATGTCTTCAACTTTTAGAAACCATTCAGTCTCGCAAGTGTTCAACTCCGATATAAAGATCATTCTTACTGGCTACAACACCTTTTCTGCAGTTTGAGCCACATAGGCATTTATAAGAAGAAAGAGCATATCTTGGTTAGTGTTTGGTTTGCTCGTCCGTCTTTGTCTATTGTACTTCTAATTATCATTTGCTTATTCTACCCACCAATTTACGAGCCCAGCAAATATTTCTTTGACCTAATAATATCCAAGATTCCGTTCTAGATACCCGGCCTCACTTTTGGAGAAGAGAGTTAAGGATGTGGATACCCGTGCGAAGTTTAACCCGTAAGTAATTGCAGTGGGTATATGCGTTCGGATGGATACTTCAAATCCATATGCATGTGTAATTGAGCCCATTGTTTGCTCGATTGTTTCATCTGATCACCACAGGCATATGAACTACATGAGACGAGCTGAATCGTTTCTGTACCACTAATGTGATATCCGACATCTGGAAATGTTGGTAAAAGACTAATTCCCGGTGAAAGCGCTGGATATTTGGCTTTTTATCAAGAAAAATTCCTTGCTGGTACTGAGATGATCACCATAAGAACTGCATGGGTAGATCTTGCTCACTTTGCCTGTGGTGGATACAAAGCCACCCTCAATATAGATTGAAGTTGCTGTACTCGATTGAGTGCCACCAGAGCTATAAAAGAGTGCTTTTCCATGGCGAGAGGGTTAAAGGGAACTCTTCCCATATTAGATGATAGTCACAATGCTTTGCAGGACAATAACGATAAGGTAGGAGTGTATTGACGCGTGTTCGGCCAGTGAGGCGATGCATATTGTTGACGACTCAGCGATGATATTGACTACGTCGGCGGGTCCGTGATACTTCAAAACCCAACACGCTCCTCCCATAACTCTTCACGGTCCTCCTCTTCTTCTAATTGTACCGTGATCATTCATTTGTCCACTCATCCAACAAGCACCCTGCTCAACTTCAATCTCCTTGCATACTTTCAGAAAAAGAGCCTCTAAAGCTGTGTTCTTGTGAATCCATACTCAGACTTGACAAGACGTCACGCAAGACGGCAGCACCCGATTCCCTCACAGTCCCAGTTCTCTTTTTTCTTTTCTCTTCTTGTTTTTCTTTTTCACCCAATACGGAGTCCTGTTCGTGCAAGATGGAGTCGGTACGCACTGCGCAGCCTCTTCAATCCAGCATGGAGTTCTTCAATTGCAGCACCACCGAGGAGTTCGAGAAACTAGCAAGGGAGTGGGAGGCCGGTTGCCGGACTGGAGAAACGTCAGATGAAAAAAACCCGAGACAGAGAGATCTTAATCCTGTCCCGCATCCTGTTCCGACCGAGATTGGGCCCAGTCGCCAAGATGAAGAGCAACCCGATGAACAAGCCTTGACACAGCACGACCAAACGCTCCCCACTCGTCCAATGATAATCTCGCGCGGTCCGGGCAACCGCCACGATGAAGAAGAATTGGATGAAGACGAGTATAGCGATGATAGCGATGATTTCTATGACCTTCGTGGTCTCAAACTTTCCGATGACCAGGCCGTCAAACAGCTCGTCAATGCTCTTGTCAACCGTGCAGATTCAGCTGAAAGTGGATCAACCAGCCTCCAAGATGGAGACATGGTCGAAGGACAATATCTCACACCGCGCAATATTGCATTCGCTAACCGTCCTGGTTTGATCGAGCGCGAATTCACCGGTCCTCGATCTAAACCAATGCTTGGCCAATCCCCGCAACAAAGCCGTCCATCCACCAGTCAACCTTTGCAATCCTGCCTTGCTAAGAAACCTCGTTATGGGCGTTCTGAAGACATGATTGACAACATGGAGGGTTCTTGGGAGAACGCCAATGGCAGAAGAGCTGACGCAAACTTCCGTTCATCGCTGACTGCACCAAACTCGGAAGATGAAATTGATGTCGGTTATCACGCTGACGATGAATACAGCCATGGCGTGAAGCATGTTCGTTTTGTTCTTCCAGGCCCGGTTGATCCTCCGGAGCCTTTCCATCGCGAGTTCAATGAGAGTGACAGCGAGGAAGAAGTTGAGTATTTCGAGCAAGAGGATGACGACGAAGATGCTGGTGAGCACTTCGAGCATGTTGAGCATGTCGGAGGCGAATTGACGCCGAGCCCGCTCCGCCCACGCCCACTACGCCGAATGCCGTCCGGCCTGCCCCGCCCATCCGCCCCAGGGCCATCTCCTTCCAGCGTGGGGGAGGAGGTATCCCTTATTGTGGGCGAGATGGAGGAACTGATGGACAGATACGACACTTCCTCGCCCTCGGACGAAGAAGTGTCGTGTCTGGAGATGCGCAGGGTGCGCCGGGGCTGAGATTGTCGAGGGGGAGAAGGTGGGGGGTGGGTTCTGGCCGCCACATTGAGCACCAAGTGGTGAAGAGCACCAAGTGGTGAAGTGCATGGGGGAAGATCCCTTAATGAATGAATTCTCATGTTTTTCTCCGATTCCATTTCCAAGTAAACTAACATTGAGTAAGAAGTTAGAGGTGATAGCTATTGAAATGAGGTTCTCAGACCGCCTTTTATTCGCCGGAGATTGGTATCAAGTGCTTGTGTATATATTTCACGGTTAATGGTGGAACATATATAAGCATATCGATTTAGCAATCTATAAAATGCAAACAAGATCCTTTCACTAAGCCGTGGCCGCGGGGCTAAATAATACCAATCCCGCGTACTGTCAATTCCTCATGCTTTCTACCTGTCTTCGAATCAATGTTTTGGCTCTTGGGTATGGTGAACAAATGTTACACCATCAAGGGGTTCTTGTCTCTAAAGAAGAAATTTTCCCTTGTTTAGCGATGTCATTTTGAAAAGCAATGTGATTTACGAGCTGTGGGCGGTATGTGAAGAAAGATGTTAGGTCAGCGAGAAAAGGGCAGGGATATCTACGTGCCATAATCTATCTAGGACCTTGCTGGTGTTAAAAGCAATATGATAGGCAATTTCTATGCATTTTCTATATGCATAGTTTCTTCAAATCCGTTCTATGATCGTGATAGAGAAAAGCCAGTCAACAACTTTATAAGTAGGGTACGGAGTACATAGGGCTTAGAAGGAAAATGCATATGATTCCGTGAGCATGTGATCCGCAATGAGATCTCCATTTTTGGCTTCAATTCAATTTCGAATAAGAAATATGATAAACCAGCAAATGTGAAAAGTCAATAGGCATCGGGAAGAGATTCTCCTTTCAACTTGATATTTATAATGAAATAGTCAAGGTGGAGGGAGTGAGTAAATACGGAGTTCTGGGGAAGAAATAAGTGCGGATAAGGTTGGACTTGCTGGAAAGGGCGGTTCCGAGCTCCGAGCCTCGGCCTATGCCGATCCAACTTCCGCGCTTCTCGTGGAACTACATGAGAGATTACTATTATTATTTGAAGCTGGTCTTCTTCTTTTTTCTTACTCTCTCGCAGACATACACGCACGATGTCTGATGCCCAAAATACCGGCGTTGAGCCAGCCCCTGCGCCTGCGGGGAAAGCAAGCTCATACGCGAAACAGCAGCTGTTGGCCGCCTTGACAACGACCGATGTGACAATCCGCCGGTTGGATCTGTAAGAATTTCCCTGGACTGTAAAACGGTCTACATTCACGAAAATGCTTCAACCCCGATCTAGAAACTCGCTAACCGCCTCCACAGCATGCTGTCCACTGCCAGCGGACAAGAGCGCGTACTAGCGACGATCAACTATACCGCCTCAATACTGCACCATCTCACAGCCTCAGCGCCTTGGATTGCATTACAGACCAGACTGGGCATTCTCGCACGGTTGAAAGGTCACGTCCCCACCAAGAACGTCACCTCCGCAACGACAAAATCGAAGTTCTCCGCCCTCTCCTCACTCGCCTCGGAAACGAGATATAACCTCCGCCTGTTCGGACTCCTCGAGCTGTGGATTTGGGGAGCGAATACCCTTAAAAGCCCACCAAAGGATCGAGCCTTACACATCTTGACCGTGTTGCAGGTCATTTCGAATGTGATCTACCAGCTGCTCGAGAACGTGGGGTATTTGGCGTCCAAGGGGATTGTGTCGAAGAAGCTCGTTGAGAAATACGGAAGCCTCACACAATGGGAGCTTTGGAGTACACGGGGATGGTTCGGACATATTTTCTTCCAGTTCTTTGTGCTTTGGCGCCAACACGTACTGCGCAAGCGACGGATCGCTGCTGAGCGTGCGGCTGCCGGTACCGTAGAGAGCAAGGAGACCAAGGCTGAAGATAGCGAGGCTCTGCGTTTGGAGATCCGGTCTTGGAAGAAGAGTTTGGTCAATAATGCTTTCTGGGCGCCTTTGTGCTTGCACTGGTGTTTCGAGAAGGGAATTGGTATTCCTGAGAGCTTGGTGGGGATCATCAGTTTCGGCGCTGGGGCTTGGAGTCTGCATGATATGTGGGCTGCGACCTCATCGGTCAAGGCATAGGTTTGGTGGGTTTGAGGCTCTCGGTTTAACTTCTTTTGTACAGATTTACTTCATACTTGCATATATACCTGTTACAGCGCACATAGTGTGTTTGCTTTGGATTTCATAGATTCGAGGTCAGTTCGACCCATGATTTATTGGAAATTTTATGGGATTAAATAGAACCTGAAATGGCGTTTCCAACGCCTTTCTTCAACTCATCTTTGGACACGACTAATAAGATCATCAATTCACACTAATCTTACAGCGTAAAATGTACATAGGTATATATTCACGTTATATACCGGACTTGAGGCCGTGGTCGCGATGTTCCCGATCGGGGTGAGGGCGCTTAGGGTCCTGCATGGTCTTTTATCACGTTCGCCCGATTCCCTCAATTTCCCAAAGTATGGCCGAATGTCAGAATTTACATATGAAGAAGACGGAAGAGTCTTAAGTAGCGATTCTGTTCTGCTGCATAGTAGATATAGTAACAAGAGCTGACAGTACTCGCTCGTATAGTCACCTCCGTTCACTATGGGCCTCCTGTCGACCGAGGACAGCAGCGATTATTCGAGGACTCCAAACCAGATACCACCCGTTATATTAGAAGGGAAAGCCGATTTTCAGTTGCCTTCTGTATACATACTTCCCAGACAACAACCCTGGTTCTATGGCCGAGAGCAAGGATTGCACTAAGTACGTGAGAGCTTGAAAAAACACCAGCGTCTGACGATACGAGGGATGGGCGGTGTAGGCAAGACGTCTATTACATTTCGATTTGCACATAAATCGATGTCGGGATATGGTGCCATCGTATGGATGAGAAGTAAGCCAACCAAAGCTTTGGATCAAAGTTGTCGAGATGCGCTACAACATTTTGGAATTGCTGGGGATACCGAGCTTCTCGGATCTGAGAACAAAGAGAAATGACGAGAACACTTTACCCAAGCAGGTCTGGCTACTTCTCCGCCTATATGGATCTTGCGCGCTGATTGTTCTCTTAAGTGTTTCGATGGATCATCGTTTTTGACAATGTGGAGCAAAAAGATCACCTCGATCACTTTTGGCCTGAAAATCACGACCCGGCGCAGTAATATCGGTGTAAGATCAACCCAAGATCAGGTTGAAGTTCTCCATTCACAGATGAAGAAGGGCTTGAAGCTGTTCTGAGCATGACCTCTCTACCAGGGGGAGTCCCTTCAGATCCGGGATCAGTAGAAGAACTCAGTCGAGAGCTATATGATCTTCCAATTGGCATATTCTATTTGGTAGCGTTAATGCGTGCCCGTCGAATCCCAATCAAGTCAGTCCTCGGTCATCACAGGAGAAATAAGCTGGGATACCGTAAGAAAGAAGTTTCTGAAATCATTACAAGGACGCCAATGATTGCGACCAACTGGTCCGTGTCTTTCAAGGCTTCCACAAACCAAGCTAAATCACTGCTTGGTATTCTCAGCTTGCCCTCCTCGGACGAGATACATTGGGAGCTTTTAAACATTAAGGTGAATGCGCCTCTGGTCGAACTCATGGTATTCTTCTTTATTGTGATATCCTCCACCACAGGTAGGTTGCCATTTATAAACATTTCTGTGCTTTTTGGAACTACAGTCTTAGCCGATTATAGTCTATGTCAAGTTGAAGAGACTCTGACAAACCTCTCTCTGGTTGACAAGGACCCGAGAGCTGAGATTTTGCACGTACAACGTCTAGCAAAAGTCGAGATAAACCACGAATATTCTAATGGAAGGGATGTATGTCAATATGGGTGGCAGTTCAAGCAATACATAGGAAGCATAGTGGCCTGCTAGCTTTTGGACCTGTGTTCAAGCTTCTATATGATGTGTTTCCGAAAGAACACACAGACCAGCGCTTTACTGACCGTTGGAATGACTATGGCATGTACATTCAACATGCCATCGTGCTCAACTCGCACTTTTTGGGAGAAGGAGAGTACTTAACGCAATCAAAATTCGCCAAGTTCGCCAAATCCATGGCACGGAATTCATGTAGACAGCTTGCAAGCAACACTATTTGCTCCTTATAAATTAATATCCTACAAAATGTTGTAAAATATTCGCAGATCTTTTTTCTATAGCTTGTTGCTATGAGATCATGTTTTAGGGCATCTTCTCCATAGCTTCATGATATGGAAAACCAAGGCTTATAGATATACAGTTTCTTTCAACACAACTATAAAATTCATTGCAGTCCAGCACTAATTTACACTAGTCTAGAATTGTAAAATGTACATCGGTATGTTGCTTTGAGGACCTGCTCATGATTGTTGCCCAGTAATTAAGGCTGCAATCGACTGCTTTCCATGCGCTTCGTTCTGTGGCGTCCGGGCGGTGACAAATGTGATGACATAATCTGGCTCATGGTAGGAAGCCCTGGAGCCGCTGGAGCTCATCATCTCCATCTCTCTCCAAGGTTACCTTCAGACTTGCGTTGCTTCTGATCTGTCGGTTATTTCATTACTCTCTGCACCCCTTTTCATTCGCAATCTCTTTACAACCCGCCTCATTCTGAGCACCTAACACCTCTGCACATCCAAGCTTGATCTCATCCACGTCACAACATTAGATACGGCCATCATGTCTGCCGAGCCGGATCACACTCACGACAAGAAGAGGGTCAACCTCAAGTATGTTATATCTATTCAATTTTGGGTTTTGATGATTGAAAGCTAAACTCCGACTCCAGGGACGCCTCCGGCGCTGAGCACAAGGAGGTAAGGATATGATGCTGGACAGCTCCCAAATGCATCAAAACTAACGTTAATTACAGGAGCTCGATACCGCGACAGCTATCCTCAAGAAGAAGAAGAAGCCCAACTCTTTGATGTGAGTAGCTGATGTGGATGGCTGTCTTCGGCATAAGCTGACAGTTTTCCGCAGTGTTACCGATGCCGTTAACGATGATAACTCGGTCATTGCCCTCTCGAACAACACCATGGAGACTCTCCAGCTCTTCCGTGGTGACACAGTTCTCGTTAAGGGTAAGAAGCGTAAGGACACTGTTCTGATCGTCCTCGCCGATGACGATCTCGATGACGGAAGCGCCCGCATCAACCGTGTTGTGCGTCACAACCTTCGTGTCAAGCACGGCGATATTATCACTGTTCACCCTTGCCCCGATATCAAATACGTAAGTTGAGATTTCAAATTTGTTCGTCTGCGATTCAGTTGCTTATTCAGTTGTCAAACCAGGCCAAGCGCATTGCTGTTCTCCCCATCGCCGACACCATTGAGGGTCTGACCGGCTCCCTCTTCGATGTCTACCTCGCTCCCTACTTCCGCGAGGCCTACCGACCAGTCCGACAGGGTGACCTGTTCACAGTACGAGGTGGTATGAGACAAGTTGAATTTAAGGTTGTGGAGGTCGATCCCCCAGAGTATGGCATTGTTGCTCAGGACACAATTATTCACTGCGAGGGTGAGCCCATCGAACGAGAGGACGAGGAGGGCAATCTCAACGAGGTTGGTTACGACGATATTGGTGGATGCCGCAAGCAGATGGCTCAGATCCGTGAATTGGTCGAGCTGCCTCTCCGCCATCCCCAACTGTTCAAGTCCATCGGTGTCAAGCCCCCTCGTGGTATCCTCATGTACGGTCCTCCTGGTACCGGTAAGACCCTCATGGCTCGTGCCGTTGCCAACGAGACCGGTGCCTTCTTCTTCTTGATCAACGGTCCCGAGATCATGTCCAAGATGGCTGGTGAATCTGAGTCCAACCTCCGCAAGGCCTTCGAGGAGGCCGAGAAGAATTCTCCTGCCATCATCTTCATTGATGAGATCGACTCTATTGCCCCCAAGCGTGAGAAGACCAACGGTGAGGTCGAGCGCCGTGTTGTTTCCCAGCTGCTCACCCTCATGGACGGCATGAAGGCTCGTTCCAACGTTGTGGTTATGGCCGCCACCAACCGTCCCAACTCTATCGATCCCGCTCTTCGTCGTTTCGGTCGCTTCGATCGTGAGGTCGATATCGGTATTCCCGATGCCATTGGCCGCCTGGAGGTCTTCCAGATTCACTGCAAGAACATGAAGCTTGGCGAAGACGTTGACCTCGAGACCATTGCCGCCGAGACCCACGGTTACGTCGGCTCCGACATTGCTTCCCTCTGCTCCGAGGCTGCCATGCAGCAGATTCGTGAAAAGATGGATCTCATTGATCTTGATGAGGACACCATCGATGCCGAGGTTCTCGATTCTCTCGGTGTCACCATGGAGAACTTCCGTTACGCCCTCGGTGTCTCCAACCCCTCCGCTCTTCGCGAGGTTGCTGTTGTCGAGGTTCCCAACGTTCGTTGGGACGACATTGGTGGTCTCGAGGAGGTCAAGCGCGAGCTTATCGAGAGTGTCCAATACCCCGTGGACCACCCCGAGATGTTCCAGAAGTTCGGTCTCTCGCCTTCTCGTGGTGTTCTGTTCTATGGTCCTCCTGGTACTGGTAAGACCATGTTGGCCAAGGCTGTTGCCAACGAGTGTGCTGCCAACTTCATCTCCGTCAAGGGCCCTGAGCTTCTCAGCATGTGGTTCGGTGAGTCCGAGAGCAACATTCGTGACATCTTTGACAAGGCCCGTGCTGCTGCTCCCTGTGTTGTCTTCCTTGACGAGCTTGACTCCATTGCCAAGTCTCGTGGTGGCTCCGTCGGTGATGCCGGTGGTGCCTCTGACCGTGTTGTCAACCAGCTTCTGACTGGTAAGTTGTTCTGCATTTTCCATTGCCTTTAAACCTTTACTAACCCCACAACAGAGATGGACGGTATGACCTCCAAGAAGAACGTTTTCGTCATCGGTGCGACCAATCGTCCCGAGCAGCTTGATGCCGCTCTTGTCCGTCCCGGTCGTCTCGACACCCTGGTTTACGTTCCCCTGCCCGACCAGAGCTCTCGTGAGGGTATCCTCAAGGCTCAGCTCCGCAAGACCCCTGTTGCCGACGACGTCGACATCGACTTTATTGCCAGCAAGACCCACGGCTTCTCCGGCGCTGATCTTGGCTTCGTCACACAACGTGCTGTCAAGCTCGCCATCAAGCAGGCCATCTCCGCCGACATCGACCGCCAAAAGGAGCGTGAGGCCGCCGGTGAGGATGTTACGATGGACGACGAGGATGAGAACGTTGAGGACCCCGTGCCAGAGCTCACCCGTGCTCACTTCGAGGAGGCTATGAAGTCTGCTCGCCGCTCCGTCACCGACGTCGAGATCCGCCGCTACGAGGCCTTTGCCCAAAGTCTCAAGAACACCGGAGGTGGCAGCTTCTTCCGCTTCCCCTCTGCAGGCGAGGTCCAGGAGAATGATACCTTTGGTGAGGCTGGAAACGACGACAGCCTATATGATTAAACGGCTTAGCTTCGAGGCGATATGAAATTTTTAGGGGCTCGGTCTTGCTCGAATTTCTGCTTTCGCATTCGCTTATGAATAGATCGTTTCGCGGGGTAGAGATGAGGGTTTGGTAGCTGGGCTTTATGAGTGTTCCTTTTTTTTTAATCCTGATATTTTCTTCCTGTCTTTGCCCACATACAATGTGCCATAATAGCCAATACAGGGGGAGATCTCACTACGTTCAGTCGGGTGTCTTGTAGTGTAGTATGATATGGTTTACTCGGTCCGATATCCATATGAGCACTTAGACCTTAGACCTATATGAGATCAATAACAATCAGAATCCTATATATAAATGCTGCGTTTGCCTTAATCATGCACATTATGTTCCTCTTGAATTAAAAGAAACGTCATGGAAAACAAAAATATTGTTCCACCTGAGGCAGGACGCGGTCCCGTGCAACGCGTCGGGCGGTGAATCTCCACCCCAAGCTCCCGCGTTTCATCTCCTCACTTTCAAGTCCATGTGAGAACTGTATTCACGATGCCTTCGCGCTCTCGCCCAGGTCCTCCCGAGGAGGAGGAAGACTCGGGGCTTCGAAGTTTATCCTTCAACCAGCCACTCTCATGGCGCGTGGGGCGCTCCGCCATCCCTATCGCAGATCTTCTCGAACGTCTACAGACTCTCGCGCAGGAGCTTCGCAAACTCGACCAAGAGGAAATCGATAAGGAATCACTCCGAAAAGTATCCCAGGAGCTTGCCAATGGCAATTTGCTTGCCCACAAAGATAAAGGGGTGAGAGCGTGGGCCACGTGCTGTATCGTCGATGTTTTGCGACTCTGCGCTCCTGACGCGCCGTTCACGCGCAATCAATTGAAGGTATGGTCATTGGAGAGACTGATATAATGGGCTTGATCTATGCGAGCTGGAAGTTTTCTGACTGAGATGGTATTAGGATATCTTCACCTGTATTGTGTCCTCGATCATCCCCGCCTTGGCTGACCCGTCCAACGCCTACAATGCTCAACATATCTATGTCCTTGGATCGCTCGCTGAGGTGAAGAGTGTAGTCTTGATGGTTGATCTCGACCACCCAGACTCCCTCATTATTCCATTGTTCACTGGCTGCTTCGACATCGTTTCCGGTTCATCGAAAGCCTCCACCGGCGAGGAGGTTGCCAAGAATGTTGAATTTGACATGACCCGTGTACTTGTTACGGTTATCGACGAATCGCTTGTTCTCGCCCCCGAGGTAGTGGATATCATTGTCGCCCAATTCTTGCGTGTGGACCCACGAGTCATGGAGACTAAAAAAGGAAAGCGACCAGAGGCGCCTGTGGATTCCAAGCAGGACACCCTTCTGCTCAAAGACTACCCCGCTGCCTATAACATGGCCAAGGCTATCTGTCAGGCCTGCCCGGAGCGCATGACCAGTCACATTAGCCAATACTTCAACAACGTGATCATCGATGCGTCTGTACCAGCTGGCCAGGCAAATGGCTCCAAACATGGCGCCCGGAAACCCAACCTCGACGACTCAGACGAGGAGGGAGAGGATATCAAGGAATTGAGCAAGGCGCATCGCCTAATTCGGGAATTGTGGCGCGCCTGTCCTGAGGTCCTACAAAATGTGATCCCGCAAATCGAAGCAGAGTTATCAGCAGAATCAGTGGCCCTGCGTTTGTTGGCCACCCAGACGATCGGAGACCTCGCGGCTGGTGTCGGTGTTGCAGGTCCTCCTCCCCCACCCCCTATGGATCCAACGACCTACCCACCGGTGTGTCTAGTGGACTACGACAAGACAATCCCCCAGCCCAATGTTTTGTTGACCCCTGTCTCCCCCAAACCTTTCTCCCAAGTCCACAACTCCGCCTATGAGGCTTTCCTCAGTCGTCGTCTTGACAAGACCCCATCTGTTCGCGCCGCCTGGGTCACGGTCGTGGGACGAATTCTTTTGACATCAGCTGGAGGTTCTGGTCTCCATGAAAGCGAAGAGCACACTCTGGTCAGAAACCTCGCTTCAATGCTCCGCGATGTTGATGAGAAGGTTCGTGTGGCTGCAGTTGATATAGTTGGTCAGTTCGGGTTGTCCCAGATTGTCCACAAGCTGAGCGTGGACGGTGGCTGCTCATCCCCAGACTCGGTTCTGGCAATTCTCGCTGAGCGAGTGAAGGATCGCAAGCCCCATGTACGCGAACACGCCATGAAGATCTTGGCTCGTATGTGGGCTGTGGCGGCCGGTGATATCGAGCAAAACACTGAACCAGTTGTGTCTCTTCTCAAGGATGCCCCGTCCAAGATCTTTGATGCGTTTTATACTAATGATCAAGAAATTCATGTTTTGATTGATCGAGTCATGTTTGAAACGCTTCTGCCTCTTTCATATCCCCCTATCAAATCGAAGCTCTCGCGAGGAAGCTCGAACCAATCACAAAAGCAGAAGGAAAAAGAGAAGGATAGTCAGGCCACAGAATCCGAGCAAGAGACGGACGTGGACAAGATTCGTGTTCGTCGAATCCTCACCCTGCTCCGAGGGTTGGATGAAAAGGCAAGGCGAGTCTTCTTCGTTATGTTGGCCCGTCAAATGTCTATGCGGTCAGCTGTGACCCTTTATCTGGAGGCCTGCGAGAAGTACAATGGCGGGGTCGTCGACAAGGACGAGGAACAAGTAAAGATACAACTGTCCAAGATCATTGACTCATTATCCAGAACATTCCCAGACGCTTCACGTGCATCAGCGGACTTGTGGAAGTTCGCCAAGGTGCACGATCGACGCAGTTATCAACTCGTTCGCTTCACAATGGCCGCTGTGAGTGATTACCGCACTGTTGTCAAAGCCACGAAAGAGCTGCAGCGGCGAGTACAGACCGCAAACAACTCCCCTCTCCTGGAGACCTTGACGCCGCTGATCTATCGATGTGGATCTTTGGTATTCAACCGGAGTCACATCCCCGCGATTATGAGCCTTTCCCGGACAGACGAAAATGGATTGGCCAACGCCGCCCAAGAGATGTTGAAGCAGATTTCAACTCAAAACCCAGAGGTTCTAGAAGCTCAGGTCCAAGAAATGTGCAAGGACCTCGAGGCTCAAGCTCCTAAGGCTTCTTCGGTCGGTGACACTAGTGCGGAAGACATTCTGAAGGCTTGTGCCGGCTTCGCTAAGAAGCTCCCCGCCAAGCTCCCCAAAGAACGCAAGTTCTACCAGGCTCTTACAAGCCACGCCCTATATAGTTCATCGCCGCATGCTGCTAAACATGCTGTGTCAATCCTTATAGCCACTGCTGACCGGAAAGAGATGTACGCCAAGGACTTGGTACAGAAGTGTGTCAAGAAGTGGACATATGGATCTGATCGGTTCCTCACTCGCCTGGCAACCTTGTCGCAGCTGAATCTCCTCGCACCGAGGGAAGCAGATGAGGAAAGTGATGCCATCATCTCTATTGCTATCAACCAAATTCTCCTCGCAAATCGCACTCCTGAACCAGACTCAGGGTATACTTGGTCGGAGACCACCGATGATGAGACTAAAGCTAAAGAATGGGCACTGAAAATCATTGTCAATCGCCTTCGGGCTAAGGACGGCGCGGACAGCGAAGCAGACTTCCGTGCTCATGCCAAACCTGTCTACGAAACTTTGAATAAGCTGGTGGCTGGTGAAGGCGAGATCTCCAAGAAGAAGGACACCCCTGCAGGTCAGAAATCGCGCCTCCGTTTGCTCGCTGCCAAGTCACTGCTCAAGCTGTGTGCTGGAAACACTGTCTGTGACAGCCTCTTGACGCCAGCTGATTTCAACGCAATCTCGTTGGTTGCTCAAGATCCGCTCTTGCAGGTGCGAAGTGGGTTCATCAGTCATCTTAAGAAGAAGCTTGTGCAGAAGTCACACCTCAGCCACCGTTGGTACATTGTACCGTGTCTGCTTGCCTTCGAGCCTGTTCACAGTTTGAAGGAAAGCACTCTCACTTGGCTGCGTTCCCGGGCGGCATACTTCGCCCAGCAGGCCCAAGCTAGTGGGAAACGGACCGAGCAGACCATGGTCATGGAATTGATCTTCTCACGTCTATTGTCTCTGCTTGCCTATCACCCTGATTACCCATCTGAGGATCTTGACGAGGCCACTAAATTAGGCGACTTGACCGACTTTTCACAATACATCGTGTTCTACCTCTCCGCAGTTGCCAACGAACATAACATGTCGCTTATCTTCCACGTTGGTCAGCGTGTAAAGCAATTCCGCGATGGCATTACGCAATCAGACGAGATCTCTACCCGTCTTCACACGTTATCCGATCTGGCGCAAGCAACTGTCCGCCGCTTTGCAGACATTTACTCCCAACAGCATAAGTTTGGCGGTGCCGCCGGTGCCACCAACATCTTGCAAACATATCCTGGAAAGATGGGAGTTCCCAGCTCTCTCTTCAATTCCATGGGTAGCCACCGCGAGGCCCAAGATGTCGCCGACAAGAACTTCCTCCCAGATGAGCTGGATGATTTGCTGGACCGGGTCGTCCGAAATGCAATGAAGCCCAGAAGTAGCTCTGCGCACAGTACGCAGGGTGGCTTGGCAAAGAAGCGGAAGCCCGAGTCTCATGATACCAATGGCAAACCCTCTGCGGCTAAGAAGGCCCGCAAAGACAAACCTGCTCGTACTCCACGCAAGTCTACCTCGTCTGTCGGTGCTGCTAAGCCCAAGCGAAAGTCAAAGGATGATGACGGCTGGTCTTCTGATGAAGGCGCTAAAGAAGCCGTGCCCGCTTCCGCTCGCAGACGCAGCGTCAGAGGTACTGCTAATCAAGAGATTAGCTATATCGACAACGATAGCGACGATGCAGATGAAGAAATGGTAGAGTGGGACAAGCCGGAAGCCGAAGGCGATGCTGAGGATGATGCTGAGGAAAGCGAAAACGAGGAAATGCAGGACGAGGATGACGACAAGGAGAATATCGAGGATGAGCCTGAGGCCAGTGAGAAGGAACCTACGCCGCCTCCAGAGAAACGAGGCGGAAAGGCCAAGGATACTAAGAAGCCTGAAGCAAAGAAGACGCAATCCACTTTGCCATCCCGACGCTCCTCCCGTCGTGGATAAATTTCTATAACTAGCTGCTGGATTCCATGTGGACCAGTGACAGCCATATGTCCATGTCTACTGTCGATCAAACTCGGCAGCATGCATGTTTCGAGCCAAATCCGGTGCGGTTACGATGCTCATCATTTTCATCGATATTCATAGCCATATTCATATCTATTTCCTGATTCCCATGTGATTACCATCTGGTTTTCCAATCTCATTGCGCAGTCATATCTCTATCACGTTCTGATATCGGCAGCCAGATGGCCCGAGATGTATACCCCGTCTGCTTCTGCTTGATGTTTACATCGGTCCTTAGTGTCCGAGGATTTATGTCTGTCTCTTTGCGTATTCCCGTCAAATATATGGTTTTTTTCTGTAAATGAATTCAATTGTGTCTTCCCAATTCTTTTGCTATTGTTTGGACCTCGATTTGATTCACTCGTAGTGCTTCTGATCGGCTTGCTGCATGCTGACAACTATTTTGCAAAAGCCTTGGATAGCTTCTGAATCATAAGCATACCTTTCTTGCATTCTGCAGCCCGGAGAAAAACCCTTGCCAGCCCCCTATCAGAATATTTCTCATTGATATCCTCCTCCAAAAGCATCGCCGCGAGACCATCATATTGACCACGGGTAGCCCAATCCAACAACTCCTCAAGCACCTTCCAATTAACCGAATTCCTCAGAGAATACCTCCGACTCCCACCGCAACGACTCTTAACTTGACTTGACCCCTGAGCACAGCATAATCCAGAGCGCAATGCCCAAGCTCATCGCGGAATTTCAGATCAGCGCCGCTCTCCAACAACAACCTTACAATATCATTGTGACCATAGTTAACTGCGAGAATAAGTGGCCTCATGCCCTTTGTAAAGCCAGGTATAATGTGGTACCGAACGTCGTCGCTTGGGAATCCACTTGGTTCGGAGATGTAGGCTGCACAAAGAGAGGAGAGTTGGGTTCAGACTTGCTACCGAATGACTCGATGCGGATACCATGCGATTTCCCGCGTCTATCTTTTTTAGCGGTATGTTTTTTGGGGATTGGTTTTGCACGATTGGAAGGCGGGCTAAGCCGCCACTCCATCAGGCGAGCTGGTTTACCGGCCCAGACCTCGTTGTTCACTCCATTAGGAAGGAAGTTTGAGACCGCCGGTGCACTGCCAGACACGATGGCCGGGTAGATTCCTCGGCCGTGGAAGAGGCGAACATTTCGTCGATAGAGGTATGGTGTTATGATTTGGTACAGACGATGGCACGTCACGGCAACATGGTTTGCGTCGGGATTACAGTTGAGATGGTCCACGAGTATGAGGACCAGCTCGTTGGGGAGATCTGTGAGGGACGGCATAGCTACATATGCATGTAGTTATGTTGAAGATGAAGTTGAAAGGCAGGAATGATCGGGCTGAAGAGCTCGAGTTGATTTGATGAGAAAGTGAGCACGGTGTGAGAAAGTTTAGATTTCAAAATCAAAGTTCCATGTCTTATTTACTCTTCATGACATCTTACACAAACAAAGTAAAAGAACGCAAACAACCATGCAGAAACATCGAGCGCCAGTGATTGAAGACAGGGTTTTGCCTCGGGTCCGAGACAGCAAAACCAGAACCTATACAACACCGACAAAGAGTGGAAAAAGAAGAGTCTTGAGACTGAGAAATGGAATTGATCAAATGTGTGACAGAAAGAATACAAGCGATCTGAAAAAAAGTAATCAAATAAGACGCCGACATCACTTCATGAGAGAAATTGACTATGGCTGGGATCCAGTGGCCGGGGAGGCCGAGGCATGTACACCGAGAGCCGGGCTCGCGCTTCCACTACTAGGGGCAGAAGCACCACCAGTCTTAGTGAGACGCTCTTCGACGCGCTCCTTGTGCTGCCTGTTGCGGAGATGAACCTCGAAGTTATCCACTGTCATGCCTGGCCCTGGGGTGTAGAGCTTCCCTGGGCAGTCGTGGCAGCGGATACGGGGGAGGTATTGGTATTTGATCTTTTGGCCGTCCTGGAGGTTGTTGGGATTTGCAACTGGGGCTAGGGTGTCTGTGTCGACGGCGGAATAGCGCATGACGCCCTCGAAGGAATCATTGGGGTGGGATTGCTTAAGCTTGCTGAGGCCGGCGGCCAGCCAATTTGGCGGTGGAGGCTGCAAAGACACAGAGTCAGCCGTGGGCCAAAGACTGGGGTTAATGATATCTACTTACGCCTGAGACACCGGGTTGCGGTGGATTCGGTGCATCGACTGCACCAGTTTGTTGAGGACGGGGTGGAGGGTGGAGTCGGGATTGTTTGTCGGATGGAGGCGCCATTGCGCGTGCAGTATGGACTGTGGAGTGGGAGGCGATGCGCCTTCCGTTCCTCAAGTCGACCAATTTATCGCGCGACATTTTGAGTCTTACGATCTTTGTATCAGACTCCTCTACGCTTTCCTCTCGATATTGTTGCCTTCGTGCAGAGACTCGGGACTCGTGGAAGACAGGCTCGGGCGTTGCAGATTGTCCCAGACTTGCACGAAGGGCTGCATGGGCTGCACTAGCTGCGCCCCTCATGCCTCTTGTGCGGGCAGTACCCTGTGCAAGGTTGGGCCCAATAGCAGGAGATCCAACAGAGGAGTCATCACTATCAAAGTCGTCTGAATCTTCATCGCCACCACGGTTTCCAGTCATTCCACGACGGCGGCCAGATCCAGTACGCTTGATGACATTGCTCTCTTCTAGAGAGCCCACCGAGTTGGGGATTACCGATGAAACAATCATAGTACGGATCGTACGTTGACGATCCTTGAGATCTGGCAGAGCAGGGCCACCACGACGGTTGATTGATCGTTTCTGGCGACGTTGTTCTCGAGAAATAGAGATTTCTGTACGTTCCAGGTCCGCCTCGTTGAGTTCGTAAAGATAAGGTGTGTGCTCTTTGGCGGATTGGTAAGGTCGGAAGGCAGAAGCCACAGGAGTAGGGAGGAAAGATGTGTGTAGGTCTGGATCCTCGATTGGACGACCATCGAAGGGATGGGCGACAATGTACAAGGATTTGGTGAAAAGTTGAGACTGCTCGCGGATTGAATGGGCGATGGCAGTGGTGAATTCACCAGAGAGTGACAAATCATCAGTCATACGCAAGGCGAATTCTTCGGGAGAATTGTTGGGATCATTGATATCCCATTCAAACTGATCGATGAGGGTGTGTTGACCAATAGTGATATTCAGCTTAACCGAAATGCGCATCTCGTCATTTTTGTACGCGGTGTAGGGTAACTGAGGATCAAGGGCGTCTTCGTGTATGTTGAGATGAGGATAGAAGTCTATCACCTGGTCCTGGATGCTCTGAGAGATCATTCGTACTAATGGAATCGACGTCTCAAGTGCAAGGCCCAAGTCTTCAACCAGCTTCTCAGCAAACAAATCCGGTGATACGACACGATCGTGAAGGTTCCATGTGAAAGTATCGCGAATCTTCACTTTTTCCCAGTCGATATCTAAGCGGATGGGCACGAGGTCTTCCATCTGCTCGTTTTGCATCTTTGCTTCACGCCGTGAAATACGCAACTCTCGTGTTTTGCGGTTTCCTGGCCGACGGCGATGGGTGGGGTAGAGGAGTTGAGGATGTTGATTGCGAAGGTCGGTACGGGGATTTCCAAATCCCTCGTAGCCCACGCCATATAATGCAGCTGGATTGTGCTGGTTCTCACGTCGGACTGCCAGATAGAAGTCACGCTCCGCCCGTTTAGATTTTTGTAATTCTTGGCCCGGATTGTGCCAGGCAGCTGCGGCCGAGTGCTGGAATTCGCGATCCACGTACTGCGACAGAAGAACTTTGTCTAGTGGCGGGTCGCGAGAGCGAACAGGGATAGCTCCGGCAACCTCGGCTGGTTGAACAGCAGATCCATCGTGGGATCGCTTTCTTGCGGAACCATTCGTGCCATTCGAATGAGGTGTACTATTGGAGCCTTCGCTGCCGGGCTCCGATCCTGCTGAGGCGGCCAACATAGCCTTAGCGCTCTGCTTGCCCTCGGCGAACGTGTCTGGGGTGTGTCCATTTGTCGATTGGTATGTCCCGAGGTCGGCGCTGTCTGGATGCTCCCCCGTTTCTGACGCGCCGGAGCTGTTTGTAGCACCCAATTGAGAATCCCCAAATTGTTGCTCTGACGGCAATGAGCCACCCGTCAGCTCAGGGGATGGCATTGTCGATAATTTAATGATTGCGAAACGAACGTTAAGGGTCACTCGTATGATCTTGGAAGCTCGAAGTAACTCAACGCGACAGGGATAGGTTCGAGCCGATTACCGTAGCATTATGGGATGGAACCTGTCATGCAATCAAAACACAGTTAGCAAAAACTCTCACGGAGCAAGCTATCCTATCTAATACCGTCGCGACCGTGCCATCACTGTGACCTCGGGTGAGTTGATGGATAGACGTGTCGCAACGGGCGCATGTCCCCAGCACGCCACATTTCAACGGCGAAAGGCGCGCGACGAATTGGAGGAAGGTTTCATGTGGAAAATAGGATAATGGGAAGCAGATGGGAAGGAAATCTAACATACCAGGGCGGAAAGGGGAGAGCTCGATGTTTCTTGGACCGGCAGTTCCAGCGCAGAATCCGCTCCGGATCGGAAGGGCCAGGTCAGCTGACTTTGACCTTCAATTAAATGCGATGATCCCAATCGAAGTTGTTTTAATCCCCGGAAGATTCACTTAAGTTGGTGGAGCTGTGGCGGTTGCGCTTCTTTCTAAGGCTGGGGAGATGAAGGAGGCAAAGAAAGAGGGAGCGTACCCGGAGCGTGACTTCTAGTTACCTGGCACTACGTGAAAACCAGCACAATACAATCACCATTCTACCCGGGGACATCTACACTCAAGAGATTAAACATTAGATCACAAACAATGATAAGAACTTCTGAGGCCATTCAGAACTCATTCTTAGGGTCTCCTGGATAACCTGTTACCCCGTTTTACCAAATTTACATACTGTCATGTGATCCGCGTGTGTATAACGTTACGTAATAAAACAGGTATTTTTGATTTGTCATATCCTTGAGAAGCCCTGGAGCCCTGGTGTGAACAACCTCGGAGCTTATCAACATAGTATCAAGTCCACAACGACAGCACGATGATCGGAACATAAAACACCGTCATCAAACTGGTTGGCTAGAGCTGCATAGCCATTGACTTTTAGGCTCCTGCTTGGATTCTCAGTGGGCTTCACCAGAACATAGTCAATACGCGAGGCTGCCTCATCCTCGTGTCCAAACCCAGTCCAAGTGATGTCATTACCATATCGTTTCGAGTTTTCAACTTCCTTATACGCGTCGATCAAACTTACTGTAAGCTCCTGGTAAGCTTCTTGGTTTTCTTCGCTGTTGAAATCGCCAGCTAAGAAGGTACCAAAAATGTGTCTTGTCGCATCATTATGGCTGGATACCCTCTGATGATATTCAGAAATCTTCTTTAGAATAATACGCGCAGCTTCAAAGCGTGATTGAGATCCTTGGTCATCAAGATGGGTATTCATGGCCAAGATTGTCTTCCCGGTTTGTCGATGGGCGAAGATAGCAATGGTGACGATGCGAATGGATGCCGCGTCCCAGCTTTTTGACGGTATTTTGGGTGTGCGGGATAACCACACAGTCTCCCACTGTAGTAACTTCCAAACATCTGGTCGGTAGAAGATAGGAGAGTACTCCCCGGCCTCATGGCCGTCATCCCTGCCAACACCGATATACTCCCACTCCGGAGCTCCGGGCTCTGCTTCCTGGTTCAATCCAGCCACGATTTCAATAAGCTGGCTATGGAGAACCTCTTGTAGACAAATGAAGGTCTCTTGGCAATGTCGCGTTTCGTATTTGAACTCATTCAAAAGCAAATGTTTCCGTTCACCCCAGGGCCGTTCGCCTTGGAAAGGTGATGTAGTTGCATATCGGATATTGTGGGTCAGAACCCGTATGGGAAGCACCTGTATCATCATGGTGGATTGCGAAACAATAGCGAAGATCGGGCTGCAACTTAAATACCATGTAAAGAGGGGAAATCAGATCAGGTGAGAAGTTACGGGGATTGGAGTAGTAAATTGGAGGCCTGAGCGATCCTGATTTACACTGAAATCCGGGGTATCAGAGAAGTATCAGACCATGAAAAGTACACAGACAAAGGACATGTTCCATCCAGATTTCTAATTACACTAGAGGTTTCACTTCATGTATGGAGTCGAACAATAAGTTCGGAATGAAGTCAAAAAGGACAGACGATCCATGACGTCTTCGGCAAAGCCCTAGGTAGGTGGCCTTAAATATTAGGCCATTAAACCCCACCAACGCTAAACGCCTACTCTCTGCACACGACTCGATCTCGGTCTATTCCACTCCTCTAGCTTCACGCGGATTTACAATCCGAACACTTTTCTTGACCCTACTTGCATTTATTTGTTTACTGCAGCTCCACGAGCTTATTACATTCCACAATGGCGGACGAGAAAGCACCCGAGGTTGGTAGGTAACATGGAAAGCTCTTTTGTGGGCACTTGGATCAATATGACATGAGCTTTGTTGGCTCAAGTCAAAGAGAAAAATTGATTTGGACTGTATAACTAACGTTGGGACTGTTTTCAGACTACACCCTCAATAACCCCGATACCTTGACCAAGTACAAGACTGCCGCGCAGATTTCTCACAACGTCCTCGAGGCTGTTCGTGGTATGTTTATGGCGCATGCTTTCGTGATTCGGCTCTATGATCTGACATTTCAATATAGATCTTTGCTTTGAGGGAGAGAAGATCGTCGAGATCTGTCAGAAGGGTGACCAGCTTCTCGAAGAGCAAATCGCCAAGGTCTACAAGGGCAAGAAGATCGCTAAGGGTCAGTTTTTCCCAGTCCCAGAATAATCTAATCCAGATTCTAACCTCAGCAAAGGTATCTCCCACCCTACTACCGTCTCCCCTAGCTCCTACGTCACTCCCTACACCCCTCTGGTGTCCGACGCCGCCGAAGCCGAGATCGTTCTGAAGGCCGGTGAGGTCATCAAGATCCAGCTCGGTGCTCAGATCGATGGATTCGGAACCATTGTTTGCGACATGCTTGTCGTTGCCAAGAAGGACTCCAAAGACGTTGTGACCGGTCGTGAGGCTGATCTCATTCTCGCTACCCACTACGCCAACGAAGTTCTGCTCCGCCTCATGATTCCCCAGGGTCTTTTGGCTCAGGGTACCGATGAGGAGAAGAAGAAGGCCGCTGCCCAGAAGGCCCCTACTCAGGCCTACATGTCTTCCCTCCTGGAGAAGATTGCCAAGACCTACGACTGCAACGTCGTCGAGAACACCACCAGTTGGTTGTTCGGCCGCAACGAAATTGAGGGCGAGAAGAAGATCATCCTCGCCCCTGGTAACGGTGTCCGCGGTGACGGTGTCCCCGAGGTCGGTGAAGTTTGGGGTGTTGAGGTTGGCCTCTCCCTCGGCTCCGGTAAGGTCAAGAACCTCGACCACCGAGCCACTCTTCACCGCCGTACCACCACCACCTACGGCCTCAAGCGGCCCAGCTCCCGTCAGACCCTCTCCGAGGTTGTTAAGAAGTTCGGTACTTTCCCCTTCAGCTTGCGCCAGCTCGAGGACGAGAAGGCCGCCAAGGTTGGTGTCGTTGAGTGTGTTCGTGCCGGTGTCCTGCGCCAGTACGAGCCCGCTGGCGAGACTGACGGTTCCGCCGTCTCTCGTCTGTTGACCACCGTGGGTAAGTAACATCCTATTTTCGCAACGATAGTGTAAACCTAAGCTAATTCCTTCTAGCCATCACCAAGAACGGTCTCACCAAGCTCGCTGCCGCCAACCCCGTTGACCTCGAGAAGTTCAAGTCTGACAAGAAGATCGAGGACGAGGAAATCCTCAAGATCCTCGAGCAGCCCCTTTCCCGCTCCACCGGAAACAAGAAGAGCAAGAGCAAGAAGAAGACCACCAAGACCGAGGGTGCTGAGTAAATACTCTAAAACGACACAACTCCTTTGGTCATCAGTTTCATGCAACACTCTGATATAGTGTAGGACTATCTTGTCCAATCTGAATGCAAAACAGATATCCAATGACGAGCCTCGCAGCAGGTCATATGAAATCTATCTAAAAACAAAAGAAACAGTTGATTTTTCCAATGACGTGCGACAGGCAGTGCCATCCCATTTTTGGAAACGTTATATACTTTATCGACGAATTGGCGCTGGGCGATATATGCTTTCCCTTGCAGGCCTGTCTGTCTTGTATGTAGCAATTGGAGCAGCCTCCATAGTCTAAATCAAGATGTTGTCAGTCTGTAATCGTTTCTTGTAAAGCTGGAGATGGGATTGAAATACTTTTTACTTTTTGTTTGATTTATATATAGTAGATAACTGCCCCGGTGGTGAATATTGCATACATTCATCTTGGTGACCTGGATTTTGTGCTGCTGATGCTGTACACATGATTCCTATGACAGACCGACAACCCCAGAGGGGTTTGGTAGACTCGATGCATTCGAAATAAACATCCGATAACAAGCCAATGTGCACTTGTTTGTGGGCTATGGGAGAGTGTAGCAAGACTTTTCTTCAAAGCGATTGTTTTGGATTGCTGACTGCCTCGCTCTATCAATGTCTGTCTACAATAGCGAATCATGACCCCCAATTCAAAGCTTGAGCTGCAGACGGGGATCCCTCTCTTGTTCTTCTGGCGCCTTGAACCTGATGTGACTTTGGACCGAGACTGTATCGGTGGGCCCTTTGTCAGTGACTGTGTCATATATGACTGCCTCTCGATGGTTTTTGTCTTGGGTGAGATTCTGATGAGCATAGACATCTCTACGACCGACCTATATTCAGCTCTTCTGGTCGAGCAGCTTTACGTTCTTTTGAGGAACAGGCTTGTGGATTTCAGATTTGAGGACACTATAATACACAGGTTTAGATACCTCTAGCAGCACTTGATCTATTGATATCGTATTCACGAGTCAATGGGAACAAGTTAAACCATTCATATTTAGGGCTAACGGCATCGTAGCTTCCAATTGCTCAAACATTCGGTTCAAGGGTACCTAATACCATCAATGGGGCCCAGGTCACTTGAATTCAACATCTGTATTGTTCTATTGAAGACTTAAACGCGTTGCTCAGGCGCGTGTGCTTTCCCAATTGCCCATCTTCCTGGATCTCTTCCTAACTCTCTCTATTTATGTTTCTCTCTCCATCTTCTTCTTCTCCTTATTTCCTCACCCACTTCTACTTGTTTCTTCCTCTTCCTCTTCCTCTTCCTATTCTCATTCCCATTCCCATTCCCTGTGCCTGTCCCGTTTCTGTTTCTGCTTCTGCTTCTGCTTCTTTCTCTCTATTTTTCTGTTCTTTATCGTATTTCTCATCTTCTTTTCTTTCCTCGGGCCTTCATTTCATTCATCACGTTCAAAATGGAGGCCGTACGCCGATTCTCGAAGCGTATCTTCAACAAAAAAGAACGGGGTAAGTATGATCTTTGCTATGCTTGTTCTGCACTCTACACCGCAGCCGTCACTGCTGGATGAAGCCACGCGGTATCTGGCGCTTTTCAGAAGCCTCTGCCTTCATCTGATGCCCCATTTCCTGCCCTATGTGACTGATACTGCCCCTGCCCTTCCACACGTACTCCGTTTTGACTGAGGCACAATCCTCCCACAGAGTTTGCTTCTTTTTCTTCTTCTTCTTCTTCTTCTTCTTCTTCTTCTTCTTCTTTTTCTTCTTCTTCTTCTTCTCCTTACGAAAATACAATCTCTGTTCAAAATTGTGTCCAAGCCGTTGTGTTTTCATCCTGGTTCAACTACTATGATTGGATATTCCATGTCAATTCGATCAGTCCTGAGTGGATGATACCGCTATCCCTGAGACCAAAAATTCCTATTTGTTTTACAGTCTTCAGAAGGAATATCCCCACCTCCCTGCCTCCAGTCAATTTTCTAGATCCTGAGATGGATACACCAATGCGGTGTTGCGCCTTTCAGGGGAACTGACATATTACCCCACGCTTTTTTTTACAATTCCAAATGAGAACAAACGCTGAATTTTCGAATAGCCAAGGCTGAAAAGGCTGCTGAGGAGATCAAGAAGGCTGAGAAGGCTGAGAAGGTTGAAAAGTCCAAGTATGTTGAACCAAGATCGAAGTTAGGGCATAAAGCGCGTGGCACTAACCCTAGCAGGCCCCTTCCGCCTGCCCCCAAGGGCTCCACTCAGTCCGGAGGTCGTCAGGCCTCTTCCCAACCCGCGAAACGACGGAAGCTTCAGAAGAAGCCCCCGGGCACTTCGAAGCCCCAAAATCCCTGGCGGAAAATGAAGCCGATCGGGGAATACCCATCGGTCGCAGAGTACCGCGGCGCCGGCGTGACTCCTGCCAAACGGGTTGCGGAGCGCGTCGCGACCATTCCTGCCAGCGCCCCGCGCAAAGAACCTGAGCTTGAATCTGCTGCCTCTGACAGCGGGCTTGAGAGCCTGCCTGTCGAAAAGGGCGTTGAATATCTCTCCAAACAAGTGACAGTCCCTTCGCCCACTCCAGTCGCCGAGACTCCGGATGAGACCACTCCAGCAATCGAAAGCGCAGTCGAAACCACCTCCAATACCCCCGACTACCTGGCCGTGCTGAACGCACTCCCCCTTCCTTCCTCCGAGAAGTACGATGTCCACCGACTCCGAACCGTCATCAAATTCTCCATCATGCATGCTATGGAGCATGGCACCCGCGGCTCCACCTTGAGCCTTCTTTACTTCTGGTCTAAGGCCGTGAACGACGAATTCGCACTTTCCCTGGTCCATAATCTCGCCAAAGGCACAGAATCAGATCCCCAACTGCGACTTGCCCTTATGTCCATCGTCAACAACTCGGAAACCGAGGCCATTCAGTGGTATCAGAACTACATTGGCGCCACAGCAGTCGAACTGCATTCGGGCAGTGACTCTGGTTTGTCATCTGGTAAATCGGTTGAACGAGAACCCGGCTTCAAGGTCTCAGATATCTATCGCGATACAAGTGGTCCTCGAATGGAAGAACAATTTATGAGTGGTAAATCAAACACCGCTCCAATCAAGCGACCCAAAAAACCATGTCCAGTCAACGAGGCTGCTTTCAAACGCAAACGCCAATGGGAGGTAGATTCAAATCATGAAGCTAGTGTGGAGGCAAAGCGTACTCGTTACAAAGCAGACCTGCAGACTGGATTTCCCGATGTTGTGGTCTCGTACAGCTCATGCCGTGAAGAGCGCGGACCACCAGACGCCATCGAACATCCTTTCACCTTGGATAACGACACTGTTATCGAACGTTCTCGTTCTCTTCCTGTCGGAGGCACTATCCACGGAGGCTCTATCCTCGATATTCCCATTACCAAAAGATTCCCTCCCCCTCCTTCTTCCTACTCAACTGCACCTGATATTGTGGCTGAAAGGGAAGGCAGGGCTGGCTCTAGACGCCAAAGGGCAAAAGCCAAACGCCCTGAGGGCGCTCAACGTGCACGGTCGCTTTCTGTTGACACCACTATCTCGAGCCTTTCTTCACTTTCCAACTCTGCTTACTCTGTCCGCTTCAACGAGTGGGCTGCTGACCATCAGCCACGTCAAATGCCGAATTCTATGTACGTGTTTTTTCACGGGTTACTGATCATTTTGTTTTGACTACATTTGCTAACATGACACCTTACAGTGAACCCCCCGAGAATAGCGATGACTGTCACGAGTGTGGCAAAGGTGGTGATTTGCTATGCTGTGACACTTGCGAAAATTCCTACCATTTCACTTGCTTGAAACCTGCTTTGGATCCAAAAAATCCTCCACAAGGGGAATGGCACTGCCCCAAATGTTCGATCCGCAACAGTTTTTCTACCCTGATTGCCCACTCCAACCACTTCAAGAAGACAGAATTCCAAGTCCCCCAAGAAATCAAGGGACATTTCATTGGAGTTGACGAAGGAGTTGTGTTTGAACGCGATTATGCCCGAAATCTGAAGAACCAACGATATTACAAGTCTGCGCCCCACCTACCTCGGCTGACTAAACCACCCAAGCAAGATGGCCCTACCACATACGCGAATCCCATGCTTCTCCGAGAAAGAGACAACAAGGGAGATTTGATCAAGTGCTCCAGGTGCGGTTTTTCGTCGGGAGGTACACGCCCAATCATCACTTGTGATTATTGTCCTTGCCGTTTCCATCTGGATTGTCTTGATCCCCCTCGCGCACAACCCCCTAACCCCAAGGTCGGGTGGATGTGTCCCAACCATGTTACTGACAACGACATGATTGCCACCAAGGAGGTCAACGGCCACGAGCGTACGCGCCGTATCCGCCGTACCAAGAATATGGCATACATTGATTGTGACATTCTTCTTCCCGATGACCCCAACCAGAGTTTGTTTGACGAAGACTGGAGAGAAAAAAGATCCCGCTTCCTTGGAGGCGATGTCGTCCTGAATTTCATCAGTGCTGTGAAAAATGATCATCATGAACGCCAAAAGGAGTATGCTGCCAGTGTTGAGAAGAAGTGTCTGGACCTGACCAGACAAATCACTCTGGAATACCTGGAAAAGCAGGGAGTCCTTGGTGCCTCCAACCTCACCACAGAACTCCCTGCCTTTTTCACACAGAATGTGTCCGGTTCTATTCGCAACATGATCGCAGGTGCTCCAGTCTCAACTCAAGATTTTGACGCTGCTTCCTCTCTTCTCGGCCTATCCCGGTCCGAGCCTGAGCCAGTTGCTGTCCAAACCCCCATCGTCGCCGGTGCCGAACGTGCCGGAACCACCAATTTCACCAACACAGCCACTGCTACCAACGCTGCCAACGTTGCCAACGCTTCCGCGCCTGCTTCGTCTGGTGCTGCCCCAAAGACCGCCTCTCGGATTGATAAGGACTCTGCCTTGGAATCGTCCCATGCTGCCACCTCTCCCTCCCTCGACTTCACCAACCCTTCCAAGGCAGCCTCAGCTGTATCCATGAAGTCAGATCATCCCGACTCCGACCGTCTTCCCCGTATCCCTGTGTTCAATCGCAACAAGCGTTCCCGGGATGACCAGGGATACGGGGAACAGCCGGCGCAAAAGCGCCCACACACCGACTCCGAGTAAAAACTCACACTCTTCTGTTTTCAATGTTCGCATCTAAGGAACCCGGCGTTGGAAAATTTATTCTCTTTTTCAAGATCGTTCTCGGTGGGATCGCCAATTATTGAATTTATTTTCTCGAGCCACCCGACCACGTTTTTTTTTCTGTTCTTCAAATGTTTTGTTATTTGCTTTCTCAATTTTTTCTTCAAAAAATTGTTACGTGGTCGGGTGGCTCGAGGATTTGTACGATAGCATGGGCCAAAGGCCAAATGAATATTTGCCAATTTCAGTTTCTTCTCACTTGTAAGAGTAATTGGTTTGAAATCTCGCGTGAAAGTAATGATATTTGTACTCTACATAACTTGATAAACTCACCACTTCGCCGAGGGCATCAACCCAGCAGAAACACTTGCGAATGGTTATCCCCCACCTCCCATCAGCGAAAAGAAAGGTAAAATTGAGACCACCAACCTCCATTTCAGATGGGAGGTGGGGGAGATAGAAGAGATGCTTAAAGGAACTTCTTGGGCATATTGGCTCGACGACGCTTGTAGATGACGTAGGAGATGACGAGAACGACCTGGAATGCAATGACCAGGAAGATAAAGAAGCCCATACGGGGAGTCGAGGCGGTAATGACTATAAAAGCGAGATTAGCAAGCTGGGCACTGGACTCAAACACATTCTCCAATGGCTTACCATTCAACAGATGACCCTGCAGGTTCTCGCTCAAGCTGAGGTGCGACGAGCGCAGAGTATCGTGGAGCTGATTGAAGCGGCTGCTGTAATCCCTGTCTCCGACATCGCGCTGGATATTCGCGATAAGTTGCTCCATGCGCGCGAGTCTGCTTTCCAGGGCGTTGTACTGGTCCTTTGTGATCAGCATTTGGAGAAGCTCCGCGTGGCGAGCGTCAGCCTTCTGGGCTTGGCTCTTGATGTCTTGGAGGATGGTGTTGGTTGCCTTGTTGGTCAGCTGGAGACGGCCGCTGAGGTCGACAAATTGGGCGGCGAGACCAATCATCGTGCCTTCCGATGCGGGTGCCGCAGGCGGGACTTGGGCTTTGGGTGGTACTTGGTTTTGGTTGACGATCGGCTGGGTGTTGCCCTGGTTCGAGGGAATTGTTGAGCCTTGGGTGGTGGCGGACTCGAGGATGAATTTGAAGACTTCGAATGAGTCGGGGTTTTCTGGGGTAGCGGCTGTGATACCGAAGGTGTTTCCAGCAGGTAGTGCAACCTGGGAAGTGGGTTAGTCTGTGGTCAATTGCTATAAATGGCTGTGACATCGTAACCTACCTTGTTGGTGGAGAAACAGGGCTTGTCATCAATGGTGACTTCAAAGATCGAGTTGGTGTGTTTGAGCTTGACAATGGACGGACGGCCTAGGTTGCGGTAGGAGTAGTCGCAGTGACCAAAGGCCAAGGCGTCCGGGCTGTTAATGCTTTTGTAATCGGTCGTACCGTCGTTCAAGAATCCACGAACGCTGCCGCCCTATTGGAGAGATCAATTGGTGTTCAATACGACGATACGGGAAAATACGCACACGTCCGCCATGCGTATCAATCACGAGTGCAAAGCCGTCGAACTTGCCAACAGTATAAATGCTGGAGGTACCAATCCGGGACTGGCCATCTTTAGTGTACCATAATTGCAGGATTCCGCCAGCTCGTTCAGGACCACTCGCGCGGAATTGGAATTCTGCTGACCATTCCGACTGAGAAACACTATGCGTGTGTTATTATCCATCCATTTTCCCATCGTTCTAAGTCCTTTGACTTACGGACTCTGTGCCCATAGGGATCCCCGTGTGTTACCGGGGTATGGCGGTGTTAAAATGACTTTGTCTGACAGCTATTTTCCCATTAGTTCCAGCCATGCCATGATGCAGAATATTAGCTCACCAAGTTCGGATGATGGCCCTCTCCTCCAATTGTCCATCCCGGGATTGAATGGTCTCGGTTTGGTGATATCCTGACAGGTCAGATTGATTTCATATATGGTGAAGAGCAGGTACTGACGTTTTGCCGGCACCAAAACTTGAGCTATCAATAACTTGAGATGTAGCTCCTGCAGCAAACAGTGCCAGGGAAGCTAGTGTCTTCATCATGTTGTACAGCTGTGACGGAGCTTGCTATTCATTCAATAATTGTCTGGCTGCTTCACGGAGCAATCACTTGGCTTCTGAGCAGTTGCAGTGGCCTGGTTCGTTGCAGTTCCGCCCTCTATTGATATCAAAGAGGCCGGAAATAACGCGAGTAGTGATCCAGCCAACAACAACAGCAATAACGCAGAAACGGGCTTCTTTCGCAACAACAGCAGTGGATGGCGAACAATCAAAGAAGTGATGAAGCTGTACACTGTTAAGGATGGTGTGTCGGATCCCTACGTCTGTGAAGTCCATGCGGAAGTTTCTTGACGTTTCATTTGTATTGATATCTGTCCTTCTGTTTCACTCCTGATTTGATCTCCGCACCGGGTCACGTGCACCAGAAAACATGCGGAGGAAGCTTCCCACCTCCGCCTATCATCAATTCTCGCGTCTGGTCTATTCGTTCCCTGGGATTGTCGCATCATTATGCGCAGAGCCTCCAATGGTTGAACTATATCCCTCTCTGGCACAATGCGCCATCGTCGCGGCTGCCTTCAAGGTGCTGCTTTTCCCCGCATAGTGAGTCCCGCGCTCACCGCAAAAGAAATATCCAGACGCCTCAATTAAGGCACTACAAATAAACTCAAGCTAATACCCATTTGCTATAGCAAATCAACTGATTTTGAAGTCCATCGCAATTGGCTCGCCATCACCCATTCCCTTCCAGTTCAAGAGTGGTACTACGAGGTAGGTTCGGTCGCGCGCATACCCAGTGTGGATGTTGACATAACTTTAGAATTCCTCAGAATGGACGCTCGATTACCCACCATTCTTTGCTGTGTTTGAATGGCTAATGTCGCAGGCTGCGGCATATGTGGACCCTGCGATGTTGGTTGTGAAGAACCTTGGCTATGATTCCTGGCAGACTGTCTATTTCCAGAGAACTACTGTGATATTGACGGAATTGGTTCTTGTTTATGCGCTTAGTCGGTATGGCATATATTTCTACCGAACTTCTGCAATGAAAAATATACTAAAAATGGTTTAACATAGATTCATCAAGTCTGTTCCTTTGGCCAATAAGCAAGCCGCGCATGTGGCGAGCCTTTCCATCCTGCTGTCCCCGGGTCTCTTCATCATCGATCACATCCACTTCCAATACAATGGGTTTATGTATGGAATTCTGATTCTGTCAATCGTCCTGGCCCGGAAGCAGTCCACCCTCCTCTACAGTGGAATTCTTTTCGCGGTCTTGCTGTGCATGAAACACATCTACCTATATCTTGCTCTCGCCTACTTTGTCTTCTTGCTGCGCACCTATTGCCTTGATCTCAAGTCAGCTTTCCGGCCCCGGTTCGGCAACATTATCAAGCTTGGGGTGTGTGTGGTTGGTGTCTTCACAGTTGCCTTTGGTCCGTTTGCGCAATGGGGCCAGTTGCTGCAACTCAAGGACAGACTGTTTCCGTTTTCAAGGGGATTGTGCCACGCGTACTGGGCTCCAAATATTTGGGCAATGTACTCGTTCACTGATCGAGCTTTGATTCCCCGTATGCATTCTCTCCTGTCTACTGGATAGGAGCCTGGCTAACCTAATTCTCAGTTGCTCCTCGACTGGGCCTTCCCGTGAACGCCGATGCTCTCAACAGTGTCACGCGAGGGCTGGTTGGAGATACCTCTTTTGCCATCCTCCCCGAGGTTACCAAAGAATATACATTCATCTTGACATTGTTGTTCCAAATGGTACGCACTCCTTACGCTAAATGTCTCTGATCCCCGCTTACAATTTCCTAGGTTCCTCTGGTCAAAGTCTGGCGTAATCCAGGCTGCTGGGACACCTTCGTCGGCGCCATCACCCTTTGTGGCTATGCATCATTTCTCTTCGGCTGGCATGTGCACGAGAAAGCCATTCTTTTAATCATCATCCCGTTCAGCTTGGTCGCACTCAAAGATCGACGCTACTTCAGCGCCTTCCGCCCCTTGGCGGTTGCAGGACATGTCTCACTCTTCCCACTGTTATTCACGGCAGCCGAGTTCCCGCTCAAGACTGTTTACACGATTCTGTGGCTGGTGCTCTTCCTCTTCGTCTTTGATCGAGTGGCGCCCGTTCCACAACGGCCTCGCATATTCGTCTTCGACCGGCTCTCGCTGCTTTACTTGACTGTCTCTATTCCTTTACTTGTTTACTGCTCTTTGGGTCACCAATTAATCTTCGGATGGGATAGACTACAATTCCTACCGTTGATGTTCATCAGCAGTTATTGCGCGCTCGGTGTGGTCGGAAGTTGGATTGGCTTTATGGTAGTGTACTTCACAGCATAGAGTTTTCGGTACCAGCTACAATCATAATATTCATTATTTTCCGTCCATTTTATCAACATGTTATCGTCAGAAGACTCGAATCCAATCTTCAAATGATGTAATGTGTGTTTGCAGTGTTTGTTTCCACGTGGGCCAGACCCACTTCTCATTGAGTCTATTCCTGCGCTATGCTAGATCGGGCTAGCGCTACTTCACGTCGTCGGCCTGCAGCTAAATGCAGGTCGGATAGAAACACGGGGAATCATCCGCTTCGATTGTGCTGGCACTTTTCGGGTCAACTCTCTTGTCAATTAAGTTTGAAAGTTTGTTGATTTGTGTCCTACGTCTTGTGTCTTAGTCCATTTTCACGGTCTTCGGAATCTATGTTCATTGGATATATATCCGTCGGTTGGGTTAAGATTTCTGCTTGAACATTTGAAGGTTTTGCTTTTAGACCATAAATGTCGAAATTGTTCTATTGGACTCTGATCAAATTGATTGACATGTGAATTTGAGGTACTACTATCAGAGGACAGAGCATGCACATGGTAGGTCATTTGCTGGCCAAAAGTTGGTGTAAGTAATGTTGATATATTGTCGCACAATCGAACTTCATATTGCAACCATGCCGTTCTTCACTCTGCTTAGAGTCTTATGCTGAAGCATGTATATTTCCAGTGCTATGTCATAGAGATCGATGATAGCGATATAAACCCTCTAGCCTATAGTTGACTAGAACTTAGCCGTATCTAAGCATGTAACTAAACCTGCAGTAAAGGCTATTCCTATAGAAAGAACAGGGAAGCTCTGGGGCAAACCATAGAATAAGTAAGTTAATGTCCAATAAAAAGTGCCCCGCCAAATATCGGAGTAGGCATTGCATTTGTGACACTGCGGCTGGCAATGTATTCAACATACAGATGATTTCTAGCTGTTTGCTTTGAGCACTGGAGTAGACACATTAAGAATAGAACCCCTATGCTATAAAAGACATGCTTTCTAAATATTCATGGGCATCTGGGGATGCTATCTAATATAGTTCTTGGGGTTCCCATTTTATACCAAGCCCTCTGTCAACCAAAAGCGCGATCAGGTAGATTACCCAGAGGAAACCGTTGGCATAGTGGGGGAATAGCTTCGGTACTAGCCTGTGATTTATGGAAACCTATGGAGTTGCTAATACCAGGGTTACATGTTGATTCTTATTACTATTCCGGATAGATGGGTTTATATACGGGAGTAGGCATTGGCCGCTAACATGAAGATAGAAATGCGGCGATGACAAAGAGCTTAAAAGACTTGAGCTTCAAAGTGGAAGAACTTGATGAAAGAAGATAATGTGCGATGTGCTATATACCAAAAAAAGTTAACGAGAGACAACAGCGAATACTTAGACTTCGTAATTTTACAAGACAGCAATATTATTGCTACTAAAGATGGATCAGGTTATTATAACTGGTTACGTATGTAGGCTTGCTGTTGTCGAAACATTCTCAAACTTTGATATCAAAGAGAATAATTGAAGATTGGTGTTTCATGTTAAAAATATTAACAAAGATTGGTGGTTGACTTAGCCCCATGAGGATGTAGAATAGCAGACTATTTCCGATCGTAGCCCGGACGGAGAATAGAGATTGATAATTGGGGATAAAAGGGCATTTATTATATAATATTCAAAAAAAGGTAAAGTATTTGGAATATGCGAATTATAACCTGTCGAATGAGTATAAATACAAGTAGAGTTGGGGGGTTAAGAAGAAAGGGTAGTAGAAGGGGAGTTGGAAGTGCAAGAAGAAGCAGGACTCCCTCGGAAAGGCTGTTTTTCTGGGCATTATGGCTCCTGTGAAGGCTGCCTGCTCTGGACCAATCACAGCTCGCCCCCACCCATTCGCGGTTCCTGCAAATGATCTACCGCCTCTCCGCTCCGTTCTTTTGTGTCCTTTCTTCTTTTCTCTTTTTCCTAATCTTCATCCATTCTAAAATTTCTGCCCAACTTTTCTGGTTTACGCGCAGAGAATTGTCCAGATCGCTCATATATCGGACGCGTTCTTCTCCGGTAAGTCCGCTGATACGAATTTCCCCATTCACGATTCGCGTTTGGGGGTCTACCAGGATCCTGACCATCCCCGTCACCACCCGCATATCATGTTCTCAGTCTGAGGCCAGCAGAACCGCCGCAATCCATATCGCGAAGCTCCTTACCGCTGCCGATTTCGGGTCTGACGCGGTCTCCACATTCACGCACTCAATCGACTAGCTCCATTTTGCTAACCAAGGTCGCGTTTTGTCTAGCTCGTTCATGATCGATTGTGTTCACGGTAGTTTCTGGCCGACTGGCGCGTCTACAACAAGTCTTTAAAGCATCATGGTATGCGATACCTTATCAGATAGGAATGGCCGCGGAGGTGCCAGTAGCAAAGTGGTGGATCATACGGGAACCAGTGGCTTACACAATTACTTGAATAGGTACTATTCAAACGGAAGCCGGTTCAATACCTCCCACAGACTGTCATTGAAGATGAAAGCTCCGAGGTATGTGTTGTGATCACTCATACTTCACGTTCCGCTCACTGACCATGATTCTTTCTTTCAGGTCTGGGTCATCCCAGAGACAAACGAGGTCTTCACCACCTACGAACCCTATCTCCAGCGAATGGACTTTTATAAACAACGCCGATTCATTTGTGAAATCACTGGACATTCGGGATTAACGTTTTTTGAGGCGCTCCGCAGTGAGGTACATTACAACATGGACACTGGGTGATGGAGATGTGCTAAATTAAAATCAGACAGAGGAATCGCGTGAAGTCAACAACAGCTTCCCCGATGCTTTGAGAGAACCCATCCTACGCAGAATTCAATTCTCTACAGTCTCAAGGGTGGACAGCCTAGGTATGTTGATCTTGACCTGTCTAGTCTGGTCTACGCTAACATATTGATTTTTTAGTGGATGAAATCTATGAAGTGAGACAGACCCATTGTTTTATATGACGGCTGATCTAACATATGCAGGAATTCAAATCGGACTTTTATCCGGGTGAAGCCGTTCTGATTTTGCTAGAGGATAGCAGTCGGCTCCATGGTACTATCAGAGACAAGGCCAACTTTGCAGAGCAGTTGTATGCCGATGGGACTATCAAAACACCTGCCTTTGCTAGATATCTGGTTAAGATCCTAGACCGTCAAAACGAGGAGGCCCTGCTGGACCAGGACCACATCACCCGTGACCGGAAGGCATTCACCAAGTTGATGCTGCGTGGATTCATTAAAAATAACGTTACCAGGGAATCATGGACTGGTGCCCCTTGGCTAGTCAAACCATCTGTCGCCGAGGTGTACAAAATCCCGATCGAGGTGCCCAAACATCTTCAGTATGGCGCAAAGGTGGCAGAGAAGAAGGCAATGAAGAAAGCCGACCAAGACGGTTTCTTCGGCTTCTTCTCTTCCCAGCAGCTTCCCGAGCTGAAGCCCGCCGTCAAAGGGCAGAAGTCAAAGCTGTCAGCTCATGACATGGCTAAATCGAGGGAAGCACAATACCAAGAGTATCAGCGATCCTTGAATGGGGATGCCTCATTCCTTCTGCCTTCAAATCCTTTGCGCCCTTCCAAACCGCCGCTGGTTGGCGATAGAAAGCATGCTGCTATGCCAGCAGTAGTAGTCAAGAATGAATCGAGGCCGGCAACCCCACCACCAATCAAGTATCCCATCGAAGATTTGGATCTTGCTCCCAAACCCGAGAAGCAGCACCGCCCGATGCTGAAATTCATGATGGCAGGCGACGCCGAAGAGGATGGCGTGGAGGATTTACTGCCATATGATATAGCGCCTGAGACGGTGGGATTGCTTCTGGAGACTTGGGACACACTCAATGTGTACTGTGAGGTGTTTGAACTGGATTCTTTCCCCTTTGACGATTTCACTCAGGCTATGCGATTCTCGTCCGACGAAATGGATTGCGACCTTTTTGTAGAGGTGCACTGCGCCGTACTCAAGAAGCTTGTGAATGCATCCGATGGCGGGGATGGCGCAGTTCAAGTCTCCCTCCCAGATTTCCCGACAGATGACTCTGACGAGTCTGAAGATGAAGAGGAAGAAGAAGAAGAGGAAGCCGAGGAGGAGTCCCCAAAGCCGCAGATCAAGCCCGGGAGAATGACCACCAGAGGAAGTCTAGCCAAGGAAGAGTTAGTGATCATCAAAGCACAGATCGAGGAAGACCAACTGGAGGAGACCCGCATTCATCGTGCTTCCGAGCTGTTTGAGAAGTATGGGTGGATCGACCGCCTCCGCAAGCGTGATTTCCGTAACGGTGGCTGGCAGACGGTGATGGTTGGAGTTTTGCACCAGCTGTCTGTTCGCCCTCGTTCGGAGCAAGTTTGCAACAATATTCTCAAGCACTTGGCACCTCTCGATTCCGACCCTACACCGAATACTGTACAAAAGCAATACCAAACCCTGGACATCAACCTGCGCACCAAGGCGCTCCAGATGATCTGCATGTTGAGTTTGGAGACCAAAGCTATCCGCAACTATCTTGAGGAGTGCAGCAATCAGATGACGGAGTTGCGCAAGGAAAAGATCGAGTACCAAAAGTCACGCAAAGCAGCGTAGGTCACTCTTGAAAGAATTTTCTATTAACCGCTAACACTATTTTATAGACTCATCGAGCTTCGTCAGTTGCATCAGGAGCGAAAGGCCGTTCAACCCGAACCTGAGAAGGCAGGAAAGTCGCCTACCCCAGTCCCCGAGCTCGACGGCCTGGATGATTCTAGGATGACCGGTCTTGAAGGAGACTCTGAGATGATAATGGACACTGAAGACGAGGATGTTCCTCGACCACGCGCACTGCGCGGAGGAGTAGACAGAGCTCTGGAGCGTAAACGGAAGCAAGAACTCGAGAAAGAGCGAAAAGAGATCTTGGCCAAGCAACCAAAGGGATCGAAGCAGTACCAGAAGGTCTTGAAGAAGATTGATGAGCAGAAGGCCAAGATCGAGAAACTCCAGGAGCAAATCGAGACGGTGGAAAACAGCCTTCGAGAAACTGACTGTCCGCGAACCAAATGCCTTGGGCAGGATCGCTTTTGCAATCGCTATTGGTGGTTTGAGCGCAACGCAATGCCTTACGAGGGTATGCCGGAAAGCTCGAGTGCCGAAGCAGGCTATTCTAACGGCCGCCTGTGGGTTCAAGGCCCAGATGAAATGGAATATACCGGATTCATTGAGGTGACCGACGAACAGCGCAAGCAATACCAGAAGCATTTCCAGACCACCCCGGCAGAGCGCAAGAAGCACGAAGAGGGCCCAACTCATGTTTCAAATGCTCGTGAATGGGGATTCTATGAGGATCCCGAGGCTATTGAGCAGCTCATCGATTGGCTCGATGTGCGTGGCAACCGGGAATCCAAGTTGATGAAGGAGCTTCTCCTTCAGCAAGACTACATTGCCAAGTACATGAAGAATCGCAAGGAGTATTTAGCTGAAACTCCCGAGAGAGCCGAGTCGGAGGATATTCCGACCAAGCGAGTGACTACTCGGACCAAAACCTACGTGGATGTGAACGATAACCACCTGCGCTGCCTACGCTGGAAGAACAACACCGCCCTGTCTGTAAATGGTCATCTCCATATTGACTCTGGCCGCCCAGCCAAGCGCAAGCGGGTTTCCGATGATACCAGAGGGGCAAAGGCAGCTAAACAGGCCAAGACTCTACCTCGAACTCGCGCTCAGCGCAGGGGTTGATATCTATCAGCTCTCCATACTCACGCGACCACGATATTCTTTGTACTATCTGCCTTCTCTTTCTTGTCGCGTATACATTTCAATATGCATGGTTGGGGGGAGTTTATTTCTACTTAGCATTTATTTTCTGGAGAGAGTTTACATTCGTGTAGTCTAGCAATGGAATCGACATAGTATCAACCTAGAACTGAATAGAGTCCTTACGAGGGCTAGTGGCAAAAATACGATTACAATTCGGCTTCTCGGGACTCGCTACTCTTTGCGGGCCGTATCGGTACTGTATTCCGCCGCTTATTTGCGGGGAGCGGTTGGTATCGGCATGTCAGTCTCTGTATTTTGAAGTCGGAACTTCGCCAAATACGTCAGCGAGCAAAGACACAATCTTTCATCTCTTCAATTGCTATACAAACTATTTGCTATTATCCTGGTTTTACTTCAGGGAATTTTTGCTTTTCATTTAGTTCCCAAAATTTTTCTGCATACAGTACTACATGGTGCCGAAGATCATCCGGTAGACCGAGACACATATTATCGCCGAACTTGATCACGAGGGGGATCCCGTTATTGCCCCAGATATTTTCCACGCCCGTGAGCCTCGGCCGCTCATATTAAAATTTTCCACTTCTCTCATGTCGAGTGGTCATTCAGACCATGCCTATGCTCCTTCCAACAAACCAGAGTCTACTCCACCGTCCGCTCCGATGAGCGAGACCGCACGCTCGGGATCGTCGATTGGCGCGACAATGCCGCTTGTCTCAAGTACAACTACCGCTGGCAATAAAATCAAAAAGATAGAGAAGCAGAGCTTGGAATATGCGATCAGAAGTGGTATCGCCGGCGGCTTGGCCGGGTGTGCGGTAAGTTCGCGCCACTTGCAAATGCCTAGACCCTGGAATTGTGACATTCGTACTGACTGGCGATTCTCCTATAGGCCAAAACCGTTGTTGCACCGCTCGACCGTGTCAAGATCCTCTTCCAAGCTTCCAATCCCCAGTTCGCCAAGTACACCGGCAGCTGGACAGGACTTGCTGCTGCGATCAAAGATATCAACCGCACCGAAGGCGCCAAAGGCCTTTACAAGGGCCACTCCGTCACACTCCTCCGCATCTTCCCCTACGCCGCCATCAAGTTCCTCGCCTACGAACAGATCCGCGCAGTCGTGATCCCTTCAAGTGAATACGAGACTCCATTTCGCCGTTTGATATCTGGAAGTTTAGCCGGTGTCACATCTGTGTGCTTTACATACCCACTAGAATTGATGCGAGTGCGCATGGCCTTCGAAACAAGACAGTCTCACCGATCAGGGATAGTAGACATCTGGCGCCAAATTTACCACGAACAATCTCAACCACAAACCCGCTCCACCGCAGCAACAGAGTCTTCAGCCGTAGCCGCTGTTGAAAGCGCCTCGTCGGTCGTGAACAAAGTCGCCCCGCGAACAGGAATCATCAACTTCTACCGCGGTTTCGCACCGACTATCCTCGGCATGCTCCCTTACGCTGGAATCTCTTTCCTCACCCACGACACGGTTGGCGATTTATTCCGCCACCCCAGTTTGGCGCCATATACCCTGAAACGAGCATCGGATATAGACCCCAAGCCTCAGAAAAATGACAAGAACCACAACCGTCCGCTCCTCAATGCTCCCTTTGAGCTACTCGCTGGCGCACTAGCCGGTCTCGTCTCACAGACATCCTCATATCCCATCGAAGTCCTCCGCCGCAGAATGCAAGTCGGCGGTGCAGTCGGTGACGGCCGACGTCTCGGATTCGCCGAGACAGCCCGAAACATCTGGCTGGAGCGCGGATTCCGTGGGTTCTGGGTTGGTCTGACGATTGGGTATATTAAAGTCGTGCCGATGGCTGCTGTCGCCTTCTTTGTTTATGAACGGGTCAAGGGCACGCTGCATATTTGTTGATTTATGTTATTCGCCCTTTTGCACATATGAATCCTGGGGTAGATGTCATCTCTCCGTTGAATCTGGCGTTTTTGTGGGGGTTTCGTTATTAGCATTAGAGCCTGTTTGGCCCTTAGAGATACACCAGCACATATAAAAATCTTCATATTAGACTGTCTTGCTATTTATTTGGAGACCCTGCTGTGGATTCTATCTTAATTTTGCATGCATGTATGCCTTGAACCCTGGAAGACTCGAGCCTTTTCAAGGTTTCCATGTGAGCACATCCACCGCGGTGTCCCGATAAGCGATAAGCGATAAGATAACAAAAGCATGGAAAATTTCAAGGTTGAATACACGATCCCATGCTGTTTGAAAGGGTTGTTTGTTTTCTGTTTATTGCGTGATTCAGAAGTTTAAGTACTGGTCTAATTAATATCTTCTTGAAAATAGCAATTTTCCTTCTAGAGCGACAACTACCCTTCGATGTTATTTACTGTATTGTACTTCAGGCCGCGCACGGACCACTAATTTCTAAGAAAAAAGTTCACTTCCGCGACAACCTCATTTACTTCCCTGAATCTGTATCCAAAACCTACACAGACACATAATGGCTTCTCGGAAACACGACCTGATCGATATCTCAGCTAGTGAGGATGAAGCCGACCGCGGCTATGATTCCGAGGAGAATGCGGCGGAGAGCAAAGGACGATCTGTGAAGCGGCGCAGGACGGCGGACAACCAAGATCCCTTCGGACTCGAGTCTGACGAAGACGAGAGCGATCTCAATGAAGAGGAAGAAGAGGAGCCACGTCCCAAGGGCAAGGGCAAGGGTCGCAAGCAAATAAAGACGACAGAAGACACAGACGAAGAGGACGAGGATGAGGACGAGGAACTAAGCGACGAAGAGGATGGAGGCGCAAGCCTAGATGTCTCAAACGAGTCTTCCAGCAAGCCAAAGACCAAATTGCTAAATAGCAAGCTCGCAAAGTTGACAAGCGGAAAACCACCCAAGAAGGACAAGAGTGGTGTGGTGTATCTGTCGTCTCTCCCACCATATCTCAAGCCTGTGAGTATCATAAGCCCTCACTTTGACTGCCTATGTAAATCAATCTCGAAAACTGACACAAAATCCAGTTCGCGCTCAAGAATATGTTAGAGAAGCGAAATTTCGGCCCGATCACAAAGGTGTTCCTTGCTCCTTTGTTACCATCAGCGGCTGGGCAGAAGCAGAAGTCCAACAAGCGCAAGCTCTATACAGATGGCTGGGTCGAGTTTAAGTCCAAACGGCACGTTTGTACACTCCCACTGCTCCCTGCAGTCGCTAACAGCTATATAGGACAGCGAAACTTTGCGCGGAGACACTGAACGCCCGAACTATAGGCGGTCTCAAGTCCTCCTGGTACAGAGATGATCTGTGGAACATGAAATACCTAAAGGGATAGTAAGGAATCCACCCTCCAATTATTGATCATTACTAACGCAGTGCAGCAAATGGAGCCATCTTATGGAACAGATCCAGATGGAGCGCGCCGCGAGGGAAGCTACACAGCGTCTAGCTGATCAGAAGGCCAAGCGCGAGGACAAGGTGTACATTTCTGGTGTTGAGAGTGGGCGTGTTGCTGATGGAATCAAGAAGAAGGAAGAGGATAAGTTGAAGAGGCGGTTGGAGACGGAGGAAAGCTCTGAAGTGAAGCAGGCGCAGAAGCCTGCGCGCAAGATAAGGAGGACGTTTGAGCAGTCGAAGACTGTCAAGAATGATAGTACTTTGGCTGGTGATACCCAGCGAGTGCTTGGGAAGATCTTCTAAGCTTTGTAACTTCAAAATTTTGGGTTGGGTACAGATTTGAAGTTTATTTTAGGGCTTTGGACTCAATTATCCAAGGTTTCTTCCTATGAATGTACAGATGGAAACATGTAGTTTACTTAGATGGAGTTGATCTGATCCATTTCAATAACATGAGCAATATGGGTGACATCGTCGTAGATTGCATCTAGCTGAAAACAAGGAACTTCTTTTTTATCGAAAACTCAAAACGTTATTCGCAGAAGCAAACGCCAACCTCTGCATACCATGGGCGTCAAGGACGTCACTTTCAAAGTCGTAGAAATCCCAAGGTTCAAGTCGACCTTCTGTAGCTCTACAGGACTACTATTAGGCCCCGGGAGCCTTTGTAGATGACTCAGCTGTTTGTTCTGTTTGCGCCCGCTATCGTTGATGAGGTCAAGAATCAAGAAACCGGAACAATTCATTTTCTCATTGTTTCTATAATTGTCACCATGAGCAGAGCTCTTTTACGAGGGGCTGCATGCCAGTCTTGCAGAAATGAGGTACTGCGGTCTTTTGTATCTGTCTCCGGTATTCCAATGCCGCGATACTCTCCTCTTTCCCCAAGCACTCGAGCTTTCTCCGCTCTAACTTTGCGACGCTCCGATCGCCCCCCAACCACGCATCAGCTTGACATTCATCTGTCCGAGTCGGAAGAGCCAAAGTTGGAACCGGGAGCTAGTGAACCCGCCGGATCACAACATGTCCCCTGGTATTTGCAGGAAGAGGCGCCACCAGTCAGGGACCGCTCATTGAGCGAAGCCCACCTCCCTCAGATCCCAGAAGACTCGCCAGAGATGCTTTCGACCCTTTTGGAATACACATATAAGGACTTGGGTCTAGATGAACTCACGATGTTTGATCTTCGGGGTCTGGAAATTCCTGCTGCTCTCGGTGCCAATGTCATCATGATCATTGGAACTGCTCGTAGCGTGAAGCACTTGAACGTCTCTGCGGATCGGCTTTGTCGCTGGCTGAGAAGTCAGTATAAGCTGTCACCGTATGCGGATGGTTTATTAGGACGCAACGAGTTGAAGATTAAACTCCGACGCAAGGCCAAACGAGCGCGTGCCGCCAGTGCAGCAGGCACAACGGTTGACGAGAAGGATGACGGAATCACCACTGGGTGGATCTGTGTGAATGCGGGCGTGGTAGACAAAGGTGCTTCGACGACGCAGCTTAGTGATGTTGGCATTGAGGGATTCGGTAACCTTGACCTCGGGACTAGCGTGGTTGTTCAGATCTTTACTGAGGAAAAACGGGCTGATGTTGATCTGGATGGACTCTGGGAAGCCACCTTGGCTCGAGAAGGGCGAAAGAATACCCGAGAGGGCGAGAAAGGTGCTTCCAAGACTGCTTCTCCTCCCCGCTCTATGTCCGATGGATTTGGGTCTTCCCCCGGCCAAAGGAGAGGCTTCCATACCATGCGGCGACTCGCACATCCAGCAACGAGCTCCATTGAATCCAGATTCGAGTCTAAGTTCGCTCGCAACGGAGCTTATGCTCCAGCTCCAGCTGACGCGGCAGTCGTCGCATCTCAATTAACACCGACTTCCTTACTTCAGATCCTCTCTGAACTCCCAGCTGAGAGTGCACGAAGTGAACTTGGAAGCGGTCCAGATGATCGGTTATCTACTATTTTCCTACGCCTCTTCTACAACAACAAGCACGCGGCCCGGTTCTCTGCCCAAGAAAAAGCTTCTTTTCGATTGAAGCTATTTTCGACTGCTGTGTCCAGGCAGCATCCGGCTTACAGCAAGGATGCGCTCTTTGGCGCATTCACAGATTTTCTTCGCGACGGGTATGACCTTCCGGACGACCTTGGATTCGATGTTGTTTCTGCTCTTCTGACACCCAAACCAGTAGAGACCGTTACCGAGGAATCCGCATCTAAGCTCCTAGATACTGACATGGAGCTTGCTTTTTCTGTGCTTGATCGATTGAGTCTCCGCGGTGTTCCGATCCTTAGCATGAGAATGTTTAACATACTCTACCAAGCGGTCGGTGTTTCAAATACAGCATTTTCAGGTGAATCGGACTCAAAGGGAACAGCTCAAAAGTCCTCTATAGTCCAACAAAACGACTCACAAAAACAAGTTTTGTCTCGACTATCTAAGATTCTCTCGGCGGCCAATGTTCCATTTGTTGCAGAAGAGGCTCGTCAGCTTATGGTGACACTGTTCCGATGCGGCGACTACGATGGATTCTGGCGTCTGTGGCGCCAGTTCCCTTTGAAAGGTGTGAATCGTACACAAGACGATTACGTGAAGTTGTTCCAGTTACATGCTGAGCTGGGCGAAGAACGGCGAGCCCGCGAGTGTATTTCGACAGCGGTCTCTGTGATGGATCAGGAGTCTCCTGCTATCGTGCTGCAAGGTCCGATCATCACCGCCGTTATGCACTGTATCTTGGTCGCAGATCCGAACCTGCAGAATCGAGATGAAGATGCCCCTCCGAGCTTCTATCTGCCGCTCTGGAGTAAATGTCAGGAGGCGCTTGCTCATGAAAATTGAACAAGGATGAGCTGGCCATTGAGTTTGTGGTTCATGTTGGTTTGAGGTTCTAGGTGAACTTTGTGGCGGGATCGGAGAATGTAGTGACTCCGGATTTGGGACTTGTTAGTAAAATAGGGTAGCATACATTCCCCATTGTACAATATCATACATTTTCATATTCCTACATCTATGTAAAGTTGAATGTCAAAGCGTAGTGCCTCAGGGTAGCGTTGTAGTGAGCTCGGACCACGGAGCCGCAGTCGCAGCCGAGGCAGAGTGAAAGCGGTTTCATACTGCAACATTCGGCCAATATCCCAGACATCACCTTGTGAACGATGACTGGCACTCCTCACAATGGAGTATCTTCCTAGTCTTCAACAGGAGTTTGACGAGCATAAGCCGTCACTTTTCGGTAAGTCGATTGTTGTTCCTTGATGCTTCCCCGCGGAGATGGGGCACCCCAGACATGGGGAAACCCCCATACAACACAAGCATCGCTAACAGAAATTGCGCTCGACAACAGAACTCCTCGCTGAACAACAACTCTCGGATCTCCTTCCTCCATCTCTACGTTATCTTCTCGCAGTTGCAACACACCGTCACCCGCGCTATCTTCTCCGGATCCTCAATTCATATGACGAAGTCTACGCCCTCCTTTCATTAATAGTCGAACGTTACTACCTGCGAACATTCGGCGGGTCTTTTACGGAAAACTTTTATTCCCTGAAACGAGAGCGCGTTCTCCGCACAAAGAATGGCGAGATTCCGCGCGCCCAGGTTGGCGCCGCAGGCCCCGTCCGCGACGCCCTCAAATTACACTCGACGGATATCTGGAAGAATCTACTCGTTATGGTCGGTATACCCTATTTAAAGCGCAAGTTGGATGAAGCATACGATATTCATGCCGCACCGCATGCATCCCTGGTCATGGGCGACGGCCCCCGATATAATCCCAGCGACGACCTGCCGGCCAACCCGTCGCTGCGCCAGCGTCTCTTACACTACTATAAGTGGTTCCTGCGCAAAGTCTACCCATCCGTAAATGCAGCATACTACTTCTCCGTTCTGGCGTTCAATCTCGCCTACCTGTTCGATAACACAAAGTACTCCTCCCCATTCCTGTGGCTTATCGGCACGCGCATCCGCCGCCTCGGTTCCGCAGACCACCGCGCCATCGCCGCAGTGCTAGATCCCAAGCCCGGCCCAAGCACCGGACGATCTCAACGACCAGGTGGAGGCTTGTTGGGTCTCCTGAGCCCTCAAAACCTCCACTCACAGCTCCTAACCTCACTACGATACTTCCTCCCCGCCTCGATCTTCGCCCTCAAATTCCTAGAATGGTGGCACGCAAGTGATTTCTCTCGCCAGCTCGCCAGAAAAGCAACCGATGTCCTGGATCTGCCGGCCCCGGTCGTGGCAGGTCTTACATCTCCCGCGGAACGGCGCATATCGTCAATCCAGGATGAGAAAGAGAAAGCAAAGAAGCAGGCCGAGCAGGAAAAGAAGAGCGGTGATCTCAAGCCAGCTCTTAAATCCCCCCGTCGCCACCGACCCCCCATCTCTGCCACTTCATACCTCCCCATCTACACCGTGTCTTTGCCTCCGGCTGATTCCTCAAGTGCTAACACATGTCCTGTCTGTATGGGCCAGCTCGCTAACCCGACTGCCTGTCAGACGGGATATGTGTTCTGCTACGTTTGTATCTTCCACTGGCTGAACGGCGAACACCAGCGCCAACTGGACTTCATGGCCGGTGAGGGTGCTGGTGCAGCGTGGGAGGAGGAAATTACCGGCGATGATGACGAAGTGAAGGATGCTGGTGATGATGATGAAAAGAGTTCGCGCAGGCGATCTGGGAAGTGGGAAAGTGGTAAGGGTAGATGTCCTGTTACGGGGAGGAGAGTGCTTGGAGGCACTGATGGGTTAAGGAGAGTTTTGATCTGATTTCGATTTCGGAATATATAGCGCCTTCTTTCTATTTATACAGTAGTCTTTAAGTAGGAGTTTGCAGGGATGGTTACCCGATGTACATATTCGCTGTTCATGCATAGAAGATATACTTCAGCATGAGAACCGATGTGTATTTCCTTAGGTCTTAAGCCCTGGAGCTTGCAACGTACTAAGCGCAACAACAACTTTGATGCATCCTGCGGCCGGTACATCGAGCAATGCTCAATGTGCGCACGTCCCAGTATACGTGAACGCCATACCACCGATCTCAGCAGGCCGCTCCCCATCGGTGAATTAGATCTAGCAACGCGATGCCTCAAATGCCCTTGTTGCATGACCGGCGAGTATCGTCGCCTCTTCCTCAGACTGCACGATGTATGCATACCCGTAGACCTCCTGATTAGGATATCCCTTTATCAGAGCGGGATAATCGCCCCATTTGGCAATACTGTATCCGATGACCTTGGCTTTGCGTGGTTTCGGACTGTCTGGTAGATCGATGATTCGCTGGAAAAGTGACGGTACTACCAATGTTCCGTAGAAGAAGGTGAAGCTCAGTTTGCTGTGTTATTTGAGGGGCAAGTGATGGTCGATATCGATTGAACTGACCACCAAGTAACATTTGAGTGAGCCAATTATCTCTGATATGATCACTCACATTCTAGTTACTATGTTCTCATTCTATTCTCAGCTGGATGCTCAGGGAAGCCAGAGTTTAGCCTGAAGGATAAGCGGAAGTTTATTGAGCAGAATGAGCGGTTGAATAGGTATGTTGACGTTTTGGTCTGGGAGGTGCTCGCTCCATGCTGACTTGTCGGATGTAGCAAACTCGCGGACTGGGATGTCTCTGTCTGGAATTTTTGATAATATGCTTAGATACTGACAATATCATTTACTATGTTCTATATCACCACAAGAGCCAATATACCTCGGCGAGAGGGGCGGTCTATCCCAACCCCCCTATAATTGTATTACTCTGCCGTTATGTTTATAGATTGACAAAGATCCACTATGTATGGAATAGTGATATGAAGGATTGAGGAAGAAAGCTCTCTTTCTGTAGCTAGGCAGGCGTGACAAACATGGATAAGCAAACAATGCGAATGCACAAGCAAGCAAATTCTGCTACTTCCATCATATATTGAAAATCGCCCGTATCGACATTCTAGGTATGGGCAGGATAGAAGGCTGAGGCTAATCTTGAAAGATGTTCCTGAGGTTCTGAAGTTGTATAACCACATTTACAGAACAAGGGGGATCTATAGCAATAGTGCGTAAAAGTCCAGTCACTTCTCTGTAATCAAAAGAACCAAGCAAACCTTAAATGGTTAACGCCGGTCGACTATGTCCGTTGGATGATCGGTTGAGTCGACTGACTGGAATTTCGAAGAGTGAGCCGAAGTTACTATAGAGACGTAAAAAAACGCCATTAAACAGCCTTCGCTCCCGGGAACACAGTAGGTCACAATGTGCTCAGCATCTGATTGAGTGAAAGAACAAAGAGGTAAGATGAGATTGAATGGGCTGATCAGCCTGAGCAGTGGGATGAGCTGCTGTTCAACTTCCGTCCGTGAGCCGGTCACTCCCGAGGCGGCAGTTCTACCGTCGTCTAGAATTGATTACATGTACAGCTTCAAGGAGACCCTTAGAAAAGTCCGCAAAGAACTCACACCTTTGATTAATGCATCAAAGCACAATATAAAAACAATGAACCTAAAGTTTCCAAGCAAGCCATCATTCCACTACCGGATGATATAAGGCTCAGCATTTTCCCCGAAAATTAAATGCGGCCTCTCAGCAGCAACCTTAAGAACGGTCTGAGCAAAGACCGAGTTCGCCCAAGCGAACCAAGGACGAGTATAGTCCTTGATATTAGTTACATTGATAGACTCATGAACAAGTCCAAGCAAGCTAGAGTTGCGCACAAGATTGAGGTTGCCAATGATCTCATCGTCGTCGTCAGAAGTCATAGCCTGCACAAGTAGAGACATGGGCCAGGCATTCTGCAGTCCAATGTGGGGACCACCGATGCCGTGGAATTGAGGCCCTTCCAAGAAGTAAGGGTTAGATGCCTTGTCGGTGATCATCTTGCGGGTATTCTGGTAGACGGTGTCTGACTTGTCCACAAAGCCGAGGTAAGGGAGGGAGAGTAGGGAGGGTATATTGGCATCGTCCATGAGGATACGAGAGCCGTAACCATCGACTTCAAAGGCGTAGACATCTCCATACTTGGGGTGCTGGACGATAGCATGGTCACGGATTGCCTTGGCGAGCTTGGTACCGCGTTCCTCGAGGTCGGCGACTAGATCGGCGGGACCGCCTGCGGTTTTGATGACCTTTGCGGTTTTCTGAAGCTGCACTGACATCTGGGCGTTGGGAGGAATGAAGAAGCCGAGAATAGTGGCATCGTCACTGGGACGGAAAGCACTGCGAATCAGGCCGGTATCGCTGTTGAGCGGGTTTCCCACACCAGCCAAGTTGAGAGTCTCAGTCCCAATGGTGGTTTCACGCTGGAAGGTATACTGGTTTGTGATAAACTGGTTTTTCGAATTGAATGTAGGCTGGGATTGTGCGTCGATGGTTTTCAGCACAGTTTGCAGCGCCTTGTACCACCGGTCTGTCAGGAAGTCCGTCGAGCCAGTGTTCTCATAGAACTCAGTGCCCAGCTGGAGAAAATGGGCTAGCGAGTCTAGTTCATACTTGCACTCGAAAACAAAAGACGGGTTGTAGGCAGGATGCACGGTATCCTTTTGGGAACTGTTCTCGGGCTTGACGCCGCTGGCAGACGGAGGCTGAAAAGCATTGCAGTAAGGCGATTGAATGACAAACTCGGATTGGGTGGCGATAGCACCGAGGATGAGGGAGTAGAGACTCTTATCCTTAGCAGCTAGCTTTTGGTAGTTAGTGAGCTGATTGGTCGAATCGCGCAACCATTCGGCGTTAATATCGCCCGTCACGATAAATGTCTGCACGCCAGTCCACTGAGGGCCATCTCTCTTGGCCTTGGAATTAGTGGGCGTTGATACATTCTGGTGCCACCGAATAGTGGTATCTAGAGTGTTTGGGAAGGCGTTGCGGAACAACTGCGCCAGGTCCTTATCGAGAAGACGCGAGGTGATATCGTCAATAATTTTCTCGACGGCTGGTGACGAGAATGTCCGACACACTTCCGCAGGTCGCTGGAAAGGAAGATTTAGAGGACCACCGCTATAAGGGCCGCTGTGACATTGTTAGCAGACTGTGCGGGGAAGTCTTCAGGGATATATACTCACTGCGGCGTCGATGCATAGGACGTGTAGTCAGGGCAGGCTCGTCGCACGATGGTCGACTCGTCCCTACCTGGTAGGGCACTGACCTGGAGACCCAACAGGGCAATTATAAGGACTGCTGATAGTGTCATTGTGTACAAATAAAGATGAGGGACTTGTTACATGGGGAAACGCTGTAGATAAGAGGGGATCGATGTCGATCGTAACCGAACAAGGGTGCATTCCAGGGCACGGGTCAATGTATGCAGTACATTAAAGAGATAGTCATTGGTTCAATCAAGTTGCAATGGGATCTCGGAAGAATAGACAGCGAAATTGGGGTGACATTCGCACGGTTATTTCCCCACAATGCGGAGAGATGATCGACATTCAGCTTCCTCTTGGGATTGTTATTCTACTCTACTGCTAAATTGGACTACACAAGGAACATCTACCATATTCCCACATCTCAAGGTTAATACGAGCTTTTTCTAGTTTGGAATGTGCCTAAACTTTACTCAGTGTGATCCCAGGACCCAAATAGTATACAGGATATAAACAAAAGGACGTCATAACGGTTGAATTTTGAACTGCCCATAACATTGGACGTTTATTAGATACGCGTATGAGACATTTATGACCCCAATAGCTAGTAGGTAGCATCAATCACTTTTTGCCAAAGAAAGACATGATATTCCCTTGACCCTGCCCCTGAGCTTTGCCAGCCTTGCCCTTGGGAACGTTGACCGCTGGTTTCTTCTTAGGCGCCGGCTCATCTTCGGAGAAAGACTCCCATGTCGGCTCTTCCCGAGTTACTGCACCAAAATTAGTACATGTCAGTAGATAGATGGGTCTAAGCGGAATGCACGGACCTAGGAATCCTTCTTCATCCTTGACCGTGGTTTTCTTCATGACTTGACGCTTGCCGCGTCGCCGTCCACCGTTTACCGTCACATGTTCTTTGAGCTCAGCGGGCTTGGATGGTGGCGGTTGCTCGATAGGAGTGGGCTCTCGTTCTGGCTCCTCTTCGGCATCGGGCATTTCTTCGTCTGCGGCAAAAAGTTTAGCTGAAACCTTTTTTCCAGTGAGGCTTTGGACGTACCATCAGCCTCGTCATCGTCCATCATTTTCTTTAGTCTTTCCTCGCGCTCTTTCCTGCTCTCCCGGGTTGCTATTGTTGCTTTGTCGGTGCTGTCGGGGAATAGTTCCTCGGCTTCTTCTTCTTCTTCAGATGCATCGTCAAGCACAACATCTTGTGCGGCCGGTTCTGCTGGAGTCGGCGCCTTTGCCTTTGGCTTTGCCTTGGCGAAAGAGCTGAAAAGATTACTCTTCTCGCGCTTGGGAGGCGCAGGTTTGCCGGAGGTCTTCGAAGTTGCCTGGGAGTTAGTAGTAGAGGATGACTGGGACTTCGAGTCATCGGGCTTGCTAGCTTCCGCGTTTGCTGGGGGTGCCTCCTTTTGCAGTGGCCGTTTAGCAGGGACTGTTGACTCGATAGAGGGGCTTGGCTTAGCAGCTGGCACCCTAGTAGCTGGGGTAGGGGCTGAGGGTGGACGTGCCCCGGTTCTCCGCTGGAACATGCCCAAATTAGACTGTGTTCATCCTGTCGAAGTAATAGATGTCATACCTTGACATTTAGGCTCTGGATCATGCCCCATTGCTTCCCGCACTCCAATGGATCCTCCTGCGCATGTGTATTGGCGATCTCCCGACTGGCGTCAACCAATACGTTCAAGTCTGGGAGAGTTGTGGGCTCGAGACTGTAGATATGAATTGTAGATATCGACTGGAATGTTAACTTCGCATCTGCTCGCTTCAATCAGTAATCAGTCCATCGCCGAGAGTCACAGAGTAGTGAACCTTCCAAATCCTCCTCACGCACTAAGATAATAGAAGCGGTGCGGATTGAGTTCGAGGCCCCATCTTGGTTAGGCATTGAACTGGGCAGGTAAGGACTGCTCTGCATAAGTTCATCCTCATCGTTTCCATGGCCATTTGTAGGTGCTGGTTCGGGTGCTTTTTGGATTCCGGAGATGACGTAGGTTGCGTGAACAGTCGCCGGCTTCTTCGCATTTTCGTTGCGGTGGAACTCAAATAGAATCCTATACAATCAAAAGTCTCAGTGCCAATTCAAGCTGCGATGTTCGTTGCGAAGCCAAGACGTACTGTTTGGCCCGGTTGGCGTGCACTTTGATCGCGCGACTCAATGAGCGATAGGTGATCTATACTTGGTGAGATTTTGTTTGTAAAAAGGGCATAAGAGGAGCATACAGCCCGTCGCTCATTGAGAACATTCTCTGCCAGATACAACTTGGAGTCCATGGTTGCTGTGAAATGCAAATTGCCCCGACGCGTGCTCTACCACTTTACGCGTATCAGTCAGCGGGTCTTGGCGTCTGTCTCTTAACACTCCACTCGCATTCTCCTCTCTTAACCGTTGTCACCGGCCCAGCCCGGTCCAAAAGCATACGGAAAAAGGGTTTTAAGCTTGAGGCTTATCTTCTACACCAATGGACTCAACGAGTGACTTATCCGACCCTACCCAATGGCTGGAAACGCCGCTTTCTTTACTCGCGCCGCTCGAATCCTCATTGCGATGTCAAGTTTGTAAAGAGTTCTTCGACAATCCAGTCATCACCTCTTGCTGCCATACATTCTGCTCATTATGCATTCGCCGCTGCCTGAGTGCTGAGGGCAAATGCCCAGCTTGTCGATCCCCCGACCAAGAGCTCAAACTACGCCGCAACTGGGCCGTCCAAGAACTGGTCGACGCGTTTCAAATAGCACGGCCGAGTGTTCTTGACTTGACCAAGAGGGAAGCCGCGCGACAAGCACAGGCAGAGGAGCAGAAACAACAACCGTTACAGAAGAAGCGAAAAGTCAGTCAGGTCGAAGAAGAGGCACACGTACAAGAGACCAGCTCGCAAGGACGGCGAACACGCTCCCAACGGGGCAAACCTGAAGTGGTAGACGACAGCACTACCTTGAGACCTGCCCCCGAAGTGATTGAGGATAGCCAGGATGACGAAGAATATTTTCCCGGTATGTCTCCTTGAAGGCACGCATCTTAGCCTGGTCTAACGTCTCATAGAAGACGGTTTGGTTGCTTGCCCTATATGTAATCGCAAGATGAAGGAGGAGGCAGTTTTCCCTCACCTAAACGTACACCAACAAGAAGAGGAACTGCCAGCAAAAACCCCTATAAAACCTGCGACTTTCGGGTAGGATGATTCTATTGCATACATCAAGAAAATACCGCTAATTGAACGCTCATAACAGGCCACTGAGAGTGCCCCCAAAAACCAAAACAGCTTCGATAAACAACCCGAGCGACTCCCCGCAATAAACTACTCCATATTGAAGGAAAATGCATTACGAAAAAAGCTCGGAGAACTCGGGATCCCAGCCTGGGGCCCGAAACAGCTCTTGCACAAACGCCACACAGAATGGATGAACCTGTGGAATGCAAATTGTGACTCCAAAATCCCCAAGTCTAAGCGCGATCTGCTTCAAGAGTTGGATATCTGGGAAAAGACCCAAGGAGGACTTGCGACTGGGCCTTCGCCTTTTGTGTCATCTAGTAATGTGATGCGTAAGGACTTTGATGCGAAAGGGTGGTCTTCGAGCCATGATGATGATTTCAAGCGTTTGATTGCGAATGCACGCAGAAAAGTTGGGGCTAAGCCCAAATCAGCCAGCCCTGAGACAGCTGCGCTCGCACCGCAAGTGAATGGTAGCCTCGTCGAACCCGTTCTCGATATCGATGCTGATCATGTAGTCGACCTGTCTGGGTGATCCTGGACCAGACACGTTGAAGTCGAATTGATAAACGAAGCAGTCCGATGGCAAAGCAATTTTTGTTTCCACAACACGGGCATCCTTACTTTGCTGGCATCGGGTTGTCCTCAACAGACATGTTGGAGAGCCGGTCGATGTTATCTGCTAGCGCTGAGTCCACATTTTCAGCCACACGTGCTCGGTGAGCAACGTCGTCGGAGGCTTGCTTGACGCTGTCCAATTCGGCCAGCCTTTTCTCGGTGGCGGCAGCTTCTTCCTTCTCCCTTGCCTCCTTGTCGCTCTTTTCCATGGCTGCGAGCTCATCATCAATCTCTCCCTCATCAATGACAGGACCGGCCTCGTTCATGATGCTTCCAACCTCATCCACCTTGGTCATCTCCTCGCGTAACTCTTCCACGATATCCTCGACCTTCTCGGCACCGCCAATCTGGTTGTGTAGACCACGAAGGACACCGGTGCTTGCCTGCATGACTTGTATCATATCTACCTGACCGGCCGCTTGCTCAATCTTAGAATATACTTCCTCAAGCCGCATGAGAGTATCAAACCTCTGTTGAAGGTTGTGCTCAGCCATTTTCTTCGACCGAACGGCCGACAAAGCGGAGATGCGATTTTTGTTTGCAAGGGCTGTCTTAGCAGATACATTTAGCTCAGCGATCTTAGCTTCCAAGTTTGCGACCTGTTTCGATAAAGTCGATACCAAGGTCTTGATGGATGCAATCGTGGTGTCCTGTTGTGTGATTTCTCCATTATCATCTGGAGACTTGAACTTGATAGTCTGGCATTATGATTAGCCAGTCTTCTGACCAAATTGTATATAACCCAATTTACCTTGCCATCAAATGCAATAGCATCGCTGTCGCGGGACAAATAGATTAACAGGACTTCAAGATCTGAATCCGACAACTCCGTAGCGTCATTCAGTAGGCCCGCAAACTCCTCCACAAATATTTCTTTGGAGTAGATAAGATCCAATTTAGATGAAGTACCGCCCGTAGCCTTCTTGACAACTCGATCTGCCATTTCCTGTAGATTATCGACCAGGACTAACTCCTGCACCTGCAATTCCGGCGCGGAGTCACTCTCAGATACGACAAAGCCCTTTAGCTGCCGAACCCCCCAGCTCATGACATTCCACGGACTCAACACCCCAGGATCGATCACTCTCCATTGACTCTTTTTCTGTAGAAGTCCAGGAGTAGTCTTGTAGATTTTTAATGGGATCATCGAATTCTTGCGCACTGCCTCGTCCTGTGAAACCCATTATTAGCTTCTGTCAGCACCATGACCAAGGGAAATATGTATCTACAAAGAGCAACATACAATAACAGTACCCAGCGCAACGGGTCTCCCCCACTCAGAGCTCTCCAGATCGCGGAGGAGCGACTCATCCGTGCGCAAGATAAGATGATCTGTCTTCTTTCGTCCGGCTGGCGTAGCGCCACTAGCTGATACACTCGAGTCCGAGCGTACACGGACACCGCGCGATGATGTATAGCCACGCTTTGCCGCTCGGTTCAGGGCTTGCTCCCATGCGGCAACATTCACGGCGTACCCATCGGGGTTTGTTTTCTTCTGGGGCGTGAAGTCGGAGTAGAGAGAAGGAAGACGGTTTCTAGAGCCAGAATATCAGTCAATAAGGTTATTTTGCTTTTGGCTAATTCTTTTTAGGCCTTTGAGCAGACTTGGCACATTCGGGGGTATCAATTCTTACCTTCGAAATGCTTCCTCGTTGTTGAGGATGTACTTAAGAAGGTCGCTCATTGTGCGTGGGTATATAGTAAAATTGAGGCAACTCGCCCTGAGAGATAAGGTCAAAGTATGTCGAAAGTGGGATTCACAAACAAAGCGGACCACATGAGGGGATCATCACTGTCGCTCCGTCAACAGCTTTATCGATAAGCCTCCACGTGACTGGGCATACATTTGGAGATTTTGGAGATTCATCTTGCAACTACATACTCCGTACAAGTTACTATACATGGAGGCCAATGAATTGTTTAAAAAGCAGGACCTAATATGATCACACGAAATGTATATTACAAAAGAAAGAGACCAAGATTCAACATAATCCGTTGTGGCTTTATGAACCAAATAGGTCTGCTATGGGGTCACGATGATCAATTGAAAAGGCCCTTGAGCTCTGAATCTGCATCAACAAGGTCTTGCAACTCATTCTGGACATTGTCCTTTACTCGCAACGCCTCAGGCTCCGGAGAATCAACTGCAATAGGAATAGGATTTTGCAAGACATACTTGAGTAGCTTCGTCGTCTGCTGCAATTCGCCCTTCAGCTTACCCAGCTGCGATACGGATTCTTCGTTGTCATTGGCAGCAATGTGCAGCCAACAAGAGCACACTCCACTCAAGATTTCCCCACGCCAGCGCCAGATGCGTGGGTGTGCGTTCTTAATGACCGCCTGTGTCGCTGCCGTTGCCGCACGGAGCAGTGGAGGGTGTGCGGTTCCAAACACGTTTGAGAGTGTAGTGAACAGAATAGGGATCAGATCTTGGAGGTACTTTGTCGTGTGTATTCCTAGCTCGTTGGTGAAGATGGTGATCTTTTCTAGTAGGAAAGTTGAGAGGCGGGGGTAAGGGAATGATGCAGTTGTTTCGCCGGAAGTTGGAGTGCTGGAGCTTATATGATGGAAAGAGGAAATGAGGTTTGACCGAAGGATTTTGGCGAGGCCGGCTGTGTAGGCGTCTTTATCTTCTTCAGATTGTGATTTGCCTTTGTAGGCTGTCTTGAGCGTGCTGAGGAGCGCTGGGTATGCTGCTCCTAACAGCTTAAGAGACCGATCTTCGGGTGTGATAGTTGGCAGAGAAAGAAGGCATGGCGTAACGGCTTCTTCGAAAACAGATGTGAGATTCGTTCGTCGAAGGATGTCCGAGTCGCTTTCTTGGATGGGTTGGAGCAGCTGAGTTAGCAGCACACAACCTTCCGTCTTAAAGGGCAGGTTGTTGTCATCAATCATTGCTAGTATTGTCGGCACGAAAAGAGGGAAGTGTTCCTCGAATTGTACCTTGTTCTGTGGCTGGTGTGAATGTCAGCAGGGAAGTAAGAAATGAGCACATCTTTGAAAATAGCATACACTGTATTGTGAAATGATCCACGACAGCACGGATGCAACGTAAATATCCGTAGTCTTCCAACGCTTGACTGGTCCGTCCAGACCATTTCCACCAAAGCGAGGTAGAGTCTGAGGATGGAAGTTCTTGCGGCCAGCATTGGTGATAGCGGGGTTCTTTGTGTTCGCGAAAAGAGGTCTAATTCTCTCCTTGAGGATGAAATCGATGGCGGGCCAAAACAATTTAGTGTCCTGAGTGTCTTGAATCCAAACGGTCATCAACATTGAAGCCGCATCATTGCTCTCCGATGTGACCCATGGATTGGCCTTGTTGTCAAAACATGCTCCTGCCATGAGCACATCTGCCACATTATCTGGCATGCGCTTGGGCAGACTGGGCAAAGTTTTGTTCAAGACTAAGAGAAGCTCCATAGCCATTTCTGATCTAAACCGACTCTCTGTTTGGGCTTGAAAGACGTCTGTTTTGCACATTAAAAAAAGGCATTCAAGGAGTATTCCACGCGAGCTTACCGTCTGAAAAGTCTGCTGTTTCGTCGAAATTACTAGCAAATTCTGAGCCAGGCAAAGCAACAGCACTGGCCCACTCAAACAAGTTGTTCACGGCCTTGGTTTCGACATCATTCAATGTTCGAGGACCTGCGTCGTTAGGCAGTAAAGGGTCCCAGAATTCGATGTAGCCTATCACTGTCATGAGGCTTTCACAAATCTAGAAAGTATTAGAAAATATCAATCGAGATTTTGAAGCAACTAACATTCAAATGAGTGGAATGATCATGAGATGAGATATCCTCCCATAATTGACCCAAATCACACTTGGAGGCGGCCATAGCACCGGGGAGAAAACCAGTGGGCACCTTTCCGGGGGTTTGGATAAGAGCCTCACGGGCTTCTTTGCGTAATTTATCCATATTGTCTTTTGATATTATTAAAATTGATTGCGGTAAAGAGTTGAGGTTGGTGTAAAGTTCATGTTGTACGCTAGATTTACTAGGTTTTTTCTTTGTCATCGATCGGATCATCACAACCCCAATTCTGCTCGTCGGCCAACGATTTCTTCCAACGCCCTTTCCTTGTCGGTGATCTCGGGATGAAGAAGCTGCCATTCAAGGCTCATGTTAACTGCCTTTGCCATCCATGGTCCTTTTTTGATCCCAAGGCTTTCCATAATTTCATCACCATTTACAACTGGCCGGAGGTCACAAACATCCTCCAGGTCATTTTCTACAATGTACGCAAGGAATTGGTCGTATTCCTGGGCCACTACACAGTGTGAGGACAAAGGATCAGAATGCAGGACGGGATGGATCTTACCTTTTGAAAAGTCACGGAGCCCCATGACTTCATGCAGAATAGCCAGAAGAATGCACAGTTTCCAGTCCTTATTCCACGCCCGAATTTGCAGCCCAATTCGCTGTCGAATCTCTGCAGGTGTTCCACTGAGTTCCTTGGCCAGGAACGCGGTTTTGGTTTTGATGATTTCTTCGTAGTGCTGAGCTGCAGCACGTAGCCCATTGAGAGTCTTGTTGTCCGTGCGGAGACTGTCTCTAGCGACTTCAACCACGCGTGGGGGCAAGGGCTTCCCTTTAGGACCTTTCACGCAACGGGCGGGGATGAAGCACCAAGGAGCAAATGTCGCAACCATCCAGGCATGATATAAGGTAGATTTGTCACGAAATAAAATATCGCGAACTCGCTTCGTAGAGGCCTGAAATTCCTGGTTGTCGATAGGTTCTGGCCGGAGCAACCGTGCCAGTGTATTGTAGGCAAGAGGCCATGTCGATGTATCAGCCTTAACATCATCCTGGTGATTGGCAAAAATCGTGGGAAACAACTTCAGTCGATCAATGAATTCTAATGCACCACGAGGGTCAGGACCTGCAAGTGACGTGTTAATTGTGTACAAGCTGTGATCGTTAAGCCCAAATATCTTACCACGCAGCATCTTTTCTAGCTCGGTTCCCACACGTTCCTTGCTGATCTTAAGTTTGAGTGCCTCGCCAATGTCTTCGATCTGCATAGCTGCCTCTGTTTCTTGGTCAATCTGATATCCCAGCCTGCTGGCGAATCGGATCAACCGAAGTACGCGCAGAGGATCGTCTTTGAAGGTCTGGTAGGGCTCCATTGGGCATCGAATGATCTGCTGTGCCATATCGTCCAGTCCTCTTTCAGTAAGGTCCTCCAATCGCGATTCATTAAGATTGTAGAAAAGCGCATTGATAGTCGCATCGCGCCTCAAAGCGTCTTCGACCGCAGTGCCAAACTCCATTTGGGGATTTCGGCTATCATCTGAGTATGTTTCCTTCCTCAGATTGACTAAGTCAATATCTAGGCCGAAGATTTTGGTTGTAACAGTCTCAAGGTGCTTTGACTTCTCCGGATTGGCCTCAATTTTGTGAAGGCTAACGATAGCATCGTGCATTTCGCCCTTTGGAAGACTTTGCTTGTATTTTTCAAGACGTTCTGGCACATCCAGGTATTCTTTCAGAGCCATTCCGAACTGGTATCCGGTCATATTGCTGATGCCTACGTCGATGTCATGGCTTTCAACTCCAAGTAGCTTGTCCCTCACCCAACCTCCTGTGAATCGCAAAACGGTATCCGAACGATTTGTTTCATCGTTTCCTTCTGTTACGGCCTTTTGTTCACTGATGTATCGGGCTACATCAAGGAGGAGGGTTCGTAGGGTGCTCTCGAGCGGAGTGAGCTCAATAGTAGGAATGGTGGGGGTCATGGTTGCATATGAGTGTTTTCGCTCGCGGGACGATATGCGCCGCCTTTTACAGACTCGCTCTGGGAAGTTCGGGTCCGGTTCGGTGTTGCGCATGGAAGAGCGACAAGGTGTAAAGTAGGTTCGGAGGGGCAGATCTTGTGGAATTGGTCGTTTTTGACCTGCTCCTCTCGCTAGAGTGCGGGCAAGTGGAGCTTTAACTGAAGGAAGACCGAAAGCCTCAAACAAAGACCCAATAGAGCGCAGCCGCATTGAACATAGTTGTGTTAAGTACTTAGAGAAAATGAGTCAAACTGATTGTCGATAAGCATATGAGCTCTCACGTGGTTTGCATCACTGGTCGATGCGCTCGGCAACTTCACTTTATACACTTGATTACATTTAACATTACGACATTACAACAGGACCCAGCAGACTCTATACTGTGACTAACTGTTCTGTCGGTTGTCATTTGTGCTTGTGCTTATCGGCCCGAATCACTCGACTTGGCTTTCTCCCCCCAACAACACCGTCTCCGTGAAGCCGCCCACATCCCACCTGCTCTATTACACCTCTCTCACCCTCATCTACCAGTCGATGGGGCCTGTCGATCAACTTCAATTGCCACAAAGTTACATAAAGCAGCAGGTGTCCGTCCATGACATCGCCCGGAGATGCTGCTCCGGTCAAACCTCCGCCGTCTTTCTCCCCCGGCGTTGCGCGAATCGCATCCACATCACCATCACGATACCTTGGGGACCATGAACCATCTCAATCTCTAGACGCTGAACTGGCAGAACCGTCCACAGTATCGTCTCCGACCCCTCTTTCATCCACGATCGCCGACTTGCCAATACGATCTGGCTCTCCGCATTCGCGCTCTGGGAGATCCTCCACTCCGCAATTAGCAAGGTCATCTGTCGGTTCGTCTCTTGATGGACGATTCGATGGCTCGGAAGATATAAGGTCGTTGATTATCCGGTCGTTCTCACCTACAATCGCAGTCCATGCCTCCGAAGACACCGATGATCTGGTGAGAAATAAGGGGTTCAAAGGAGGGTTTTGGGAGTTGGTCCGGCCATTTGGAGAAACGGTCTCTGGCAAAGTTGTGATTCGGGATAGTATAGGCTCCAGTCGAGCTTGGGAAGATTTTGGGGTGCGCTTTGTCGATTTCAAAGGAATCGACAAGGCCCCGGCCGGCCGAGAGTCTGGGCTCCTGGCACAGATGGAAGAGGTGTTATCCAAGCAGTTGGAATCCTCTGAAGGTTTGCATGCCGCGTCGGTGCAGACAAAGGATGTTTTGGGATACCCTGCCACTACACCATTATGCAAGCTGTTCCTGCAACAACTTCTGTGTTCAGCACCTGCAGCGCCCCATGAGACATTCGGCCACCCGGTGGCCAACGTAATAGCAATCAGTTCCCGCAACCCAGCGCCGTTGGAGACACTCAGACAACTCTACGCTGATACTACCACCGGTGACAAACATCCACCCGAATGGGTCAACCAGGAGTATCTTCGGTATTATGTCTTGGTTCATGATGAGGAACGAGATGATATCACAGAATCTACAAAGCTTTATGATCAGATGAAGCGGCACTTTGGGCTACACTGCCATCTTTTGAGACTGCGGAGCAGCCAATGTGTGGTAACAGATGACGATAGCATGCAAGTTCCCCAATGTGAATGGCTCTCGCCTTCAGAGCATCTTTCCGGAGCAGGCGAAGCAGGTAAGTCTGCATTGTATTACTATCAAAAACGGTCTAACGTTTACCTAGAAGCTTTGGTTGATCTTGGTACTGATGGCACACCATACCTATTTGATTCCGATGCCACTTCAATAAGGGCATTTATCCGGGAGTTGGTAGTGCAGTCAGTAATACCATTTATGGAAAACAAAGTAGCTGTGTGGAATGATCAAGTTGCATCTCGGAGGCGTGGCATCAGCGGCAGGTTCATCTCGATGTCACGGCGGTGGGCTGGTTTCGGGTCAAGCTCTCGCTCGAGCATTGCAGGCTCATCTGGAGGTAACAGTGGCAATTACGATTCAACGCGACACTTTTATGGTCCGGATACTCCTGAAGCTATCTTGCGAAAGATGGCGGACTTTGCATTCATGCTTCGTGACTGGAAGCTCTCTACGTCTACATATGAGATGATCCGATCTGATTTCGGTAATGACAAAGCATGGAAATATCATGCCGGTGCCCACGAGATGTGTGCTGTAAGCACGCTCCTAAATCCTCTGGCAACATCAGCCAAGATCAAGCTCGACAGTGTCGATCAAATGTTTGAAACTGCGTGCTACTCCTACCTCACACGTTGTTCAGATGCGCCACATGCACTCCGCTGTCTGTCTCTGGCGGTTGAGCTTCTGAAATCTCGTGGTGGGTCAGCCACCGAGAGCGCAGCCAAATGGGCCATGCGGGTCATGGACTTTGGGTTGGTTGGTTCGGTGGGCCAGATTCTGTATACGGAGCGGGTAGCAGCTTGTTACGCTTCAAAGACACCAGCTGGAGCCGCAAAATGGGGTGGACGCCGCCGAAAAGCCGGGATGTGGAGCATCCTCGCCGCCGATCAGTGGCTCAAGGCTGGCAAGCCAACACTAGCTTCAGCCTGCCTGGAAGAAGCTGAGCGGCTTTATGCTGACGTGCTGCAAGCTGATGGCGTGTTTCCAATGCCTGAAATGCAAAGCTTCATTGACAATTTGCGTCATGCCGTGAAAGTTGAATATCTTGAGGCGAGAGGATTCGATGCCCGAGATGAACCAGCCACCGAAGATCTGGCGGGCACTGAAGAGACCAGCGAAAAGCTTGATAAACGCAATAATCGTCGATCCTTGATTGGGCTGCCTGTGCAGTTGGACGCTGGTACCCTCAACATGACGCAAGGACCTCGGGACCCTGAGAACCCTCCCAATGATGACTTTGAACGAGCTTAGACTCATTGCGTCCTTAATACTTCATCACAGCATATAACCATAGAATAAATGCCTGTTCAAACAGAATATTAGACCACGAGCTATTTTCTTGAGCTATATAAAAGTGAAATGGTCAGTTCTATCGTGGAGTAGAAGGCTCTAGCACTGTAATTCTATCGATTTATAATTCTGGCTTTCTACTTAGGCAGATTTAAATATATGTATATAACTCAACTTGTTCATCTTGCTCATCTTACTCTTTGCGTCTCAATTATTCTTCGCTTTGAAAAAAGTTCTTTGAAGTCGCCTTGAATATAGATCATCGGGTCTTGGCAGATTGGCCGCTATTTACTGCGATCGACGTCATGTGGGGACCTTTCAACTTCACATCGCCCCCAGATAGCTTCCACAGCTGCCACTGGTTCTATTCTTGGGAAATGGAGAGCTTTGACGATGTTTCTCTAATCGGACCAGTTTCTCATGAACCGCCCTTTCATGATGATCATCTACCACTCCCATCCGCTGACCCGTCAGAGAGTTCGGCCAAATCGGAGCTCACAGTGACACCGACCTCAACCATAACGCCAAGTACGTTATCATCTTCGCGGATTGAACGCACTGATGATGCTGGATTGGTCGAAGATGCCTCTGTCGTATCAGAATTTCCCCCTTTGCCTTATAACCCCTCACCGGGGACTCGCATCGAAGAGGAAGGCGATGGGGAGGACGAAGAGCCACGTGTAGCGACCTCATTTGAGCGAGAGGCATCCGCTACTTCTGCGCAGAAACATCGGTCGATACCGGACAATTCAGAAGACGAAGGCATCAATCGTATGCATAAATTCACACTCTACGAGACCGCGACTCGATTTTATATGGTTGGAATCAATCTTGCGGAGACCCGTTTTCGGATTCTGAAGATCGACCGTACCTCTGAGTCCGGTGAACTGAGCATCACCGAGGATGATATGGTTTATAACAAAAGGGAGATGGTTCAGCTGCTGGATGCGATCGACGACGGAAACAAGAGCTCTGGCGGGCTGAAACAGAAATGCAGTGCATGGGCCTTGCTTGGATTCATCCGGCTCACGGGCGCGTACTATATGCTTCTTGTCACTAAAAGAAGCCAAGTCGCCATGGTTGGTGGTCACAATGTTTACCAGATCGACGAAACGGAATTGATCCCTTTGACCACCTCTGAATCTTCACACCTTAAAGCTGAGAAGCATCCAGAGGAGGCACGATATATTGCGATCTTGAACAATCTCGACTTGTCGCGATCCTTTTACTTCAGCTATTCCTACGACATCACTCGCACACTTCAACATAATATTACCCGGGAACGCAAGCTTTATCAGGATGGAAAACCGCAGCCGTTTTCGCAAGACTACCATTCCATGTTTATCTGGAACTACCATTTGCTTACACCTGCTGCTGAAACCATCAAAAATCCTTATGAGTGGTGCCTTCCCATCATCCATGGGTATGTAGATCAATCCAAGATGAGCGTTTACGGCCGGTTAGTCTACATCACAATTATCGCCCGTCGCTCTCGATTTTTTGCAGGCGCGCGTTTCCTCAAGCGAGGTGCGAATGACTTAGGATATGTTGCCAACGACGTGGAGACCGAACAGATTGTCTGCGAGCAAGTAACCACATCCTTCCATTCAGCTGGCCCAGTACTCCATGCGAATCCTCACTACACTTCTTTTGTTCAACACCGTGGCAGCATACCTCTTCATTGGACCCAAGAGAATACAGGTGTATCACCAAAGCCGGATATTGAACTCAATCTAGTTGATCCGTTTTACTCAGCTGCGGCACTGCATTTCGACAACCTTTTCAAAAGATACGGAGCTCCCGTCTATATTCTGAACTTGGTCAAATCTCGAGAACGAACTCCGAGAGAGTCGATACTTCTCAAGGAGTTCACGGATTGCGTGGCCTACTTGAACCAATTTCTTCCCGAGGACAAAAAGCTTATTTACGAGGCATGGGACATGAGCCGTGCGGCCAAAAGTCGGGATCAAGACGTGATTGAAATATTGGAAGGTATTGCTGGGAGCATTATTCCCAAGATTGGATTCTTCAAGAATGGGAACGATGCGGAATCCGGCCTGCGGCTTCAAGATGGTGTCGCAAGAACGAATTGTATCGATTGCCTTGACCGAACGAATGCTGCACAGTTTGTCATTGGTAAGAGAGCACTTGGCTATCAGCTCCATGCTCTTGGTATCATAGACGAGACAATGGTCGAGTATGATACAGATGCTGTCAACCTCTTCACCAACATGTGGCACGATCATGGAGACACCATCGCTATTCAGTACGGCGGGTCCCATCTGGTCAATACAATGGCTACCTACCGCAAAATCAATCAGTGGAGCAGTCACTCTCGTGATATGGTAGAAAGTTTCAAGCGGTACTACAACAATTCTTTCTTGGATGCTCAACGCCAAGAAGCATACAACCTGTTTCTCGGAAATTACATCTTTGCGCAAGACACTCCAATGCTTTGGGATCTCTCTTCCGACTATTACCTCCATCACACCAACCCCAAGTCTCACTCAGAGAGAAAGAAGCCCAACTACATCTCTTGGTACACCCCGGAAAACTTGAACAAGAGGGAAATGCCACCCCTCCCCTTCCATCCCAAAGAGCCACTCTCACGCTTTGACGACTACTGGCTGGAATATTACCGACCGCTTGCCCTTTCCTCGCTCTCCAAGGTCTTCTCTTGGAAAATGAACTCTACATCCCGCTACTTGCCCCCAGTCCGGCCCGGACATCCAGTTCCTGACCTCAGTCCTTTCGTTCCGCGTATCCCCCCAGAGCAAATCCAGAGAGAGCGCGTGCCCCAGCGCAGCGTAAAGATCCAGGAGCCATCCAGCACCCGAAGTCGGGCTTCATCAGGCGCAACACCGACCCACCAGCCTCCATCATCTACTAAGAACCCCCCTGCCACGGGTATCATCAAAGAACCTACTTTTGAATTCCATCAAGCATCAAATGTCCCGCCTATAAATCCTCCCACTACCAGATCTATTCCCAGCAAAGCCGAGATTGCTCAATGGACACTCGGTCAGCTCACCAATGACTCGCTGAATCCCTCTGTCACCAGTGCCGAGGCAGAAGAATACGAGAGGTACATCAACCACCCACTGAAGGTCCCGTTAGTTGTCACATCTGAAGATGAAATGACAGCCGCCTCACTGCGAGACCACGGGTATAATCTCGATCTCCTCGAATATGCAAACAAGTGTAACGTGGAGGAATCGACTCTTGAGGCTAACGCGGAGGAAAACATGGCTGACTATGCTGAGTTTTTGAACATCTCGGACGATGGTCTTACCGTGGCTGGTGAGGATTATGAGAAGAAGAGGTATAAACGGTACCGCCAATGGTTGCGCGGGAAGAGTCTCTTTAAGCAGCGTGTTGATCCATGATTCTATGGATTCGAATGTTGAGCATTGATTGTTTCTGTGCGTTTATGCAGACGTTGATACCCAAATTCCGTGTGTTCTATATCTTTGAATAGTCTTATTATCATATGCAATAGGGCCATGATATATATTTCAATTTCATCTCCCAACCATTGTTTTCCTAAATCTTCTATGACACAATGTAAACCCCCCATTACGCTTCAAATAAATAAAAGAGACTATATGGTCAAACCTTGGATTGTCTCCTCTCAAGCGCAGCTCTCCGCGTACGAAGCGCCTTCGTCTCCTCTCGTAACGCCAATCCAGCCATAATCTCCTCGCTCCCACCCCCAACAACATGAACTCGAACATCGCGACTAATCTGCTCAATCCTAGCACCTCTCCCAGCCTTGTTATAGCCGGCACCCCCAAGAATCTGCTGAGCTTCACGAACGCTCTTCTCCAAAGCCCGTGTAGACATCACTTTCAACAATGCAGTCATACCGCCAATGTTGACATCGTCGGATGAATGATCTTTGGTACTTTCGAGGATATTGACCAGTTGCTCCATGAATGCATAAGCGGGTTCAATCATGAGACCGAACTTGAAGATCTTGGATTGAATGGCTTGTTTCTCGATCAGTGGAGATCCAAATGTCTCGCGTTGAATGGCGTAGTTGAAGGCGTCTTCGGCGCAGACACGGGCAAGTCTCAAGGATGCGCAGGCGAGTGCAAGGCGCTCTGGGTTGAAGTCTGATTCCTTGTTAGCAGACTACTCTTTATATTATTTACAATGCGGAAACTTACTTGACATGATGAGTGGAAATCCCTTATTCTCCTGGCCAAGGAGATTTGCGACAGGGACGCGGACTTCATCGAACTCGATGAAGGTTGAACCTGGATTTTGGTCAACTGATATCCTTTCAAAACTCTTGCTGGTGGGGCATATTTACCACTTGCGTTAACACCCGAGTTGTGCATACGTCTGCGCGTCACTCCTGGAACAGCCAAAGGAATAACCAGCAGGCTGATGCCAGATCCACCAGGACCACCCGTCCGGACAGCAGCGGTGCAGTAATCAGCCCAGACACCATTAGTGATCCATTTCTTTGCACCATTCACAATATAGTGATCGCCATCACGATGAGCAGTACTGCGGATATTGGCAACATCAGAGCCAGCTAAAGAAATGTCAACATCTCCCTTCAAAAACCCACACAGTGAACAATTCACATACCATCAGGCTCCGTAATACCCAAACAAAACCTAATATCCCCCCTCGCAACACCAGGAAGCCACCTCCTCCTCTGCTCCTCACTCCCAAAGCGCGCAACAGGCGGACACCCAATCCCGTTCCCACCCCCAAGCCCCCAGATCACACCAACATACCCGACACGCGTAAGTTCATCCGACACAATCAACGAACACCATGTATCCCACTTCTCACGGGGAACATCACCAGGCAGAGCCAGGCCCGCCGAGTCCTCTTCACTAGTGAGCGGATGGACAATGCTATAGCCTAGCTTGCAATGGCGCCGTCGGACAGCTTCGGGGACTTGTCCTGCTTCTTCCCATTCATGCGCGTAGGGCGCGATATACGTGTCCACGTATTCGCGGACGGTGGCGCGTAGATTGTGGTGCAGTTCTGTGTAGTATGGGTTTCGTATATCGAGTTGGGGGAGAAGGGGCTCGCTGTATGGTGCTGTTGCTGGGCGGAGATTGGCCATGTTTACCTAGGCAATGACTTTATGTAATACTATCTTGGTGATTCTGATTGTGATGTGGTATGTCTGAGTATTTGGGGTTTTAGAAAGTCGTCTGGTTACAAGTTTACATATAATTTATGCATTTTGCGGGGAAGCTCGGTCGCCTGTGAAGAACATGGGGAACTTTGGGACCGAGGCAAATGTCGATCATAGAGTGGAGTTATGCATTTCTATCATTATTTGGGTATATATATATGATATCATTAGATGTTATTTATGTTCTTTCTTCATTTCTCTTGTATTTCAAATCGCCGAACAGCCTTCTTCAAAGCCCGCAGATGTTGCTTGACATCCTGACAGCTCCATCGCAGCCGCGATCGGGGGTCCAGCATGCCTTTGATACATTTCATCAGAGAGTCAGCGACCGAGACTCCGTCGTCCAAAATCGCCGAGCCATGATCGACCTTGGCGGCGAAATCCGCTGGGAAAACCGTGCGTTCGGACGGATCCTGGCCTGACCCGCGAGTCAGATCATTCAAAACAAACTGTCTCTCCATTTTCGTGTTCAAACGATAGAGCGTCTCAAAGAGAATGACTCCTAGCGCGTAGACATCCAGTTTTTCGTCGATTTTGTATTCATCAAAGTAATCAGCCGGTGAGTTCGGGTCACTCGAAGTCCTAGATACGTTGGCCGGAGGACGATAGAACTCGGTTCCAACTACACGCTGGATTTTCGGACCTTCTCTATATGGCGTCACCGTGCCCGGCGAAGCCTCGTTCATGTGAGAGATGTCTGCCACAAGACCGAAGTCGCCGATGCGAGGGCGGCAGAATTGGACTGGAGAAGCTTCGCCCGAGCTACATGCGGCACAGATGTCTCCTGTGTTGTTTTCTGGCGCACACAAGAAGATATTTGCTGGCTTCAAGTCTCGATGCACGATTCCTTTGGCGTGGAGGTACTCGACGCCGGAAACAATGTCTATCAAAAGCTTCAAAGAAGGCAACAGGTGGAAACAATGGCGTCTGGCAACTGTACAGTCGTCATATTGGACAGCAGCCTGCGGGTTGAGATAAGATCCGAGGGCGATGGGATGGAGTGACATTTGAATGTGGAGGATAACGGCTGGTGGTGACTGGCCCGGCCGGTAACATGGCTGGACCTGGAGTTTTGACTGGTCTTGACTTAGACCGTCGGTGAAAATATCATCGGTTTGTCCAAACGTGGACGTTTGGTCATATGAAGAGTTATCAAATTTGCGAGGAACTGATTCAATGTCTTCTTCTTCCTCCTTGAACCCTCTTCTTGAGCTTTTCTTCGACTGGCGAGATGAGCCTGTGTTGTGGCTGTCCCAACGTCGAATGCTTTCAGAGAAGCTATGATCTTCGGTCAAAGAACTAGTCTGTGAATCCGGATGTGAGCTCTCGGAATACCCGAACACGATTCCCATACTAGGCTCGTTTGGAGTACCCGGAGAAGGATCATTGTTTTCAGATGGTTCGAAAGTTGTGTGAACCGGGTGATATTCAGCTGGTGGGTTTGCGTGATGGGCTTGCTCGACCCACGCACCATAGTACCGAACGATATTTGTGTGCTCGAGGCGGGCAAGTGTGCGGATCTCTTTCATGATAACCTCCAGTTGATTCTGGCCTCCGAACTGCAGCTGATCAAGCCGCCTTTGACTCAGCGGAATTTTCTTGACGGCATAGTCTTGGCCGTCAATATGATTTGTGACGTGATATACTTCGCCGAAGGACCCACGTCCCAAGATCTTGAGTTCTTTAAATTCAACAGAATACCTCGACGACTGGTTGTATGATGGGGTCGTTGGAGTGTTGAACAATGAAACTCCAACAGGTGAACTGCCAAAAAGAGGGATTGAAGGCTGGGGGAGATTTCTTGGGACTTCAGGAACAGAGGCAAGAAATTCAACATTTCTAGAAGCAGCGAACTGCTTGCCAAAGGGCTCGGTTTTCCGCCGGATCAAAGCAGGAGTGTCCAGATTGGGAAGACTAGGTCTATTGGGTGGAAACTTTGTGATTAGAGTGAGGTCCTCGCCAGGACCAATTGCGGGGGACCGGGTGTGAGAATCATGGAAGTTCATTTCTTCCAGGGCAGAGATACCGAGCATATCGAGGTTATCACGATAACTCTGCCGGCTCGGTCCCATCTCTTCTCTATCAATGCCATCGGCCAAGATACCGTGGGATGACAGAAATTGTGATTTGAATTTGTACAGTTGTTTACCGAGATAGTGAGCCTCTGGGCTGTGTCGGCTGAACCGTTTCCCTGAGCCTCGTTGAGCATTAAGAATGTCTGCTGCTCGACTTTGACAATAAAACTCCAACAGGGCAGCCGTCATCACATTTGCATGCTGATTAACATTCACCTCAACCATGTCTTGTGGTGACATGGAGCCATTGTCAAAGGAAATCGAGGAATCTGGGTCTTCTGTAGACCCAGATTCCGTTGGGGCTTGGCTGGTCTTGTCCTGCTTTGGGCTATGAGATTGGCTCTTTGCGGGATACCGAGGAGTAGAGGGCCCTGAGTGTTGGGCTTGGATTTCTTCCGATTCAGAATCATTGTCAGAGTCTGAGGATGATATTTCTGCGGCTGATCGGAACATTGACATGTTGATATGTACTGTTTGAACCAGTAGGTGCAATGTGAATCGAAATTAGTGATGCACCGGCGCCATTGATCGGGAGAAATGAAAAATATCTGAGAGTAACGACAGAAGCGCCGTTTCCCAAGTCAAAGAAAATGTAAATGACTTTGCTCTGGAAAGTTCGAGATTTAGTGCTGCCCCGCAGTGAAAATAGTTGGCTGTATTCAAGCAGCCTCAGATGATACACAACTAAGAAATGTGACGAAAATAAATAAATGCCAGCTGTCCCTTCGAAATGACACAGTAAGTATTGAAATCAAATGCAGAAAGACGTAAACATGTCACATATCCTAGGGGGGTGATTGACTCAACCTTCCATCGGGTTCCAAATTGTTTCTGGTAGGGCGTGGGGTCGTGCGGCTCTTGGCCCACAAGTGAATCTCGATGAGTTAGGTAGTAATATACCTCTCGGTAGTCACGAAGCTGCCAGGCAACAATATAGTGGACAACGGAAGTTTAAGATGGAGGTATGTACACGGAAGTCATTTGTGCCAAGCCAAGGGAGGCGAGTCATCCGTTTCTGCCGGCGGAACCGCACTTGAAGAAGTATAGTATAGCAGCCCTAGGGAGTGCCTCTGACCAGCATTGATTATCTGAGACGATGTTTTCCATTCTAGCAGCATTGTCTATGAGACTATCTTGATGTCTCGTTTAAACCAGATACAAGTTTCGAAATTTTGTATTTTCTGTTTCCTATGTTGAAGGGTACTTTGCTTTATAGATAAAACAAAACAAAAACAACGCCTTTTGATAAATGGCCCTTCACTGCTATTATCAAATACAGATGCATGTATCAGTCATTCCATAGTCGAGTCTCAATCTCATACATTGGTTAGAATATTGTACAGCAAAACAAAGAGTAGCAGCTCGACCAATCAAAACGAACCGAATCTGTAATTTTCCAATTTAGCTTATCTTATCACACGTGACTGTCACGCGTAAACGTCACGTCGAAGGCGCGACAGCGCGACTTTTAGTTGCCTGTTCAACACATTCTGGTCCATTTTATGAAATTCCCCTCTCTCACCCCATATATTTGCCCCTCTTGATCGATTCGGGTGTTGGACTCTAGGAAACCGAATTCACCGGTTTATAGTTTGCGGTCATGCCTGAAGCCATAATGCCTCCCCACAAGCGGGTGCTCGGCGACGCGGTCAATAATACCGGCCTCACAAAATCCCCTAGTGTGCTCAAGAAACGCAAGCTCGACAATGAGGCCTCAGTATCATTTGCGCCATCATCGCAGACTGCTCGACGAAAGATCGGCTCAACCCAACCACAAAAAAGTCAATTCGAGGAGGAAGTGCTGGAAAAGCTAACCCAGGATATTGGTGATTTGAAAGGGAACAACTCGGAGAAGGATCAACAATGGGAGCGTCCTCCAGTTGTAGGCTTTGATGAAACAAAAGACAACCTTTGTTTCCAGCAGATCGACGCGGAAGAAGCGATGTTGTTGGGAAAGCCTGCCATTCGGCTGTTCGGCGTCACTGAGGTAAATACATCTGCCGTTATATGTGCTAGCCGGTGTCTAACTACTATATCAGGCTGGACAATCTGTTTGTCTCCATGTAACCGGCTTCGAGCATTACCTTTACATCGCCGCCCCCGTTAATTTCACGAAAGCGGATTGCGAACCTTACAAACATTTCCTCGAGCAAAAACTAGGCCAAAGCTTCACTGCAATTTCGTCTGTGCAGCTCACAATGCGCGAGAATATTTACGGATTCCAAGGAAACCAAAAGAGCTACTACATCAAGATTACCGTCACTGAGCCCAAACTAGCTGCTCGATTGCGAAGTGCGCTAGAGAGTGGCAGTGGCAGCATGAATTACAAGGGCATGTGGAGTGGTGCAGATGGTATCCTAACATTTGACAATATCCAATACCTTTTGCGTTTTATGATTGACACCGGGTTGGCTGGTATGGCCTGGGTCGAGGCTCTGGCTGGCAAATATCGCCTTGTTACCCAGCAATTATCGAATTGTCAACTCGAAGCCGCTGTTGATTATCGTGATATGATCGCTCATCCACCCAACGGTGAGTGGGCGAAAATGGCACCTCTGCGCGTTCTCTCTTTCGATATTGAGTGTGCCGGCCGGAAGGGTATCTTCCCGGAACCGAACATGGACCCCGTTATTCAAATCGCCAACGTTGTTACTCGATACGGAGAGTCGAAACCATTTATCAGAAATGTCTTTGTTCTTGATACCTGTAGTCTGATTGTCAATACTCAAATTTTGGAATTCCAAAAGGAAGAGAAGATGCTCGACGCCTGGCGTGATTTTGTGGAAAAGGTGGACCCCGATGTAATCATCGGATACAACATTGCCAACTTCGATTTCCCCTATCTGCTTGACCGCGCCAAGCATTTGAAGTGCCTTAATTTCCCATATTGGACTCGGTTGAAGGGTTGCAGGACCGAGGCCAAGGATGCGAACTTTTCGAGTAAGCAGATGGGAAATCGTGACACAAAGGCAACCAATACGAATGGTAGAATTCAACTTGATCTTCTTCAGTTGGTTCAAAGGGATCACCAACTGAGAAGTTATACGCTTAACTCCGTGTCATACGAGTTTTTGAAAGAGCAAAAGGAAGATGTCCACCACACGATGATTACTGAACTTTTCAACGGCACCCCTGATTCAAGACGACGACTGGCAGTGTATTGTTTGAAGGATGCATATCTACCACAGCGATTGATGGACAAGCTAATGTGTCTCGTCAACTATACTGAGATGGCAAGGGTCACGGGTGTGCCTTTCAATTTCCTTCTGTCTCGAGGACAGCAAGTCAAATTCATCAGTCAACTGTTCCGGAAAGCGTTGGAGCAGCAACTTGTCATCCCTAACTCCAAGCCTCAGGATGAGCAGGACTATGAAGGTGCAACTGTCATCGAGCCTGAGCGAGGATACTATGGCGTGCCCGTCGCAACCCTTGATTTCGCATCACTGTATCCGTCTATCATTCAAGCACATAACCTTTGTTACACGACCTTACTCAACAAGACCAGTGTTGATAAGCTAGGCCTCAAGAAAGATGAAGATTACATAGTGACGCCGAACGGAGACATGTTCTGCACAACCAAAGTTCGCAAGGGACTTTTGTCCCAGATTCTTGAAGAGTTGCTGTCAGCAAGAAAGCGCGCCAAGAAAGAGCTAGCCACGGAAACCGATGGCTTCAAAAAGGCCGTGCTAAACGGTCGTCAGCTTGCCTTGAAGATCAGCGCAAACAGTGTTTACGGTCTTACCGGAGCCACAGTCGGTAAATTGCCTTGTCTTCCCATTGCCAGTTCTACAACCGCCTATGGTCGTCAGATGATTGAGAAGACGAAACAAGAGGTGGAAGCACGCTATACAATTGCCAATGGCTATTCCCACGATGCACGTGTCATCTACGGTGATACCGATTCAGTCATGGTAAAATTCGGTGTCACTGAGCTGGCAGATGCGATGAAGCTTGGACAGGAAGCAGCAGAGTACGTCTCTTCGAAATTCATCAAGCCGATCAAGCTCGAGTTTGAGAAAGTGTACTTCCCCTATCTTCTCATCAACAAGAAGCGATACGCTGGACTTTACTGGACAAATCCCGAAAAGCATGATAAGATGGATACCAAGGGTATCGAGACAGTCCGCCGTGACAACTGCTTAATGGTTCAAAACGTCATTGAAACTGTGTTGAACAAGATCTTGATTGATCGTGATCTTGATGGTGCTCAGGAGTAAGTGGCGGATTTCAAGTGTCTTCTCGTTCTCGAACTAACCTCAAATATAGTTACGTTAAGGCGACTATTTCCGATCTTCTTCAGAACAAGATTGATATGTCGAAACTAGTCATCACCAAGGCATTGTCGAAGCGCAAAGAAGACTATGCAGGCAAGCAGGCTCACGTCGAACTTGCCGAACGCATGCACAAACGTGACGCGGGTTCAGCACCAACACTTGGTGACCGTGTGGCATATGTCATGATCAAGGGTTCCAATGACTCCAAGGGTTATGAACGAGCAGAAGACCCCATCTTTGTCCTGGAGAACAATATTCCCATTGACACCAAATACTACCTCGACAATCAACTGGCGAACCCGCTCGGCCGTATCTTCGAGCCCATTTTGGGGGAGAAGAAGGCAGGCCAGCTGCTCACCGGAGAGCACACACGATCTATCTCCAAGGCTGCCTCGAGCCTGGGTGGTCTAATGAAATTCACCAAAAAGACTCAGACCTGCATGGGATGCAAGAAGCCACTGTCAAGCAAGGACGAGATGGATGGTGCAGTTTGCGCAAACTGTCGCCCCCGTCTGGGTGAACTTTACACAAAGACCTTGACCAAGGTTTCTGACCTGGAAGTCCGGTTTGGACGCCTCTGGACTCAGTGTCAACGGTGCCAAGGCAGTCTTCATTGTGAGGTTATCTGCTCGTCCCGTGACTGTCCGATCTTTTACATGCGCATGAAAGCAAAGAAAGATGTTGAAGATTCACAGAAGGATCTGTCTCGGTTTGATTTTGATGCTGGTGCTTGGTGATGACAATTTGCCATTGTATGACTTGTTATTTTTCATCTTTGGATAGCTGGGGCTTTTTGGTTACGTGGATGGAATGGATCTTGAGCATTGATGAGGCGTCGGAGTTTGGAAATAGTTCTGTACAATGAGATTGAAATAATAACATGAAGTGGGCTTGAGTCACTTCTTTTGCATTTTTCATGCATTTATTAACTCGATTCTACAACGATGGAATATACTGGACTACAGTAGAATGAGAGAGACCATGTAACTAACATATTGATAATATGTTGTGATCAACTTTTCCATTGGTCAATTAAAGATAGACTGCTTACTTTGTAGTATTGTTTATTCGGAATGAATGGAAAACCTCGACTCAACAGCCCTCTTGACACGTCGTTTACTTAAAGCCTCTAAGCGCGTCATTGGAGACCGGACTCTTGGCGCGGAGTAGCTCCATCTTCTGCAGATCCCTGCGATTTCTCTAAAATACCATTTCCTCGCCATGAGTTCAACCGGGACATACGGCCACGGAATCAATCCGCAGAATTCAAACGGAACAATCTGCTGGTCCGAGGTATGTCTTTCCCCGTTGGCGATTGGAGGAAAGCGCGGCACAGGAACTTCGGAGATGAAGAATGCGCCGACTGCTTTCCAATAGGTGTTAAGGCTGGGACTGATCCTGCTCTTTCACTACACGAATAGATCTTCGCCCGCCATGAGGCTGTCCTTTCTTCTCACATGGAAATGCTCAGTCTGGTAAAGGGTCAGATTGCGCCGGAGGTAGCTGCGTCTCAGACGGTATCTTCGATGATGAAGAAAACAGTCCAGGCGATGAATCAATTGAAAATTGCCAGAAAACAAATGGTAAGTGAATTCCTTCAGCTCTTCTTTCGTGGGTTCCCTGACTGACGTTTATTTGTGCAGATGAACAGTAAGTTCCACAAAGTCCCTCGATGCTTCTGAATCTTGGCCCCGCAATCCACACATACCACACCGATCGAACAAAAGCATGAGAATTAACATGACCGATTCAGAGCCTCCAAATGCAACCTCAGCTTCCATTCCCTCCAAAACCCCACCAACCACCGACACAGAGGCGAACACGCGCAAGAAGAGACGGCGAGTGTCCCAAGAAAAGGCACCAGTCCACCCTGAGTCCGAAGCCGCAGAAGAATCGAGCTCCTCAAAACGATCTTGTGATAACTCCTCCCAGTCATCAGGCGAGCCAGACGGTGGCTTCACATCGACGTCACTGGAGACAGAGGATATCTCCGCAGAAGTGCAGCGACGATTGAAAATCAGGGAAGAGATGCGCCAAAGGAGAACGACACCCTGGCAGGAGAAGCGCAAGCGCGATAGTATGGCATCAAATGATGACACATCGCCCACTGAAGCTACGGCTCGACCTCACAAGAAGAGGGCCAAGATGAGTGTCAAGGTCAAGAATGAGTGGAAGAGGGGCAGTGACCAGGGGGATGAGGTTGATACTGTGAGCAAGAAACGGCGCAGGACACCTTAATCATGTGGATCTTGAATCGGAGGAGGCTGTTGGTCGACACTGGTTTGTCGCTTGGTCTTGGAGTATATGAGATACTGGTGTCTGATACTCTTAAAAAAGTCGGGAAACCAAGAGCATGGGCATCGATTATTATTACTTCCCTGATGATAACATTGAATGGGAAGGGTTTCGACATACTTGCTCCTCTCCTCTTTACTTTATTATCGTGTGATTGTCTCAAGAAAGTGATCCTTCAAAGCAATTTCTGCCGGCCCATATAGAAATTGGATAGGAATCGGGATAGACTCCTGTTTGGTTCAATAACGAGGCGCAATCAATCGCACCTTTAAATGCACAAACAAGCCCTTTTCTAATCTGCTGGGCGCAAACCTTTCATCTCTATCAACTCCGTTTACGACATGGCTCGAATCGACCTCATGCATTGTATTTCTTCTGCATCGCTCCGGTCTCTTTTTCCGAGCTGGGTACAAGCTTTTTGGATGTCAGAAGGAGAGTAAAGTAGAGAAGGACTAGAACAAATTATCCCCAATGCTGCCAGTCCGTATACTCGAACCGAACCAGCGGTATATCAGCTTCAAGATACCGAAATCGAAAGACCACAATCAATTTACAATTCAAGCCAAACAAAGAAGGAAAAGGTATCGCGTGCTGGTTCATTCGAAGACTATTTCAGTGGGTTGTTTCCTAAAGCACAAATCTTTTGATGTTGGTCTCTCACCCTTCAACCGTTAGCAAACCGGTCTCGAAATGTCTCTACCCAATCAGACGGCAGCACAGATCACCAGACCATTCTACTTCCTTATATTCCACCAAAGATTCGACTTCTCAAAGGTAATATTATTGACGTGGAGGGAGGAACACCGATTATTTCGACTGGTCATCCCAAAGACGATTGCAAAGAATGAGACAAATCATCCACTACGAAGTACAATTCTGACTGCCCAGAATGTCGCAAACGTGCTCAACTGGAAGATTTAGGAGTGAGAAAATCTACTAGCGACAAAGAGGCCTGCTGAAGTATAGGAGAATACATCATATATATCAGGGGCTTAAAGCCCTAACTACACTTCATCAAAATAAAGTCTCCACTTCCATTAAAGCTCATGGAGAGGTGTTTTATAGTGGTACTAAACTGAACGCGGCTATTATGCTTGATTCCAGTTTGGTATACGGGAGATGCCGAGCGTTGAACCTATAGTTTCATATGAGTAATGGATGGATGCTACCGAAAACTTACATCCTCGACTTTTTTTTTCATTGCCTAGATCTAGACTTTCAAGTCTTGTAATATAAAGGTAGCTATAAGGCAAGGTTGTATAGACATTGATCGCATAAGATTATATATTTGATTTGATAAGGGAATAGTGTGTTAGCCTACTATATGCGTCTAGTAAAGACCTCCGCGAATTAGTAAGTGTTAAACTTAAGCAGAATCAGCTTTTGGGTCCGTTATAAAAGACCCATGCGCTCTTCTAATGTATGCCTTGATTCGCCTTCTCTTTAGCATGGATACCATAGGGCTAACTTTTGTTATCCTTATTGCGAGCTGGTATTGTTACGAAGGGGCAACGGCTCTGCTTGTATGTTGGAGCTCGTTGTGTCGTTATTGTGAGATTTGACGGCGAGAACGGATTTGACCTGTTCTAACTTTTGGAGCGTGAGGTCACGATGGGCCTGTAGTGTTTTCTTCGAAGAATTGAGAAGAACCCGCAAAGCTGAAATGGTTTCAGCTTCAGAAACAGGCATTTTTGTAAGAGCGAAGTTCCAAGTTAGGGGTTTAGGGGGCGGGGAGGCTCCACGGGGCTAACGATGAGGGAGAACACCTGGTTTTGGAGATTGAGAAAAGCAATAATGGGCACATGCTTCGACGAGCCAATGAGTGCGTAAATTGTTAGATCGCGTTCTAACAACCTACGCATTCATTGGCCTCTGGCTTCGCGGGAACACTAGTCGTAATTTTGGACTGATCGGCGACTCCCGGGCCTTTCCCCGCTTCAGTGCTTTGGCTTTGGCTTCGGAGGCTTGAGACCGACCAAAAGAGTGGACATGTTAAAACCAATTATTTCCGACATTTAATTACTTCAGTCCTGATATGGCTGGGTACGAAGGGTTTGAGCACAACATTTCGAGCCTCGCTTAAATTTTTAGAAGGATCAATCTTGAAATTTTGACTAAATGTGACTTTCTCTGTCCTAGATCTGCAATCAGTGGCATATGCAAAAGAAATGATAAGTCTACCCGGGTATCATGATATAACGAGACCACTGTTTCTCAAAGTCATCCGAATATCTGACTGAGATTTCATGACAGCGAGACTATGATCTGCTTGAGCCTACATAGAGTTCGTTGTATGCTTTCGAGCTGCGTTCCGTGTCTCTTTACCTCCCTATATAGCTCGCGCGAGACTTTATTCGGAGGTCCAGAACCCAATCAAGTAGTATGCATGACTCCACGATATTGGAAGAACAGCCGGCCTTTTCTCTCCCTTCAGACTCTGGTCGCTTACACGTAGGTTACCCTTTCCGGCTCATGAACATCGATTTCTAATAAACAAAGACCGTGCGGATTTGGATTCCTCCCAATGGTATTGATATCATGGAAGATATCAAAAGCAAGGGTCTCAGCGATGTGGTGTTGATGCTATTGCTCTTTACGAGCTTGGCGCTCATATTCAAGCTCCGGATAACCACGGACTCACAAAGGAAGCATTCCTAGTGGATCTTGCGGTACTTAAGACTGGCATTTCACGAGTCTTGGAGAAGTACGGGATACAACATTCGTTCCTCTGAGCAGCGACGATCCAATTATCTTACAACAACTGGCAGAACACCTCGACTCAAAGAAAGCTCTTTGGGGTCTTGACACCGGAAAAGCGAGAATATTGCGAAATGTATAACTCGAGAACTTGTCATTGAATATGTACACTGGTAGAATTCTCATATTTCTCATCTATTTCCTGATCTGATCTTATTTCTTCACTCTCTCTATACACCTATCTTCTCCTTACATATGTATGCATTTGATGCTATTCCCATGTATTGTCACTATGACGATGTGGCCCCGAGTCCAAATTAGGTCTAGCCAGGCACCAAACCCTAATAAAGTAACGTCGACTCTTTGAGTCGACAAGGCCATTGTCTGAGCAAGTGACATTGTGAATACTTAAAATCAGACAAAAGTCACATGGGTGAACAAAGAAAGCTAATTTATTATGCTTGTCAAGAATCTTTTATGAACCATGGTGCCAGCCTGGGCGTGTGGCTAATATGTCCTTCACTAATATTAGAATCTACCTACTGGAAAACCTTGGAACATGATCAAGCCCAGTAGAAAGAATCGCCTATAGGAATCTTCATCATCCCAAATGTTCGAAGACCTTGTTGGAAACCCGAGAAAGCACCTGAGACAAATCTCACGGCCGAGACTTGATGCTGGGACATGACTTGAGTTGCAAAGTATCGAGGCCGATGCTTTTTCTGGAGAAATAAGTCTATTTCGCCGTCGAAATATATTGGCTGAACCAGGCTATGATGAAGAAAAACTAAGGATTTCTTTGTCCACTTCCTCTTTATTAGAACAATAACCCATTGTCTCCCTCACTTCTACCATATCTCCATTACCGACTCTCCTTTGGGCTCAGTATATAAGGGCTCACAGCTCACGGATTCTGGATTCCATAAAATAAAATATCAAGTTATCCTCATTTCTACGTTACTTCCTCCGACTCCTCCAAGGGCTTAGTGCAACTCTCGTTGGGTATTAATACTTCGCGTGTAGTCCTTTCCTTTTTTTCCTTCTTCACCTCTCTGCAGGGGTCATTGGCAACCAAGCATCATCTGACGTCATTTGTATACTTCCCTTTCGGGAATTATACCATCATCTATACTGTCCTTCATTCGATACAACATCTCATCGACATTTCACCAACACATTATTATTCATCGACAAATTAATCATATCATCGACCCATCGACATATCATTTGCCAAACCAGCTGCCATATTTACCAAACGGAATCGGCCCACGATCTAGGCAAACCCCATTTTCCACGTTCCATTCAATCGCCCAGCTCTGTTGCAAGGTGCCTGGTTCAAGAGGTTGACTTTAACCGTTGGTCTTTGACAGACGCACCAAGTCTTGAGGCAATTTCATCCCAGCCGGCACGACCAAAAACAAAACCAAAAAGTCCATCCCAATTTTCCACTTATTTTCCACCGGGACAAGGACGCCAAAGTTAGAGGATCGACGCCAAAAAAAGAACAAACATCTCCAAAGTCTAAATCCAGCTCTTGGAAGCACAGCTGAACGAACGCACTTGCACGAGAATTCTCCGGAGCTTGCGGTAGTCCAAACACAACCTTTGGTATACGGAACACCGCACACATGGGTGGCCGACATAGCCCATACTCTGTGCCCACTGGGCCCAAAAACCAACAGAACGGTGGCGCTCGAAACCACAACAACAACAATGGCAATGGTAATGGCCACAACAACCGACAGCACAACAAAACTGATGGCATTGGTTATGGCAATGGTTACGGCACTGGTTATGGCAGCGACAACCAATACCAGAACCACAACAAGTATAACAACTTCAATGACCATGCTCACAACTACGGCCACGGGAATGGGAGCATTAACGGCAACCTCAACCGCAATGCCTACCCCAACTCCAACTACCACGGGAAGCACTTCAACCCCAACTACAAAGGGAAGAACTTCATCCCGAACTTCCACGGTCGTCAATCCTCTACTGCAGACTCTCGCAACGCCGACTTCAATTCTAACTTCCAACGCCCCCACGGAGGATCCGTCCTTGGCGTTCATGGAGGAAGAGTTGCAGATGCTCGCAGCGGAGATCGGGGCAATCAACTCGATGGAGCCAATCCACCCCCGAAAGGCCCAAGGAACAACCGTCGCCGCAATCGTAACAACGCATACTTGTCTCTGCCTGCTAAATTCAATGAGGCACTTAGCGACGCTGACATCTTCATGCCCGAGGCACCATCTGATGAACCAAACGATATCGAGATGCCTGACGCTCCCCCTCTCCTTGTGGACCCAGTAAGTGAATTTTACCAGGCTGCAAGCATGCTCAAAGAGGAAATCCTGACTTTCTTGCAGAGGATCGAGGCTTTCAACGCCGGTGCCCAAATGTTACAGCAGACTGTTAGTTATCCCATTGCGTCAAATACCTTCAACCCCCTCAACCCTTTCCCTTTCATCCTCAACCCCCCCAATCCATTCCACGAAGCATGGAGTGACTATCATCGGTTCGCATACTGACGTCCTGGCAGGCCCTCGCCATGATTCGGATGGCAATGCAGCTCTCAGATTGCGAGAACTTCACCTGAGCTTCATCACATGGTGACACGATCATCGCTGCTCTCAGCTTATGTACAACATCTTGTCGATAATCTGTTATCAACGGAGTCACATCATCAGTCCACAAAATTGCCCCAAGTCTTCTGGGATTCTCTGAATTGGTCCAACCAGTTTCGACAGGTGATATGAATCCACCCAGCACAGGGCTCCAGACACCCACTCCATAACAGGCGATTCATCACAACTCCGCTGGAGGTCCAGGTCAGACCGGGACGAAGCTCGGTGAGGATATGAATACAATTTGCGAGGACTATATGCGAGGAACATGTATTTAAATTTGTGCTCCCAGTCATGGTTTTTGCCTCACTGGACAATTGTCGAGAGGTCGGGTTTTCCCATCACTCCCACTCATCTTTGGGCCCGAATGGGGGGACTGTTTTCCACTTTGATCCATTGACAATTATGCTTACTTCATGTGACCATCTGGTTTGAATATTGTGGCCAATTTTGTGAACTGGATACTTCATGTTGAATCCTGGGAATTATGTATTGAACTTGGACTATCTGGATTTCTCTCACGAGGCCATGCTCGTGTGAAGACTTTCGGGATTCTGTATCGGTTATACTGGGGGATATAACTCATGTACAGTCTCTGATTTGGGCAGTTCCTGCGACGCCATGCTCGTGAGGAGTCTTTCAGATTTGGTGACAACTGACATGTTGAATATACTATATTTACATCTGACTTTCAATTCTTGTAGAACCGTGTAGAATCGTGTAGGTTGTAGACTGCGATAAGTAGACCATAAATTAACTTGGTAATCCAAAGAACGATGTATTATATTATACTGGGCAATATTATGAAGACACTCACCAAGTTTAGATCATGCCTCCTTGAAATTTCCCAGATAGGAAGTACAATATTTCGCTAAAGAGGCTGGCGCATACTTCTCACTACAAAACCCAGCCAGCCAAATATCCCAAACTATTAACATTGGGCAAGGGAAGACAAAATTAATAGAAGCAAGAGCACTTCTTGATCGATTTGCTAGCAAGGAAAAGTAAGGGTATGTAAAAAGCCGAGCCCATACTCCGTCTGACGCAAGAGTCACGCAATAGCAAAGAAATACGTAATCATAAAAAGGCATAAGGTACCGCAATCAAAAAGAAATTCCCCCGGAACTCAGGAATGAGCTGACCCTCCAATCGATATTCGCAACCCCCTCGAAGTATCAGCGAGCGGACGGGGCAAATGTACCGCGCATATCGAGAAGACGACAGTGTGGCGGTATCGAGACCGAGCACAAAGCTTAGCAACAGTCCTCGCAGCACTCGAAGCAGCAAAGAGCCGTGAGACTGAAAGTCGTCAGTTTAGGCTCATCTAAGCGATGGAAATAACTTACACGCCACAGCAGACTTCACCAAACCCACCACCGCGCAGCTTCATGTTCTCTTCAGAATTCTGGGAGTCATAGTTAGTCAACCTGGGTTTATTGACAACATCTGGAATATCACATACCGGCTCCTCGATGACAACCGGATGGGTGGAGGGAGCCTCGGGACTGATGGGCTGCTTCTGGATCGTAGCGATAGTTGCATCCCAGGTTGCCTCGGGCGCAGTGGGCTCCTTAGAGGAGAACCAGGAGAAGAGATCGTTGTTGAACATTTTGATTTTGATTAAGTGTATTTTTGTGATAGAGAAACAGAGAGATAGAGTCAAGTGGAGATCGAACGTTTGAGTGGAGACAAGGAAGGGTTTGATAAGAGAGGGGGATTTTTATAGTCTCCGATTTACGTTGTATATTGTAGCATTTATTACCAGAGTGCTAACATGTCTGCCTAGGGAACTGCGTGTCATGGTTTCGGAGTGTTCCTGCGCCACAGTATACGTACATGTGTAAGATTTAGTGGCGAGTTTAGCATACAGGAGATTTCAACCAATTTTGCGTATTGCTCCGACACCATTAATACTTGGCCGCTGTATATGCCCAGATGAAATGGGGTTGGCAATAACACTGGAGAATAGAAAGACTTTAAGAATATGTAGAAAGTATCGATTGAAGATGTACCGAAGGTGTATAGAGAATTGATAACAAGGTTATATTCCAGCGTGTTGTCAGACTTTTTAAACGGATGTGAGACAGCACAGGACTTTGTCGCCGTATAGGGGTTAACATGGCCCTATTATTGGGGTTTCATTCCAGTTGGCGCCTCAATGGCACACCGATCATGACTAGTTTACATCAAGTGAAAAATGATTGGCCTCACAATATTGATGCCAACGATGCCAACGCCAAGGTGCCGAAGTTGCCGAAAAACACTCCACTTGAGCTTCATTTAACGTCACTGCTGTTTACAGAGTGGCTGTACATTGTGGCAGGTGTATCATTCGGAGAAATGAACAGCGCATCAATCCGCTCCACTGAAATGTGCAATATTGTACACAAACACAACTTACGAAAAGAAAATGCACCGAAGTCCAAGTCCAAGTCCAAGTCCAAAAAAAAAAAATAAAACAAAAAATAAACTCCGGGGTAGAATCCCAGTCACCTGACCTGCACACTTGGCATAGACAGCCACCCGTGAAATTTCCATCCAAACACCAAGATTGTCGATGTCGAATGATCAACCCCAGAGCCTCAACTCTACCAAAATGGCAACCCAAGAACCCACAGACATTCAAGCGTCCCGCGAAGCAGACTACAAGCGCTTCAAAAACTACGCCGCCTACACATTCCTGATCGGAGCCCCAATCCTAATCGCCCTCCCACCACGCAAACTAGACCCTCTCACCGTCCTAGTCCTATGCTCCTTCGGCGTCTCCGCAAACCACATCGTGGCAGACCGCACCGGCCGAAGCATAATTGACCGGATCGACGCTAAGATCTCACGATTCCACGGCTCCCTCTCGGGTCTGCCGAGCGAGCGCGCGCAAGAAATCCAAGAGCGACTTCGGGCTGCACGCGATGCGCAAATCCGCCAGGCTGAGGATGAGAAGCTCTCTGCTCGCATTCAAGAGCTCTCTGAGAAGGGGGATGGGTCTGTGAGTGCCGAGATTGAGAAGCTCAAGGCGCGCCAGGCTGCTGAGAAGGGCGTTGTGCAGCGGGTTTGGATGGGTGGGGAGTCCGAGGGTTGGAAGGAGAGGAGGCTGAGGGAGGAGCAGGAGGCTTTGGCTCAGGGGAAGGGGTATGGTGATTTGATCCAGGAGCACATTTGGGATGTTTGGACTTGGGGTGGGAAGGATGGGAAGGGGGGTGAGGGTGTTAAGGAGGAGGATGGGAAGGATGAACCTGTGAAGAAGGATTGAGATCTTTGCTTCTGGTTTGTTAGTTCATTGTACAGCGTCTCCACCCTTCTCTTTTTACATGTATATTATTTGACCCGGCTTAGCATTGGGATCAGGCGTTTCGTTGCATTTCTAATTTGTGTCAGGTATCCCTCCCGCTATTTTGGTTCACGAACCTGGGTGTGAGGTTATTTTTTGTTTCAAAAAGCAGCCCAGCAGTCGCAAGTGTACACCTGGACAGCAATTTTCAATGTTAATAAAATCAAGTCCTCCAGGGCTACCTCTTCGGGGGTGTATCTTGGTACACCGAAACACATGCTATCGCGCTGTAATCAGGTTGAAGTCAAAATCATTTCTGCTGTAAAACTATTGCAAAAGCACCTTTCTCAACCTAGTTTGTGGTATATGATTCAAACGATGGCATTAAAGCTCACTGTTGAAGCTCATATTCTGTCGCCTATTCAGTCTCGCCATTGTTCTTCTTCCAAGCCCGCTGCCCATGCTCAATTTCCCTCTTTCTTAACGCCGTCCTCCTTGGTAGAAAATACCAATCCCCTCAAACCTTGCGCAAGCATGTCATCGACGGAGGTATCAGTAGTGTCCTCAACGACGTACTCAAGCGCATGTTGGAAGAACTCCTCCTCGACGACATCGTCCTCATGTACATCACCCTCGACGGTATCCAAAGCGTGTTCCGTGGCGTCGTCGGTGGACCCGTAAGTATCGTTGGAAGGCTGGCTGCTTTCCATAACATCATCGGCATCCTCGTACTCCTGCTGATCATGGCTCTTGATCTCGGCAAAACCGCGGGTGATTTCACTAAGGTCTTTCTCTATCTCGGCGGGAGTGGAGCGGACGGCACACTTTGAATATGGAGCCTCCACGTGGGCGACCTGAGCGGCGTGAGTGGGGAATCGTTTGCCGCATCGGGGACAACTGAAAGGCATATCATTAGGTGGGCATCCTTCGTAGGCAAGAAAGGAAGCACTTACTCAAGAATAGAGTCGTCTTCCTCCGCGATATGATGGATGAAGGTGGAAACATGCAAAAAGGAGGCGTTACAGTTGCAGATGTAGCGTCCCCTCGATGCATTCCAGAAATCTTCGGGATTGACCACTGCCCGATTTCCATGTGCATTAGGCCGGGGACTCCCCAGTCCAGCAAGGAAGGAGAGCTCCTGATCACCACTTGAAGTGATCGCGCGCAGATCCTCCTCGATGTCTTGCGCAACTGATATAATGGGCGTTGAAATCGGAATATCCTGATCGAGAAGAGAGCCAGTGGGAATGAGGGAGATGCCACCAGTCGATTCAGTTGAGGTGCTATCTGATTTCTCACGGGTAGAACCCATCGACCGCATGTTCGGCCATTGCTGGCTAGAAAGCGCAGCACCGGGAGAAGGCACAGGTGCACATGGCTCCGTGGTAATATCCAAGAGGACGCCGCCTTCAGGATCATCGTCATCGCTCGGTACGTCGGTTGGAGATAGTCCAGGAGACGACCTGCCCATTTCCATGATGCTTTCTCCACCAAAAATGTCAAAGTTGCTCTCGCAGGGCCCCCTCTCTGGCAGACTGAGGAAAGGGCATTCATTGTCTTCGATGTGCTTCATCACAGCAGCAGCAGACTTGTACCTGCGGCCGCAGCCGAGGCAAGCAACTTCTTTGTCTCCCTGGTGGGTCTACATGAGATAAAGAAGTATCAGTAATGTTTCTTCTTTGGCACACGCTGCTTGAGGTAGTATCGATGAAGAACTATTCAAGAACGTACAATCTTTGCATGGTGCTTGAGACCAGCCTCGCTGCGTAGCTCGAGATCACATTCCACGCAGGCGAAGTGCTCTTCGCTCATGATCTTGTGTAAATGAAGCAGCGCTGCATTAGGGAAGTCCAAATCATGCTTTAAGCAGTAGTGATGCTTGTCTGCAATAGTCTTGTGGCTCTGCATATCATTACTCGAGTCGAAGTATAACCCGCATGATGCGTAGGTACAGCGTACCTTGTTGGCGCTCGACATCTTCGCGTTTCAACGATGCGATACACGATGGTAGTTGATGCAACGTTCAAGTAACGGGTAAGTAACTGGTGGTTGAGGGAAGAAAAAAAACACACACGCGGAGGAAGTCCTACGGCTTAAAAGAAGTTGAAGGGAAACAAGCTTAGATGTTGCCTGTCTGTTGCTTGATCGTTTGGAAAAAGAGAACAACCTGAATTTTCCACGGCGTTTCCCGAGAAATACCCGATCCAAATTATATTGTTTGTCCCAAAACAAGTACATATGTCCATAGAAAGATTCCTATCTTCCATCTATAATGTTGGAACTACCAAGTTTACAATTAAAAAAGTCCGGGATACCACTATGTTCCAAAGGTCTACAAGAGATCGGTCATACCCAAAAGTATGAGCATTCTTTTAAAGCATCTGTCAATGAGATTTTACATATAACTATAAATGCCTGGGCATCTAGGTATATGGGCTGTATACAGAACTGTTGGCAAGGAATGTTCCAAGGTTGTTGAATCGCTGGCCACAACTTCGAGGAAGCAGAAAGAGCTGTTAGTATTCGCAAGGGCGTCTATTCTCTTTATTCCATGTGTTCTCAGTGCCTTTTCATGAAGAGACAACGTAGCCCCGGTGAGTCGGGCAGCGGGTGGCTTCGCCCCTAAATGGCCCTTAGCATCGTCACCAGAACCACAACCCTACTTCATCTATTGTATGCTGAGAAAATGTTCTACCATTTACGGCAATTTTGACAGGAAAGTTCGTGAGATTAGTGTTTATCCAAAACCTTCTGTTGTGGCTTTATCAAGAATTCCGAATATGTAAGCAGTTCCTATGGCGCTCTTATATATCTATAAATGATTACGATTTGCGTTAACTATAAGGACGTTGCAAACCAGAAACAAAGCCGTATCATAACTAGGATTAATTCTAGTACTATTTCACTATATAAATAAATTGATTAGCATTTAGCTAATACCTTACGTATAGCTCGAATAAGGTCGAGGAAGCACTTTAACACCCCGCGCTTATAATTAGCTTGAAGGATACTATCAAGAACAATTTTCTAGACAATTTGATATTAAGAACCGTTTAATAAGACCTATAGTTTTAAGAACGTTAGAATTAAGCTTAGAGGATAGGGAGCGTTTAGTATTCGTTTTCCGAGCCCTAACCTATCTATAAATTTATCACAGATTATCTAGTGTTTCCGGCTAGTTATAGTCCGTACTAGGGCTACATTCCGTTAAATTTAAAATTCTGAATTGGCGCTCCTTCCTCACCTACCTACCTAGTGTCAAAAAGTTTGATGAGTCAATTTTTTCTGTTCAAAAGCTATTTATGTTTACTAATTTTAGATTTACCTATCTCCCTCGATGAGCCTTCCGTGGGGATGCACTAATACTCCTGTCTACATTCAGTTTGGGAAGCTAAAGGAGCTTTGGGAACGATGATATTTTTCTACCATCGGTGACTAAAATTGTGCTAAAGAAGCTTATTATGGCTCTAAAGTGAGATCCCGAATTAGGGTAGGCAACCTGAAACTACGATTCCGTCTCAAACATAAAGGCCTCTACGCGTTTTTTCTCGAGGGAATATCTTCCCTATTAATAATCTGTCTCACTAAGCGTGAGACATAGAGCAACAAGGTGTATCATAGTATTATGGCTCCTTGGAATTAGTACACATTTCCACTAGCTAAGTATCAGATAATGACAAATTTTCACCCGGTAATGGGGGCCTGAAAGCTTTATGTCTCTACGCTGAGGATTTTAAAAAGTTGTTGTGAACTTTGGGGGCATCTTTCTAGCAGCGAACTAGCATATTGTGTAAAATAGGGTTACGCAATAGAAATTACTGAAAGCACGGCATATTGATCTCCATACATTAGAAGCAAAGGTTCACGATATTCCCACAAAGCACAGTCGCTGTATCGCTTTGTTCTTTCAACAGTAAACAACCTTCCTTCGAACAATAGATCGTTCAAGTAAAAATATACAGATGATTTCCATTGATATATTTCCTTCCAACACAACATGATTCAGATGAGCTTCAAAAGGGAACCAGGACGACTGATTGCGGGAAATGCACCGCTGTCTAGGTGTTTGCTAGCATTGCGTTCTTGTGGTGCTCGAATGGTTCTTGATGAAGATTGTCTTTTATATCACAGTGATTGGTTTCATATTTCACGAAATATTTCCATCTCAGATATTGCTTCATCAGCTGTCGTAATAACTCCGGACAAGGAAATCGTGGGTTTATTGATAGCTTCAATGTTTTCCCGGCGTTCAGCATTGGCATTCTGTCGCAAAGATATCATCTTCACATTATCGCAGAGAGGACATATCGTATCAACGTTTTCGACCGCATGGACGAGTTTTATACCGCATGTCCCTCCTATGTTCCGCCCAAAGACACATTGGCTCACGAAGCAAGTCCATGTCCAGTCTCCGCAGGAGAACATCATTTGGTTGAAAAAGCACATTTCTTGCATCAAGTAAGCGGGAATTCCGCCGGGGACCTTGGAGATGGGTATGATTTTTGCTATTTGAAGCTGCTCTATACTGCTATTTATTGGCTTCGGATATATGTCGGCCAACTCACCGGGTCTTAGAATTGAGTTTGATGCTACTGCACTCTGACGTTTCGCCGAGATGCCCCAGAAGGAACGTGACGGCATTATGCAAGGCCTCCACCGGGGTAGCTCTCGTGTGCTGATTTCCACCGATGTGCGGTTTGACCAAAAGTCGAAGCGATTAGAGGTTGAGGACACGCGGTTTCGAACTATGTTCTCGCGGACAGCGAGCAGGAATTCAGTCGGATGTGCAAAAGGCGGCAATCGTAGCCAAGATAGCAAAGTAGAGCACCTACGAATCATCCCAATGTCACTGCCATTCTGTCTCAGCATTACGCTAAGACCTCTAAGGTCATGATAGTAAGTTTAACAAAATGTTCGCTTGTATTGCTAAGCTAATCCATGCCTGATCGGACCCTGCATCGATCTATCGTATCGAGCACCGATTATTGGAGGATCTAGATAAAACTAGTCTAGCTTCACTGCGTGGCAGACCTTTGCATGTTCGCTAAAGACCTCTACCTTTCTACGGTCACACATAACCGAGTTGCGGGGAAATTTTTCTTCCGAAAGAAGTCTCACCATGGGTCGAAAACGTGATGGGAGAATCAAATTTAACGATGTCCAAGTCACGTAATGGATTTGGAGGTCTGCAAGTTTCTGTTTTGAATGATCATGATTTGTATGCCTACGCTGCTGTCCAAGTGAAATACATGGATTGGTCAATGTACTTTCGGGTGGGGAATGAAGATTTTCTATATAATGTACCGTGAGTGCAGCTGTTTTGACGAATCAAACAGCCCTTTCTAAAAATTATCTCGCTAAGCTTTAGAACGTGCCAATTCTTAATGACAAAAAGGATCAGCGATGTGGGTGGCGCTAACTAAATCTAGCTAAAACTAGCACACGAATGACTACCGTTTTCAATTTGATCTCATTTAGTTCCCATAAAGAAGGCGATCATAATCGGCCTGATAGATGTCTACTACACTTTATTTGCAAATTGGAATCTTGGCAAACGGGTTACATAGGAAACGCCCCCTGGTTCAATGTCGGAGCTCGATGCAGATCCAGCATCAGACCGACACATAGCATCGAAGACATGACGATCATTGGCCATTTGGAGAATGTTGATCGGAGTCCTAGATCGCTTTAGCTATATAGAGCTTGCCACAAATTATTTCAAGGGGTCCTTAATTCTATCTTCACAAGGCAAATTTCGACTTCCAAAAATCACAGGGTCTTCTTGGCGTTCTGATTATAACACTTCTAAAATGGTCACGTCTCACCCGCGGGATGATGCAAGAATCCCCAAGGGCACTCATATTCATTGGACTGAGGTTCTGGGGCCCCTAATCTCGAACACTCCATTACAACATATATCCCGCATTTGTGTGTTCAGGTGTAACCCGTACTCAAGTTTTTTCCGAATGACCTTTCTGGCTGAACTTTCAAAAATCCAGATGTAACCCGGCAAGGTGGCAATTTTTTACATAACAATTTGTATATCTTAAAAAAAAACAGCAGATAAACGAATAAGATTTCTGGACTTTGAAAGGGAATGTTTTTGTACATCCCGGCACTGCGTATACGCTTAAGTTCCTGCAGAGACCTAGCCGACACTAGTCAATCAACGACTATTTATCACATGACTATCTTCCAAGGCTAAATCGAGCTTCCACCGCACCACCGGTGAATATGTCTGACGGTACAAATGCTTTCGCGCCGAGCTCAGCCAGCCAGCCTAAGAAGAGTAGGATCCTGGTGCCGCATGTCGCGCATCCCGTCAGTGCCATTCGAAAGAAGAGGGTTCAAAAGGCATGCAATAATTGCCACAAGCGCAAGGTCAAATGCAGTGGAGATCATCCGATCTGCCAGCGCTGTCGAGATGAAAAGTTTCCATGCGGTTATCGGAATGAGGAAACGAAGGAGTAAGATTGGATGAATAGACCGTGGAATATTTTCTCACTCGCTTTAGGGAGCCGAGTCACCTAATCATGCACCTGCACATTCAGAAATTGACTAAGCTACTTCGCAATCTCTCTCCTTGGCTAGATGCGTCTTCGGCTTATCTCTTGGATCAAACGTTGAATCAAATGGGCTCACCGCTCAGAATCCACGATCCGGTCTTTATGTACTCGCCGCGGAGGCCATTGAATCGGATCCTACTTCTCAATACCTCTCTAACGTGCGGAAATTCGACTAATCTTGCGTTTCCAGTTGGTATTAATGATTACACTGAAGAGGACTTCCACCGAAATGGTGAAGGGCAGGGGATGGGGTTTGTTGGCGAACATTCGGAGATAGCATGGCTATGCAGACTCAAACAAGACCTCGACCAGAGGAACTCAACATCCCACGAAAAAGTCACAGGTCAGCCTTCCATATCCTCTGCGAATTATTACCAGGACGACATCCAAATTTCGATCAGCGAAGAGATTGACCCCACGAAGCAGCCACCCCCGCAAACCGCGGATAGACTTGTTGCCATTTACTTTTACCATTTGCAGTCGTCCTTCCCTATTATTGGAGAGTTGACATTTGTGAAACAATATCGATATTTTCGCTCAAATCCAAACGCCCGACCCGGTAGACGATGGGTTGCAATTCTGAATCTTGTTTTTGCCATTGCATCGAGACATGAGACCCTACTAGTCCACACTCAATCAAACGATCATTTGCATCCAACTTACTTTGCGCGGGCGTGGAAACTGGCAATGGGGAGTACAGCAGTTTTAGAACAGCAAAACCTACAGTCAATACAGATATATGGCCTACTTGCCTTGTATCTCTTCTCGACTGGCCAGATAAATAGGTACGTTTCATCTGAATTGGCACCTACGTCAGGGAATAATGCATTTGCTTACGTATCTTCAGATCATGGAAAATAACTGGCATGGCAATCCAATCAGCAGTAACCATGGGCCTACATTTGCGCAACGAGAGTCGTACTACCCATTATATATCGAAAGAGATTCGATACCGACTATGGTGGGCGCTGTTCATGTTGGATATTGGATTAAGCGTGATCACAGGTCGGGCACCAACCACGTGTACTACTTTCTGCACTACACCCCTTCCGTTGCCCTTGGATGAGGCACAACTTCTGGATACACGATTCGAGAACGTTGTTACAAACCAAGGTACAAGAAATGCTGTGGTATCCTCTTTACTCTGCAATGGTGCTTGGCCTGAGTCACGGCAAACTCTGAGTGATGACACCGATTTGGCCCACGTATTGTCGCTGACTGAGGGAAACACCAACAAAGATATTGAGAACATCCGAGCAGCTTTGGTACCCAATGATTCTTTGTGCTTCCTGTACATGGTGGATCTAGTATCTCTTCTACAAGAGGTATTGAACACATTGCATGCTCCTGGGGCGGCGCGACGCCCATGGGCTGAGCTTGCGCTTGCAATTTACACATTTGATAAAAATGCCGAGGACTGGCTGTCCCGTCTACCAAATGAGTTCGACTTCAGAGAGTCAGCTTTTACCCAAAAATTCGCTCAACAGCGCACTCGTCTAGCCTTTCAGTTTTACACCACGAAGTTGATCATCTCGCAACCATGTCTTCGCCGTCTATCACGATTCAGACTTTCACCGGACTTACCGGATGCTGCATGTGAGTACATGGCATACGCGTGTGTCACAACAGCAAAACGCATGCTAGAGTTGCTTCCAACCAAGCCAGATATGAGCTGGCTACTCGAAATTTCCCCTTGGTGGTGCATTCTCCATTATACTATGCAACCTACAACTATTCTACTGATTGAGTTATTCACTCATACTCAACCTGGCACACTCAAAATCGCTCAACTGTTTGAATATATACAGAAAGCCACCCGTTGGCTAGGCGAGATTTCGACCACAGATCGTTCATCAAGGCGAGCCTGGCTGCTCTGTATGGGCCTTATCGCGCGGCACGGCTCACAGATCGGATTAAAAGTCGACCCGACTCGGAACGGGACCCAATAAAAAAGAGCAATGATCAACCGATCAGAGAAAGATTACACGCTTTTGTAACATAGCACACGATTTTGTAATATAGCACACGAGTCAAATTGAGACTGACAAATCTGGAAACATTTTCCCACGAAGCACATTGTTTTTCGGGTAATCTGTTCAATGTATGAAGTGTCCGGCTACTAGATATATATTTCAATTCTGTCTTTTATGCCCCTTATTTCCAGCAATCTGTATGATGTTTACAGGGGACGATAGAGATAAAACAAACACAACACAAACATGATGGACCATTCTAAGCAGTTACCTCGACACAAACTGCCGTCGACCTTGCGCTCGGCTCAGCTAGGGTTCAATGCCCATGGGAGAAATCAGTGATCACGATTGTATGGGACACAGAACGGGAATATTAAACTCTCCAACCATCTAAAACCATGAAGTCGACAAGTTTGTAGAACATGCTGTGAAACAGTAATATGCATCTTTATGTGAGGCGTCCGATGTTGATTTAAGAACAAAAGTCCGCATGTAGATACATCATATTTCCGACAGCTCACATGATTGTACTTCTTAATTGTGCCGTAAGCCACAAACTTTGGGGTCCCAACGGCCGCAAGTCCACGATTTGGACACAAAATATCACAGATAGTCCGCAAAGCTGTGATGCGGTCGACTTGGATTTTTACTATTATCAGGGTCGATTAGCCTTTGGATTTTGGGCACAAGAGTCGCTGCGATTGAATAGTATCTCCCCGCCTACAGTGACAATGAAGTTCTCAAGGAAGAACGATATCACACATCAATCTGAGAGACAAGTAAGTCATTGCTACGGTAAGTTTTAAACGGGCGATACGAACTGACTTTGAACGAAGCATAGCTGCTCTGGGCTCGACTGCCCGAATGATGATTTTATATGCTGCTACAAATCGTTTTCCCATTTCTGATGCAACTTTGGAGCCCGAATTCTAAAGTAAACATGCATTGTTTGATGAGCTCTATTACAAAATACTGTGGGGGTAACATATATTCATTCAATAGTCCCAAACATAGACTTCCACTAAGATATTGAGGTCAGTGGTGTCGCTTCCCACTGACTATGAAATACATGAATATCATACTTCGTGAAAACTTCACAGTATCACATTCAAGAGTCTATTGGATTGATGTAATGTGGAGGGAACCGTTGAAACATCGTTATTCGGTGAAAGATAATTTTGCAAACTTGCGTCGGACTTGCATCTCATAGTTTGTACAACCGGATTATGGAGACCAGAAACACTTAGTTCCGATACATGGTACCTCTAGCAACATGTGGCCCTAATATACAATGTTGCAGGCACACTCAGCAGGACAATCCTAGAGCCTTTATGTGGACACACAATGTGAACGATGGAGTGAAATCGGCGGCAGTTATATAGTCTCCTTATGCCAAGTTCTCGGTCAAATTACACTAATAATATTGCGCTCTAAGCTGGGACTAGTTGGGCTTGATATAGAACACTCAAATGCTACTTCGAACTGACATATCTAGGGAGAGTCTACCCGTCTGTTAGTCATGAGCAAATTGTTTCTCCAGTATTTTGCCTGTACAATGGTGATATCAAGCGCCGAAAGCATCTTTTTGGCAGCTGCTAAGGTATATTATACAGCCTTCTTGTCTGAGTTTAGTTCAATATTGCCTCCGCTGCCATAGAGTATTGGCTTTGTGTATTTCTATAACCTAGTCTGAGTTTAAAAATTGGGATACGCATATGGTATCCCAAAACAGACTTAGCTCATATGTAAATCTGGATGGTCCAACTTAATTCGGAGACTAAGTCTTGCGTAAACGCGTAGTAAGTGAAAGTCTTCAATATAGCTATACCATATTTCTCAGTCCTATGATAAATTTTCAAATGTCGAACAGCAACATCCGGTGTAAACTAAGTTAGCTCGTATTATATGAGACTTAAATGACGCCAAAATCTACTTAAAAATTATGAGTGGTATCGAGTCACTGTAGTCGATGGGTGCTTTGAGCAGGAAACAATAATTGAGCAACAATTACTTGTTTTATTCTGGTTCGGTCATGTTGATTGCTCAAGACTAGTTCCTAGAAGCGAGCCTTGATTGCCAATTTCCTTTCTCTGGCTTTCTTCTTCCGAAATTGACTGGTTGGCTGAATGCCGTTCTGAAGCGCCTCCTGGGTAAGATGCCAGAAGATAGCAGCTTTTTTCCCCGAGGCATTTGATCTAATCGACTCAAACCCCTAGAACATTACGCTGTTAGATAATGCTCCACTTTGAACAAGCTAATTCTGCCCAGGAGGAGTGTAGATTGGACGGATTCGATCGGGGTAGGCACCAACCGCATTAATTGACAGGTTGTAACGAATGCTCGTCTGCCATCCTTTCTTATCCCTTTGCTGGCATTTTGTAGTGTTTTCCTCGAACCAGGCATAAATTCGTTGAAGAGGCATTTTCATCTCCGGTGCAGTCAATAAAGCTTGGTATATGAGGTAAGAGTATGGGGTCTGAGTGGTCAGTGAACAGATTTCTTTACCCATCTGACTACCATCGATTGTTGGCAGGGGGATGTCATCACACGCTGATCTCCCTCCAATATCACTCCGCTTGGAGCCTTGAATATGTGATGATCGGGGGGAGAAAGGGGAGGGACGGTCGGCATGGCGGAGCACTGTGGATCGGTTGAGGAGTAGCCTTTCCTTGTTTGTGGCATGATGGTTGCTCTAGGGGTGTCTGCCACCCTCCAGAATAGTCTTGCTTATCAGTTGCCTGTGATTTAAACAGTTGGCGCTTGTGCAGATATAGTAGGTTGTTTAGTACAAGGTGCCAAATTTCAAGTGAAAGGATCAGGGTTGATGATACAAAAAGAGAGAACAGGTATGGTGTTCTCAGTTCGTAGTGCTTGGAAGCAGTGACGCAGATGACGATCTTACCAATCGAGGATCAATGCCGAATATGAATTCTCCATAGTCTCCCGCAAGACGGCCTAGGGACTGAGACTGCTGACAATTCATGTACAATATCTCGTCGGCACCATATGAGTATCCGCCTGCGGAGCAGTAGCTCTTCCCCTTTTCCCACATAAAAGATGGTGCGAAGGGTGCGAAGGGTCCGATGGAAGGATAGGCAAGGTAAGACTCGTCATCCATGGTACCTCTCCAGTATTGCTTTGACAGATAGTCACGTCTTATTGGTGCTGAAGCTTGGAAATTTGATAAGCTGAAACTATCAGTTGGCAAAGGAGATGATATGCTGATCATGTTAGCTTGAATGAAAATGAAACGAGTCCTCCTATGTCTCGGAATCTGTGACTGACTCCAATTCTTCCTCCATGTGAATCACATACAGGAATGTTGTCAAATTTATTCAATGTCCAACCACCGAAATATTTGGCTTTTCAGTCCGGGAAAATAAACTATAGAGGTACAGTAGTCCAAGTTTGGAGATCAAAGGCCAATTTATGAAAGAACATGGATCATAAAGCCCGGGGCTTGTCTGTCGTGACGTATATTCGCCCTCCACATGGTGGCACAACCTCCCTCAGATGGTAAACGAATGATTCATCGGGCAGAGTGGGATAAATAGATATGTGGTCATAATATAAACATACTACCATTAGGCAGAAGGGGCGCACCGGGTTTAATGACCTGCAAAGCTAGCGGCAAGTGGCCACTTTTCAACTAGCCTCCTGCCTAACCGCCTGTGTTCGGAAAGATTACCATATACTTGTTGTCAGGGATCCTCCAATGGAGTGTCTGAGATCATTGATATGTCTGTTGTTTCAACAACAATTCTTTTTTAATTTATCCACCAAACTCCATTTCAATAAATTGAAACCTTCTAGACATCAGATAACACTATATCTACTTTAAACTATTTAAACTCTAAAAGTAAGAAGGGTAAGTTGACTCCTGTGGATCAATAATTGGGACATATTGCTCCTGCATTCTACGGCCATGTAGGCCATTAGAAATGCTATGTCTCTCTGATTACTTTGTATGTTTGAGTTTGTATTACTTGAGTCCTAGCCTATATACCCTTTTGGCGTAGTATCAGGTCTGAAGTCTAGCATTCTGACGCTCTCTCTTCTGCGCTATATGATAGTGTTAAATCAAGGATAGTAAACACTTAACAACACAGAGCAGTCGTAAGTTAAGGGTGTGGTGGAACACCAATTTCTGCTTGCTACTCGGCCCTTAACCGAAAGCAATTTATTGCATAAGCAGTAGGTTTCACATCAAATTTGGAGATTATAGCCCAATATAATCACAATTGTTTTAGTCAAAGGTAAAGGGATGAACAAGGTGTAACCATGGGGAAGTCTGCTGTTGACATCGACTTTAAAGTCTGTGTGTCGGTGTGTGGGTGTGGGTGTAGGTGTCTCCGCCTGAGCCGGTTGTTGAAGCGATATTCAGGGAACTACTGTGTAACCCCACTGTGCAGTCCAGCGGGATTTTGCCGAGCTATTTGAACGCTCAAGTTGAGGGTTCATTTGGTAGTGCTTTTGGTTTCCTGCATTTTCATCTATTAAGTTGAGTTATAAGCGCGAGGGACGGACTATTGTATCTGCGTTTAGCATAATCAAATTAAAGGAGTTTTGACCTGGTTATGGGATTCGGACGAATGGGTAGGTAAGTCACGGACCCAAGGATCAACGAGCGCAGTTAATAATTCCTAGGCGCCGCCTTTTGCACTGTGCGATAATGGGACAGCATCACGGTCTCGTTCGTAAATAACCGTGGAGACTCGACGGTCCAACAACCTCATCAGTCAACCAAAAAGGAGAAATTTGGCTGATTAGCTTCAAAATGCAACTCAGCCTCTCCTCAATGTGTTTTATTCTGTAGACACGGATATGTAGAGCCGATTCCACATTGCAATAGTGATCCAGTAAGAGCTGAAAACGCAAAGAATATTTGCAGACGGTCTATAAGACAGAAGACGAGTTACTCGCTTGATTCGAGACAGATTAGGATTGCCTGAATAATTTGGGGTGCAAATACAATATAAGTGATTTGGCAACTTGACAAGCACTACCGCAGTCGCAATAAAGACTGAATTGACATTGATGTTCCACCCGGTATTGATCTCAAGACCCTTACCCTCATGGAGTTTTAATATTGGGAAATAGCTAAACAGAAGGTGTAAATATTGCGTTCTTATCCTTCAATGCCATGCATAGACTGATTTAAGAGTCCCTCAAGTTGGTCGTATCTCCATTCATACTGTATCAGCTGCCTTTCATCAACGGGCGACAGACTTCCCCCATTCTCAATCACTCGTTCTTTTATCTGAGTCAACAACTCCCACTGTTGAAGGAGGTGGGCTTGATGCTTTGAAATAGACAATACATGCTTGTCCTGTGAAGTTCTACGCTCGTCTATTGTGGCATTGTAGCAAAGCCTGGCAATAAACAAAGACATCTCGGATTTATCGTACGCTCGTCCTTGAATCTGAGGTACCATTCGTCTGGTTTGAGCTGACAAATCCGGTTTAACTCGGATCCGAGTATTGTAATACAATGCAACAGTCTGGATAGTGCCTTGTGAGGTATGGCTATCTGATCTGAAGCTCAATAATGATGACCTTCTCTGGTGATCAGCACTATGCATCAAACCTGGAGGGTATCTGGGAGAAAAGTGCATACTGGATACTCAGCTACTCAAGGTGACAGTCAAATATGTGCTAGTGGCTGTTTCAAGTTGATCAACGGGCGGTAGTAATAGCGGAGCAACGATAGGAAACGTAGGAAAGAAAACGAGAAAATTCGGACATTTAACCATTTCCGACTCAGCTTTTCAAAGTGAGACAAGGAAATAAACTGACGTAGGTAAGGAAAATGGTCTTCAAGATTTATAGCTCCGCTTAAACCGTTAATAAGATAAATACCAAATTCAATGCTGTATAGTAGTGCAGGGTCAATGCGTAGGCTTCGGTGCAAATACACAAGCTGCAAGGTTATGCAGTTTAAAGTTATAACGTCGGCCCACGTTTGTAAGAGCAGATATTTCGGCCGCTTGAAGCTTGAATGTTACACGCAGGATGATGAGTCGATATTCCGTTAATATCTTCCGTAATAGACACGAAGTGGTTCCTCCTCGGCCCGTAACCGAGCCCACCCCAAGCCCCACTTGCACTTTTGACATGGTAAGGACCTTCAGTAGATGAAGATATCGCCACTATATCTAAGACCTAAGATTATTTACTGTCTGTTAAAGCGGAATGCTGTAAAGCATTGAAGATCTAGTATGCAGGCCGAGAGGAACCAATTCGATCACCAAATTATGTAACTCAATCCTTGACATTTGAGGAAATACATTACTACGAATAGGGCTGTAAATAAAGTTCTGGTCAAACAAGATTGAGTTTACTCGAGATCGAAAACCAAGTTCCGAATCGACATTTGTGAGTTTTGTCGGCTTGTATCCGAAAACCATTCTTAATTCCTCAATGCAGTCAAATACTAGCTACGTTGGGCTCGAAATATAGCCAAGAAACATCGCCTGTCTATACACGGAGGAATCCATATTTGACTCTCATTGCACGGCCGATAACTCTGAGTGGTATCCATACCTGAGGTACCCTGTATGGTGCCCAATTAGTCCCTTTCTAGTCTATCGGGTTCAATCAATTCTTATCGTCGGGATAGTGACTGTAAAAGGGATAACAAGATGGGTACTGACAGATCAAGTCGCAATGAAAACATTCGTCGACAACGCTGGTAGGCAGATTATAGAACACCCTATCGTTAAAACGCTACCAAGTGTTCTTGAGTCATCCATTATACCCTCTCTCTCTATCTCAGATCAAAAAGGAATCAACATGTCGCAGGAGAATCTGGTGAGAATCGTGCACGGTGCGAACAACTGAACAATTGGATTAGCTCCTTGGAGATGGCACTCGAAGACCTGGGTTCATGAAGAAATGAAACAGATACAATTTATTGTTACAGTGAACTTCTTTTCGAGGAAATATTCGGTATTTTCTGGGTAATTGAATGTTTCCGTCTTGGAAGCCGGTTGTAAGTATGTGTGTTTTACATGAGTCCATGTCCGTTATTGTGCAACGTAACCGCAGCCAACGCTAGAATACTCCGAGGACCACAATTGATTCAGCACAAGCGGGATTAAACGAATTAGAGAATTGTAAATATTTGACCAGATCATAGTTGATTGTTGTACATCTAGCTAGTGCAGCTAACGCGTAGGAAAAAGTTAGAAATGCTCTGGTAGAGACCTCAAGAATCTTGTTCGACGTTCAAAAAATCATTAAAATCATATGGTGCAAGAAATAGGTCGCCGAATAGGGATCGAGTCTACAGGGATCGAGGTAAATGACGTCATCCATGCTGTATGACTGCGTTCGTTAGCTGATATCTTCAAGGCGTTCGATCCCTTTTTGAGAATCTTCACAAGGGCTTGTGACTCATGCTAGGTTTGGTTTTTCATCACTTCTCGTGTATTGGCAAAACTTGCTAGAGCTAGCGAACATAGAGCAGGGCCTTTGCTTGTTACACCATCAATTTTCGCATTAGCTTCATTGAGTTTGGAAAGTTTGGACACCATACTTTTGATTTGTGAGTATGGCAACTGTCACATGCGACTAGAGAATTGCAGATTTAATTTCCTGAAGCCAATCAAATCTGTGGGAATCGATCATTGGACCAAGGGTGACTCCCGTTTCAACCCTTGGTCTCTTTATTTATGGCGAGAAAGCACAGTTTAGAGTGTTTGGAGTCAATTTAAGTCGATTTCAATCCCACGCACCCGGTCCCATTCAAATGTTTCTGATGTGTCCGGTCTAGCGGGCGTCAAACCTTCGGCGAAGAGAGAGAGTACAATCAACTATATGCCATATCCACCAGTCTAATCATATTATTGTAGAACTGGTCTTCCTTAGAGAATCCTGCCATGGCTACTCCCGGAGTGACTACTTCCTCGGCAAGGCCATTTCTACCGTCATTTGCAACTTTATATCGGCCTTACACGTCGCATCCTTTTACTTGATACTTAAACCGCCCATCCTGTCGTTTCCAACTCAACTCATTATGAGCCTGTTATATTTCTACTGTAAGTTTTACTTATCACTTCATAGCCTTGATGGTGTTTACCGTTTTCCTGCATCAAAATGGCAGATGACTTGCCATATTAGGGATCATAGCTGAAAAGTCGAAGGCGCAGGCTGCCGTATGAAGTCCAATAGACCATCAGATAAAAGATTTTCCAAAGCTACCAAGGACCCAGGCGGCTTCGCATCTAGATTGCTTTACAGCCGTCACCAAGAAATCACTTGGAACATGCCAAAGATGTTCGGCCAGTGACGGCGAATGGGCTAAAAGTAAATGCATGATATTCTTGCTCATTCAAGTACCTTTCTAGTTAGACTATCTCAAAACCGAGAGAAGGGCAACCTGTTTATCCGTCAGACTGTGATGCAGACAACGAGATCGGGATCGACTTACCATTTTCCACGAAGAGTGATGACAGCCCAGTTATTACCGTCCTCGTCAGTCTCCTTCTCAACCTTGGTAGAGAAAGAAATGGCACTCATAATACCATCCCCGAATTTCTCATTCAGAACTGCTTTGTAGGCATATCCATAGTTCTGCACAATCTCATAAAGTCGATAGATAAGAGGTTCCTTGGGGGGCATCTCCACCGTGCGACCGCGATCGGGGAACCCACTGAGTTGTTCCTCCAAGGGCTGCTGGGGGATTCCGAGTAGACTAGCCAGCCTTTCAATATCTTGTTGGGATGCTTTGGCCTGGCCGTAGAAAATGGCCGCTGCGGCTACTTCATTGCGACCGAGGTGCTCGCCGATTCTTTCGAAGCTGAGCTTTTTGGCAGCCTTGGCTCTAAAGAGCGTCGCGGACGCTGTGGGGAGGTATGGATGCTGAGTGGTCTTATTTGACGTCAGCGAGGTTGGGGGTTTGAGGGAGTCATTATACTATAACAGGGGATTCTCACATCGAGAGTTGCAAGAGACATGATAAATTAGCGTTTGGTCGAGGTTGTTCTTGGATTGAATTTCTTTAATGATGTGAATGTTGTCTCGATGTTCGCAGAGAGGTGTTATGTAGTGTTGTACTGCGGGGAAAAGGAGATCGACTGTCCCACCTTCCTAGATCAATATAGCTGTGCTTTGTCAGATCAGCCTGCATAATCTGATCTTTACAGGATTGTATGTGCTCATCGATCTCATCTCGTTTCCCGTTATTTTCAGTGGTTGAATCTGAAGCATGTAAAGTAGTGCTATGGCCACCACATAGGAATGTAGGAACAGTGTCATATAAAATCCCTCCCATAGTTATCATTCTCAACGAGTGATGATTTAAAACGAGTGATGATTCAAAAACAAAGTTTATCAAGAATTCAAGGTGGACCGTTTGAAAAAGTTGGAGCTAAATATAAGCATAAATTTAGGCCCCCCTTAACCCGAGGATCAGCCGAGTATGAACCGACCTTAGGTTGTGAGCAGTGTTTGCAGGGACTAACCACGATAGGGATGAGAAACGATCAAGACCACACAAATCAAGATCATTCAGGGCAATGAACCGTTTAGTGGTTCAACTAATCAAGCATATTTATGGAAGCGGAAGCTCGTGATCGAGGATCTCTTGCGTCGGGTCGATATTCTACGAGATCTCAACCGGACTGTTGCCTCATTCGCATGGTTCCCCGGCACAATACGAACGGCTTACAGGTACTTACTCCGTATTGGGTAATGTGTCGGGTCTCCAAGTATTCAGTTGAGAATGATCGCCCATAGCTGATCCACTGGTCTAAGCCTTTTCAGGCAACCACTGCGACTGACCAATCGGCATTCGACTTGGCCCTTTGGTTCCTGTTTATGATGCCATTTAGAGCCCAATTCACACGTGGGGAAAACTAAATATGAGTATTTTCCGACGTTTCGTTCAGAGCATGTGCCAACCTCGGTCTCTATGTAATCTCAAAGATCAGCATGATAAAGATGGAGGCTACCCTCGTCGACATGGTCTCGAACAACTCCAGAGAAAGAGAGCCACACTTTCATCATGGAAAGCACACGAAATCCAATGGATAACATGAAGTCCACATGGCGAACTTGGGACCGCGATCAATGGAGACTACCCCACAAAATATTCGAACATGCAAATGTATATCACGTGGAGCTAAACCGGGAGGTTCCGATCCATTCCAAGCAAGACAAGATTCCCTACGTCTCAGATTGGTCTTTGAATCGATGGGTGCTTGTCAACGCGGGAATTCCCCTCATCGTCCACCAAACATTCACCCACCTGACCGGATACAACTTCCACCCGGTCATCGCCTTCTTTTACTATTACTATGCGTCCCGCCTTTTCACGACCCGCGAACTTCGCCACCTTCGGGAACTCGGCCACATCCACGGATTTCTCGACGGCGATAAACATGAGCGGGACGGCGTGCCAGATGTTGGTGTTTCAAAAGCCTTGACGTCCGTTCTGCTGGCAGGTCTCGTCCGCCCACTCATGACGACGTGGCTCACATACCACGCAAAGGAAGCACCCGCCTCACTCAGCTGGGCTTGGTTACCGATTGAAGTCAGTCTTTATGGAATCATTTTGGACTTCTGGTTCTACTGGTACCACCGCCTCATGCACGACGTCAACAGTCTTTGGAAATTCCACCGTACCCACCATCTCACGAAACACCCCAACCCACTACTCACTATTTATGCGGACTCAGAACAAGAGTTCTTCGACATCGCCGGGATTCCATTGATGACATGGCTCACGATGAGGCTTATGGGCATGCCGATGGGGTTCTACGAATGGCACGTTTGCCAGCTATATGTAATGTTCGCAGAACTGGCTGGACATAGCGGTCTCCGTCTTCATGCTTCGCCGCCGAACCCGCTGACATGGTTGATGAGAATGTTTGATGCAGAGTTGGTTATTGAAGATCATGATTTGCATCATCGTCAGGGTTGGAAGAAAAGTCATAATTATGGAAAGCAGACACGTGTCTGGGATCGTATATTCGGAACATGTAGCCCTAGGATTGAGAGTACAGATGTCAACATCGACTACAGTAATCCTGTTGGTATGCCAATCTTGTAATTTGCATCAAATGCGTTACAAAACTGTTGTATTTGCACATCATTCGCAATTTCGTGTGCGAGGCTTGCTGAATAAAAGATGGAAGTTCACATATGTAGACGTTGCTCCAGAGCGGTTTGACATAAATGATTTAGGAGATATCCTCACCCTTCTTGTTATCCAAAGGCAACCTTTGGATATAATTCATGAATCGATTTGGGCATCCATACTGATATAAAGATAGCACCCCTGAAGGTCTGTAGACACACTCACAGCCTTTGGGAGCTGATAGAGATTACTCCCCAGCAAAGAACAAAAAGCCACACTCGAGGCTTTTTTTAGCCTTTGTGTTTTTAGTCTTTTTACTCTCATATTCAGATCAATAGTCGCAATGGCCACTCAAGCTCATAAAGCAATGAATGAAAATGGCCTAGGAGGATTACATGGTAATGTTCTTGACGAGGAAATATCGCAACTTATCATATGAATACCCTCGAATGTCGAGTCAAACATTCTTCTTCAGCCCACAGCAAACCATTCTCTGATTAGCAAACCATCTTTCAAGATTGCAGACTCATAGCATCAAATGGCCCCTCAAATTAAAACACATCGAATAAATTTATCGTCAAATGATGGACCAAAGTGAGCCAGATTCCTATTTTGTGCCATCGGGACTCTTCACCGTGGACGAACCCTCCCAAAAGGCAATTCACGAATACGAGATCCTTGACCCAGCACGCGTAGGCTGGGTCTCAGTAAATCTACGCCAAGATACGAAGGATTATACTAATACCGCTTTGATCGAACTGATGATTGACCGTCTCTTCTCGCAAAAAGTCTACCCGAGATTAGGTGGACTTGGTCGCCAAGGATCTCAAAGCAACTTGTTTTCTGATCTGGTCTTTGAGCCGGAAAAAGGAGGAGAAGCAGCAGTCAATTATGCTCTTCACAATGCCCGGAAACTGTTGAACAAGGTGCGTGCTAGCAAGCTCTTCATCGAACGTAAGTATCTTTTTTGGAATCGAACCAAATTTCTCCTAGACTAAAAGTATTATGATGAACAGCCGCTTCTTAGGAATACATGGAACTAGCTAGCTTCAAATGAGTCTGCATCTGTCGTATTTCTTTCTACATCTTAAATATTAGCCGAACCTGTTATAGTGAAAAAAGGGTCAAACGTATAAGGGAAGAATTCTGTAAACTTATGAGCAAGTAGAAAAGAATATGTTGAATTGATCGAGTGTCTTGTCTGTATGATTTACTCGACGTTCATTCATAGTGTTCATTTTTGTCTAGTTACCAAGGTGCATAGCGACCAGGGGTCGGATTGTATTACTTCTGGGATTGCTGCCTGAACATGTGTGGCGTACTATATAAATCCGACAGAAAATTAAAATACCTGCGTCACTATAACAGAGACAATGGTAGATAAGCGCTAAATCAAAGGTGTTAAGAAGATTACGTCCAGGCAGCAATCCTAGAAATAATTTAATCGCTATGCATCATAATCTAGTCCATCTCTGGCTAGCTCAATATGTGGAGCTCAAAGGACCGAACCTCAAAGGTACGAAAACTGATGGTTTCTCGCAATTCGAAAAGCATCCAACATTGCGTCTCAAAAAATGAGGGTGGCTCTCTTTGCAGTCGTTTCCGTGGTCGGGCTCATTTTCTCCTTTCGCCCCTTGGTACTGGACTCTGTCATCAAATCCGTGCGCAGTCGAACCCCTGGGGTTTTTAACAGGTTCCCCAATCTATCGTTCTACAAAACCGCTCCATTTTCTTCCTTTCAACACTCACTCGACCCATTTATCTCGAATGCTGCTCCCCACTCGTTCTGTGAAATAGCCGATCCTGAAGCATACAGGCAAATCGTCATCGATGCTGATCAAGACATTCTTGAATTTATGTTTCAGCAGCTCATGAATATTGTCAGGAGGCCTTGCCTTGGCCATTTTGTGAAGCGGATTGAGTACCTGCACCAAACTGAGGATGGTGCCTACTCTAAGTTAGCGCACCAGCGCGATTTGAGCGCCGACGACATGCGTCTTCTCAAACGTGCCGTAGCAAACGCGGGATTCAAAGATGGAAATGAGGAGGATGTTATGAGTATGCTCATGCAGGCTTCTTTCAGCAAGGACGTAAATCACCGCGCCGATGGATGGTGCTCGTTTGGGTAAGAGACTGCCCTGATCATGGCCTCCATAGGCTACTCCCGGTACAAATCTCTGACACAAACCGCCTAGAAACTGGGATAATTCACGCACATATATCACACAGCTTCTTACCGCTCTCTTCGTGTCACTGGCACCAAATCTGGAGACCATAGCTATGACACAGCCTTTCCAATACCACATCGAACTTGAGGAAGGGGAAACACCAGTGCTAGCATATCCGCTAGTTCAAGTTCTGAAATATGCGAACTCCCGCCCAGAAGGAATTCACTTTCTTCAGAAATTGCGCGAAGTCTATCTGATCAACATCCCTCCCTCATACTCAGATTCGCGGTTCTATTCGCACGCAACAGATTTGATTGCCTGTCTTGAACTTTTCAACAAGCTCCCATTAATCGAGTCCATTGGCATTGATGTCTTTGAACCAAATGAAGACCACGGAAAGTTTACCGGCGAAAGCAAAAGTTCGAATATCACCAAAATCCATATAAACCACTCCAGCTTGAGCTCAGACTATCTCTTGCTCGTCATGGAAACAAGCAAGATTATCACAGAGCTCCAATACACGACTGGAGGAAGGGCAACTAATGACGGGTCACATCCGGTCTTCAATCCAAAGGCCTTTATCAAAGGTCTATCAGCGCATAGGCACACGCTGAAAGTTCTTGACATAGATACCGACACGCTTACTTCTACATACCCTGGTGAACTGCGGGCCGGAGGCTCCTATCTTGTGGACTGGGATAAATGGGGGGGTCCCGACCAATTTGATCCTGATGACTACGACGCTGAGGATCTCAACGAAGATAACTTCGAGTTTCAGTCGCACCAATACTTGGTATCGATCTGGGACCGCAACGTGTCATTAAAAGACTTTGTGACACTTCAAGAATTGAGTATCGGGATTAGATTCTTGATTTACTTTGCCCAGGGCGTGGAAACTGATGATGCGAAAAGAAGCAGTGTCATGTTGGTGGACTCACTTCCAGATAGTCTTGAGTCTCTGACTATTCGGGGATATCAGAAAGGAGTCAATCAAGAGCACGATGCGCAGGTGGCTGCACTGATGACCCGATTTGAGTCGGGCTCTATGAGATTGAAGGAGATCCAAGGGGTTGAAGAGTTGATTCCTAATGGGGAGGATGTCGAAAACCCGGACGAAGATGAACACTTGTTGTGGTCTCTGATTGAGCTTGGATATTCAGAGTACTAACGATTGATTAAAATTTGAGTTACTAATGTACAACATTGAGATACAAGATTATAAATCACCTTGGAGCAACATCCCCAATAATGTTTGTACGGTGCGGGTAAATGCCCCCACTTTAAAAAAAAATACGAATCAGCATCCATTGCCCCTCGCTGACATCAACCATTCAACTTTTTCTTTGCAACAGCCACAGTTACTCAACAGAATTCAATATGGGTGTCGAAAGAAAGATTATTACTCGTGGAACCGGCTCCTCGCCTGCTGAAGGTGACGATGTCTCCATCCACTACACCGGCTGGCTGTACGATGCCAAGAAGTCCAACAAGGGCTTCCAGGGAAAGCAGTAAGTTTACTTATCATCTCCGATGTCATTGGCCTGGTTTTCGAGGGCTTCTAATATTGATTCATCCCTGCAGGTTCGACAGCTCTAGGTCTCCTGGCCGTGGTGTCTTCAATGTTAAGATTGGTGTCGGACAGGTTATCAAGGGTAATTTTCGTTTCCTCCTTATTTTTTTATTGAATTCAGCATCCCTTTCTCTTCTTCACGATCACAAGTTGCCACTTTGTGCCAAATATCGGATTGCTGATGCTGTCATAAGGTTGGGATGAGGGTGTGATGCAGATGTCTCTAGGCGAAAAGTCCATCCTTACCATTAGCCCGTGAGTACATTCTGCATTGAACGGAGCGAAGTTCGGAATAACTGACAGTATTCATTTCCAGGGATTACGGATACGGTGACAAGTATGTGAATAAACGTGATATCCAGGCGACCATTCACACACGCTGTAATACCTGTTGACTGAATTTATTCTAACGTTATTCTTTCTATGCAGGGCTGCTGGCAAGATTCCCGCCAATTCTACTCTCATCTTGTAAGTTCTTGATATGACATGCATGATTTTCTTTGACACTAATTTTGTTGCAGCGAGGTTGAGCTCCTTAAGATCAACAACAAGAGTGCCTAAACCATTGTTATACGATGCTCGCATCTTATGGACACTCCAGGGCTTTCGCGTAACTCTAATAGGATTGATCTTATTTATGCCGCATCATGTTGTAGAGATATGCTCAAAGCCCTTGTCTTTATCGATACATCCATCGTGCTGCATTTTTACTATTTGTAAAGAAAAAGGACCTTCCTCTTCTCGATCACCTAGGCGGGGGATAACCATTCCCTGCTATGAATTCTTGTGAAGACTATTGAAATGGCTTTAAAGTATGATGAATTTCGTCCGCAAGAACCCTTGATATGCTGTATGCTATTTGCTGCTGCGCAATAATTTAGGGTTTGGCTGGGCTTGAATGAGGTGAGGGTCCATCGGCCGAAAGACATGCGGCTAATTGATACATCATTACCCCCCGCCCCCACAAGACAGTGTGCGATCTTTCTGGCGCGGAACTTAATCTTTGTTCAATTCATTTGCACCTTCGAAGTGTAGATTTTATAAAACATCGGCCTTTCTGTCTTTGCTTAAAACAGTGGTATCCGAATGGGAACGAATCATTGCGGAAAAAGGCGAAAGGGCTCTTCATACAGTCTGGATGCTTGATGCATTTACAACTTCATTGGAGGCTGGAATTGCCCGGCCGAAGGTGTGTGTTTCTTTTGTGATGCTGCCTTGATCAAAAGCAAACCACACTGACACATGGACACTTATACAGACAGGAGAAGAGCAATAGTGGCTAGTTGCGAACAAGGCTACATTCAAAGAACTGGCTGACAAAGGAGATGAGGATTTCATTAAGTTTGTGAAGCAGTCGGACGGCGAATAAGGCTCATCTCAAGACTAGAACAAGGGCTCTTGGAGGTGGGCGACTCCCCTCGCCTAAAATCCATCACCTTTTCTCCGACTCTGATACATGGCTACATGAGACACCTCCAGCTGTTTTGATACGACTTAGTATGAGGTTCACCGACTTTTTGTTCTGAGCGAGGCGCTTTGTTGCCCTGATTCGAGAGAATGCGCCTTTTATACTTTTTCATACGTTGAAAATAACAAAGAATGCTCAAAGAGGCGACAGTTTCAGAGTTACTGCCAAGTTGTTATTAAATGGTATAAATTGCAATACACTTGGGAATTTCATCGGCTCTCTTCATCTGAAAGCAATATTTTCACCATGAGAAAATCGCAAAAATCAACCACAGATATTCATGAGCATCGAACCCGAGGGTGCCAATGAGATCGCACGGGGCAGAAGATCCCACGAATATCGCGATTACCCCCTCCCAGCGACCGTCGAACGCATCTGGCTGTATAGCAAATCCCCAATGAAGCTCATCGAATATGTCATATGTATCTCACACAATGACGCAGAGCCCGTTGAACTAAATGGGCAACTACGATATGGTTACGAGATCCACCAAGTATGGATGTTAAGACGTCCTATTGGTATCCTCGAGGCAATTTCGATGGATGCCTTAAGTCGCGCGCCCGGGAAATACTCTTGGGTCCCTAAGAACTTTTTAGAAAGTATACCTTACAAAAGACAGTATCACTTGAGGCAGAGATAATGTCGTACAACTAGTCATTTAAATATTCAATAAGACCCTTATATTGCAGTACACAAAACCTTTCTTACTGTGCTCTGCGCATAAGCGACGAATCAAACAAGTAAGATCAGATGGCATTGGAGGTTCGTATTAGATCTGGATTGTGACGTACAATGTTGTAACCCCAACATTGACCGCGGCCCGTAATTGATCTCCACTACCAAGGTGTAGAGCGGCCAGGGGTCAGATTGGGTATTTTTGTCATATTGATGCCTGAAGATGCCTGGTTTTTGACCGCTTTTTTGACCGCTCCATACCATGTATTGTAAATGAAGCTATTAACATCTACATATTGTAAACGAAGCTATTCCCATCATCTTCATCATCTTCATCATCATTATACTCATCATACTCATCATCTTCATCATCATCGTCATCACCCTTATCCCCGTGTAGCTATTCCTGTCTCCATTATGCGCCTACGCATTGATCTCGACCCCTATAAAGACGAGATCCTTGATCTTCTCGCTCACGAGACCACACATGAAGTTATTCGCACTCTCCTGCAAGACAAATACCACATTACAATCAGCCGGTCGGGTCTGAAGAATCGCCTCCGAGAATGGCAGTCTACACGTTCTACCCTTACTCAGCGATCCGATATTCAGGACCGAGTTCGAGAACTTTTACCTCGCTAAAACACAAAGGAGATTCTCACGATCCTCGATAAGGAGGGTACGCCTTCTTCAGAACGAACTGTGCGTAGAATTCGGGATGATCTCGGGATCAAACTCCGTCTATCACCTACAGAGCGTCAACAAGAGCTCGGTGATGTTGAAGCTATATTGATGAATGAGAATATGATTGGTGATATTGAGGATTTTGGCCGCCGAAATCTCTACCGTCATCTCCGTGCAATGGGACTTTTTTACACTGAGTATATATCTTACTATATTATGTTATTATGACTTGCTAATCTCTTTATTAGGAAGCAAGTCGTTGACGTTTATCGAGTCCTTCGCCCTGATGCTATTCACAGTCGACTCCCTGGTCAGCGACGACCACGGATCAATTATATCTCTCCAGGACCGAATGATGTTTGGCATGTTGATGGACATATGAAGCTTGAGCCTTTTGGTATAGAGATCTATGCTGCAATTGATGGCTACTCTCGATATGTTATCTGGATATATGTCGGGCTAAGCGCTCGTACTGCAATCAGCGTTCTTAGTCAATGCTTAACAACTTTTACAGACAACGGAGGGTTCCAACCAAAAAGAATTCGATCTGATCGAGGCACCGAGACTACACTACTTGCTGATGCACAATATGAGCTTCGTAAATTAGCAGACCCGACAGTGAAGATCAGCGACTGTTACCTATATGGTAGGAGTGTTGATAACCAGCGGATCGAGGCATGGTGGGGACTATTATCAAGAGCATGCACTGGTCTATTCCATGTAAGAAACACCGATACCGACACTAATATTAATACTGATATATTAATAGGAGTATTTCCACCATCTCCATCGCGATAACCTTTTTACGAAAGACTGTATCCCCGAGCAAGTGTCTCTCCTTGCTATCTATATGCCAGTTATTCGACGCCGGGTATATTCATACACCAAAAACTGGAATACGCACCGCATTCAACACCAAAATTCACCAGGTTTTGTATCAGGGAGGCCAGAATTTAATTACTACTATTCTGATGTAGCAGACCTTCGCTGTCCAATTGACCTTAACGCGCAGCTATTCCAATCGCTAAAACAAGATGTACAGCTATGGAATCCTAATGAATATCTTCCTCCGTCTACACTCGCTTGGTGTCAACAACAGCTTGCTGAAATTGGGGAGCAGCTAGCGGGGATACCGTTCAACCCTGAAGATCCGGGAATCTGCTTTGTTGGGGATCAACAAGCGCCATATCGAGCGGTGTACGAAGCACTTCGGGTGCGAGCGTTTGCACACTGGGATGCTGGTCGAGATCCAATACTCGACGTTTGTGCTAAGCCAATTGGCGCTGCTAATTGGCGGCCAAGTGTCTCGGAGGAGATATAATGTCTCGGCAGTAAGTGGTTTGGTTATTATTATAACCCTCTCTATTAAATAGAACTAACTAGGAATTTACGAAGATACGTTTCTCATCTATCTCATTATGTCTGATATACCCTCTGCTGCTGCTATTGCTGCCTTTATTACTCAATGGCGGGAAATGAACTCAGTAACGCTTTCGCCAGCGACCTCAACACCACCGACATCGACAGCGACATCGACAGCAACACCGACACCGACACCGACAGCGAGCGCACCTCCATCTTCGGCCCAGCTTACGGGTATACCATTCTCCACACTTCGCGGCACAGTCAGCAGTACTCGGCTTGCTTACGGTCAACACCAGCAAGCTACTCAACAAGTAGAGCGGGAGGTGTCATTTATTGTGGTGTTTTATCTGCAAACAAGCCCAGATAACACAGAACCAATCCCAAATGGTATAGCATCATGATCTATTATCGAGGACTTAGTTATACTAACTTATTGTGATAACAATAGCTACGACTACGATCCGGCTCCCTCCCCACGACCTCATCGGTGATATCGACCATCTAGTACGGGAAAAGATACTCCCTGAGCTACCTGGGATCGTGACGTTTAAGGCTGAATACACAGACAAGTTCTATCTCGCTGACGCGATGATGACGGGTGCAGGGAAGAAGCTTCTTCCTAGGTGGGTTCCAGGAATTAAAGCAGACTTCCTAGGTACGGCGAAGCAGTTCGTGGAAACCATTCGCACCGCGAAGCTACATATTGTTGTTGCGCGGTACGAAGGGCAAGTGTGGAATTGGCCGAACACAGAACTCGTTACAAGACCCCCTCGGCCAGCGACACCAGCGCCAGCGCCAGCGACACCAGCGCCAGCGCCAGCGACACCTGAGCCAGTGTTCCGAGTACCACCATTTCCACCTTCCTCACCAGCATCACCAGCCTCACCAGCAAGAAGCGTCCAGGTTATTAGAACAGTGCGGAAGCGAGGTCGATCTCGACCCCATGAGCTAACTACACCGCCACGTCGGAGCCAGCGGAGGAGGGTGCAGAGGTGAATACAAAGATGTGGTGGAACAATACAGGGGTGTATGACGCTTTATGTGGTGGGAATGGCTTCATCGCCGGGTCCTAGGGGTGCATAACATTTTGTGTGGTGGGAATGGCTTCATCGCCAGGTCCTGCGGGTGCATGACGTTTTGTATGGTAGGAATGGCTTCAATATTGCAAAATACGCATTTTTGTCAAATGAAAATATATTCAACGCCTGAATTTGGGAATAAATGCAGTTTTGTCAGAAAATAATTTCTTCAACGCCTGAATTTGGGGATAAATGCAGTTTTATGTAGTGGGAATAGCTTCATTTTATTAAACTTGAGCATTTGGGCAATTCTGGTACTTTGCTTAATAAGGCACTTGTCATAGTAATTCATGTATTTTAATTTCTGCCGGTCTAAAATAAGGCATCTTCAGGCATCAATATGACAAAAATACCCAATCTGACCCCTGGCCGCTCTACACCTTGGTACTCCACAGTGGGGAACTCTCGTTAGCCTCAATAGTCCACGCACTCCTATTGGCCCGATTATTGATCATTCAAGGAATTGCCCCGACTTACAGTAAACCATTCCGTTGATCGAGTGATCACGGTGGGATTTTCCTACCGATGAAATTGAATTACAGGATCGGCAAGCTTGATATATCCTTTTTAGTTAATGGCAAATTAATTTTGGCTGAGCAGATCCCGTTAGCGAGGGAGTATAAATCACCCAACAGCCCATTGCATTCAATTTTCCAAATTCTCCCGAACCTCACTTCGCCCGTATAGGCTACTGTATGATGGACCCCAAACCTTTCAAAGTGGTTATTGTTGGTGGTAGCATCTCCGGGCTTTCTTTAGCCTTGATGCTAGAAAAACACGGCATTGACTTCGTCGTCTTGGAAGCTTACAAAAGCATTGCACCTCAAGTCGGAGCAAGTATCGGTGTCTTGTCGAATGGACTTCGAATTCTTGACCAATTGGACTGTTGCCAATCTGTTCTTGATAAGGCAGAGTACCCTGTCAACAAGATATATTTTCGAGATTCGCGAGGCCAAGTGACAAGGTCATTCCCATCCTTTGAGAGCGATGTCAGCGAACGGTTCGTCGCATTTGATATTCGCACCCAAAAAGTGAATGCAGAGTCACTAACCCTTTTTCAGCCATGGATATCCCGCTGTCTTCCTTGATCGTCAGATGTTGATAGAGATCCTCTACAACAAAATCCAGGATAAGTCCAAGGTCCTTACCTCTCAACGTGTCCAGAGTATCGAGCACACCGATTCAAATGTCACTGTCACCACTTTGAGCGGTCAAAGTTTCACAGGGAACATTGTGGTCGGAACCGACGGTATTCACTCAACAGTTCGTCAGGAAATGTGGAAGTTTGCCCAAAAGGTCGACCCCAGTTGGATTGATCCTTCAGAAGAAACGGGTAAGCCGAAGAATTCGCTCGCACTAGGCTCCTACGATGGATGCTGACTATATAAAAAGCAATTCCTGCAACTTATGCCTGCATTTTCGGAATCTCCGAAGGCGAAATGGGTATCGAGAAGGGTACTTTGACTTCAGTGTTGAATGAGCATTTCTCATATCTTATCCCCAGCGGACCCGGAAAACGGACATACTGGTTCCTTGTCCGAAACATGGGTAAAACTTTGTACGGAAAAGACGTTCCTCGATTTTCAAAGGAAGAAGAGGAGGCGTTGGCGAAGGAACATTGGGACGATCAGATCACCCCCACGCTTCGATTCTCGGATCTATACAAAAGCAAGATCGCTTCGGTTTATACAGCTCTGCCCGAATACGTGTATAAAAAATGGTACTTCCAAAGAATCATGACTATTGGCGACGCCAGCCACAAGGTAAGAACCCTGGTGTGAAAAGTGAGTTTGAGGCAAGACTGACCGTGGTTCGTCTTTGCTTGATAGTTCGAGCCTTTGACAGGACAAGGCGGAAACAACGCAATTGAAACAGCTGCATCTCTCACAAATCATCTCGTGTCAGCTCTCCAGAATTGCAAAACAAAGACGCTATCGACGGTAGAAATTTCCAACATTTTCAAAAATGTGCAAGAACAGCGTGAGGAGCGAGTGTCGGGGCTGATCCAGGCTGCCCACTCGCGACAACGCTTGGAATGTATGGAGACGCCTTTGCTGAAATTTTCTGCCAAATTCGTGCTCCCGTACATTCCCAAACATATGCTGCTCAACAAATGGATCCAAGTGTATTCGCCTGCTGTGTCACTGAAGACGCTTCCAATGCCACGCAAGCCACGCGATGTTGCGTATTTCGACGAGCGCTTCAGACAGCCATCTTCTCGCGGTGTGCTTGGTGTCATATTGTACGCTGCGTTCTTTTTGCTGGCTTGGATGGGTCATCGTCAGTTGTGGACGGCGGGCAAAATCAATGGGTTCTGGAGTTTGGTCCGCGAATCAGTGTCAAGGCAGTCGATTTTGCTTCCAGGGGGTGTGGAAGTTCCTCTTCGTCAGGTTTACACAGGATTTAAGCCTGTAGATCTCGTTTTACAATCTCTTTCGACCGTATTTTTGCCCGTCGTCGCCAATTTCTCGAAAGCTGAGCAACCATTGCAGGGTCTTTATTTCCTGGCTTCGATACTGCCGATTATCACCATCTTGACAGTTGAAGGCTATCGGCCCAGAAATAAGTGGACTCTTCTCGCCAGCCCAGCTCTCTGGGGTGTGCTGTACCAGCTGCGTGGTATTGGCTTCATTGCGCCACTTTATTTTGGAATCAGTCTTTTCCACTCCTCATCGATCTCGTATTTTACCCCGACCAGTCGCACGCTTCCCGATAATACAGCTCGGGCATTGCTCCCTGCTCTAGTGCTTGGATTTGTCCTGCCTACGATTATGTTGTTTTTCCCATTACAGGATGCCTTGAATGCACGCCAGATCTTCATCGCATTGTGGCAACCCACTCCGGTATATGTGGTTATCTTGACTGAGGTTCTGTCTCGCGTCTTGAAATTGATTGGCCGATCTACACCGGTCAAGACTGGTAGCCACGGTGATCATAATTCCAACAGCGACCTTCCCTACCTGCGAATCCTATACGCAGCGGTAGGTAGCATATCTGCATGTTTCCATCTCGCTTTGATGATGAGCTGGTTCGTTTCAGGAACTGGGTTTATCGTTCGCGCATTCATTCCATTCGACTCTATGGCACCAGTGTCAGATCTTGCAGATGGGGTGTTCATATTCTTCCAGAATGACTTTTTGCTTGCTGCGGTTGCAACTATGCTTTGGTGCTTAACGAGTGCGTGGGACCTGTACCGCGTTGGAATTTCCGATGTCTCCTGGCCGGTTGCAGTGATCAGTATTGCTCTCGGATGTATAATGGTTGGACCAGGTGCCACTGCGGCAGCTGTGTGGTATTGGCGAGAAGAGGTTCTCAGTCGTACATCTTTCAATCAGCACCCTTCGGTCTCCTCCTAGACCTGTAGCTTGTTGATCTTTGTTAGGCAGACGTTCTATGAATAGACAGACATCACACATACGAGATCTGGGTCACGGCCCAGGACTAATATATTCAAGTAGAATTTAATGGCGTTGATCAAGGTTCGAACACATGTATGTAATTGAATAAGTAAAGAAAGGGTATCATCGTTTTCGCAGCTCAAAAGTGAAATTGTAAACCTTTTATATTACCCTGGAGAGCCGACTGTAATCAATCTCACATTTTGTGAAACCACCCTCTCGACATCTGAGCGGCGGAAGCCAGCCACGCAGCCTAAGCCCACAGGAAGCTGGCACAATCCTAAAACAATCAGCAAATAGTTCTCAGATCAAATAAAGCCTTCAAAGCTGGACGCATACTGTTGACCAATTTATACTCGTCAACAACCATCATTGTATTGCTGGGCGATGTCCCATGGGTACCAACCAAGCTCAAATGTCCTCCATCTCGATGGGTTGAAGGGGACATTGACGAGATTGAGGAAGGAAAATCGCCCACTCCGATCCCTTGGCTGAACAAATATCTCTCGATATCATGCACATCAAACCATTGTTCATCGGAAACAACATGATAAACACCATTCGTTCTTTGGAAACGAGAAAGAATCTCAGAGGAGGCGTTATCCGAAGGCAATAAAAAGTGAGTTCCTGATCCACCGAGGCTAATATAGGGAAATCGGGTGTCGATAATTGGGTTGCAAGGATTCATACTGACGACACGAGTAAAATATTCTCGAATTTCTGCTCGAGGCATTTTTTCCAAAAGGAGACCAAATTCTGGCCACATATCTTCAACTTTAAACGAAGGATTTGAAAGAAAACGAAGGCCGCTTTCTGCGCATGCTCGGAAGAGTCGTTGGGTGAAAGGTGTTGTAGCATACTGAATAATGTGGGGTTCAAAGGTGAGTGCGGGCGAGAAACGCATTATGCTCGATGCAGCAGTAGATTCATGACTGCTATCAGATGGTATCATTCCTGCAGAAGACCCCATGAAAAGGTTCCAGAAGTTAGATGGGTGATCGTTTCTTGTGCTGATCACCATCTGTGGGGTGGCCTGCGTCTGAAGTTGTTGATTTGTAGCCTGGAGCAGCTCTTCATTCTGACTCTGACTCTTCGGAGTCTCCCGGAAGTGAATATCTGCGCGCTTAAATTGTGACACTATATCATCACGGAGCATCTGCACTGCTCTGAAGAGTCGAGGTTGAGGCCACTGGGTCCCGTTCTGAATCACCTGGTCGTCGAATGAGTGCATAGTCTGACTCAAATGATTGAAAGCATCTTCCAACTGCTCTACGCGAGTTTTCAAGGAGGAGAGTTGTGACTGCTGACGAGATCGGTATGCCTTTTGCGCTTCGCGCACTTGAGCGCGTCGCATCTGTACGGGATGAGTCAAAGTATCCTCATTTCCGAACAACTTAACTCACGGATTTCGCATCTTCAGATGGTTTCCGGGGTCGCCCGAGAGACCTTGATTTTAATCGTGCTGTAGACATTACAATGAACTGTATCAAAAAAAGCAAGGAGTGAGCGTCAAATTCCCAGGCCGATTTTGGCGGTCTCGGGTCAGCGCCAAGACCTCGGCATTTTTGACTTTGAAACTGCATTGCTTCATTCTTTTTTGCTGTAGAGTAGAGCATTAGAGTATTCCGCTATTAGATTCTATGATATTTTGTCTTTCTATCATAATCAACACATGTGTTCACAAAGGCCCAAGATGACTACCTAGACACTCGTTTATATGACTACACGTTCTTTTAATCGCTGTTATCCTTGCATCGTAGGGCTGCATACTACCGGAGTGGATCGTCGGGATCTACCATGCAACATTCTGTCTACTATAAAATAACACGGAAGAATCAACAAAAAATAAAGATGGAGGTGATACGAAGTACCTATATATAATTTTCAAACTGCAGTCGACATATTTCGAACCCTGGCGTTTGGGCTTTGCTACAAGCCCCGTAAAGGGTAGTTTCATAAAGAGGGTGACTACTACATACAGGATGACTTGACACACGTCCAGCCGACTAGGCTGTGCAGAAGGGACGTCTGAATTTCCTGATTTTAGGTATATGTAGAATCCTTATGTTTTCAATTTTCCTAGTTAGGAACCACGGTCTATTTGTGACTTTACCTGCTTTCTATGTCTCTTTCGAAAGATCCATTTAGCGGCTTTCTTAAAGTTCATCGAAGTCTCTTTCCATATCATACATATATAACAGGTGATCACTCCTAGTATCGCTGCAGCCGAATACCTTTCAGGCTTTCCAGCCACAATATCCCTAAACACTGTACCTACGTAAAATTCGCTTCAAGACTTTGAGGTTGTCCAACATATTATGCCTCTACTCCGACTTTTTTTGCGCAAAACACGCTCTGGGATATAGACAATGAAAAATCTACTATTGCATACTAGAATACAGGGTACTAGTATCCTAAAATATTACTCAATAATCTTGACATCCCAAAATCTCGTCAGATTATACACCGCCACGTTTCCATTGTGGCTGGGCAGCGGGGCGCGGATTTAAAAACAGTAGCACCCCGCTCCGCAGGCATCCTCTTTTCTAGATGGTTTTCTAGTATTTTAATTTCTTATTTCCTCTTCATTCTTCTTCCACTTCTACGAATAATCTCGATACTCAAAATGTCCCAAAAGGATGATTTGGCCTACGGTGGTTACTACCAAGGTGAACGTGGGTCCGGAGACGGATCCCGAGGCCTAGGCGATACCTTCAAAAAGCTCCGTGACACTTATAAGAGCCACAGCTCTTCGTCGGGTCAGGCTAGCCAGACATATAATCCAAGCGGCTATCAAGGTGTAAGCTTCACTGGTTCACAGCGGCTGATATATTCACTGACGCTGTCGCTGACAGCAGAGTTACCCTACCCAAAACGAGCCCCCGCAATACGGACAAAGTCAACAGAGCCAAAGTACAAGCGGACAGCAACAAAATCCCAACTACCATGGCAACCCACCGAAGGAAGATAAACTCTCCAGTTTCTTGGGTAAGCTTCAAGGTACCGTGACCGAGTTTGGTTCCGAATTTGCAACGAAGATTGGTACAACCATCGATCCGAAAGCATATGCCGAGTACGGTCCAGCCAAGCCCAATACAGAGAATCGGTTCGGTAGCTTTGCTCCTCCCCGTGAGCATAACGACGTCAAATGGTATGTGGATGGCTGCAGCTATTTTTGGGCTGTGTCGCGGGCTTTGGAAAGTGCCCGAGAGTCTATTTGGATTTTGGACTGTGAGTGGATCCCAATTAGTATCATTAGATGTCAAATGAACTAATTTTATAGGGTGGCTTTCTCCTGAGCTCTATCTGAGAAGACCTCCGGCGAAGAATGAGCAGTACCGATTGGACCGTATGCTGCAAGCTGCGGCTCAGCGCGGTGTGCGGGTCAATGTCATTGTTTACAAGGAGGTGACGCAGGCACTCACTCGTATGTCTATAGGCCCTACATCGCAACGACTATAGAATTTTTGAACTGATATCTTACAGTTTCATCGTCCCACACCAAACATGCTTTGGAAGATTTGCACCCCAATATCGCGGTCTTCCGTCACCCGGATCACCTGCCAGACCGTCAAGAGCTGGCCGCCTCATTCGCGTCGTCCTTCCAGAATATGACCCTCGACTCAGCTAGCATCAGCAAAATGTCAAAGGACACTTTGAAGGGACTGTACGGGATGAACGAGGATGTTATTCTCTATTGGGCTCATCACGAAAAGTTGTGCTTGATCGATGGTCGAACTGCCTTTATGGGTGGATTGGATATGTGCTTCGGTCGCTGGGATACTAACCAACATTCGCTCTCGGATCTGCATCCATCGGATGTGAACCAAACGGTGTTCCCTGGTCAGGACTACAATAATTCCCGTGTCCTTGATTTCGAGGATGTCGTTCACTGGGAGAATAATCAGCTGGATAGAAAGAGCATGTCTCGGATGGGGTGGTCTGATATTTCCGTGAGCTTGCACGGTGCAGCAGTTGAGGATCTTCGCCGCCACTTCGTTGAGCGATGGAACTTCATCTATGATGCGAAATACAGAGTCCGCAACGAGTCGAGATACACCAGGTTGGCATTATACGGTCGGCCTACTTCTTCGACACCCCAACAGCAACCTGGCCAGCAGCCTGGCCTGCAACCTGGTGCGCAGCAGTCTAATCTGTACCCTTCGGGACAGTCAAGCCCAAGCCAGCCTCCCACGCCATCCTGGCAGTCGAAGCCTAACGCAACATCCCACTCACCGTCGTCGATTCAGACTCCGTCAAGCTCAATCCAGCCATCGCATTCCCAGTTGCATTCGCAGCCCCAGCAAGGCTCCGCTGCATATCAATCCTACCAAGGTGGGAGCACCCCGACTTTCCCACCGCCGCCCGGCCAAGCCTCCACGAACCAGTACCAGCAGCATCCACAAAGCACATCCCCATCACACCAGCCCGAGAATGCTTCAACCTACCCTGCGCCCCCTAGCTATGCATCTTCTGCCCAATCCAGTCACTCTCCCAGTCAGACGACGGGCCAATACAGCTATACTGGAAACTCATTCCCTCCTCCTCCGCCTGGGCCCCCTCCGGCCCAAAGCAGTACGGATAGCGAATACCACCCCTACCCGGATGAGAAGTCGGACCAGAAATATTACAACACTACCAATAACTCATACCAGCCGTATCAGGGTCAACAGCAGACTGCGAATGATACTGAATACCAGCCATATCCGGATGATCACCATGGCATGAATCAAGCTACCACCGCGAATGCCTCATACCAGCCATACCAGGGTCAGCAGCAGGAGCAGAAGCCTTACTACGCCCCACCGCCAAACCAGGGTTCTGGAAGCCCCGCCCCGCATCAAGGCCAGAATCAAAGCCAGGCGCCATACTACCCTCCTCCCCCAGGCCAAGAACCATCACACTCCAATACTCGCGGAATTGATGACCACCCGTATGCAAGCCGCAACCAATACGAAGGTGATCGTGAGAGAGGCTCTCTGGCGCCCCGCCGCTTCAAAGAAGACCTGACCCAATATGGAAACTCTCTTCGTGGTCAGCTCGCTGGGCAGATTCATCAATACCAGGATCGACTGACTACGTATGGTCGTCCTTCATCTTCCCAGGGACGAGGAAACATGTCGTGCCAGATCGTACGCAGCTGTGCGAAGTGGAGCAACGGTACCCCGGTTGAGCATTCAATCGCTGACGCCTATTGCGCCATCATCCGGAACAGTGAGCACTTTATTTACATTGAGAACCAGTTCTTTATCACTGCGACAGGTGACTCCCAGCATCCAGTCAAAAACCAGATTGGTGCCGCAATTGTGGAGAGAATCCTCCGTGCTGCCCGCGCTGGTCAGAAATACAAGATCGTGGTGGTGATCCCATCCGTTCCCTGCTTTGCTGGCGACTTGCGTGATGATGAGACTTTGGGAACACGTGCAATCATGGAGTTCCAGTACAACTCCATCAATCGCGGAGGTCACAGCATCATGGAGCTGATCGCCAAAGAGGGCTTCAACCCTATGGAGTACATCCGGTTCTACAACCTCCGCAATTATGATCGTATCAACAATGGAAGCATGGTTGCTGCTGCTGAATTGCAGAGTGGTGTCAACTACGAGGATGCGAGCAGGCAGTACGACCAGCACACTGCTGGTCCTGGTGGCTATGCTCCCAACACCGCTCGAAGCGCTTTCGACACCACCGCGCCATTCCAGAAGTACCAGCAGGGTGCTCAGCAGGTACAAGGTAGCCATGCTTCTTCCAGCCGATGGGACAGTGTCAGCGAGTGTTATATGCTTGGAGGAGAGGATATCCGTAGGGTGCCATGGAATGGTCACCCCGATGCTGAGATTGATGCTTTCGTGAGCGAGGAACTCTACGTTCACTCTAAGGTATGCCCTACTAGAATCAGTCGTCAGGTTCGAATATCTTTAAAAAAAAAATCCAAACTGACCGAATTATAGGTGATGATCGCCGACGATCGTGTGGTCGTTTGTGGATCTGCAAACCTCAACGATCGTTCTCAGTTGGGCGACCACGATTCTGAGATTGCGGTAATCATTGAAGACTTCACCCCTGTGCCGTCGACCATGAATGGCAAGCCATGGACTGCTAGTCGGTTTGCCGCGTCTCTTCGTCGCCAGCTGTTCCGAAAGCACCTTGGCCTTTTGCCAGCACAAGACTACCAACGACCAGATGCGAACTTCGAGCCCGTGGGAGTTCCAAATGAATTCGATTTCGACTGTCCGGAGAGCAAGGTCGTTGCCGATCCGCTCTCTGACACTGCTCAAAGTCTTTGGAACTCGCGAGCTCACACAAACAGCGAAGTCTTCCGGAAGGTATTCCACGCTGTCCCCGATGACATGGTCCGCAATTGGTCCGAGTACAAAGAATTCTACGAGTACTACTTCCACAAGGCTGATGAGCGCAAGGATGGATTCTCGCGTCCTGCGCGATACCAATGGGGCCACGTTGTCCGTGATAATTTCCCACCTGGCGCGGAAGGCGCGAAACAGGTCAAAGAGCTGCTTAGCCAAGTCAAGGGTACTTTGGTTGAAATGCCTTTGATGTTCTTGATCGAGGAGGACATCGCGAAGGAAGGATTGACCTTGAATGACTTGACCGAGCCGCTCTATACCTAATAAGGAGAATGCTGGACTGTAATTCTATTATCTTTATATGGATCCTAGCATTTTTGAATATCTAGCTAAATTGTTTAAGCGATGTCTTTGTCTTCGTTCTGAATTTTCGAGTGTTGACGATCAAATCATCAAATTGACAAATTGAACACACATTGCCAAGTCCGGAGTATATTGTTCTCAAGAACAATAGTGCGCGTAAAGTGGTTGTGCTGATTGGCCAAGGCGGGCTTCTTTGTCTCTTCCATCTCCTTCGGGTTAAGCAAACATACTCTCGATTTGGCCTTTCATCTTGCTTAATATTGTTCCTTAATATTGTTCCTACATTCAAGCTTCGAAATGGATCCTTGCAAATACTGATGGAGGGGGGCGTGCCTTGATCAAAGACAAACCTAGCTGGGCCACAGATGACTCGGAGAAATTCAATTCGAAATAACAACAAGTTCCTCGAATATGTGCAAGTTTTATACAGTGAAAACAAAGAGTTCAAGTTAGAGGCAATCCAATTTACATTCATGGTGCAGAAAACAATATCAAACGCCTCCGCAATGGTCATACACCGCAACGCAAAGCCATGCGTTCTGGGTTGAATCTACACCTTCGCCAATACCCAATGCATTCAACCTAGCTGATCAAAGTATTATTCACATTGTATCCCGCGTTCTAAATGTGATCCCGGCCCTATTGACTATCGACCAGGTCATCAGCTCTGAATATAAATATGGAATGCTCATTCCATCTCCAGGAACTTTCTCCTCCACCCCTCGCTCACATTTCAATTCTTCCAAACACTTTACAATCTCTACAATCTTTCACGTTTTAAGCTACTCTACATCTTCAAAATGTCTCGTGCTCAGGTCCAGAAGGGTGAGTCTCATTCCATTGCCATTGCTTCTAATAATTGATATACTAACATGTCTGGATAGCTCCGGGTGGTAGCTGCGTTGTCATGAAGGCTCCCGGTGGCGGCTGTGTTGTCATGAAGGCTCCCGGCGGCGGCTGTGTTGTCATGAAAGCTCCTGGCGGCGGTTGCGTTGTCATGAAGGGTGAGTACTACTAGTTCCATTGAAGTACGCTTTGAGAATATACTAACCTTTGCAACAGCTGCTGAACACTAAATGCACTCAATGGACGTGACCGATTCCATCATTCATCATTCTGTCAATCACCATGGACAGTGAAAGCAAATCTTTCAATCTTCGCCGCTGATTCTTGAGAAAATCATCAACCCTTACAATAAAAAGATGATCCTTCGAGACATGGCCCATTTCTGTGCTTGCTTTATTGTGAAGACTCTATATGAGTCTGTCTGTCCAGTTCATTCTTTCTTTGGTGCTGAGAACAGTTCGTCTGGCAGCATTATTTGATCGTTGTCTTGCCTGGGCCTTCGGCAACTAACGATATCGAATTTCATCTGCCGACTTCGTCTGTTTTGGCTTTGCCGAACTATACGTGGACATCCCGGGTGACAATACATTTTTAGAACAGGCTTTGTTTCTTCATTCCTTGTGCTACCTTCGATGGATTTCTTACAATTCTTTGATAATCAGGCTGATTGTTAACTCTCTTTATTCAGTGGTGCGGTTTAATCTGGTTTTTGGTTTGATGGGTGGTCTGGATTGATTGAGATAGTCATTTCTAGTTATATTGGTTATGATAGTACACAGGAATGAATCATTGCTTTGAAGAAATGCTGTCTACGGTAGTCTTGAAAAGGGTTTAAAGTGAATTTACTATCTTCATTTGGAAAGACTTCAAGAATGGCAGAGACATACTAGCTAGGTACCCCGTTTCCATCTTGAACTGACCGTTCGAGATTTCCATTGATCAAATTCAAATTATTATCCGCAGCAGATCGCAATTCCTTTGCAAGATCACCATTTTTTGAGACAAGCCTGAGCTGATATCACACAAGAGAACATTCATAGTGGGAAACCATAGAAATGAGCGGTTCTCTGGTGATTTTGTCATGCGACCTGATTAGACATCCTATAATCCTAGATTAGCAAAGAGCTAGTAGCAGCATCGTCTGAGAAAGCTCTAACTCACGTTGCGAGAAACGCAGCTGTAAAAGGCTGGCAGCAGAACCTGGGGAGGCTTCAGTCGCTGGTCCTCAAAATCAAGGAAGTCGACGATCAGATTATCAAGCACTGCCTCATCGCAATATTCCACGTTGAGACGCAGCCCCTTGACCCAAGCGCGAGCTGGCGGGTTACAACCGACAGCCACAAGGAACTGGCAAACCACAAAGGTGTAAGACATGTTGGCAAGATCATTCCATCCGTGAAGTTCCTCAAGTGCTCGGCGCCACTTCCTGACAAATTCCTCTGGATTATTAGAAGTGTACAGAGTGGTGACTCAGTTACTGTAGTTGGCAAAGCGAGTGCCGCGGATCGGAGAGGCGAAAGCTTCCTCAAGAGCAAGAAAGGCAGAACGACCGTCGAAAGTGTTCCAAATGTGCGACTGGACGCTTTGGTGAATAGTGGCGTTGATAATAAGCAACAAATCAGTGTTGGTGCTGCCGTACTGTATGCATTCGGCGAGCTGCTCGGGATTTGCTTCTTCATTTTCGAAGACGGGCTTGGGCCAATCGCCTTTAAGAACCCGGAAGTAGTTCACGTTGATCGGGTCTAGCACCCTCTTCAGGGCAGTAACCCATTCGCGGTAGTTGCTCTCGCCGGTGAGAACTGGAACACTCTTAAAGAGCTCCATTTCGCTGACAGGACCAGCACGGAAAGGGGAATCTTGTTTTACGCCCATGGCCCTGATAAATTGCATTAAAATTATTCTCAAATAGGTAGCCATTACAGTATGGGATAATGAAAAGGTGGTGAAGGGAGAACTCACGGTGGGTTACGTGACGGTAGAGTGATTGTCCTTGTAGCCGCGTGAACAGGCGCTGGCGAGGTCTCAACGGGCAACTGCAAGGTCGACACATGTGCCGGCGGGGTGTTCTCGACGGGGGCCGGCATGGTGTCAACATCCTCACTGGTTGGCTCCTTCACTTCAGCAGTCACCATTGAGGCGCCAACAACTTCACCCGTTGGCTCCTTCACTTCAATAGCGGCATTCATCGTGTCCAGGAACTCGTGGAAACAAAGTGTAAGAAAACGCAAAAGGAAGAGAAGATGCCAACTACCTAGGTAGCTACTCTTTGTTTTTATATTGCTATCGATATCGATGCTATCGCTGTAATCGTTGCTTTCGCCGCCCTACATATTGTGTTTGCAGATATCTCTCATTTACGGGGTTTGGTGAACTGAGAAGCAGTTATGTCTAGGAGGCTTCACAATACTCTACGAACCGAGCAAGTAGATTATCATCTTTCTTTCACCATACTGTTATAGCTATACTTTCTTTTGCAGGTCACCTTTCGCATCTTTCGAATTCTATGAACATATGGCGGCGAACTATACCACAATATTGTTTGTTGCAACGTGATACTTTCAATGTATACTGCTTTTATGTTTTTGGACCTCATGTGTAAACACAGATAATGCAAGCATTTGTTCATGGAAACAATGTTATGTAAATCAGGTTTGTACAAAGACACACTTCTGTAATCTAATTCCAGATATTCATGAAGTTGCGGATTTCAGCCACCTGAGCCTCCTCAATATCAGAATAACTCCCGAGGTTCGCTTCATCGGGACCAAACACGTCACAAACCGTCTCCTCGATTTGACTCAGAGTGAGACCAATGAGACCAACAGACCTAGCATTTCCAACTAGACACATTTCCTCACCAACCGCAGCCTCAATGAGACCTTCGCCACCTTCTGCAGTCAGATCAGCTTCGAACCGGTGGAACACCTGCCGAAGAGGCTTCAACACTTCAGCACGGAAAAACTTGACAGTCTTCTCGAGCTGAAGCTTACTACACAGGGAAGGTGACGAAAGTAAAAGATAGTAAAGGTTCAACGCGGAGTGAAGTGGTGGGCCTTGGGTCTGGGTGAGACGGGTCCAGCTGGTGATGAGATCAGTCGAATTGGCCGCAGCCACTGGCTTGAAGAGAGCTGGGAACAAGGCCCAGAAATGTAGCGGGTCTTGGAATACTGTGCCAGTGGATTCATCAGGACTGCGCAGCAATTCATCTCTCAGCCATGCGATGGCGCTATCGCGGAGCGAGGCAAGACCCTCATCCTCCAAGATCTTATGGATAAGCTTGAACCGGGTTTCAGGTGATGGATGACTCTGGACCACAGCTGCAGGAATCTGGCGAACAATACTGTGGCTTTGTCGTGCTGTGCATGCTGTCAAGGTGAGTACAAAGTCTTTGAACTCAGCCTCGCTCGACGAGGAGCTAATCGGTTGTTGTAGAGCGTAGGCAGTCAAGGCTAGAAGGGAGTCAAGAAGTGCATGTGGTTGACCGAAAGCTATTTGGTCTAGGCTTGTAGACCCGCCAACAAAGTGGCTGAAGATCTGAGCCAGCTCAGGGAAGACAGGCACTTGAGGGAGCGGTTGACCAGAAGCAAAAAGGGTTGCTCCTGCGATTCGCCCAGCTAGGAGAAGAAGAGACCCATGACGCTCTAGTGGAATCTGGTCGGGATTCGTTGGTGGTTCATCAAAATCGAGCTGAGCCACTTGATCGGTTGGCGAATTGGAGATGATCGAAAGAAGTTGTTTGTTGTCAAGTCCAACATCTCGCGACAGAGCCTAAACAGAATAAGGTTAGTCAAGATATTCTAGCTTTCTTTCTGATATTACTGTTCAATTCACACATACCACAAGCTTTCCCATGATCATATCACGCTCTTTCAGTTCCTTGGCTGATCTATATGCCTCAGTTTGGGACTGCGCCGCCGGTAGCCGTAGATCAGGATGCAGGTGTTCCTGCATACGAATTGTCCACGACATACCCGGGTCCAGGGGTCCGGAGAAGCTCAAAAGGTATGATTTCAGCAATTCAAGCAGGCTGAATTGGATGAATTTTCGGACAAGGAGGGTCTCATTATCGGCAGAAGGAGATGGCGAAGATACCTCCGCTTCGGGGTCTGGAGCAGAGGCTGCGGTCACTCGCAACACGCTTGACTCACTGGCTACCCGTGGGGGCGGTGCAGGTCGCTTGGAGGGCGAGACTTCGCGGAGGAACTCGAGGAAAGCCAAGGTGGTCTCGTTGGTTGGCATAGAGGTGTACGCTTCGAGCGCTGCTTGCAGAGAAGTCGCCATAAATCGACTAGGGACTTTTGTTCGGATCCGTGTGTGTAGTACTGACAGCATATTGAGAAGACAATTGAACTTAAGGATGTGCAGCGGCAGCGCTTCGCTATCGCCTTCTTCCTCGTCTCCATCCTCTGGATGAAGCTGCATCAAAGATTCAGAGACTCGCAAGATTACCTCTCGTGGATTCCCCAAGCGTGCGACATCCTGTAAACAGTCCGTGGATGCTGGTAGCATAGGCAGGAGCAGCTTGACCAGGTCCCAGCCGATGTTTGTGGTAAGCTTTTCATCTTGCAATAGAGTGTGCAGAAGCGGTAGGCGTTGCGGAGTTAACTGATACTCTAATAGAGTTAGATATGTTAAGTAGTCAGTAGCTGGCGGCAACGCTTGAACTAGAGGGTCCTCCATAGTGGTTGTTGACAAGAATATTGTCGCAAGCGCGGGGGGAAGATGAAACAGGGCGATGACATCAGCGGCAGAATCCCAAAGAAAAACGGGCCGTTTGGTGTTCCGAACTATACAATCTTTGATTGTTTCTCATGTTCATTTGGTCCTTTTTTTGTTCTTTCTATGTATAATATGTTATAGCGATAGTGAATTGTGTAATCAACTTAGTCAATTCTCGTTCCCTACCTAGAACTTTAGTGACAATTTCAAAGTGACCATACAGGCACAATAGTATGTACAAATAGTTTCATCAAGGCACAGCCTTTGGCATTTGAGAGGGAATTTGAGATGTATGTCTGAGTCAGCCTGGTGGAATATTCCATGTTGATATAAAAACAATTAGCGATGGCCATAGCAGATTAGATTAACCCTTAAGTTATTTCATAAAACCAGGGTTTTGCAGTAATAGGCTCGTTACTGCCATCCATGGATGGTATAGAGTCCACGTAGGCCCGGGGAAACCCTAAAATGCAAAGTCCCAAGGTTGGTAGCTAGAGGTCAATATGTATAACTGACATATGTACACATGTAGTGATTATTAGGTTTCTTAGTCCTATATTTGCTACTTGAGGTACTTTTTAATGTCTCAGCAGTGCTAGTATAAGCGACCAGAGACCTTATATATACTGTCTAGATATTGCTGAGCATCTTAAGTCTTATTTCATTGCCATGTTGCTCTACAAACTCATGTATAGTTAGTTAGTCGTTCTTTAAAGTCCGTCCTTCTTCACATATTCCAGTATATTACTAGTTCCCTTTGGATAGTGAAGTTATACTGGCTTGTTATACCCTACTATGATTGTAGGGTTACAGCGCAATAACTGCAGCCCTACTCCAATATAGATCGTCCATGCACCTTTTACACACCATGTATTTTTATGCATAATCTCTCGTATTTCCACATCAACGGGGCGGAGTGTAGTGCGACGTAGTCAAATTCTTGGCATAAGGCTGAGATCGCGTGCGTATTCGTCCAACGTAATGCCAAGAAAGGAAATAATCTACTTTTTATTTACCTATTCCGTACGGAGGACAATGTGAGTACATTCTAGGTCGAAAAATAATACGTACCTTGCTCAGCCCTGTCCGTACAATATTGTAGGAGTTAGGTACAAACATAAGGGCGGAGTGGAACAACGCGCGGCTAGGTTTCTGTCGATCTCCCCTAAAATAACTTTGAATGTGACTGCCTGCTTCTTTCATCACTCTCTTTTTCTCTCCACTCTCCTTACAATAAGCTTCTTTATCGCTTGGGCGCTTATATCTTTTTTTTTTACAATTGCATGATTCCCAATTGATTTTGACCCTAACTAAAGACTTATCGGCCACCCAACATGGCCGCCAATGACTACTACCACACCAATATCCCACAACCCCCAAGCTATGATCAGGCTGTGCCAGGGAAGACAGATCACACAGCGAACACAGTCCCTGGAATAGGGTATCAATATCACAACAACCACGACGATCCCTCAGCTCCTTACCACAATCGAGAAAGTCAACAATCATTTGTCTCGGAGAATGGACAATATCAGACAGCAGGCCGGGCGGGCGAAGGCGACCACTACTCAGAGAACATCCCTTTAAAGGCCAACACACAATATGGAAACAATCCTGATTGGATGCGCCAGCAGACTCATTATCCCCCATCGCCAGGGGGGCTCGAGGATAGCCGCCAACGTGATAGCCGAAAGAAAAAGGGATTCTTCAACAAAAAGATTGCCTGGGCCACATACCTTTTGACATTAGCCCAGATCATCGTGTTCATTGTCGAACTGGTCAAGAATGGTGAGTTGCGGCTCTCTGTCTTATTTTATAAAAAAGTTCGGATCAACTAACAAAATCCCCTTTTTAGCTCAGTTGACAGGGTCAATCATTGAGACGAAACCCACCTTTAATCCGATGATCGGACCATCGCCATACATCCAAATTTATATGGGAGCACGCTACGACCCGTGCATGAAGAACGTGGAGGGAATTCAGAACGCCAATACAACCATCGGATGGCCCTGTCCATCGACCACCTCGACGACGACTGGCCAAAATTGCACCTTGTCACAACTTTGCTCTTTCGGCGGTGTTCCCAACCCTGTCCCTAATGGGTCAACAGATGACCAGCCGGCTCCCAACCAGTGGTACCGGTTTATCATCCCCATGTTCTTACACGGCGGATTCGTTCATATTGGCTTCAACCTGCTGGTTCAGATGACCATGGGTGCAGACATGGAACGTATGATCGGTGTCTGGCGGTACACGGTGACATACTTCGCCAGTGGTATCTTTGGTTTTGTCTTAGGTGGAAACTATGCGTCTCAGCTCGACCCTAGTGATGGATGCTCTGGTGCTCTGTTTGGTATCCTTGCACTCCATCTACTGGATCTGCTGTACGACTGGCCCCAGCGCGAGTCCCCGTGGGTCGAGCTGATCATCATGGTCCTGGGTGTGGCCGTTTCATTCGTTCTTGGCCTTCTCCCAGGATTGGACAACTTTTCTCACATCGGTGGCTTCATTATGGGTCTGGCTATTGGCTTGACTATTATGCGGTCTCCCAACGCCCTCCGAGAACGAATCGGGCTGGCGCGTCAGCCATACGTTGCCATGAGCGGCGGTGTTGGTCAAAGTGAAGGTGCGCCGAATTCTAGAAAGACTGTATCTTTTTTCGACTTCTTCAAGGGCAAGCGAAGCCTTACCTCCAGCTCCTCTGAAACCCCAGGTGACACCAAGGGTCCACTCTACTTCTTCAAAGGCCGCAAGCCTCTTTGGTGGTTGTGGTGGGTTGTCCGTGCCGGTGCCCTAGTTGCCGTTCTTGTTGGTTTCATTATGTTGATTGTTGACTTTTACAAATACCCTTCCTCGAACTGCTCTTGGTGTTACAGACTGAGTTGTCTGCCCGTCAATGGTTGGTGTAAGCAGACCAGCTTGACATACACCAGCAGCACTTGATTGGTCAAAGACTGCATTGAATTTTAAATGTCTTCACTGAATCTATCAGAATTGATACTGTATATACAATGAAATATTCTCTATATCAAATTTTTTGAAGACAACCTAGAATATTGTACTCGGTACATTGTGTATATATTGCCTGTTCCTGAATTCCGAAAATAGAAAAATGACGGCACTTCCGATTTGTGGCTGGGGCCGTGGCGGAGCATCGTAAATTACGTTACCATACAACGTACATCTCACCCAGTCAAGCGGTCGATCGTTTCACCTTTCTGCGTTCTTAGTAATATTATAATGAGCTCATCACCTTAAACCCCGATGCACAATCTAATTTTCTCTGAGCGATAATTCCACAGCCATGGCCACCTTGGCCTCGTCACCCCCGACCTCGCCCTCGTGGCCGAAACGACGCCCCCGAGCCTGGGCTCTCCGCTGTGAACGATACTGCTGTGCAGCTGCCAGCTGCTTTCCACTCGTCTTTGTCTACGGCATCACTACATGGGCGATCTACGTCGCCATCAGTATCGGCGTCAAGCCCTCAAGGAGCGACTGGATCGGTAAGCATGAGATCTCCCGAACCCGAACAGGTATACTCACATATTGGGCTGAGCTAACGGTGCTTATCGGCAGGTATCCCTAGCACTGTCGTCGCGTTTTCTCTTTATGCACTTCTCAACCTCTCCTATAGCGTCGCCGTTTTCACAGATCCGGGGTCACCGCTCTCCACTAGCCGTGGCGCTGATCGCCATGAATACAGCGCTCTCCCGCCCTCCGAACATCCGGAATTCACTTCGTACACCGTCACCTCCACTGGTGAATCGCGATATTGCAAGAAATGCCAGTGTCCGAAGCCGGACCGTGCGCACCACTGCTCGACGTGTAAACGATGCGTCCTTAAAATGGACCACCACTGTCCCTGGTTGGCAACATGTGTCGGATTGCACAACTACAAAGCGTTTTTGCTCTTTTTGATCTATACCTCTATCTTCTGTTGGGTGGTCTTTGGCATAGCAGCGATCTGGGTCTGGACCGAGATTCTCAACGACACTCAGTACATGGATACCATTCTGCCAGTCAATGTGGTCCTTCTCGCTATTCTGGGAGGTATCATCGGACTGGTACTTACAGGGTTCACAGCATGGCATATCAGTCTGGCCGTACGCGGAACTACGACAATTGAATGTCTGGAAAAAACACGGTATGTGTCGCCTTTGCGCAGGGCACTACACAGACAGCGAAATGAGCAACCGCCAAGAGATAACTACTGGGGCGAGCCGGAGGACACCCTAACCACTCGACTGCAAGGCTATGGGAACCAGATCATCGACGCCCACGCAAATGCCATCCCGGGCGTCACACGGCCCGAAGAGGGCGAAGAGCGGCTATCCCCTCTGCCGCGCCCATCAGGACCTCCAAATGACAGCAGCAGCCATCTCACGCCAGCGCAGCAAGCCCTGACCCGTTCATATGCAGAGATGGAGCGACAGCGCGAGTACGACCGGTACCACGAGTACCAAAATGACGAAGATAACGATAAGATGCCGAGCGCATTCGATCTCGGCTGGCGACGAAACCTACTCCATCTCTTCGGCGAACGCCCATTACTCTGGGCTCTCCCGGTTTGCAATACTACCGGCGATGGCTGGCACTGGGAGCCAAGTGCCAAGTTCCTCGAAGCGCGCGACCGTCTCCGTCTGCACCGAGAGCAGGAATCCACCGGGGAGCAACAGTACTACCGGGAGCTGTATCAGCGTAATCTGGATAATAGCCATGCCTGGCGCGAGGGTGCTGCGCAGCCGACACGAGTGCCCAGCCGTGGTACTAGCACCCCCGATCGGCCACCGACTTCTGTGTCGATGCAGACTCTTGCTCCTCGATCTCCAAGGCCGAGACCTGGTGATAGTGATTATGGAGACGACATTGATGGAAATGGACTACTGGATCCTTCTGTCGGTCGTCCACAAGCTTCCCGGCATGATACTGATGAATGGAGGGATTGGGATTGAGTGTAGCATACATACATATCTAGGTAGCATTTTGGGGTGTTTGGGTGTAGTGTATACTTTTAAATGCATTCATTTCCAAAGTCCATTATCAGTCGACAATGCTAATTTCCATGGCGAACGATGTTTTCAAATTGCATCTCCAAGTGAGTGGTAGTGAATAGTACAAAATCGGGCCCCGCAAATTAACCGCCAACTGTCCAGATCCTAATCTCTTATCGAATCGCCTCCACTTCTCTCATCTCGACCTCTACATCATCATTGAACAATCATCCCAGACAATGGCTTCCCCTTCAACTCGCCGCCTCCTGAAAGAAAGCAGCGACCTACACAAAAATCCAAGCCCATATTTCACCGCTTCACCAACAAGCGACACAAACCTCCATGACTGGCACTTCACCTTAGCAGGGCCACCGTCATCACCCTACTCCCAAGGCCTATACCACGGCCGCATAACCTTCCCAGCAACATACCCACTCCGCCCACCTTCGTTCCGCTTCCTCACACCCTCGGGCCGATTCGAAGTCAACCGCGAGATCTGTCTTAGTATCTCGGGCCACCACGAAGAAACATGGCAACCAGCCTGGGGTGTGCGCACCGCGCTATTGGCAATTCGCTCAGAGATCTTCGGGTCTGAGAGCCAGGGACAAGTTGGCGGCATGGAGGGAAGTGAGGAAGTTCGCAGGGAATATGCGAGGCTTTCGCTTGGTTGGACCTGTCGCGAGTGTGGGGTTGGCAACCTCGAGGGCATGAAGGAGGTTTGGGACTCTTGTCGGGAACGTGGAGTCGATGTCGATCTTGAGATCGCTGGTGGTAAAGCTGCCATTCAGGATGAGATTGAGACTCGGGCACCTGCTCAGACTCAAGATCACAGTGCCGTTCCTGGGAATGCGAACCCCGGATCAGCTCAGACGGAGGCTACGAGCCACGAGGACACTGCGCCTGCGGTTTCTGTTCAAGCCCCATCTTCTCAATCTCTGCAGACTCCTGCTCCAGCGCCGGTACCAGCGGTCATTCCTCCACAGACAATCCCTGTTCAACTGCCGATAACTGAGTCTCCTTCTGAAAGCGTCTGGCTGGACCGGGCTATCATCGGTGTTGTTATTGCTCTTGTCTTATTGATATTGCGACGAGTGTCCAATGTGGATGAACTATGAAGGGCACAAGTCTTTGTATTGATCATTGACGCTTTTCTTTTCTTTTATTTTGCTGTCTATCAAGGCGTTTGGGATTACAGGAGTTCATCGGACCATGATACCTCTAGAGAGCTAGCGAAGGACAAGATTTTTAATCGATCATAGTATTTTAGTGTTTTTACTGCTTTGTACTAGCCGCATTAGTCTTACATCCGATGCTGCATGAGTTGCTTCTCAAGTAGGTTCAATCACTGGTATGGTAATTGGCCAATTAGGTGGGAATCATCCACCATGACTCCTGTAGTCGCCAACAAGCATTCTCCCCTTCCCCATCAGCCTTGACAATACCCACTTCCTCCATCCATTGCAAAATCTTCACGGTTTCCCAAGCGCCCATGATGGGCTTGATCATATTGGAAATGCTTTGGGCGTTGACTCCCGGACGCATCACCAGAGATCCAAGGATGGGGCCCATGACCATCGTCCAGAGATGCTGCTCAAGCTCTCCGTTGATATCGTACCACAGTGGGATCTTGGGTGGATGGCCCGGGCCTGATGCTGAAGGCGCTGGTGGAATGATCACAGCCGCAGCCTTATCCTTGACGGGATTGCCGAATACATATTTTTCAGTGGGGATGATCTTGACGGGGAAGCGAAGACGCTTCTTGTCCATCTGCCGGGTGAGATACCCACCATCGGTGAGACCGAACTTATCGCGAGGGGCGTCATGGGGCTGTAGTTGAATATGGCCTGTCGCATAGAGGTTGATCAGGGCGAGGATATCACCGTCTTCTGCATTATACCTGAGCTCGGTGGTGCCAGTCTTCTGGAGCTCGGGGTCCAAGATTGCGGATTTGAACTCAACAGCACGTCGGAGCTGGGTGCTGTCGATGCCACGTTTGCGGCCAAGTGCTTGCAAGAAGTTCTCCGAGATATCGTAGTTGCGGCTCGGCCCCAAGGGACCATGGCTTATTAAGCTGATGACACGTTCGTTGATCAACATCTGGGTTGCATTGGTGATGAGTGGCTCGCCAAAGAGCTCCAGGATATCCTTTGCCTCGTTGGGTCGGTAGGTCTTTTCTGGGGTGATGATATTTGCGCGAACCCATGATTTCGCATTTTCGATTTGTGCCATTTCTACCTTTCGTTGCGTCAATTTGGGGCTCGGTTGCTGCTCTAGAGGTATAGCGAATGGATTACGAGCCATCAAGTTACGCTTGTGGTTAACTGTAACGCCGTGCACAACCTGGTAGAGCTCGTCGCCCGCGGTGATAGGTTCCTCGCGCAGCTCAAAGACGCTGTCGAATTGTTCGCGTGTGGCAGGAAGGTCTGGAACCCGCTGAGAGGTAGAAACATCAAGCTTGGTGTTTCCCCATTCAACAAGGGCAACCCAATCGTAGCTCTGCAGATCAGAATAATCAATACGAGGAACCTCGTCTTTTGCATAAGCTTCAAGGAAACGCTCTTGGAAATCTCGCTGCATCTTGGCCATCTGCAAGCGATTCTTGTTGAGAATTTGACGCGCTCGGCTTTCGATGAACGAAGGCTCATGGTCTGGGAATGCAGTGGTCACAAGGTGCCAATCGATCACTCTTGATTCCGCTCCACCTGCAAGAACGCGAACAGCGACCACGGCTATCATCATCTTTCGGATCATCTCATCAGGCAAAGTGCGCAGAGATCTGTGTCGCCGGAAGCGCTGGCGGGTGGCCGGCCGGGCTTCTTTCTCGGGTGTGGTGGTGGTAGTTGCAGTATCGTCGAGTTTAGCCAGTCGCCGGTCCGTGGCAGGACGAGCACGTCGCTGCTTGGATTTGGGTTTAGGGGTCGGTTCTTTGGAAGCTTCTGCCGATGAAGGCTCGAGTAGAGATTTCTGCTTGCGACGGGCTTCGCTACGCTTTTGGGGAGACGGTTTCGCTGGAGTCCGTGGTGGAGGAGGGGCCATATCGGTTACAAAGCGAATGTTTCCGTCCAGTGGCGCGCTCTCGAAGTCGTCTTGAACCACTTGGTCGATGAACTGCTGACCTTGGAGATTTCTTTCAAAGACATTTTCATTGTCAAGCTCCCATTTCAGAATCTTCTCAGCTCTTGATCCGAAGCTCGTGAATGATTGGCGCTTGGAAGTCTCTGAAGCTTGCGCCGAGTTTTCAGTATAGCGAGCTAGTCTGTTGAGCTCATTGAGAGATTTCTGAACATTCACAATCGGCAGTGTTTTCTTCGGCTTCCTTCCCCTGAGTACGTACGACCCTGTAGAAAAGGTTCCAGTAGCCACATGGAAATCCTGTGGTGGTTTCATTAACATGGCGTATGGCCCAATGGAAGATATCGGCTTCATCATCCGGTTCGCGCGGATGATAGGGTTTCGTCTCTTATGAGGCTCACGTGCGTTGACATCAACGTGTGGTCGCATGATTGAGGTTTGCGGGGCAACATGAGAATCTAAAGCTGGAGGGCGAGAGATTGTCATGAGACGCCTGACTCCAGGTATTCCAAACTCTTCCCGTTCGGCAGCAGTGATCCGGGCTTCAATCTCGGCTTCGATTTCTAGCTGTTTGAGGAACCTCTTCTCGATCTGCTTGATTCTTCTTGTCTCCTCATTTACCACGTAAGCAGGCTTCTGGTGTAGATTGAATTGGGCTCCTTGCTCCACCGGAAATGAGAACTTTTGCCGTCGCGGTGGCTCGCCATGTGGTCGACCACTACTCCGTGTCAATGTTGGGTCGATTTCGACGTTTTCACAGACCACCGGTCGCGATTCGTAGGGATCCATGACCAAGAACTTCTTCTGCATGTCCTTCACCAGTGGGTCTTCCGGTGACATGTCGGCTTTGATCAATAATGTCTTCGTCACCATTGAGCCCTTTTTGTCTTTGCCACTAAAGGTCAATTGCCGAATATGTCCGGCATCAACGAGTTGTTTGATCGCATTTTTGACAGTTTTCATATCAGGTTTCTCTTTATGTCCCATCTTCATCCATAGTGTGACAAAAGGATACCAAAGTATAGCACCGGTGGGATACGCGCCACCTGCCTTTTCCATGATTTCCATGATGACTTTCCTCCGAAGAACACTGATAGAACCACCTCTCTCAATCAAAGGCTTAGGGGCTGCTAATAGCTGTTGCTCTTCTTCTGTAAGAGCTTTCCCTCGGAGGCCTCGAGGTACGCGCCGGGAGAGAGTTGGTTGTGGTGTCTTGTTACGATCAGAAACGATTGAAGCTGCTTTTTTAAATCTCGCTGGACCTGAACCAGTTGTGGGCGCAGCTGAATGTGGCGAGGATAATTGGTTTGGGGCTGTATTCTCAATGCCACGGGACCCTAGGCGACGTCGCTTTGATGGTGTCCGACTTTGCTCATCCCCGATACGTTGGACGCTGAGACTCTTGTCGCGATGGCGTGGTGTGCTGATATCCTGTGTTGCGGGGTTAACTCCCACAAATGAGGCAGTGTCAAATTCCTTTTCGCTATTTTCGGTTTGAGCTATGTTGAGACGAGGTCTTTTCGATGGTTGCTCAGTATCTGCATTGTTTGGATTAGAGACTGAAGGTGGCGAGGATGGAGCCGGGGTGTTTTGATCTGGCTGCGCTCTCTTTGTTGGGCTTAAATTATTCGGGGTGGGCGCAATGGATGCCTCCGGTTCAACAGTTGAAGGTGCGACGGATGCATGATGAGAGAGCATTGCACCGTCCTCTGAATCTTCATTGTCGGAATCATTTTTGTCCTTGACAAACCAAGTGAACTTTGGCAATTTCGAAGATTTGAAGACCGCAATTCTGCTGTTTCTTGGGCGGCCACGACTCTTGCCAACTGGTCTTCTTCGGCCTTGGGGAGTAACATATACGCCGGGAGTAGGCTTGTCCATGAGAAGAGCATTGTACTCGGTCCAATTCTCATCCATGCCAAGTGCCTCAAGCTTCTCCTTTCTCGACAATCCTCTGAGACTCTCGCTCTTGATTTTCGCTCGCTTAGGGGTGGAGTTTCGTCAACTTCTTCCCAGCCTTGGGCTTCAGTGACGTTTAGTTCGGGGGACAAGTCTTTGGATGCCGATTCTCTTTCCTCTTTGGCTTCGGACTCTCTGGCACGCTTGGCCAGCATCGCACCGCTGGGTCTGCCTTTAGGCCGTCCCGTGGGCCGTCCCGTCGTGTATTTACGACGGACCTCTGCCTTCTTGGTACCAGGCGGAAGCTTGTCATGACGTCTTCTGACCGCTGCAAAGTATTGTTAGATCAATGACAACGTTTGCTATCCTCATCAAAGAGATAAAGAATAATCTTACCATATTGACCATCTGGAAGCATAACCATAAAGGGGTCACTCGAGGAAAGAGTATAGTCGGCGGGTTTGGCAGCCATAATCCCGTCGCGTAGACTCGAATATGGATTTTTCATGAGACCCCTGGGAAGGTGGTTGGCAGGAAACCCATCACAATCAAGTTCAGGAACAGTGCCAAAAGGTGGAGCGTTGATTTTGAGCTTCTTGGCCTTCTCTGCTGGGAACTCAACAGCCTCCCATGATGCTCTGCCTGTTTCAACAATCTTTGCGAAGTTGTAGGCTGAATAGTGAACATAGAACATGATAGTTTTGTTCATACCCGTATCTCGAACGACAGCAAAATGACGTAAATGAAGTGGCTGAGCCACTTGCCAAAGGTCGACCAAACGATGCACCAAGTTCTCGGCAGGTCTCTTAAAGAAGTTTCCAAAACAGACCCGCATAAGTTTCTTCACAATTGAGTCAGCTACATCATATTTTGATCTTGGACAGGGGGCGAACTTACCATATTTGTGATGCCTTTGGTACCTGTCGCGTTGATGATGTCGAACATTTGATTGTTGAGGTTACGATCTGGCGTCCAGCATGGCACAATCCGCCGGGTAGGTTCGGCGTTCTCTTTGCTGAGGATGGCGTCTCCCTCCTCTTTAATCAGGTCGGTATCACCTTCGAGGGCTTGCAAACTTTTAAAAGAAGTTTCGACGTCCTCTTCTTGACTCAGACCAACTGGAATCGCCGCTCCCGCCTTTTCCACCCCATGTTTGCTTAAGATGTCGAAATTAAATTCGTGGAACAGCTCAAGGTCTGTTGCTGTGGGCTCTCGTTCAAGCTTCACGCATGGATGCAATTTTTCGTACTGCGACTCCGCTCTGACACGCTTCAACACACCAATCCGCTCCCATTTGCGAACTGCACGAGACAGAACCTTCCATCGCCATCTGTCTTTCAACCCCAACTTCCGTTTAAGATCATCGCGGGCGATAATCCCATGTTCTCGGAGGATGCCGAACAGCTGGTCATTGAAACTGTTAAAATCAATCATAGCAGATGGCTGCGCATCATCCCCGTGTGGCTGATATTCTTGGTCTTGTGCTTGATCGACCGCTGGTGTAGCAGTTTGAAGAAATTGGCGCAACGTGCAGAGACTGGTTCTGGCGGCTTTTGTCTGAATGGGACGCTTCTCGATGTAACCTTTTCTCTGTAAAGAGTCCGTACGCTTGGGGACAGATCGTTTATCCTGGCCACTGATTTTGACTAAATCGGGCTGCGCAATGCCTTTTGACTTGTGCGAAGCAATGATTGACAGCAGAGCAAATTCAAGGGGCACCACTTTGGATTCATCTGGCGCATGACCAGCGACAGCAAGCCAGGTTCTTTCTGTTGACACGAAGATTCGAATTTGGGGATCATTACTCCCGGTCTTGCCGCTATCTGTTGATTTTGAATGAATCTGCAACGCTTCATCGAGAGAAAGGTGATTCCATTCGTTGTTCTGACCCACAGACACCTCAGGGTTGTTGACGAGCCAAGTCCAGATCTTGGCTTTGAAGCGAGGGTCGATTTGTTGTTGCGTCACAGCCACATCTTGATGTTGACTTTGATGGAACTCCTCAATTTTTTGCAGAACATAGGGTAGGTTTGCTCCTTGTAGTTTTGTAGTAAGTTAGTTATACATATCTATGCAATAAACAAGTTTGTTCGAGAAGGTGAATGAATATCCAACCAAAACGGAGATATTTAGATCTGCACAGATGTTGTGCAAGAGAAATCAAATTTCCAAGCAACTAGATGCGAATCATAGAGATCAACTCTTCAAAAGAGCTTAATTCCTGTGAATTGGAAATAAGGAAACTAATGCCAAGACATAATGACATGCATCTCCCGGGGTGACGGAAAGTGGGTCTCAATTGAAAAGACTATACACACCTTGATCGCCGCAGAGAGCGACTTCGTTTAGCACAAAGTCAATGAGATGCTGTAGACCAGACATGGCTACATAATTTTAGGAATAAGATGAACTGATTTTGAAGGTAGAAGGAAATGGGCGAAGGAGAGGGACAAAAAAAGAGGGATGGAAATTTCTGAAGTGGAACGATTCGAACTCGCGGTCCTGAGTCGCAGCTTTTGGTCATGTGACATTCTTATTGTTTGCCGCGTTTGTCTCAATAATGGTCGAAAACATTCAAGGAGCTTTTGTGCTTTTTATTGTCTATTGTTACTATCTACAATATTGGAACAATGTATTCTTGAATATATTCACAATTGAAAGATAATTATGAAGATGATTATGAAGATAATTCAAGTATGAAAAAAGACCGGTAAAAGACTAGAAGGTGTATAGAAAGACTTAATATTCTAGACCGAATGTATATCAACCCCCAGCGGCAAATTTTATGGCACTATATTCAGAGTCGCCAATTGTGTTCTATTAGTTAAAACTATATTTTACTGTATGTTGTGTCAAATGAACCAGCATCAACAAACTCAATGCAACTAGAAATCCTTTAGTCGGGATCGGCATCCGATTTAGACTGATATGACTCGATTTCCAGCCCTTGGCTTAATTACTTGTTTTCTGCATAATTCATGCATAGCTCACACGGATACGGAGTACAAGTTCTATAGTTATTCCGTGTGTACCTTTTGAGTGTCAACATATCTACTGCATACTGACGATGTCGGCCCAAACAAAGGGCCCAGATAAGGATATTTGTTATCCTTCTACTAGTGGTAGGGGGCAAATGGCAAATATTAGTCCTTTATGCTATTTCAATAAATTCAGAGAGCCAAGTTATAAGGAAATTATAAGAATAGAGGTTTCAGGCGCGAGAACGTACAACGTATGATACAGTAGAAGGCTGTGTAGCTGTGTAGTATTATTCCAAGTTTGTTTTTTTAGATGACATCATGGGGCCGCCTTACGTCAGGTACCTCCTATCACCGCAAATTTTGTATGGTAATGGAAGTACCCATTGGTCTCCGTCGTTTCCGGCCAAATTTTCTGGATTTAACAACTGGACGCCTCTCCTTGATCTTACTTTCTAGACTTTCTTCCAGATCCATTCAGGTGTATTGAATTCACATTCAATTCGCACCATGTCTTAATATCCCCTATCACCAACAGCAATTCCAAACGACCTCTTGTCTACCGGAAATTCTATCTCTCACCTCCTATCAGTGGTGATACACCACTATCGCCACAATGGAAGAAGGAACTGCCCCAGCGCCCTCTGAACCACCTCCGCTGCCATATTCGCTACATACCAGGAAAAAGTCCATTGCAATCTTCTGGACCATCTTCGTGGTTGACACTTTGGCCCAGCCGTTGATTCTTTACTGGTGCCTCTGGTATCTGACCGATCTATCACACAACTTGGGTACGCTTTACGGGAGGTAAACATCAGTCCGGCTCACTGACATATTGTGCAGTGTTCTCCATCGTCACTGCATCACTTGGAGGTGTCTCCGTTTTTGAATACTTCTATCGCCTCCATAATTTATTCCGCAAACACTCGCGCGCCCGACCCCTGAACGCCCGGTCATCATGGGTAAGTCTCAATATTGCGAATGGACGTGGAAAACTGCTGACAACTTTTGGTAGCTGGATTTCTTTCAGATCAACTTCACCATTGTGTGGTTGATTCTCGCCGTCATACTGGTCGTGTAAGTTTATTCTGCCATGGGAACCGGATCGATAATCTAACATGATCATAGTGGATCGGTTCCTGAAGAACCTTATGGTTAGAATAGCTTTACTGTCTCATTGTACTGTGCTCTGTACTGACCCAAGATTTAGTGCGCCTCGTTGCCATGGTCCTACCAGCCGTCATGTTTTACTTCGGCATCGTCTACCTTGCCCTCGACGTTTTCCGTATGTTGGGCTTCAAAGCCCCGTTCCGAATCTCATCCACACCCAAGGGCTCAGTGATGCCGACAGCATTATATGCCCTGATTGAAGATGTTGTGGCAGTTGATGGTGGTGGTGGACAAATATATCGATATGCTCTTCGAACACGATACTTGTCGAGTCCCTACTTTCGGCGCATGCTGTTTGAAATGAACTGCTTTTGGAGTGGAGGATCTATTATATTTGCCTCCGCCATCACCGCTGTGGTGTTTACGGTTCAGGAAAATGTTGCATTCACGGTAAGCAGAAATTTAGCTACTCCGAAATTGGATTTATGGATGAAATTAACATTTAAATAATAGCTGGGCTGGACCCTTCCGTTTGCCTGGGCCATTGTTTGGACTTTGATCACGATTCCTTGGGTTCAAAGTGACCTACGTCGCGAAAAGAAGGCGTGGGCAGAGAACCGTGGCCAAGGCGGCATCCCTTGGGTTGACGACATCGACGCACCCACTGCACGTACCCGTTTCGCGTCAGTCCAGGCTAACGTGTGGCCTTGGACTCGCGATAAACAGAGCCCTCCGTCAACACTCTCCGATGGTGCTGGTGCCGAGAAAGTTGTCGATGGGCCCATTGACGGACCCTCCAATGAATCTTCTCAGGGAGTGCACAATACATCGGTTGGTGCTCCCAATGGGGTTTCTCACATGACTGACGAGACTCATGAGGGAATACCTCGTGATACTTCCGATGTCAAAGAATCCGACAAGTCACCAGTGTAATAAGTATGATTGACGAATTTGTCCCTATCCTATGGTGTTTCTTTATTTCGGTTGCACATGAAAATGCATTTTTGGATGGCTTTTCTAGATTTTGGCCTTCATGTTATGTTTTTAATTTGGTTGACCAAGCTACTGCCACGTATATAGATACCCTTTGTTTATTTTCTATGGAACATTGAGATTGTGTTCTTGTTGGTTTTTTTTTTTCACATGCTTTCTTTCCAATTACTTACTTGGCTATTAGCTAGTTGGTATATTCATGTAAATCATGGTTTCTCTGTTTCAGTGGAAATTGACGTCTCTGGCTCAACAATTGGCAAGAACTTATGTGCAAAGATGCAATTTCTGATATAAGACCAAGAACGTTGTACATGTCACCTACGTAATTACCCCTTCCCCTAGGGTCTGAGACCAAATTCCCAAATCCCAAATCTCAAATATTGGTGCGGCATCTGAGATCCAAAGGCCAAATACCAGAGAGATGCTGAGACGCTTTACGGTGCGGGTCCATTTTCCTGAACATTATAAATGGACAACACACCGTCATAACGACGCTAGCCTTCGCCGAGGCTGTTCGGATGTGGCCAGACACACTTTGCATGATCTTGAGTCTAAATGCCAAGATAGCCCTAATTCAAGAAGAGAATACATGAGTAATTGTTTCATTGGGGAGCTTTTGAAAGCGGTTGAGATACCAGGGGCTGGCACCTCCTAATTGGTTAGAATATCTAATTGTTCATTTATACTTGGAGTTGTCCATCATAAGTTTGCTCCAAGAAGCTCCTTAAGTTCGCCATTCAACTAGCACAGCTCTGTCGAACATGTGAGTGGCATAATGGAAATAACCACGGCATACAAGCCCCTGACTTTCTGTCACCCAAATTCCCTCGTGTCGTCCACTGCCAAACGTCTCATCACTCTCAAGATCTTTTTTCGTCTTTGGTGAATCTTTGGTTTGTCCAACTCCAACCTCAAACCCATGTCTCCTCAATTGAAAACAAATGGTGTAAGACAATCTCCGTTTTATTGAGCTACCTACTGTACAACCATCGCCTGGAGAGGGTGAATTCATATCTTTTTAAGATTGTGTTGTATAGAGTCAAACTTCGTCCCTTCTGTCAAATTGAAAGGATAACCTTGAAGTTGCCAAACCCTCGGTATTTCCAGTCCCCAGGTTCAAAGAAAAGGAAAGTACTTCAAAAAATATCATAAAAAGTCCCTGAGGTTGAAAGTATGATTTATATAAACGATTATCCATTACCGTTTCTTTGCAGCAGGTAACGAGGTAAAAGGCCAAAAAGATGGTAATAAAAGAAGTAATAGAAAAGGAAAGCGAAGTGTCCCCGATCGCCTCTATGCAAGTGTCCTCGAACAGCCCGGGTAATAAAAAGCATGCAATATCTTCCCGCCATAAACACACCAAGAAATAACAGATGAACAGTTGAAAAACGCCTATGTACGGACCGCTGCAAGTAGAGGGTATCTAGAGACAACAGGGGCCCGGTGATAACAAGGGTGGTGGTGGTGTACAAAGGAGGCCAGGGGTTTTTAAAAGGAGTAATGAGCAGATTAAGCAATGTAGGAAGGGAGAAAAAAGAAGGATGGGGCGATCGCGGTTGAAGCAATCATTTGCGGAATGTAAGCTTCCGACCGATGCTGCGGATTGTTTTGATGTGACTATAAGTCCGTGGTCAGATTTGCGTGGTTGAGACGAAGCCAGAGCCGGAATGCTTACCTCTCGTCTTGATCGTTCTTGTCAGCTTCACGCGTGGTCCCGATGTGCCCAGAAGTCATTGGTCTGTCAGGGGGTGGATTGACGAATCGACGCGATGCCTACAATGTTCGTGTTAGTTTCCTGGTTCTGAAAAGTGACATAATATCTTTCAGTGGAAGGAACACAAACCTCCCAGCGAGAATCTACATCAACTTCATTGGCGGATCGAGAGTCGTGGAGGGTAGGATCTGAGCCTAGTGTGCCATGGGAGTCCGAATTCAATGAGGTCGATCTAGCCAACGGTGAGACATTCGACTGCATGGACTTGCGTGACCGTGACTCGGAATAATCACTGTTGGAGTCGTAGCTGGCTAAACTTTGGGCTTGGCTTTTGCTCGGGTTTGTCGTGCTAGATGCATTTGGCAATAGTTGGGATGATGATGCAAGCTCACGGTAACGCTTCTGTTGTTGCCTGGAGGGTCGGTGATGTGAGAACTTGTTGCCAAGAATGGCAGGGGCGTGCGAGATGAGCGCCTTGATCACGTCCTTCTTTAGACGTAGGGCAAGATCCAGGTTAGACCATGTTTTGTTGCTGTACTCCAGGACTGGAAGACGGAAGACGAAATCGTGAAGATCCTCAAGATTGTGTTCTCCTTTGCCCTTGTAGCTCAAACAAAGGACCACATCATTCACCTTGACACGCGCAAGAGTCATGTAGTTGGAGGCGCGAGAGATCATTTGAGACAAGTCATCGGTTGGCTCCTTGGATTTGCTACCCTTGTTGGATGCTTTGCCCATTCCGAACTTTTTGCGGCTTTCCTCGCCAGCACTGTGGCTAGACAAAGATCGTTCAGTGGGCTGCTTGGTCAACATGCGAATACTCTCGGAGGACTTCTGCTTGCTGAGACCTCCCGTTGTAGCAGGGCGACCTGTCAAGCGTGCGGTCTCCGACACGCCGAGCATATTGTTGTCTTGGTGAATAGGTGTCATCATGAGACCCTTTAAATGACTCGGGCGACTACGCGATTTGACATCATCTGATAACGAGAGCGTAGGCTGGAGTCTTAGCTCAATAGATCCCGGGCCCTTTGAGATAGCGAGGCTGTCCATAGAAGAGTTGTCACCATCGACGCTTGTAGAACGCGTCAACGGTATACTGCTTAGATCATCATCGTCATCTTCTTCGTCTGATCCGGCGACTGGCTTCATGTTTTTGATCATGAAAGGCGAGAATCCACCAGCCTCAAATGCGGTAGAGCCCACATTGGGGAAAATGTACTCAAAGACTCTCTGGCCTAGCTCTCGTTCGAGCTGAATCTTGAGCGGGAACAATGAAACTTCGAAGTTATCGAGCACAGGAATACCAGCGACAGCCTCCAGCATGTGCCATTTGACGCGCAACATGAAGTCATCTAGGGTCCGTGCCCCGTCGAGGTACGGTGCGATGATCTGGGGGTAGATAGCATCTGGAAGCAAGTTCAATCCGAACAGTCGCTCTACTGAAACCAGATTGTGGTTCGAGCCATCGGTGTTGTCAGTTCTTTCGTACGAGGCGTTCCGTAGTTGGAACTCAATCAAGGGCTCGTTAGCATCCTTCATTAAGTGCCACACGACTTCGCTTGCCGATAGGCTCCAGCGAAGCACACCGTTGATACCATCTGCCCTTGACGAACTAGGTTCCATTCGCCGCTGGGAAGTGGTGATAGCCTTCATCATGAAGAACAGCTCATCCTCGCATTGGGATAAGTCCCGTTCCAGAGCCAGTCGATCCTCCCACCCCTGTTTATCCAAGAACTTGGCGTTGATTTGGAAGTATTCTTTGATTTCCTCCAACTGGCGAATGCGAGCTTGAAGCTTGAACACCATCTCAGGGGCGCCACGCAAATCGCTGAAGTCGGAAGTGAGCATAATTCTTTCTAAGCGCTCGTTGCGGACCTTTTCGAGCGGTTCGCTGTAAAGCATCAAATCCAGCACAATAATGTACATGGAGTAATACTCTGCAGAATCGCAAATTGCGCGGAAATGAGGGAAGTCCACACTGATTGAGTCCATGCGATCTTCTTTGTCCTCAGGATCTGGTCCTTGGCACCTGGACACCTCTTCGTTGTACTTGAGGCGAAGGTTATTGTACTTGTCGTAGCGTAGGCTGGCGGAAGTCTTCTGCACGATACGAGAGAACCCAAATGGATTTAACTCGAAATCAAACATGGCTTCCAAAGTTAACCACGGTGGCCACGCCGATCCCGGCGCGTTTCCGTACTTGTTGCCAGCATAGAATTGCAAGTTGGCCATCAAATTCTTCTGTGTAGCGACGAAGAACTGGGCACCGTCCATTTCAAGCGAGAAACGGCGCTGTACCAAGCCGCTCACGTCATCCGCGACACGTGCTTTATCCATGATTGACACAACCTTAAGCTCCATGCCCTTGGCAGCAACAAGCAAGACCGACTTCCGGTTCTTCTCGCTGAGAAGCTGGATTTGAGGAGCAATGAGACGCAAGTGGTAACTGTTTTGAGGTGTAAATTCGGGCGCAATGCTTTTCTCGCTCGAATCATCTGAGTTGGAAGGTGATTGAGTGTTCGAATCCGGTGGATCATTCTCTTCCACGTTCACATAGCGTTTGGCATCGTTCAACAACTGCTCGATGCGATCCTCGACATCCTCATCGTCGTTATTGGAGCTTCGTGTTTGCGTCTTGGACATCTTAGGTTGCTTTCGCTTGCTCTTGTTTTGTTCTTCGACAATATCAAGAATGAACTTGACAGCCCGGCGAGACATGTAATACACGAATCCACGCCGCTGGCTGACCTGGTGGCTGTACCGCAAGATGATGTTTCGAAGCGAGTTGTTCCACTTGAGCTGCACATTGTGGATCATGAAACGATTGTTGAAATCACTCTCGAACTCGTCGTTGGCAGTAGAGTAGATTCCATCCAGGCCCGAAGATCGGCCATCAGTCGTGGATTCAGCATCCTGACCAGTTCGCCCCGTTCGGATAGAAGCTGTGCTGGGTGCCATATTGTTGCCCAATGAATTGCCGTATGCCGTCCGCTCATCGCGGTTGATATGTCTCTCAAGGCGATTCAAGGTTGTGGTCAAGAATTTCCGTCGTCTCGCCAAGGACTCGGACTGTCGAAGGAAAACCTCATGTTCAGCTTTCAGTGCCGCATCAGGATCTACATCTTTTGTGAGCTTGAGCTCCTGCTCTCCAATCGTGCGGTCATAATTGCGAATCTGGGCCTCTACTGTCGCAAGACGGTCTTTGACCAATTCAATTTGAACGCGGCGAGGATCGTTTGTTTCGGACATCACACACTCGTGAGTCGGTTCATCGCCAAAGCTGCTGTAGCCCGTTTCGTCGGGTCCTACATCGCCATGATCTGTGTTGCGGAAGTAGGTGAAGCGTGGCGTAAAGGCAAGGGGTAAAATCTGGGTACGAGGATTTGACTCCTGTGGAAGGATCCAGTCCGGCTCCACGAAGTCATCCATGTCAACCCAATCCAAGTTATGATCAGGGATAGTGAATCGAGACAAGTCCACGGATGGAACAGGCTGCTGGAAAGAAGAAATTATGTCATCCCTGTTGCGTTCAATGTCTTCCGCGTTCGTGCCTTCAATGCTGGCAGAAACAGCTCGGAAGTCCGCAGACTGCATATCAATTTGAGCTTGGTTGATACGCATTGCGCTTGTCCTGGTCTGCTTTGAGCGACCCCGTGCTTGTGTTTTGATCTGCTCACGGCGCTGATGAATATCAAGCTTCAAGCAATCAAGGCGAACTTTGATACCTGTAGCCGTAACGCAGTTTTCCGTATAATCTTCCCGATCCTTGTGTTTGTAGATGTGGGCGATAAACAAAGGCGCGAGTAAAATCTTGTATTTGACTGTTGCCAGATGACGATTGAACTTCTTGCTTGTTTTTGTGACTCCTGGCCAGAGGGGTCCTTGTCGAACAGGAAGCGACATCACGCCTGAGAACAGAGACCACCAGTTGAAGAAATGGGTGAAGAAACGTGGTGTGAGGTGGACAGTATTGTAGCTTGAAGATGGCTGAACGCTGTCAACAGACCAATTTCTGCTATGCGGCGCAATGATCGAAACAGACAAATGGATGTGGTCGCTTCGGAATCCACGGTAGGCATCGTAATTGGCGCGCTTGGCTGGGTCGACGAACTTGGGGTTCTTGAGAATAACCTCATGGTGAGGTTTGAAGGAGAAGGATCGAGCATCATTGTCGATGTCCCGCTCAAAGACCAGGCCTGCCGCCCATTTGACATCGCCAGACAGCTTCATGATCACCTTCTTGAAGTGAGCGGCATTCTTTTGCTCGCTGGATGTTGAACTGTTTTCTAACTCCTCGGTGCTCGCTTCATTTGCCCATCGTGCTTCCGTGCTGTAGTCGGGAATAGCAAGGACGTACTCTCCACTCGTCACACTCATGAATTCCATGGGATTATCACTGGTGTGAATTTCCCATTTGACGTCCCGTCGCCAGCACATGACAAAGCCGCTACCAAATCCGGTCACCACATACGGATCACGGGAGCCTTTCAGTCGCAGATGAACATCGCCATCTTCCTTCCAAAGAACCCTGATTCGAGAATGGAAACTCAGTCGGATCTTGTCCCAGAACCCAACCCGTTCGGATGGATCAATCTCGGGCTTGGTGAAACCTTCAATGATCTTCATCATATCTTGAATGACAGGCTGGTAAGAGACACCCCATGAGATGCTTGTTGGTAAACTTGTATTAATCTCGATGACAGGGTCGGAGTACGTTTTGACCGGTGTGACAGATCGCCAAACCGGAATTTTGTATGCTTGACGGGGAGAGCCGTCGGGTCCTTCGGCAGCAGGGACAAGTTCCACTTCGACCTGTCTGGCAGATTCATGGTCACGCCACTCTTCTGCAATAACAAAGTTTGTCCGCAGGGACCAGCTGGGAAGTCTTGGGGATTGACCTGGGCGCAAAGCCGGAATGTGCAACAAATCGAGAGGGTAGTCTCTCAGATTGACACGTGCTTCGCCCATTTCCAGGTTGAAGCTCATTGGAACAAGCAAGCCGTATTGCATGGACAGGGGCATTCCCTTTCCAATCCGGTTCAAGTATTCAGGGAGTTCATCGATGGCAAATGAGGGCTTGTCAATGACAAGGCTGACATCACTGATCAGAGCTGACATCAAACCAGGTCTATTTGGAATTGCAAGGATAGTCTCTGTCTCTTTTACGTCTGCAGGAGGCTCATCTGCGCCAGAGAACAGATTTCTAACTTCTTTGATGGAGGTACCCTGGAACTTGAGCGCCGCGTCAATCTTCTCCTTCCAAGCCTGGGCGTTGTAATGTTGCAGACGGTCCCAAGCGGCATCCGCAGAGATCTTTTGCGCCGATGAGAGACAAGTTGCGCCTTCAGTGTCGTAACGGTATTTCCGACCTCTCCCGCGTTCCTGGGTAGTTGGTCTCGCTCGTTCATCGGCACTTCTGCTTCGCCTTGTATCCTGGCTAGTCCGCTCGCTGCGTAGTGTCCGATTGCTCGACTTGGCTCGCAGTCGGGATGTAGCACGTCGCTGGTCCGATTCCTTGACCTTTTGGGTTTTCAAGTGGAAGGCTTCTTCCCGGGCCACTCGCTGAGCCTGCTCAGTTAGGCCAACCCGGTAGATGCAACCCAGCTTCCATTCAAAGCCGTCGTCCTCCAGCTCAAAGAGTAGCGCTTTACTGCGCAGGGATATCCTTGGCACTTTTTTCGCGCCTTCTGGCTCTCTCTTCGAGCCAAATTCTCGGCATTTATTCTTGAAACGATGATGAAGCTGTTTGAAAGCTTTGGAAGTGTTGATCAGATTATCGAAAATGCGGTGCATTACCATGTGATGCGGCACGCCCACTCGAATAAAGTCCGTCCATATATCAATGGACTTTTCCTCAACCAGAGTGTTGCCGTGTTTCATCTTCATAGTTCGGAAATCTAGCCTGACATTGTTCATACTGCCGATTCGCGCCCAGACACCCTTGATCTTGGGCGCTTCGGCGTGCATGCGAACAAGATTGGCTTTGATAAAGGGAGTAGAAAGGCGTTGAGAAGCACCCGCAATTCCATAGACCTGAATCATTATTTGAGGATCATTTGGCAAATGTGCCTTTAGCTGGAAGACTGTTGCCTTCACGTCATATGTAACCAACTCCTTCTTTGGAGACCATTTATAGGACGGAGGTGGTGGTAAAGACACACTAGCGGGTCCCCTGGACTTTGCTTGCGCAGACTCGGGGTGCTTGTCCGGCAAAGGTGTGAGTACATCTTGTACAACAGAGACTGCTACTCCAAGACAGTAGAACCGATACAATGAGTATTGGAGGTAGATGCCCTTGAACACAGAGGTGACGTGCAAGACCGGGCCCATGCGATCACTGTTAGTGCTCAACGCAATCTCAAATCGAGGCAAGGAGAAGAACGGTTCGGGCTCCAGGTAATCTTCTGACTCAATAACGAAGCCATCGAAGCCACGCGCGTGGAACGCCAAGCGCCGCCCATCTGTAGCGCCCCGCTGGTTGTGAGTGGCCTTGGGAGGGGATGTTGGAGGAAAACGAAAGGGCGATTCGTCGCCGATGGTGGAATGACTGGGAGTACGTCGTCGGGCGATGCTACCGACAGTTGTTTCCGTTTTCTGGGCTTTGTATTCTGCCGTCCATGATTGGAGTTGCAGAGACACACCACGCGATATATCAGAAACGGTGCTATCCACGCCCGCGATTTCCACGCTAGTCCCCGTGGCTTCGAATTGGAATTGGAGTAACCACCGAGGCATGCGCCTTAATACACTTGCCTTTCTTTCGTTTGCTGGCATTGGCACTCGCTTCGAAGATTGCATTTGGGTGATGAATTGTTGCAAAACTTCGCGAATTCCACGGTTCACATCTCCATCAATCATGTGAACTGAACACTCGTTCAAGCTTCCAGAAGCGATCACACAGACTTCTGGCGTGGCATTCAAGTGAGCCTTCAGTTCCAGATTCTCGTTGGTGAGCAGGTTATGTTTGTTGCCTGCAGGGGTTTGATAATAAAATTTGTGGGAGGCGACCCGGTAGACAGAGGAAAGGGAGTAGTGGGCGCCACCTTCAGAGGAATGGGAGGATTCGATATCCAGTGAAATAGAGGAGATGGAGGAGATAAGGAGGTTGTAGTCGTCGGGAGTATCAGACTCCTTCTCGATTGGGAGAACAAACCTGACCACAGGTTCATGAACAGATAGTTTAATGCTGGCCTTCGGAAGCAGCCGTGTAATCAAGTGATGACTATCTCGCTTCTTCCCTCTGGGAGTGGAGGCGCGGTTATGTGCCAATTTGAGAAGCCTAGAAACGTGTTGTGGTTGAAGATCGATGGAGGGTGATGTAATGACCAGATTTGCAAAAAGGACATTAGTGTTTCGCTCTTCGGCGTTCTCATCATCAAGTGCGTTCACTGTCTTCGAAGGCAAAGTTGTCTTGATGGTTGTCGTAGCCATGGGAACATAAAGAATATTATCTGTTTCGCCAGATTTGTCGTCCAGGCTGACCGAAAGAGAGATCGCAGCAAGAAGAGCCTGGTGGGCGACATCGTCCCGTTGGAAATACATGCGATGTTCTGGACTCTTTTGATCCATACGATGAAGATCAATTCCAAGCTCGTGAGACACCACATTCAGATATACAGGGCTCTGTCCTGCAGAGAGAGACTGTATGCTCCGTGAGACGCGGAAGAAGCTCAGAGCAATCTGGATCTCCTGTATACCACGGAGTAAGGAACTTGCAAAGTCCTTCGAGTCCGCCACAGTCTGAACAAGGGCCTCATCTCTGCTTCCAGGCTTGTCGAGCTCCTCCACGTAGTCGGCAAATGATATTTCGTCGTCGGATTCAGTATTTGCCGATCCTTTGGTGGACTTGCGCGCGGGTTTGACGTGCTGCAACATTAGGCGTATGTCGTCGTATGGAATGTGCAAACGTCCAATTTTTAGGGCCACCGAAACGTCTCTGAGTCCGTCCAGCTCCTTGTGAAGAAGTCCATGGAGATTCACACCAACGTTATCCAATATTTCAGTAGGTTCCCGGCCGTCGACATTAAGCAAAATATTCTGAACATTCATGATCCATTCGGCCGGCCGTTGGTCCTGTGACATGTCCTTCTTGCGACGAAATAACTTGCCTCGCTCCACCATCTTGCTCCGAGTATCAACCGACAGGGCCAGCGATCCAATCTGAATCTGGCCAGCATTGACAAAATGGACGATAGTGTTGATAGCAGTCACATCCACAAGAGCCAACCAATTGATCTGCCGGTGTAGCCTCTTCAGCCGTTCCTTGATTCGGGTTAAGGCCCTCCATGTTTTGCTTCTTCCAGCCTGGGGCGCGGCACGTTCCTCGGAGGGGCTCGAAGGACTAGGAGACTCCAATATTCCGCGAGGCGCTTCGCGTTTTCCTTGCCCCAATGTCGTCGAGTCCACAGTGACCTTCAATTCCGTCAACCGAATGCTGATCCATGTTGGCTGGGCGAATGACGGAGGATGTAATGTGAGCCCGAGGCCTCGAATTTCGATATGCAGTCCTTCTTTTGGGGTGTATGCGATTCGGCGCAGCGAGAAGTAGCCGATCCGTTGAATGGAGATTCCCGTCGCGATCCGGACGATAGCGAATATGAAAAAGGAGGATAGGTAGAGCAGGAGAAACCCCACCAAAATTGAGGTCGGATTAAAGAGAGTCATCGCGATTCGCGATCAGCAGGGGGCTGATCTCAGATGGGCAATCTCAACTCGCACATTGAGGGTGAGGGTATAAACGTGTCAATTGTTCTCCCCCAATCTCTACTGTCTGTCTGCGGTCAATAATTCCTCCAGAACGGCAACGACTTTTGACGCTCATCAAAGTCCCAGTAGGATGGACATTGTGTTTAGTGCAAATAAAATGAGTGTGTTCGACTCATAAGATCGGAGTAGGGGAGAATGACAGGTGGGCTACCAATAAGTTCGGACAGGTCGGAGGAACTGGCCAAAAAAAAGCGGAGCTTACATTTCCAAAACCGGCTTCTCTTTACTTCTTCTTTTATGCACTGTGGACTTTATGACCCTTTGTTCTCATCATAACCTTGTAAATTCGCTTAGAATCTATTGATGTTTAGGATTTTATGCGGCTACGATTTCTGGATATGAGGTTCTACAATATACATATCGGTATTTCTTTAGTGGTTGATCGACACGCGACCCAAGATTCCATTTAGGGGAGATCTTCACTTCTCCTTGGCTTCCTTTCTTTGAATTCTTTCGCTGATATCATACATCGTACTTATATATACAAAGTTTACATTCCTTTATGTTCTTCGCTTTGATGGTTCAACATAACGCAATCATGCTTCCAAATGTCCGTGCACTGCAGTTCAAGGACATGACAAGACACTGGTTGCCCAAAATGTCGGTGGGCAGTGTAACGCAATATGCAGGAGTCGCTATTCCCATAGTAGATATAGGGTAGCGACAGAGTTATTGTGAAGTTGGGGCAGAAACCGGTCGAGACTTCTCTAGTTCCTCAATTTTGTCGTCGAGTAAGGCAATTTCGGCCTCAATGCTGAGGAGTTTCTCACTCAACATGTCTCTGTACTCTTGATCAGACAGACTGCGCAAAGGAATCCATTTGGAATCAGCCATCCACTGCATGAAGGGTTTCCTTGTGGTGTTAGCATTTTCCATTTGCCAAGCGTCGATGCGGTTGAAGACGCTTTGGCCGCAGTAACCCAGTAGGGAGAAGATAATGGTGCCCGGGACCAGCCGGCCTCCTATATATATTGGTTAGAGATAATACCACACTACATCCTTGCATTCAGGAATACGATACCCATTAGCTTCGTCACACCTCCTCCTGCGATACCACCGCATAGAGCACTCGCGTACATGCGTTCTTGAGGTGATGCTTTGTCTTGATAGTGATGCCTGATAATATTGCTTCGTAGCCCTATATCAAGGATAAGGTTAGACGCCAGCAATACAAAAATAGGGCGTATCCACATACACCAAAAGGTTGAGCCGCATACAGTCCAGTGGATGCCACATGACAAGGAATGGATCATAGGGTTGGGGGACCTGATCACTCCTGCAGCTCCTCCGTAGATTAATCCCGCGGCTCCTATGTTGGATATCAGTATATCAACTCCTATAAAGTTTTCTATGTCAAGATACTGAGAAAGAAATACTAACCAGTGAGGGCTCCCACTTTAGCCGCAGACAGAAGGGCATTGGACTGGAAGTCCCCATCTTTCTTGGTTAAGTCACCCATGTTGTGATTAAATTGATAGATGCATAAGTACTCCTTTTTTATCGAGATCCCAAAGTAGTTGACGAAAGCTTCCAACGTTGAGACATCCAATGTAATTACGTAATCATATTTAGCACGTGACTTGGACAGCTTATTAGTGCCTTAGGCATTAATAGAATGTAACCTAGGTATAAGGGATGACACCTAAGTGGAACAAATAGAATCCTTTTTTCCTACTGACACACACACTTGCGTGAACTTTACATAAACCTACGTGGTTCCAACCTCTGGAGGCTATCAGGTATGATCGGATTATCTATAGCACCGATGCCGAAGCTATATAGTAACTATTTTTTACCCCGATTCACTACGAATAACTCGTCTTGAGTTTTGCTAAAGCCATAAAATCACGTCAAAATAAAGCATTTCCAAGAAATCTTTTGATCCATTTCATACATAAACGCATGCATGCCAAGAACACCCTTGTACTTGGTTTTATTGGAGTCTATGGCGTTTGACTGAAATCTATACAAGGCCTTACCAATTTTGATGGAGGGTTCCAAGGTTCGTTATTCTACACGGAAGCTAAAACAGATACGATGGCATTGCACTTTGGTTTCTTGTGAAGCAGACACATATTATCGGTGCAGGCATGCAGTCAGGATAAGATTGGTTCATATGTTGCTTTTTTCATGATTCATCTTGCCCTTTTGCCTAATGCATTTCAAAGTCTCATTTGTTTTTAAAGCTCCGTGGAGTCACCAAAGGCCGCTGTCTTTCCAGAGAGTAAAATGCCACGATAGTCAATCGACAATATAAGCTTTTTAATTATTACAATCTTGGAAGATTGGGCCCTGGAAGGTTGGTAACATGATTGTGGCCATCTGATGGGTAGATGCACCCCCTCCAGGATAGAGAAAAAGCATACCTAGGTAGCGAGTAGGCTAAGGGCCATGATCTATGTCGGACTTGTTATACCACCGATTCCTACCATTGACTTAAGCTTATTCGAACTGCTTGGAGTGTGAACTTCCTATGGATACTCTATGGCCAATAACCAACTCAATCGGATTATATAGTTGCTTAAGTATGTATTCTTGATTCGACCTACGTTATGGGATATGTTTTTTTTAGCCGAGTGTGGTGGGGAAATCTATACAGACACAAGATATCCAAGTTAAGAGATCAACATTTTGAAGATCTAGAGGAGACATTGGACATCTCACTAATTACCAATTAATATTTAACCAATCTTCCATCCAATCATCTCGAAATCTCCAAGTGTAGTAAGAGATATTTGTATAGACCTGATCTCGCGGCTCTGATTGGGCTAGCGTCATCACTAAAATTTTAGTAACCCGTCCACTTCCATGCCGCAGCCGACTTCCCCTCTACCAACTTTTCCACTGTGGGTTTCCAGATATTGAACTACCAACTACTCTCAAAAATTTACTGACACTCTCCAGACGGTGTCACCAACTTTCTAACTTTTCTTTTTACCTGAGAAGCGCGCAGAAAATCTGTTGGCGCGTTTCCCCAACCTCACCGCAATCATGGGTGCGTTCCAGACCTTTCTTCATTTCCACCGATAATATCGACTTGAATATTCATGGGCGATCGCTGACTGAATAATGTTGTTCAGCTCCCAAACAAAAGGCTCAGAAGATGTCTATGAGCAGCTTCTTGGCCGATGAAAGTGAGTGACCGGAAAATTTGGACAGAGGTGGTTACTGACGAATTTATTTAGGCCTTGGCTCTTGGGCTGATGAAATGGAGGATATGCCCCTTCCAGGTACATTGCAGATCCCCCACTTTGAGCTCATGGAATTATACTAACAACATTTTTAGCTAGTATGCAGTGTCCCGATAATAATCTCCTGAAAGATTGAAATTCTTACTTACAATATGACCAGCTCAACCCTTGACCTCATCCTTCCAGCGTCGCCCCACAGGTGATATGGGATACGGCTCCGGCCCTCCCGGCGGATTCGGTATGATAGTTTTCCGCAGATATGCAGGACAAGATCTGACAGACTGTATCTAGAGCGCCAAGGTGGATATGCCGTCCGAGAGCCTCTCGATCTCCCTACCAAGCCCCCTTACACTTGCCACGTTGGCAACCTTTCTTTCGAGGCTACCGAGGCCGATATCTCCGAGCTTTTCACTGGATGTGGTGTGACAAATGTCCGCGTTGTGGAAGACAAGTTGACCAAGGCCCCCAAGGGCTTCGGATATGTGGAGTTTGAGACCGTCGAGGGCCTGAAGAAGGCTTTGGACCTGTCCGGCTCTTCTCTCCAGGGACGGTCGATCCGTACCAGCGTCGCAGAGCCTCGTGAGTATATTTCGATATCTTATCAACATTTTAACTGACAATTTCATAGCCAAGGAATCTCGTATGGAAGGCAAAGACCTTGACTGGTCTCGCCGTGGCCCCCTCCCCGAGATCCCCGAGCGCCGTGTGCCAGACCGTTCCAGCTTTGGACGTGGCATGGATCCCGCCTCCGATGCCAACAGCGACCACGGTGGCCGCCGCAGCAACTTCGAGTCCGATGGAAAGCCCCGCGACTTCAACAACTGGGAGCGCAAAGGACCTCTCTCGCCATCTGCTGGCGCTCCCCGCGAGGGTGGCCGCCCCACTAGCAACGATGGACCCGGCTCCAGTTTCCGGAGGAACGAGGCCGCCTGGGGCGAGGGCCGATCCCAAGATGAGGGCTCTCGCCCTCCCCGCCCCGAGCACGTTCGCCCGGAGCCCACCCCCACTGCCGCTGATATGGATAACCAGTGGCGCGCACGGATGCGCCCCGATGAAGCCCCCAAGGAACAGCCCGCCAGCCCCGCTTCCCCCTCGGCCACTCCCGCCGCACCCGCTGCCCCCGCTGGCCGCCCCAAGTTGAACTTGTCCAAGCGTACCGTTTCAGAGAACACCGCTACCCCCACCTCAACCGGTGACTCCAAGGCTAGCCCCTTCGGTGCCGCTCGTCCCATCGACACTGCTACCCGTGAGCGTCAGGTGGAGGAGAAGCGCCAGCTTAGCTTGCGCCAAAAGCAGGAGGCTGCTGAGAAGGCCAAGGCCGAGAAGGCCGAGAAGCACGCTGAGAAGCAAAAGCAGCTCAAGGAAAACGCACCTCCTGTGGATCACAACGGCAAGGATGCTCTTGAGACCCCCAAGGGTGGTGGCAACTTCGAGATCCTCCAGCGCACCGGCGAGGAGAGCGACATGACTGCCGACAAGGAGACCGAGGAGACGGCGGCAGCCCCCGCCGAGGCACAGAAGGAGACTGCCAACGGCAACTGGAGAGCCCCGGCTACCGAGGCTCCTGCTGCTGCTGGCGATGATGACGAGGGTTGGAGCACGGTCAGCGTGAAGCCGCGTAACAACCGTCGTGGACAGACCGGTCGTGGATTCGCATAAACCTATCGATACCCCAAAGCAACGGCCGTCTAGTCTGAGTGATGGATTTTTTTCGGTACGTGGGTGGTTTAGACCTGAACGAGTTTCAATTCTTCCAGGTGGGCTCAATATATGACCTGCCAGGTAGGGTTGTCACACTCATAATTACCACCCTCACCCGCCATCTTCAGCGCAGATGACAGGTTGCTATTCTGATTGAGCTTTATTCTCCCTTTTCCACATCCCCCTTTCTCACCTCTTTTGTCCCTTGGTTTCATGATCTCCCTTCCTATTTTTCGTGGACTAGATTTCCCCGATACACATCTAGTCCTCGCTTCGATGATCTGGCAGTAAAAGTTTCCATTTTATGTCTATGTCTTGTTTCGCTATCTAGCTATTATTCCCATACGTGACTCGTGTGATCTGCCCATGACCATTACAGCCGATGCGAAATGAATACTACATGTTCCATTTTTCCTGTTCCCTTTCTTGTCTCTTTTATTTCATTTTCATTTTTCGATTGACCACGGGTGGTCCTGTTTCTTTTTCGTCCCTGTCTGCTGTGTCGGACTGGGAGTTGGGGTGTTGACCCTCTCCTTTTTCTGGTCTGTTCTCGGCCAACGCGAACAAGATGCACGACTTTCTGCGAGAGATGAGATTTATGAGTACCCTCATGAGCACAATGTTGACGACCAATCTTGTTCTGAATCTCTTCGATGTCCTGTCTTTCTGACTGCTCTAGTTCAATTCTTTGGATCGTTGCATGGTATGCAGAGTTAATTCTTGTTTCATGCTTGCTCACATTTCTGCGTACTAACCCCTGAGTTGAATCTCCGCTTAGCATAGAATGAAATGCAGTCTTCGTTGACAGTTACTAGGATATCATTTTTGGAAATAATTGCCTCATAACACTAGGTCTCCCAGACTCCTAGTGTATCACATTTAGGTAGCCCTGAAGATCAGTTTCATCTATAGCCATGCGAAGCCATGCGATATACATAGATAAATACTAGTACCTGTACAATATTGAAGATGAATCCCACTGAATTGTTGAAAAAAGTTTTGTCTAGATCTAAGACAAAGAAAAATTAGTGCCAATGAAAAACGGCAAGGTATAAATATAGACTCGCTAGTCTCAGTGCTAGAAGAACCTGCAGGTGACATGAGATATGTACGACTTTCATAATTTACATAGATGCAGGTATTTACTCCGTAGATGTGTTCTATTCTGTTTTCGAAATAGAGTATAGATATCCTATACCTTATTATATATTGCTTGTAGTTGAATCAAAATTACAATAGAGAAACATGAGATCATCCAGGAACCACTCTTATACGATTGGCCAAGAAATAGAGTGGCCGGTATGAAATTAATTGAAACCCCCTTCGAAACGATCCTTGGGTAGTCAAGGGACTTGTTTCATGATTTCATGATTCCAATCTTTAAAACTACCCTTCTGACCTTCACCTATTCAGGTACTCTCGACTTTCACTGTCAACCTACAAAAGTACTTTTAAGTACTTTTAATTTAAACCCTGCAAATCCCGGGGTAAGCCCCATGTTGTCATGTCGGCTACGGCTACATCTACTTTCACGACCACCACTCTTTTTGGAACCCCGAATATGAAAGGCGTCAGCGTATCACAATGTCCCATGTGTTGGGGTGAAGGGTTTCCCCCAGGTGACTCCGGGGCACATGACAGAATCCAGGAGTTGGAGGGGCAAGTGCATATGTTGACAGCGCGCGCTTCGGTTACAGGTGAGTTCATGCAGACTTGATGCGCTCCGCTCTGTAGTCTACAGTGTGGTCTACGATCATACTGCCAACCCCCGATGTGTCGGACGAAGAGAATTACAGTCAATAAACTTACCGCTAACACGATCACAATCGTGCAGCCATCAAACTCAAGGAGTACGAACAACGCCTACGCTCCTCCCAATCCCAACCAACATATGACACACCCCGTTCTTCTCTCGGAGGACGACCGACCTCCTCCCAAGAGCAACTCCAAACCCCAGTCGAGCGCCCGAGCTCCTCAGAATCCCAACCCCAATCACAAACCTACCACAGCCGCCTAACAACGCTGGCCTCCCTCCTACCCTACCGGCGTGGCAGCGCTACCCCCGCCAGCGCACCCGCAACTTCCAGCGGCCCCCCTCCCCTTCCAACAACCCCGACGACCCCCCTTCAGCACATGCACACCTCCCCAGCAAGCAGCGACAACACTTCCGAACTACAAGATGCACTGGAGCGCGAACAGAGCCTGCGCAAAGCCGCCGAGGCACAGCTTTCACAGGCCAGTTCCGAGCTGGAGGAGTTGACAGTGCAGCTGTTCAGCCAGGCGAACGAGATGGTTGCACAGGAGCGAAAGGCGCGCGCAAAGCTCGAGGAGAGGGTTGCAGTGCTCGAGCGCAGGGATGTCGAGAAGCGCGGGAGACTGGAGAGGTTGGAAAAGGCGATGGCGCGGGTGGAACGGCTGAGAGCTTTGGTGAATTAATAACCAATGGCTGCAAGCTTCGGGTTTCACCTGCATGGTTTGCAGGCGGGCTTTTTATGATTGATATGACTGGATTGTTTCACGAAGGATATGACACCCGGCGTGTATTTGGGATTTGGGTGGGATATTCCCGTTTCGTTTCTTCTATTGGATTTTTCGGCGCAGGGTTGTGAAATTGGGTTTAATCTGTGGATTTTGTTTTATTTTGCATACCTAATTTGATGAGTTGGTCAGTAGGCCCTTTAATCACGGAGACTCCGTTTTGGATGACGACTTGTCCATGCAAGAATCCCGAGAAGTTTACATGTCGTATGCCACTGAGCAATATGCAGGACTAGGCCCGAACAATCAAGGGAACCGACAAGAATTTGAAATAGGAAGCGGATCCGATATAATTTCCTCAGCAAATGACGTGCAGTGAGGTTGGACCTTCCCACCAGATTGTGGCCAGAATTGGTTCTAGGTAACCCCACCTCGAGCCTCCCTTTAAGACCCTGAGCATCTGCATTTTATATTTTATAATCTCTCATATATTCTTATAGATTCCACATAGTACAACATGCCTATCGGAGTCGCTATTATTGGAAGCGGTATGCACCTCTTGTCATGTAGCTTTCGGGCTTTGGACTAACATTACCTATAGGCCTTTTCGCCAAAGAGCAGCACTTGGTATGATATCTCCAACGGAATTGCGCATACTGTGTCTAACCAAATAGCAAAACAGCCAGCTGTTCAAGCTGCGACAAACTTTGAGCTCAAGGCCATCTATTCCCGGTCATTGAAATCTGCCCAGGACCTCGCCAGTACCACATCCCGAGTTGATCTCTACTCTGAAGACTCGGGATCTGGCAAGTCCTACGCCGATATCCTGGCTCGTTCAGATATCGGCGCTGTGATCATTGCGTATGTGATCGCTACCCAAATTTACATTTTGCTCAATTGGAAAACACAAGCAAATGCTAACCTGGATGATAGCCTTCCCATTCTGGTCCAGCCAGACTTTATTAGAAAGGCTTTGTTGGCTGGCAAGCATGTTTTGTCCGAGAAACCCATCGCGAAAGATGTCGCCACAGCCCAGGAGCTCTTGCAATGGTACAAGAGTAATATCGATACTAGCAAGATTTTCTGGGCCGTAGGCGAGAACTTCCGGTACCTGACCAAATTCCTCTTTGCGGCAGAGCAGGTCTCCAAGCTGGGCAAGGTCAAGAACTTCCGGGTCAATGTTCACAGCTTGATGAATGCCGAGAACAAGTACTTCCGTATGCCTTTGTCCTACCTAGATAATCTCCCCGGATACTGATCAATTGCGATAGAAACTGCCTGGCGCAAGACTCCCGAGTACCAGGGTGGATTCCTCCTGGACGGTGGTGTGCATATGACGGCTGGTCTGCGCATGCTTCTGGGCTCAGAGCGTCTTAGCATTTTGTCGGCGCAATCACAACTGCAGCAACCGTCCCTGCCACCGGTTGATACCGTCGACGCCGTTTTGAAGACCGAGTCTGGTGCTACGGGTATTCTTTCCCTATCATGGGGATCTTCATTTAGCGATCAGATCTTCGAAGTTTCTTGTGAGAAAGGTGTCGTCACATTGAACTTCGATGATGTGACAGTCAACGGCACGAAGCATCACATTGAGTTTGATCACAAGGGTGTTGCGCCGGAGGTGGCGGAATTTGCGAACTCGATCTTCAACGGAAGACCTGCTAGCAGACAATCTGCCGAGGAAGCGTTGGCAGATCTTGAGATTTTGGAGCAGATGTTGCGAAGTGGCGAGAAGGACGGTGAGAAGGTTCAATTACATTTGCAGTGATAGTCAAATTGTCAAACAATCCAAGATTTAAATAGTGTTGTGAGCCTCAAATGAAACTGTATCCTAAGACACGCTTATACAATTTTGTAGTCATTCATGGATATGTATAATCAAATGGTAGAAATCATCTACATTTGTATAGATGAAGACTTGATGTTATTGGCCAGTGCGGAGCTATCACACTAAGCCTATTTTGGGTACAAAGTAGGGCTTTACGTCAACCCTACGCCTAATGCTGACATAAGTCTTCGCTTAGCTCGCCCAAAGCGCACTAGTGTGGGTCTCCCACTCTGCTGCGGGAGAACCTGATGAGAGAAGTTTTCGAGATTGAACTCCGACTCGACAACTCTCGAACGCCCGGCGAGACCCAGCAATACCGACAAGGTGAGTTCTCATGCGCACCCTCTTTACTTTCCAATCACTAATTTATTTCCAGATGGTCGCCGCTAAGAAGCACATCCCTATCGTTAAGAAGCGTATGTTCCCGATTTCAATCCCTCCCCGTACTCTGGATACCATCGCCCTTCGATCTTCGACACAATGAAAGAAAGCCCAGCCAGGACAACGAAGGAGGAATATATTGCCAATTGGAGGATAGCTGTGGAAAACGACGAGTTGTTTTGGAAGATTCGAAGGGCGATATTTTTCACGGCCATGGAAGCCAAGGCGACACAAATCTACGATCGGAGGACTGACATCAACTGCTATAGGCACCAACCGCTTCAACCGCCACCAGTCTGACCGCTTCAAGTGTCTTGGTCAGTCTTGGCGCAAGCCTAAGGGAATCGATAATGCCGTCCGCCGCCGTTTCAAGGGCCAGATGGCTATGCCCTCTATCGGTTACGGTTCCAACAAGAAGACCCGCCACATGATGCCCTCCGGCCACAAGGCTTTCCTCGTCCACAACACCAAGGACGTTGAGCTCCTTCTCATGCACAACCGTACTTACGCTGCTGAGTACGTTTCATCCATCGAGTCTCACGTCCTAGAGATGCTATTGCGATTACACTACGTTCAATTGACTAACAAATCACTACAGGATCGGCCACGCCGTCTCTTCCCGCAAGCGTGTCGAGATTGTCGAGAAGGCCAAGGCTCTCGGTGTCAAGGTCACCAACGCCAAGGGCCGTGTCACCACCGAGGCATAAATGGAATAAACCCAAAAGTTTGTTTCTTTTTATCGGTGGGATATTCAGTGCACGAGGTCGGGGTATTTTGTATGGTGATACCATCTCTCTGGCGATTACGAAATTTAAGGATTGTCCATGGCATGTCCGGCTCGGGCTTGGTCACAGTGCCGGGCGCTTCACAGCGAGAGAATTGTTCTCTGAAATGACAACAAAAATTGCAAAAATCCCTTTTTCCAGGTTCATATAAGACACTTGACCAATTAAGGTGTGGCAGATTCTAATCTGATCTGGACCTTCTGGTACAGGTGCATCGGATTGTAGACATGGATTGTACCCGTGCTAAAAATCGTAACCCTAAAATTACCAATCTACATACGTATTAGCTATCTATAATTCCCTCATCTCAGTCCAACTGAAACCTCTTGACCTATAAAGCATACGAATCCAACCGTTTTGCACACGTTTCAGGTCGATGGACCCACTAGAAGGTGCTATGTTAAGTTCGAAGGACGGTAACACGGCTTGGAAAAAGATCCGAGCAAAGCCAACTCCGAACAAGACACAAAGACCTGATTTGTCAATTTTGTCTCAGTTACTGACACCTGCAGGCAGGACCCCAACGCATCATTACTCCGTCCTTAGTCGAGAAAAGTGGTGCCACATTAAGTAGTTGGTTTTCCTAGATGTCAGCCTCTCAGGGACTTGTATCAGCCCCCACGCCAACAACTTAAAGAACTGAGACCCCTCCTGAAGATCGAATCCTGTACTTGCCTTCGTGTTTATATTTAGGTCTCCAGCTGGACATGGAGGCCGAGGATTTTGTCCATTAAAAGAATATCTCCGATCCTGTTTCTGTTTCTGTTTCGCTTTACACTTAGGACCTTGGACCCTTGGACCCTGTTCTTCCGCTATGCCTCTCCCAGCCCGATATGGTCGCTGGGGACCTATACTGGCCCCGGCGGTCTTGATAATGTTGATTATCCATTTTTTCCGGGCCGATTTCGGGTCAGCAACCACGCAGGACGTGATCGAGCCCGCCCCAGGATTAACAATCGAGTCAAGCAACCAAACTGATCTGAGAACCGGCCATGTACCACCGTCATGTCCGATGCTCACCGGAATAGACGATGTTTTCGTAGTGATCAAAACCGGCATCACCGAAGCGCAGGACAAAGTTCCCGTACATCTAAGAACAACCCTCCGCTGCATCCCTCACAAAATAATTGTCTCCGATTACGAAGAAGAGATCGCCGGCGTGCGCACCTTTGACGTCTTCCGCAACGTCTCCGACACCCTAAAGCAAAGCAGCGGAGACTTCGCCCTTTACAACCGCGCCCGCACAGGCGGTCGCGCAGCATTAACGTCCCAAGACCACGTAAAAGTCGCAAATGGCCCATCGGGAATGATGGACAATCCGGGCTGGAAGCTTGACAAGTGGAAATTTCTACCGATGATCCAGACCGCGCGCCACGCCCAGCCGGACGCCAAATGGTTCGTTTTCCTCGAAGCGGATACATACCCGATCTGGCCGAATCTACTCGGCTGGCTGAGCCACTTCAACCCCGAGGATCGCCTCTATCTCGGGAACCAGATGCAGATCGGGTCGAATTTGTTTGCGCACGGCGGGTCCGGGTTTGCGCTGTCGCACGCGGCCATTCATTCCGTGGCGGACTTCCATGCACTACATGTCGAGGAGTGGGAAAAGATCACGGACCGGGAATGGGCGGGTGATTGCGTTCTCGGTATGGCGCTTGCTGCCGCCGGCGTTCCACTCACTTGGTCCTGGCCTCATGTTACCACCCAGTCGGTTTGGGAGCAGGATATGCTGCATGAGGCTTTTGCGAAGCAGCCTTGGTGTTATGCGCCCTTTACGTTCCACCACATGACGCCTGCGGATGTGGATCGGTTCTATGCATTTGAGCAGCAGTGGTTTGCAGAGGTGGGTCATCAGTTTCGAATTATCTACTTGACGCATATTGCTAATGAACTTACCCAGACAAACTCGTCTGTGCTTACATACAGTGACGTTTTCCAAAAACTCATCCGCCCAACCCTCGCACACCACCTGGACAACTGGGACAACTTCGCCAATGAAGGCGATGATAAGGAAGACTACAAGGGCCCACAAACGCCTGCTACTCTAGCCGCCTGCGCCGATTACTGCGCCGCAAATACAGAGTGCATCCAATACCGCCTGACCGCAGACTTCCGCTGCACAACCTCCAAAGCAGTCCTGCGTGGCAAGCCTCAACCTGGCACGCAATCGGGGACGATGCTATGGCGTGTCGATGCTGCGGTTGGGCAGATGGAACACTGCTCAAAGGCAGCGTGGGTGACTGCGTGAGCCTTTGGTTCACTGGACAGGGTCCAGTTTGGGTATTTATCATCGGCGTTTAGCGTGTACAACCTCGGGCTTGGTTTGCATTTCGGTAGAGATATTGGCGTATATAGCATTGACTGGAATATATTAAGTATTTATATTATAGCATTATATCATAGCAAGATAGATATAGGTAAAGAATCAGACACGATTGGACTGTTTAAGAGGTGAAGAGCCCTACCCGTGGGGTTCAATTACGTAGCTTGCGCCCCTCCAGTCCTTCAACCCTACCTCTTTCGTACCCCAGACCAACATGCCTACCTACGTTGTGAGTTGCTTTGATGTTTCATTGAAAGAAAAAACATGTCACTCAGCATTTTTCCCGTCGTCTTATAGGTCCAGTGTTATGAATACTGCACCCCCGAGCAGGTTGAAGAGTATGTTCCGCATCCGCCTTCGAAATTTATGCCGAACTAAAATTTCACCTAGAACAATGGACGATGTCCAAGCAGAAGGTGGCATTATCACGGGTGATTTTATAGCGACCAAATCCTTTTGGTGAGCTCGTCTCTTTGATTTTTGCATATGTAGACGATCTCGCTAATTATCATCTTCGCAGGGTTGAGTCCAAAGCCGATATTTCGCTTTTCTTGGAGTCACACAAGCTTATTAGATTGATTGAGGAGACTGAGGCTCCCAGTAGTTAGTTGTGCTCATTTAAGTGATCAAATATAGATTTAAATGCGTTTGTTTGCCGAAAGGTTTATGTCAAAAAAATCGTTATGCTGGCCAATGACAGGAATATATATCTTCGGACGAACCATTCAATGCTTCGAGGATTCCTTCACCATTTCCCCAACCTTGGAATTTTGCAACTTTGAAAAGCTTCGCCAGGTGGAACAATCTATCATAGTAAAGGAGACACAGAGCATAGTTATAAATCATTATCGAGCAACTGCCCAAATGTCAGCTTAGCCTCAACAGCAAGCCAAACATGACGGGTACCTAGATAGACAATCATGAGCTTTATTCTATGTAGGCAAGTTTGGAAGATTCCAAGGTTGAAGATAGTTTTTCATGTATAATTTTATCGAGCGGCAAATCTATTTGCTAAGAATGAGCTAAGATCAAGACGCTATGCCCGTGAAGTTTTCTCAGAAAACCTCTCTATGGTCGAGTCAGTAGATGGTATCATCAACACAAAAGCAGACAGACGCCCCGAGAAAGATGATATAGACGAAAGGTATTTGCAAGAAAGAAAATCCCAAGTATCAAAATCAATTAGCAACCGCAGCCTCGGAAGCCTCACGAGGAGGCTCATTCGCCATCTTCGCAGCATCGGCGATATTGACGAGGCCAACACCTTCCAGAAGCACAGAGCCAGTCTGGGCATCCAAAGCGTGATCCTCATCACCCAAGCCAGGAGGAATAATTCCGTTGCCAATGACATGTTCTTCACCCTCAGCAGCAGGAACCCAGTCTGGAACTTCCTGAGGACCCTCCATGCCCGGCGGAGGCAAGCCCCAATGAGGCATGGGACTGCGGTATCCCCAATCACCATCCTTATCGGCATATGCGACAGCATGCAAGAAGATACCAAGCTCATGGACGCCAGGGTCTGAGTAGAGCTCTGTGCCGCAGACATCGCAGAATGTCCCAGACAGTTTCTCACCCTTGCGCTTTTCGTAGTTTTCAGCCGCGGCTACCTGTTCCCGGTGCATGATCTCGTTTACGAGGACCGGGTCGGTTCCAGGAGGTAGGTTGGGTGCCGCGGTCAGGTGCGTACGGTAAGAGACCGTGTCAGGAATCTCAGTTTTACCCATGAGGGATAAACGCGCCACAATCTCCTCGTCCCGCTCCGCGCTAGAGTCGGCTTTAGCGAGCTCGGGCCCGAAAACACGGCGGTTGGAGTAGATGGGGTCGTTGCTGATTGGGTGGCCTAGGAACTGAAGGTGAACACGAATCTGGTGGGTGCGGCCAGTCAGGGGGAAACAGTGCACGATACTGTATCCCTCATCTTCATTGGAAAGTAACATGGGTGGGGTAGCAGGACGCCCATCTTCTCCAGTGGTGTTGGGCTCGTACGTCTTCGGGGGATAGTAGGCCAAACGTCGGAACTTGGTTGTAGCTTCTTTACCGGTGGCGCGCACACGGTTGAGACCCAGCTTCGGGCTAACCTGCATGATAGGCTGGTCGCAGACAACCACGCCGTCAGGGAACTTGCCCTTGACGCGCGCGACGTACTCTTTCTGCACCGTGCGCGACTTGAGGGCAGTGGCCATTTTCTCAGCACCCTTGGCGTGCTTTCCAATGAACATGATTCCGGAAGTCAATCGGTCAAGTCGGTTACACGGGCGAGGGGTCCATTCGGTACCGCGCTCGGAGCGCAGAATTTCGACGACCGAGTTGAAGTGGTACCGGCCTGCAGCATGTACAGGGACACCAGCGGGCTTGTCAATGACTAGGAGATCATCATCTTCGTGAATGATTCCGACGGGGAGGCTTGTGACGGGGGGTTCGTGGCGGTGGAGGGTGTGGGAGATGACCTGGCCGTTTTTTATCCTAGTTTCTGGGTAGGCTCTGACGCCGTTGACCTGGACAAGGCCTTTTTCGAGGGCAGATCTCTGGTAATGGTCAGTTTGCAATTCTCCAATCATTGTCTAGACCAACGTACATAGTATTCAGGCTTCCGATCGCGAAACTCAGATGTGAAGATCTCGACCAACTGGCGACCCCGCCATCGCTCCTTGCAGTTGGTGTTGTAAGTGTAATAATATGGCTTGACGCGACGAAATCCATCTTCCAGATAGTAAGGCACGCTCAACGGATCGCAGGGGGTTACAAGAACATCCGCGGTCTTTTCAACGGGCTTGGTGGGGGGAACTTGATCGACATTCATGAGAGCCATTGTGGGTTTTGGAGGGAGTTTGAGCTTTCCTTGCCGTAGCAAGTAGGCTGTAATACGGGGAGAGGGAGCCAGGAGGTGGGCGACCAGGGTATATGCGATTGAAAGACTCGGTAAAAAGAGCGTGGTGTTACGGCCTGCGGAGATGAGGCCAGAAAAAAAATAAAAAGGATCTTATCAAAATGCTGACTACAAACGCGGGTGGCCAATATTTACTATGTACTCTAGGTACTCTACCTTGAACTAGAATGCTCACCTTCTGTGTTTATCCATTTTCAATACAAACATATATAATTACCAGAAAAAAAAGAAAATCCGGACTTTACATCCTACGACAAAGCGCTTGCTAATAGATGGATCTGATTCTCGCGTTACAATCAATCAAAATCTAATCTTTCCATACTTAAGATAGCAGAAGTTATACATTCCTAGGTTGAGATTAGCTACTCCGTAAGTTGGTCTCATGCACTCAAGGGCAATGTACATAACGACTCGCTAAGCGGGCTTCCATCATCAGCAATAATGAAACAAAGGACTATCATTTGGCCCCAAATCACTGGTAATGTATGCAGTGGTGATATTCACAACAATACCTTAGCCCTTTGGCAGAAAGGAAGTCGACATCATCTACGTGTGTTAATGGCATACTTTTGTATTGAAATGGATTACTACCAGGGAGAGTCCTGTGAAGAAGAGAGCCTCGATGGTAAAGACCAAGCCCTATCAAATGACTGCGGCGGGGGTCCAGCAGTGCCTTGAGGAGATGCCGGGCCGGCCATTCTTAAATTTCCTGGCGAGATACTTAGTGGCCGAAGTAAATTGGTGAGTTTTTTTTTAAAATTCTCGATCGCCTAGATCATTATCGGGCTGTCTGACCTACTGAATGCGGGACGTTAGAATTGATCAACTAATCTACCTTTCATGATTCCTTGAGCAATATCATTCATGGTGGACCACCAAAAGGCCATTATCTGGGGCCCGACCTTGACGGCAACAAAGACCTGGACGAATTCATGGCACACCTTCTCCAAGCCAGCTTGGCCAATTTCTGGAAGAGCTCGCATGCCAAGTGCAATTCTGAATATGATATTGTCGCAGCCGAGGAGAGGTATGAAAGGTTTTGTAACGAATATCTCGTCTCACTGCCATCTGCTTTTGCCTTGCAACCCAACATGCATTGGGTTGAGAGTCTTCAATGCTAATGAATCAGAGGGCAATCTTGCATATCTCCATATCCGAGTCTCTTCATTACAAGTTCCGGCCAGCATTACTGCAAAGGCCAAGCCAGACACATTGTCTCCCCAAATATGAGCAATATTGCTATTATCTCAGCAAAAAGCCCTCTCGATTGCCGCATTACGTGTTTTTAAGTACAATTCTTCCTTGCAATACGTTTCACAAAGTATAACCCTACTCCTGTCTCAATGATGAGTATGCGGTGGTAGACTATGCCCTAACAACATTTCATAGCAATACCTTCACTCTAGGCCATTTCTAGAACCTTTCAGACATATTGTAATAGGGGTGAGTACAAAGGTAATAAATACAGAGATACACAACAAGTGATACAAATTTGGAAGTCAATGGTGCAAATAATCTTGGAATATTTCAATTGCCACTTGTTTATTCGTAGACGTCACCACACGTCACTTTTAACATCCTAAAGTGCTTCCCAAATTGAGACCTTTGAACTATCCATTCTATTTCTCGCAAAGAAGACCTTCTGAACAACATAGGAAACTTGCAATTCATGCCTTTTTGACACTTCTTGCTGCCAAAATACCAAGGCAGAAAGAACACTATGTACGTTCTACTTTTTTTGGCCATCACAACAGCAACTAAAATACAGACTAGGAATCGGTACCCTGCTTTGATGAGCGTGCTTGGAGTCGTGGGCGGAACTTACCTTACTTTTGTGCTTCTGTCTCCGAACAAGGACGGATCTTTTGTTTCTAACGAGGACCGTGAAAACGTTAGAGGAGGTTCCAATGGCCAGTCTCCATTTGGCACCAAAACTGCGAGGCCGCCAAGAACTACAGCTGGCACAAATTATCAGAGAAGAGAATGATTAACAAATCTGGCGGACTCTCCAATAGGAAGCCTTGGAATGTGGTTTGCATGCGATGAGCTAGCAAAGTACACGAAACAACTACGCAAGAGTTACCATGCTTTTCAACATGAAACCTCGTGTTAGAAGATGGAAGAGTAAATGAATGTTAATATTTCGGGCATATAGTTGAACAAATAAGTATTCAAATGTCGAGTTCAGCTTGCCCCAGTCCCGAAACAAGTATCTGTAGCCTGAAATGCCCCATGACTACCCCAAAATATCGGTGGAGAGAGGCTTGAGGATTTCATTCTTGGCATCTGTTTCTTCAGGCACAGTATAACCCTCTTGAATCTGGCAGTCCTCAAGCACCGACCTTCTGCCAACCAAACTCCGACCCCCAACTATACATCCACTCAAGACACAGCACTCACCAATAGCCACATTGTCAAGAATAACACACAGTGTGAGCTGAGAACCGCTGCAGATCTTCGAGTTTGGCCCTATACAAGTTTCTTTGATAACACAATTTTTCTCAACGACAACTTCAGATGCAAGCAAGCAATCAGCCTTCGAGATGCTACACCACTCAGATATACCTCTGGGATAGGAGATCTTTTGGTCATGAGAAAATGAAGCTGGTTGAGCGGGGAAGATGATATCTTGCTTCGAGTCTATCTTGGCGAGGTAGAGAGATGTAGATAGAAGAAGAGCAGGGTTATCGACACGACGAGTCAATTGTGCGGACTCTGTTTGGAGATATGCTAAAAGAGGCGGTATTTTCATTGGGTGTTGAATTGGTCCAGGTCCTCGCAAGTGATTTTGTGATATCCCGTGAGTGGAAGTGCTCACATCCTGACAGTAGACTTCTTGGCTTTCGTCCAGTTGGCGTAAACAGGCCTCTATTCCTAACTTTTCCCCCAATCCCTGCTGCCATTGAGACTTAGCCCAAAAACCAATTAGATCTTCCTTGACAGAGTCAAGTCTTTCTTGACGCCGGATTAGATCTTTGACCCAGTAAGGAAAGAAGTAGAGGTGTGCATCACGATATCCAGTTAATAATCTAAAATTGTCGTGCTTTTCTGTGAAAGATCGACCAAAGGAAAATGACTTTTCCTTCTCCATTTTGCTTTTAATAGTATCCATTCCCATGGAAATGACCAGCTTCGATAGTTCATGGTTAGATGTCGAAGATATGTCAGTCCGTTTGGGCGATGCCACAGCTACCAGATCCAAGATCTCGTCTTTGACGCTCACGTCCGCTTTATAGTACAGACAGAGACTTCCCTGACAGTCTAGGGTTCTTCGAGTTCCAGATAAAACCCAATGTTCTAATAGAGACTCGCCGATGTCACAAACAAGATCACAAGGAAGAAGAAGAAAGTTGGACTGTATATATGCTTGGACTTCGGGAAGACGAAGGAGGTCTGTAGTCGTCATTGTTTCCAGAAGGTCTTGCGGGCCAAGGACTTTCGGCAATGAGATGGAATTCAAGAATGGATTCTTCTCTAAGGCAGCCTTGATGGGTGCGAGGGCCGAAGGGGGCGTTATAAGGGTAACATCTAGAGCCGTTCGTCAAACACTCAACACAAAAGCCAGACTAATAACTAAATCGTTGGTGACTTACCCGTGATCCCTGACCTCTTAGAGAAGTCTAACGAGTAATATACCATCGGTCTATTGGCAACCAAGGCAAGGCACTTTGGAGTTTTCTCTGTATTCAGTAGATTTCCAAAAGAGTTTCCAGGCCCACACAGAATCAAGGCTTGGAGGCCAGATTCAAGCATGGAGTATGCCATTGTCGGTGTGTAAACTATAGATCGATACTTGGAATAAGTCTGTCTGATAGCGATAAATGATACGAGGAAGAAAATTGGATCTATGGAGACGAGGGCACTCCTGGGTAAAACTAAACGGCCCATTTTTGTTATATGCCATAACAGGGCTTGAGATCTACTTCTTTGTTGAAAGAACGTGAAACTTACATGTGTTGCACATGAAAGAAGCCGGTTAGGTTCAACCCTGCTCCTATTATCAGCCACACCGCCCACTGCTCACATACTGGCAATATTCGAGGCGGTACGACAGGGAACCTAATCTAATCACCGAGATGCCGAGGTTCATCAACCGGACAGCGGAGAGCACTTCTGCTGTCTCAACAAAACCACACTTACACGCCCCCCACGCCATAGAGATCAGAAAATGGCTACCCAAGAGACCCTGATCAAGAAACAACGCAAGCGCAGTGATTATGGCTTCCACCAAGTACACCAGACCAGATGGTTCGTCAAACCTCGCGTCCACCCTGGCATATATACTGACACATTGACTAGGTTTGACAATGACATGTACGCGCACCTTAATAATGCAGTATATACGCACCTCTTCGATACAATTGCAAACACGTACCTTATCAAAGAATGCGGCGTGGACCCCTTCAGCGTAAACAACCCAACGCCCCCTCCGTCAGACCCCCAACCCGCCAATCTCTCCTCTCCGTCAAACATCGCAGCGGGCGCAGACCAGATAGGCTTGATTGTTTCCACGCACGCCGACTTCTTTGCCTCGGTGCGCTTTCCGGATCTATTGGAGGTTGGTTTGCGCGTGAACAGACTGAGCAAGTCGAGTGTTACGTGGGAAGTGGGAATTTTTCGGGAGGGCGAGGAAGATGTGAAGATGGTTGGGATCTATACACACGTGTTTGTGCTGAGGGAGACAATGCGTGTTGGGAAGACGGGGATGGAGGAGAGGATCAGGACGGGATTGGAGAAACTACTTGTTAAGGAGAAGGCCAAGCTGTAGGGGGTTAGTATATAAGCCTATGGTAAAAGCTGTACATGCAATATCTTTGTGTTGAAATGCGCTGAATAAAAGAGACCTAGTGTTGGACGAGATAATGATACAGCGATCGATAATTGGTGAATTGGTCTGGTATTTTACACAGATACATCCATGGACATGCCCAGGTATATGTATGTAGTTAGATAATTCCGTTGCCGAACCTTGGGATGTAGTAGTACCACCATTTTCAGGTCATGTGAATGGCCCTGTACAGGACTTCATTAATTTCCACAATTAGGAACTTATTACATTTGCAACAAAATCAACACTTTTTGATCTTTTGATGATCTTCATGGTATCAAGACTTAATGTCTAAGATCAACTTCAGATATCTGCTTTCAAGAAAACAAAGACGGAGCAAGTCGCATCCGAGTTAACTAGCACACCCCCACTTCCCCGGATCTCCTCGCGTGGGGAAGTGTCCCACTCTTACCAACTCCCCAACACGGACCCCAGAATCTGCCTTCACCTATAGATTGCCCGTCAACTAAAATGCCTCATACGAAAAAGAAGCGTATCCGGAATTGGACTGCCGAAGATCGAGCTCTGCACCGTGAGTTCGAGAAGTCGCGCCGGGAAGCCTTTAGTGAAAGTCTTGTGGTTGGTGGCTCAGGAAAACCCCTACTAGTTGAGGTTTGGCCTATTAACACAAAGTAGGAGCTGACGGAGCTTTTGCCATCGCTGAAGGTAGAGGCGCGTCCCTCAAAGCATGCTATTGTTGATGCCAGCATCTCCTACCATCGTGCACAACAGGCAAGGTGTCTTCGTACGAACCAAGCCCTCCAGTCCATATTGACCGAGCGCGATGATTTGCTGCGCGAGGTTAATGCTCTTCGAGCTCTTTGTCAGCCCGTCACATTTGTTCCGCGCCAAGCCAGACCAGTAGACCCTGCTGTACTAGGCATGATGGCGGAGAGTAAGGTTTCAGCTGTCGATCTGACACGAGAGCAAGGATCTATCGATAAACTGCCGGAAATTTCTCAGCAAATGGTTGGTCGGTCCCTGACAGGATCGCATCCGGGTGAGTCCTTGTCAGTTGTGCCGCAGGGATCCCTGATTGACTCCAGTGCTGCGTTGCAACATCCTGATCTGTCCCACACACCTGATGGCCAGAGTCTTGCCATTTTGAACAATGGAATGAGCCCTATTAATTCATCTGAATGGGATTGGGAGGAATCAAATAAAATCTGTCAGCAGATGGTTTTGCATCCCCCCCTTATGGATGAAGCGGCTCTTTTGTGGAGCCAACCTACAGAAAATCCAACTGCTACACCACCGCAAGGTGCAGGTTCCGGGTATACTGCGAGTCCTGTATACCTTCTAGATGATGCGACTCATTTTTGGACCCAAGATCCTGGTGTCATGAACGCAATGCCACCCAGCGACAGTGTGCCATTTGAAAGCCAAACTATTTCTACATCGTGGCATCCACATCCTCCTACCTTGAGCATTCTACCCCAAGAGGCCAACAGAATTGCGATTCATCAAATGCGAAATTCGGTAAATTCATTCAGTTCAGATCCAGAAAGTCTATCTATACCTATGGGAGACATGATCGGAAATGACCCAGTCAATCCATCTGCAACACTATGCTCAGCCACGAATTGAGAGCTGCACAAGTTGAAATACTAGACCGGCTTCATAGCCTCCTCAATCTTTGCCTGGCTTCTCTTTTCTGCTGCAACAAACAACGCAAGGGCTTCACGAAGTCGCTGCTTAGTGACTGCATCCGCCTCATTTGCCTTATCCAGCTCAGCGCCCATATTTGCGAGATAATCTATCTCTGTGCTTGCCAATTTACCATCCCAGCTCGCATTTGCAAGAGCATCGAGCTGCGCAATCTTCGCGAGACGGGTTGGAGTCGGCAAAGCGTTCAAGTACGGATGAGCTGGCTTGGGCACACCCTCACCAGGCTGCTTGGATCCGTCGTATGGAAGATTTGCGAGCTCTGTGAGCACCATGTGAGAGATTGTAGCCGAGTGGCATCCGATCTCACCCGCCGCCATCGCCTCTTGTGGGGAGATGAAACTGAAATACGGCTGTCAGCAACCTGTCACTATATTCGCGATTTTGCCGTCCTGCCAACATACCTAGCGTTCTTGAGAAAAGGCTGTTCTTTGCCGGTCTCCTTGTAAAGACGCTTATATGTTTCAAGAATCTGAATAAGACGCGACGACATTGGATGCAGCAACGCTGGGTCCTCGGACTTGGGCCAAATTTCGCGTTCATCGTGAGCTCGAACCTCTGTTGGGGAACCATCGTTAACGGGCCAATTCTAAGGGAGTGATCGAAGGGTCTTACCATTGTAGTATGGGCTGACGTACAAGCATCCTCCCTGGCTTGCTGCAATGGCCTGGTGCACGCTGAAGAGTGTAGTACCCAGGGTCCGAATGCCCTCTTCAAGAAGAATTGGGCATGTGCTCAGTGCTGGACCAGTGCTAGGGATCTTGATGCAGAAACGATCCTTGGAGATACCCACGCTCTCGAACTCACGAGCGTAAGCACGGGCGTGCTCTAGGGTCTTCTCATGGTTGTAAGCGTAGGATGGTAGGGTCTGAAGCAAGACCCGACCTTGGATGTTGTCGATGTTTGCCTTAGACATCAAGACTGCCTATAAGAAAATTCTCGTTTAGCGATGCCCGGCTTTTGAAAGGAGAAGATGATCGGCATACCATGCGCGTGTAGATGGCCAGCCAGCCCTTGTCTTTGTATTCTTTGACAACACTCTTGAAGAGCTCCTCATTGACAGGATTGCACATCTGCTCGTGGACCCAGCCCTGGTTGCTTGTCATGTCATGGGGGACAATGGGCATGCTCAGAGTGTATGCTGGGTCCATCCAGTCTACATCGATGTTCACTGAGATGGGTTAGTCAATCTGTAAAACCTCAAAGGTTGGAAGATTTAATTGCTCACATTGCTCAGAGAGCTTGTCGAGCCATGTCTGGGTACCGGAACTACCCATTCTTGAGAATGTTTGATGTCTTGTATAGAGCAAAGTAGAAAGGCAGAAGATAAATCACAATGAATATTCACTCACTTTCAGTACGAATACAGATCCGAGAGTAGGGGAATTATATAGCTATCAGGCAAACCAAGTACCATTGTACGTCTCCTCGTCTCGACCACAGCGACCGACGTGTCACCCCCGAAATGAAGGCATATCACACAGGACACACACAGGGCATAGGCAGTTCCGAGGTTCCACCGAAGAAAAGTATAGCAGCTGATACGCTGCCCTTGAGTCTAGACACATCAAGGTGCAGCGCGCACGCAGGGCATTCTAGGCAAAAAGAGTGACACCGAAGCATTTCTCGGTAGAGAAACCGGCGCAGCCCGCATACCAAGGAATTTGATAGGACAACGTGACCATGGTCGCACACAGGGCATCGCCAAAAAATCGGTGTTAAATCCGATGGCACACGCAGGTCAATGAAATGGATGACGATCGTGGGCAACAGAGGTGGGGGATGTGCACGGGTATTGGCCCGATCGACACGCTAGTGTACCCCGGATTCTTTATTGGATTTTCCCCACGGGGATGGCCCGGATTCCACCAACTGCCGGGAGTTATGAGGGGGTTTAGGGTATATATAGGAGGCATTGGAAACAAAGTACGAGAACTCGACCAGCAAATTCACTCTTACTGAAGTCATCATGTCGAAGCACAGTTTGGATGAGGATCTGAAGCCGAACTCGGTTTTCGTGGAGGATGCCGAGCTGCAGGCCCCCCACTTAGGGGATTATAGTCAGAATATCAATGCAAGGTATGACATATCGGATGAGTTGTTCAAATTTTGCTGATCTTTTCGTTGGCAGGATCTACAATCCACTTTCAGGCATTTCGAAGAATGATCTTTATGACCGCGTACTTCGATTCTGCCAGGAGTATGGATTTGAAGATCACATTGAGACATTCCAGAAAGGCGCTCTTGTAGCACAACGTCCAAAGGACTTTGAGGAGCTTCCGGAGTTGGTAGAAGAGGATAAGTATCATCTACGACGAGAACATACACGTGTGTCACCTTGAGCTCGATGTTCAATGCTTGCTTAGACAATTCTGACCTTGCTAAATAGACAAATGGCATCTGCCTAGAGCCTTATACTTTAGTATTGGTTTATGTTCTCTCGGTTCTGCTATCCAGTGAGTTGAAATGTCGATCGTGAGAGGCGATTCTGTTTTAACCATTGAATCAGGGGATGGGACAATACGGGAGCAAATGGCGCCAATCTTTCTTTCCCGAAGGAATTTGGAATCGAGGACAATACTTGGCTAGTGGGTGTCATCAATGCAGGGTACGTGAGCAACAATCATCATTTCCGGGTTTGCCTTTTCTGACGTTATTTTCTTAGGCCGACACTCTTTGGATTACTTAGGTGGGTGATCACAGCTCCAAATATGTAGCAGTAAAGCATGAATTCTGACATGTCACAGTGCCTGGGCCGCAGACCCTCTGAATAATATGCTAGGAAGGCGAGGTGTTATCTTTTTGACTGGAATATTGTAAGAGTGCATCCGACGGCTAGCCGAAAGAGAAATATCAGGCATATCTAACACCAAACATAGCTGCGTCTTCCCAGTTCTAGCACAGGCATTTACCCATAATTGGTGGAGCTTGCTGATTTGCCGCCTCTTCATGGGACTAGGTATGGCCTTGGCTGCAGGACCAAATGTCCTAAGAATTCCAGAAGTACCAAAGCTAATTTATTTCATAGGGATGGGTATCAAAATCTCAACGATTCCGGTCTTCAGTGCAGAAATTGCCCCCGCATCAATTCGCGGCGGCTTGGTCACCAGTTTCCAGTTATGGGTGGCATTTGGTATCTTTATGTGCGTTACTCTAAGTGATCATGACGCCGGCTTTTCTAACATTTCTACCTAGTGGTTTCTGTTCGAACTTGATATTCTTCCAGATTGGCGACCTCGCTTGGCGTTTTCAATTGGGTGCTGCTTTTGTTCCAGCTGTACCTGTCTTATTCTTGGTCTGGTTCTGTCCTGGTATGAAAGACCTCAGACCCAGCTGCTATATTGAACTAACGAACTACTCCAGAATCCCCAAGATGGCTTATGAAAAAGCGCCGCTATCAAGATGCCTTCAAATCATTCTGTCGGCTACGCAACACAGAGCTCATTGCTGCAAGAGAACTGGTACGATGATTTGATTCTATACATCAATGACTTGAACTAATCCCGTGGCCAGTACTATGCACATTGCCAGGTGATGACTGAGCGAGATGCATTTGCAGGAATATCACTTTCAAGGCGAGTATGGGAACTATTCGCAGTTCCTCGCCTCCGACGGGCAGTGATATCGAGTTCTTTGATTGTTATCGCGCAGCAATTCTCCGGAATTAATGCGATGGCATTCTATTCTAGTACAATATTTGCAGAAGCCGGATATTCACCACGAGATTGTCTGCTCGCCTCTCTCGGCTTTGGATTGACGATGTTCATCTTTGCCATACCTGCCGTCTACACCATGGACACATTTGGTCGTCGCAACCTATTGCTCTTTACGTTCCCCAATATGGCATGGTGTCTCCTAGCGGCAGGATGCTGTTTCTTGCTCCCAGACGGATCCAACGCTCGTGTGCCTCTGATTGCATTCTTCATCTATCTTTTCGGTGCTTTCTATGGCCCTGGTAGGTTTTGTTTTGCGCTTTTCTGCTGCGAACCATCGGCTTACTTGTCAAGGAATCGGACCTATTCCGTCCATTTATTTCAGTGAAGCTTTCCCGCTATCTCATCGTGAATTAGGCGCAGCTTTCACTATCTGTGTGAACAATATTGTTGGAAGCGTGTTAAGTCTCTCCTTCCCATCAATTTTGGCAACAATGACAGCAACCGGAGGTATGTACTGCTCTTTCAATCAGCGGAAATGCAACGTAACTGACAAGTATGCTCTTGTAGCGTTCGGATTCTATGCTGCGCTGAATATGCTCGCGTTTCTTCTGATCTTCTTCATAGTGCCAGAAACGATGTAAGTTGAACCGATGAGGAACACATCTGTCCGTCCCATAACTGAACTTCATATAGGCAACGCACCCTTGAAGAGCTCGACTATACTTTTGGTGTGCCTATTCACAGACATGCTCGCTATCAGATAGGAACATGGTTGCCTTGGTTCGTGAAACGATATTTCTTCTTCCAACGATCTGCGAAATTGGAGCCGCTATATAAGTTGGAGGGACTTTAAAGTTCGTATGCTGCAATGTTTATTTCCATAATTATTGATCGAGGAGCTATAGTAAGGGATTCAAGTTTCCATGTTCGCGACCTTTATACCAGAATGCCGATCAAATCTTGATGTTTAATGAGCCGAGTTCGATCCAAGCCCTCCTCTGGGGGAGGGATGAAGATTTATTGTTTTGTCCTATATTGATTGATCTTTTGCATTGTCTCTTTAGGACAGACATGTAAAAGGCCCAGGAAATTGCAAGCTTTGATTGGACCATATCAGAGCTAGTCCCACATTTGGGTTATTGAGGTCCAGAAACTGCTGAATGCAAGTGGTTGATCGATCCCGGCTAAGCGCGACTTCTAAAAAAATTTCATCATATCAAACAGTCAATCTATTATAGACAATTGTCATGCAAGGTAGGGTGATGGTAACGAGTTGTAGCCTCGGGTTATTGAACCTTGGAACAATGACTCTTCTATGAGTAAGATGCGGCGAAATATTATTTTGCCGAACCGTTCGAAGAGAATTCATAATCACAACAACGTTTTCGCAAGCAATCGAGAATATAAATGAGGATCCAATACGCTGTTTGAAAAGTGCACTTCAATCATTCACTCATTCGATCATGGCCCTCACCTTCGAATGTGTTCCCCTCAAAGTCCGGGGTGTCAACCTCAACCTATCAACGATCCACAACCTTAATTCCACACCACCAATTTTGTTCCTTCACGGCTTCGGCTCTAGCAAGGAGGACTTGGCCGATCTGACAATTCAATCAACTCTCAAGCACCATGGTTTTATCGCTTACGACGCACCGGGCTGCGGCCACTCGGAAAGCGACAACCTCTCTGCAACAGATATCCCTTTCCTCGTGGAAACCGCACAAGCAGTCCTTTCTCATTTCAAAATCACGAAATTTCATTTAATGGGCCACTCAATGGGTGGACTAACAGCACTATTACTTGCAAACCGTCATCCTCAGAACGTTCTTAGCTTCGTGGATATCAAAGGCAATCTCGCGCCAGAGGATTGCTTTCTCAGTCGGCAAATTTTCATGTTCCCAGCTGATGACGACGAGGCGTTTCTGGATGCTTTTATTGAGCGCACGCGTACGTCAGGCTCATTCGCCAACGCCATGTATGCCAGTACACTGCGTGTGCGAGTCAGGCCGGGTGCTGTTCGATCTATCTTTGAATCCATGGTGCAATTGACCGATCACGGAAATTTGATGGATAAATTTTTGGCATTGCCGTGTCCACGCATGTTCATGTTTGGCGAGGAAATGCGTGGCTTGTCATATTTGCCATTGCTGGAGAAAGAGGGCGTTGAGTTGGCGGATATTCCGAACAGTGGTCATTTCCCGATGTATTCTAACCCTGTGGAAATGTATCGCCGCATTGCAATCTTTTTAGATCGGTGCGGGTAGTGTGTTCTAGAGCTGTACATAGAGTCAAATAAACATACATGGCGACACTCTCACATAGATATACTATATCATCATCTTCCTATACACTTCCAAAGCGTCATTCTATCGGTCTTTCTTTCGGGTCATTCCTTAGCTTTATTCACGGGAGTTGAGACTAAATCCTTTCTGTCATAATTAATGAACTAATGACCAAATACCCTCTGGTATCTTTGAAGCAAAATACCTTCAACGCGAGCCGTTTCTAGATTTGTTAGACGCAAAGTACCACCGTGAATACTACGCGGTGTAACACCTACTATCTTTCTAAGGTCAATACCCTAACCATCTATGTTTTTGAAATTCCAGAGGCCCACCAAAACGTCACCTGGTCGGATAGTCCGAAACCATGTTTATAAAGATTATTGGGTGTCTACTTGCTTCAACGTAATTAGGTGACCTAAAAACTTGTACTAATTTTACGATATACTGATTGCCATTTGCATTTCAATGGGCTAAGATGAATACTATAAACCTACATGTCATGTTATTTTCCCCCCTGGTATGGCTAACTCTAGCTAAAGATATTCAGGCAACCTTGGAAGCTATCAACATGACCCAGAAAATTGCACTAATAAACATGTTGTACCATCAGTGACACCAGAACTCAATACGTACAGTACTGTGAACACAGCACAATTGACCTAAAGCCTATTAATCCTGAAGTTCTACAGCAGCTACTTCGACGCACATCTTATGTTACATTAGATCCTCAGAAATAGTTCTAAGAGTAAGCGTAGGACAAGCTACACGCGCAAAAAACAACTCTATTCAACAGTCCAATCGCCCTACAATTGTCATCGATGTGCGGTAAGGTGCACCTTGCATAATTCTCTCAAATAACTTTGCTGTTCTATTTCCTCTCTTCGCGTCTTTTTTCTCCACTCCGCTGCTGTTTTCTTTCCGTCGTGTCTTTTTCTTTCTTCGTAGTCTTTTCTTCTTTTCATCCTCTTTCAAACGTGAGGACGCTTTCCCGTCATCATGGCGGAAAGTATCACTGTCAGCAACGAGGGTCCCGTTGAGGCTCGCGTGACTGATGAAACCAACGTGGACAAGCAAGTACATGATATCTCTATTTCAAACATTCCGCCTCCTGTTGTCAAAGGAAGTGACTCAATCTACCTGGATTCTAGCATTACCTTCGAAAACTATGTTTATTGGGCCAAGCGATCCCGTGAGGTTGAGAAGACCATCTCAACTGCTGATGCAGGATTTGCGCATTTGAGTAACATGATACGGGGAAGAAAGACTTCGGAAATTTCGGCGTTAACTCGGGTACAGACTCGAGAACAGAAAGCTACTATCACAGCCGAGTCGAATGAGAAGAGTCCAGCTACTCCCGCCCAAGAGGGAAATAACAACAGTACCCGAGATGGTTGGGGAATTGCCGAAACGGAATGGGAACAGGCACAGCGAGCCTTGCGAACTGCCACCTGGGGCTCGATCTTTTTCCTCATTACAGCGGATATTCTTGGACCGAGCAACGTCCCATGGGCAATCAGCAAGATGGGCTATGGGCCAGGCTTTGCTTTGTTTACCGTGTTCGGAGGATTGAGTTGTTACTCGGGGCTACAAATGTGGAAGGTCTATATGTGTATGGACTCTACCCGATTTCCTTTGCGCAACTACGGCGATGCGGCTTTTCGTGTCTACGGAGCCTGGGCACGTATTCTTGTGAACCTTTTGCAGGTGTTCCAGCTTCTCCTCAATGTCGTTCAAATTATTGTCAACAACGGACAGGGGCTGGCACAGATGGCTGTCGGCAAAGATGGCAAAGGATATATCTGTTTCATGGGGGCTGAAGCAGTCCTCATGGGCATTGGATTGGTGGCCGCGCAGATCCGCACTCTCCAGCGTCTTGCTTTTGTGACCGCCGTTGGAATCGTCTCCAATTTTATCATTGTTGTCATGACCATGATTGTGGTTCATCAGTACCCACCCAACTATTCAGCCTCGTTGACTAGCTATGGGACTGTAGAGGGCCCGGTGGTGACAAGTGCGAACTGGCCTGTGGACGCAAATCTTCAAGACAAGGTCAATGGCATGATGAACTGCATTTTTGCGTTTGGTGGTGCCACCATCTTCTACGAGCTCATGGCCGAGATGAGACGGCCATATGACTTCTGGAAGGGTTTTATCATTTCCGAGATTTTTATTTATTCTTGCTACCTTATCACTGGCATGGTTGTTTACAGTGCCCAGGGCCAATTCACTTTTAACCCTGCCTACCAAGGCAAGTCTCTAGGCAATTTACTCCGCAAGAAATTCTCTAAGTTACTGACATATTTGTTACAGGTATCTCGAATTCTGCATATGCATTCCAGACTATGGGCAATGCCATCAATTTGATTGCCGCTGTCGTTTCTGGGCTACTTTATGGCAACATCGGCCTCAAAGTTTTCTATTCTGCAGAGCTACATGATGTCTTTCACCTGCCACCCCTACACCATCGAAGTGGCAAGTTGGTGTGGGCCATAATCGGTAAGTATGACCACAAACCTCTTGAATCGGCTCTACCGAAACAATGACCCGAGCTGATCACTATCTAGTTCCTATATGGTGGGACATTGCCTGGTTACTTGCCGCTGCGGTCCCGCAGATTAGCTATCTGGGCTCCTTCGTCGGTGCAGCTTGCATCATGCCATTCACCTATACGTTTCCGCCACTGTTATTGCTCGGATACAATGCCCAGAACGACGCAATGCTTCCAGGGGAAGACTTCAATCCGCAAACCGGTCAGGTACAGCGCCTAGACCATGGCTTTAAACGTTTGATCAGAGGTTTCAAGAGACAATTTGCATGGAACTCCTTCTATGTGATTTACGCACTTGCTTCCATAGCCTCTGCCGGTTTGGGAATTTGGGCTTCGATTACTGCTATGCATAAGCATTTCGCGGAGGGTCAGTGTCACTGGCTTCACTTGTGTGAACCCAGCTGGTTAGATCAACATAGGGCCGTGGCGCTAGGATCTTTTTCATGAATTGAGGAGACCTAGTTGAATGAGGATCAAAGTTTTTTGACCCCAACGCTTTCTATCTCATCACTAGTGATGTTGTCTTGTCATGGGTGTCTTTTATCTTGATCATGGTGCTTTCCAGCCTTTGGCCTTTTGTTTCGGTCAGCACTTTTATTTTAACCAAGTGCTTTCATATAATTTAGTTTCTGCGTTCAATTAACCGTTGAATAAAATTCAGCTACCGTATTAATAGGGTCTCGTTCATTCGCCTCTTTCAATTCTAAAGGCTAACACATTCTGAGGTACGTCTGTAACTTGTACTTTGCATTTTACTTGACATCGGATTCTTGAGTTTACATGTGAGCATTTATGAGTCTTACTGGTTATGCCGCGGTTATTCCCACCGCTGCGCAATTCACTGATACTGGACCGCATTAACTATGCCTTCAGCTGATCAGTCTCACGGCAGAACATCTCCTGCCAAGGTGTCTGGCTTTTAGGCACATCGAATCTATCCTGTTTTCCATTGAAAAAGCTAGGACGGAAGCATGTTATGAAAATAACAGAATGGACGAAGTACGCGTATCGCTCACATTACGAACTACGTCGGCTTAATTAAACAGCTAGTCTGGATACCCCCACGTTATCAACTCGACACTGATCTATTCAGTGGGACTATAGTATTTCATACTCACTATTTCTTTTTTTTGCCCAGTTAAGAAAACGAGATTGTTGTTCTATCCACAAATCCCATAAAAATGCAAAGCCCCAGACGCCGTATATGCCGGAAGAGTACTACTGAGCTGCGCACTGCGCCGGTTCATCATCTTCCTCGTCCTCCCACGCGGAGGCGCCTTGGCCATCCTGCGCACCAAAGTCTTCAATTTGACCCGGACCGTATGTAACCTCGTCTACGGTGTCAGCCACGATAGGGGGTTCGGGCTTTGGGAGAATTTCCTGGAGCTTTTCCAGCATCGCCGGGGTAGGCTTCCAGTTGCTGTCGGGGAACTTTACATCGACAACCAGGTAGAGGTCACCACGAGCATCAGTGCGCTTCATTGGCATGCCCTCACCGGGAACCTTTAGGACTTGCCCGGGTGAGAGAATAGCGCCGGGGGTGATTGGGTGCTTGAGCTCAATACCGCGGTTGTCAAGGTGCTTGAGCACGACGCGCGAGAATCCGCTGAGAGATTCTGCGAGGGTGACTTCAATAGTTGCCTGGAGGTCGGATCCAGCGCGCGCAAATACGGGGTGCTCTTCCTCAATGATTCTGAAAACAATGTCACCAGGTTCTTGATCGGGCAATTGGTCCGCCTCGCCTTCCAGCACAATCTTGTCTCCTGATCTATCATATTGTCAATTTTGGGCTCTCTCTCGGATGGGCGGATAAGGCGTAATTCTCACCTGGCGCCGCGGGGGATGTAGATCTCTAGTAGTTTCTTCTCCTCGGTTGTCCTGTTGCCCTTGCACTTCTTGCACTTATCCTTCGGGGAGAAGTATGAGCCTTGTCCGTTACATGTGGTACAAGCAACCGACTGCTGGGTCAAAAATTGGCCCATACGCTGCAAGACCTCCTTGTGGCCTTGACCATCGCAAGTCGAGCACTTCTTGGCGGTAGCCTTCTCCTTGCCACCCTTGCCCTTGCAAAGTCCGCAAATGACGTTCTTGACGCTGGAAAACTTGACGGTCTTTCCCTTGTACAGATCCTCAAGGCTGACTTCATAATCTTGTTCTTCATCGGGGCTTCGGCGCGGTTTGGGTGGACGACCGCCGCCGGGCATTCCTCCCATACCGGGCATGCCGCCCATGCCACCCATGCCACCGCCGAACATTTGTGCTAGCAGATCATCCAGGTCGGGGGCTCCTGCCATTCCTGGCTCACCAGAGCCGTTGAAGGCACCCATACCATGTGTGTCGTAAAGGTGTCGCTTGTCATCGTCATAGAGGATGTCGTAGGCCTCCTGCACAGCCTTAAATCTGATCGAGGCTTCTTCCCGCTCATCTTCGGGGACTTTATCAGGGTGGTTGGTCAAGGCCGCCTATTGAACTAACCGTTAGTATATGATAGCATACGAGGTAGGTCGGTATCTATCTTGCCTTGCGGTAGGCCTTGCGAATGTCATCCTTGCTGGCGCCCTGGTGAACTTCTAGGACCTCTGTATAAAAAGAACAAAATGCCTGGTAAGTAGCACATTCATTTGTATTAAATGATAAACGCAACGGATTGCATACCGTAAAGGTCAACCCCGGCTGCAGCCACTTGAGACATCGTTAGCACAGTCACAGCAACACAGGACCTCCCAACGTACTTATCAGTGATTAAATCCAGTAAATTGCGATCGGATATTTGTGCGCTGTAAAGAGAGAGCTGAATGTAATCCAACAGTAAAAGACAGATGTTGGTGAACGTGAAGTGAGCGGAGCGGTGTTGATCCAAGTTGCGATAGAAATTTTGTTCGGAAGCTCCGCGCCGCAACTCCGCATCGCCCCAGATCGCCCTTTCATCTGTCCATTACTTTCGCCATGAGGAGCGCTCCACCCGGGCTATTTGCTCGACGCTCCTGGACTTGTATTCAATGCCGAGCCTGTTCTTCCGCTTCCCCGGCTAGTGGTCAAGCCCGCAATTCGAAGAATAAATTGCCAGACGTTCCTGCGCGTACGCGTTTCGCGCCCTCACCTACCGGATACCTTCATCTAGGATCCTTACGAACTGCTCTTTTCAATTACCTGCTGGCAAAACGCACTGGTGGCCAATTTCTACTGCGCATTGAAGACACCGACCAGGTTCGTCATGGTTTGCGCTCCGATGCATGGACTGTGACTGATTAGGGCAGAAACGGACAATTCCTGGGGCAGAGCAGAGACTGTACGATGATCTACAATGGGCAGGTCTAAATTGGGACGAAGGTTAGTTGCAGTTGTATACGTAATTGAGGAAAACATGCTAACTTTTCCTTGGGTAATAGGTCCGGTCGTCGGTGGTCCCTACGGACCTTACAGACAGGTAAGAGAATGTCAATTTGTCGCAAAATTACTCTTTCTAATCATGTATTTCTGCACAGTCCGAACGAACGGCTCTCTATCGCTCCCACGCCAATGACCTCATTTCAAATGGCCATGCCTACCGATGCTTCTGTTCTGCGGAGCGACTAGATTCTATGGCCCGGCACCGCAGTGAGTCAGGATTGCCTCCTGGTTATGACCGGAAATGTGGAGACATATCTGCCGAGGAATCAGAAGATCGGGCAGCCAACGGAGAGGCACATATTATTCGATTGAAGGTGGAGGGATACCCTATGTTCAGTGATCTGGTCTATGGTAAAACCGGCCAAAACAAGCCCAACAACAAAAAACTGGATTTTATCGACCGTGTCTATGATGATCCCATTCTCATCAAATCGGATGGGCACCCCACGTACCATTTGGCGAACGTAGTAGATGACCATTGCATGAAGATAACTCATGTCATTCGAGGAACAGTGAGCTGCTTGCATACGACATTCGAGGCAGATGAAGAACATCCAACTAACTCTTACTAGGAATGGATGCCATCTACACCCATGCATATGGCTCTGTACAACGCTTTCAAATGGACTCCCCCACAGTTTGGCCATGTCCCCTTGCTCGTTGACCAGAGCGGACAAAAGCTGAGCAAGAGGAATGCGGACATCGATCTGTCGTCATTCAAGGATAAACAGGGGATTTTCGCCTCAACGCTAGTGAACTTTGCTTCGCTTTTGGGCTGGTCGCATTCACAGAAGTCAGATGTATTGAGTCTGCAAGAATTGGAGCAGATTGTATGTTCTTCTTATGCCGAAAAACTTTCACCAGACTACTAACAATCCTGCAGTTCAATCTAAAAATCACTCGAGGCAACACTGTCGTCGCATTTGAAAAGCTTTGGTTCTTGCAAAAGGCCCATGCTCAGCGTTTCGCCGCAAGTGGTGGCCCTGAATTTGATGAGATGGTCAGCAGAGTGAGCTCAGCGGTGGAAGAAACCCACCCCCTTGATAAGCTGTAAGTTACTCGTCAGACTTGGACCGAATTCATGGGGGCCGACGCCTAAACTGACACCAAACAGCAATACGATTCTCAAAGGCCGCACGATCGCCCAATATATCGCACCCCTCATCCGGGCCGATGCCAAATCCTACACGAGTGCACAGGAGTTCGCCAAGCGCAACTCCACCTTCTTCTCCCCAAAGCTTGATAGAGCCCCCTACGCACCTGCCTCGCCCGCATCATCTTCATCTCCCGAAGTTCCAATGCAGGCACTCCACACTGCTGCTGCAGCCTTGACACTCGTGCCACCAGCACACTGGAACATCGAAACCCACCGGTTCAATATCAACTCTTATGATGGCTCTGATAGCGTAGTGCTCCCTGCCATTGAGGCAGATGCCCCGGTTGCAGCCATTACAAGTGATAAGGTATTCAAGAAAGAGTTGTACCACTACCTCCGCTGGGCATTGTCAGCCTCCGCACCTGGGCCTGGTATTCCAGAGACCATGGCCATTCTTGGAAGAGACGAAACTCTGCGCCGAGTGCAGGATGCAAAAGCATTGACGCAATCCTTTGGTCCGTCTGACGGGAGGAGAATCCCGAAGGGAACATTGCCCGAGGATCAAAGTTGGATGGGGACTCTTGCGACTAACCGCCAGACCCGTTGATGAAAATTAATTGTACTATACTTGTTTTTATAAGACCAATCCCAAGATTTTTGAATAGTCAGTTGATCACAAGATCCTCGACTATCTCATTCGGAATGTCTTGCTGCATGAATTTCAACATGTCTTTCTCAATATCAAATCTCCATTCTGTGAGTGTCAGGTGCTCGGAGAAGATCTATAGATCCAGGTGGGTCAATGGATCGATTCCCTGGAGTGGGGCCGAGGGCTAGTAAGTACGAACTATACCCACAATTTTAGAATATGCAACGCATTTGCAGATGCCACGCTACCGAGTGTTTTAAACTGTGCTGTTTTCTTATGGGGCTTACAGTTGTAACGCTATATTGACGGGGTCTCCTTCGAAATCCAAATACAAAAATGACTCATTGCGGTGGTGAGTCACCCTTTGCCCTAAGGTGATCTCACTCATATCCTCGAGTGGTTTCCCTGGTGAGAGAACATTCATTGTCTGATATTCTATGTTACGAGTGAAGTCCATCTGTGAAGCGAGTGCAAGTGATACCATATGCACTGGCCTGGTTTTCCCATATATCCTTGTCATCTGAAACTCGGTTTTTGGCAATTGGTCAAACTCCCATATCTCTTGTCAAGGACTGCTCCAGGCGATGTAGACTGGAGAAAACACTGTCCTTGGTTGTGAGCAATGCGGAAGGATGTCCGTTTTCTAAGATTCGGCCATTGTCAAGAACTACCACTCGGTCAAAGTCAAGCATAGTATGAACTCTATGCGCGACCATGATGATGGTACAGTTCGGGAACTCCTGTCGAATGACTCTCTGGACTTTGGCATCGGTCTCTGTATCCAAGCTGATCATATGCGGTCAGCTCAACATTGTTATTTCAATTATGAGATTGAAAGATGAACAAAGTACATACCTGCTTGTTGGTTCATCTAGTATTAGGATGTTACTCTTTTTGAGGAGAGCCCTAGCTAGACAAAATAGTTGCCTTTGACCATCTGACAAGGTTGTATCAGTCAATGTCTCGTCTAGCAACGCCACGTCATGAACGCCGCTAGTCGAAGCACACACGAGAGTGTTCCATACGCCGACATTTTTGAGGGCATCGATAATATCGGCATTGGCAGAAACACCCAGCGGGTCAGCATTCTGCCGAATGGTACCTGGGAAAAGGAAAGGCTCTTGGCTGAGAGCACTGATACGGTGCCGTATCAACGATCGAGGTACAGCAGAGATGTCTTGTCCATCGATCAAGATCTGACCCGATACTACCTCGTTGAGACGGAGTAGTGATAACGCCAAAGTGCTTTTTCCGCTTTTTAAAGTTAGTACTCTCTTTTAAGGATCACGATCTGGATTTCAAGGAGCTTTTTTGCTCACCTTCCAGTTCTACCGCACAGCCCAATCTTCTCGCCTGCATGAACATCGAGGTTGATGCCATGCAACACGGGCTCCGAGGCTTCAGAGCCATACGTGATGACGGCATCAACGAACGATATCTGACCACGAGTCGGCCATTCTGGGTTCGGCAGTTGCTCGAACGTCACATCAGCTTCTTCGCTTGGGGTGTCTTCCGAGAACTCCTTAATTCTTGCAATTGCACCCAAAGAAGTTTCGAGAAGTGTCCAGTTCTGAATCAATTGTGAAAGAACCTGTCCCAGATCCATCATCATGATCAGTGCAATACCCAACAGACCGGGACTTACGTGGCCACGTAAAGCTACGGCTGCCCCTACTAGGATGACAGTCAAAGCGGCGACGATGAGTTTCAGCACAAGCTCGAGCCACTGCTGGATGCACAACAGAAGATAAAATGGCTTTTGTGCTTTATCGAGTAATTGCTGCATCTTGGTGGTCGAGGCACTTGTCCATGAGAAGGCACGAATGGTAACAATGCCAGCCAGAGATTCGATGAAGTGAGTGTAAAGAGGGCTTTTGAGCTCAATTCTATAGACTCGTTAATTTTGCATATTCTTATCGAAGCATTGAAGTGGATAACCTACTCTAAAAGACGCAACTGGCGAGACGTTCGCAAATAAAAGCGTTGAACAATCACTAATATCCCAATGAGAAAAGGGACGGTCACGGCTAAGTACGGCAGGGAGGCTATGGCAATGGCAATCTGCGAAAGGCCTGCAAACATTTCTGAGGGTAGATCTGATCAGTCAACGCGTTCAAAGAATCTTTGGGCTCGATATCTTACGAAACCCGGTCGAAATGAAGCCCCGAGGCAGGACCATGTCCACCAACCTCATGTCTTGACTGAATCTGGTTACCAGAGAGCCAGTGTCTACATTAGACAGAAATGACAGAGGGGCCCTAAAGATGTCAGCTTAATAAATACAATTTAATGCCTGTCAATTAAAGCAACTCACCACATGCTTGCATGGAGTACCGTGGAGTGAGCATGTTTCGAGGCGGCCGGCACGACAATGACCCAAGTCCAGCTAGTTGATAAAAACGAGTCAGCCTTAAGGTTTGCAGCCAAAGCACAACATCAACCTACTAGACCGCAAGAATAAGACTGCTAGCTTCGATGAAGGACAGCACCCCGTAAGTTCCAAGCCAGTAGCCCAAGCGCGAACCTGAGGCACTATCATTGCTGGAAGACCACATGCTGATCCAGATGTCTACCAAGAGGTTAGCATTATAGGGCCATGATGAGATTAAGTATGGAAGATGTTCGCGTACAGCGGAACCCACCAACGCCACCGTTCACCACCAAGAAGAACAGCAACACAGCTACTCGCCACCAGCCCATGGCAGAAAAGTAGTATTTGTAGACATCCAGATCAGTCATCTGCTTGCGATTTTCCATGGAAGCCGGGGCATTGGAGGTGCTTGTCACGGCTTCTGGGAGCTCTGAAATTCCACCATTGTCATGACTTTGGGTCTCATGTTCGTCAATTTGCTTTGCTTTGATACCAAGTTGCTGTACGTAGCCTCCAGGGCGATTGAGAAGGTGGTTGTAGCTACCCTTTTCCACGATGGTTCCATACTCTCCAAGTACGACTATAAAGTCAGTCTGTGGGAGGTATTGGACTTACAGTGTGTCAGTATATACCATTTGTGGCCAATGTAAGGAAATATTTAGTGTTGTGAACCATACCGCTGTGAGTCGCCAAAAATACCATGCAACCGCATCGACGTAACAACCCGGAGGGACCGAAGACATTGTTGAATACTAGCCGCGCGGTGGCATTATCGAGGGCGCTCAAAGTATCGTCAAAGCATGCTATACGTTTGCGAGCATAGACAGCCCGGGCAATAGCCTATGCCAAGACCAGTCAGCAAAACCCATCTCAACATCATTCCAGAAATTAAGAAAATATTCACAATTCTCTGTTTTTGTCCTCCACTGAGCTTAGATCCTTTGCTCCCCACAAGTGTCTCATCTCCAGCAGGCATCGTTTTGAAATCCGAATCCAGCGCACACGCACTCACGACGGTCCGATACCATTCAGCATCAAAGGCAAGACATTTGTTTTCCCCAACGATGTTTTCTCGGATTGTTGAATTGGTAAGCCATGGTGTTTGCTCGCAAAAAGCCAGGTCTGGGTACTTTATAAAAGCGTCGCCATCAAGTACAGAAGTTTCATTTGCGAGACCTTTGAGAAATGTAGACTTGCCGCTTCCCACTGGGCCGATGATCGCAACCAAAGAGCCAGTCGGCAATGGCGATAAATCAAGCGTTATCCTTGTACCATGGGATGAAGATGTGTTCCAGCCGAAATGAGCATTTTGCAAGGAGACAAGTAAGCCGGATTGATTTTCTGGAATCGAACTTCTTCTAGCCCCGAGCGAGAAATCATCAGATACTTCCACTCCTGGTGTGTTGTGGGATATGTTGAGAGGGCTGGTATACAGGTGAGGCAATTTTCTTCTTTCTGTACGAACAGAGGTGTTAAACAGATGTACGCTAGGTCCCGGGAATCAAATGAGAAGTCACTCACCAACCCGATTTGGTTGTCTGAGAAAATCTTGAACCCGATTCAAACAGCCTATTGAAGCATATGTGTCCGGAATAGCTAGCAGTAGGCTCATGAGTGGAATGATCAACAGAATGATCAACGAAAGGGCAGTGGTAGCTTGTGAGACGGAAAGACCGCCGGATCCCTGAACCTTTGCAACTATAGCATAAGTCGCAAAAGTTGCAAGCTGTGCAACAATTATTGGCGTGTTTACTACGGCGATTGTTAGCTTTGTTGTTTTCCGGGGGCCCATATTCCTTTTGAAATGAATCAGGTATGCGTACCCATGCAGACACGAGCCGTTTGTACACGGCGAAATTTCTTGGAGATCTCTAGCTCTTCAAGCCTCAATCTTTCAATAGCCGTTTTCATGATATCTGTCAACGCTAAGAATTTGACATTACGTATGGACCCAAGAATTTGGCTGGTGAAGTTGATGCGTTTCTCGGTAGCCTGAAGCCATGTCTTCTGTCGAACAGATACAGCATTACCCATAGCAAATGCTGCGGCGGTGAAAGCTACCCCATTGATATTAGTTTATTGAACTTCAAATTCGTAATTTTGAGTGATATACCTAGTACAACCAGAATGGGTGTGATGCAGATGATTCCAATCTGAGTTTCAAGGAGCCAGGCAGCCAATCCTAGTTGCAGAACACTAGCCCATGCTTCACAGACCGTAGACTGAAAGTATTCAGCAAGCATTTCAATATCAGCCCCCATAAGAGACATGGCACTGGATTCATCTGTGCTGCCCAAAGGTAGGGTCATCATGTGCTGAAAGACAAGAGTCATGAGGCCACCACGGGCCATGGTTGTAGTGCGGAAGCCCATATGCTGGTAAGTGGCCGTTGTAATCTATTTATTCATCAAGGTCAGTGTCCTCTGTCTCTCAAGATAAACTCCAGCGAATGTTCAAAAACATATGGCTCACAGCAGCACCAATAAAGACAATCGCAGTTGCTCCTATCAATCCGTAGCCGATATTCGGGTTAGACTCTGTGCTTTCCAGATATGTGACGATTTTTCCAATCAAAAATGGCTGTGCTATGCTGAATCCAACCAAGCCTAGCCGAGGCAAAGCAATGGCAGCTATGTCCCAGCGGAGGCACTTGATAATAGCCACCAGCAATGCGTTCTGGCGATTCTGATCACATGATTCCCATGCACTTGAGAACTTGTCGGAAAGGTCACTGGATGATAGCTTCTCGTGGATACTAGGTAGCATATCGCCGGTGAGAAGCAATGAGTACCCGGTTCTTAGCAACCCATTCAACCAGAGGAACAGGCCTCTGTTAAAAAGACCGCTGGTACTCTCACCAGACTGTAATTTCTCATTTTGCAACAGCCATTTGCGCTTTGGAACATTTTCCAGAATCAAGATAAGCAGCTTCGTGATCAGAGACGCGCTGAGGCATGCCGAGTTCTCTGTTTTTCCCGTTGACAACCAGGCTGTGCGTACCCGAGGAATATCCAGGATCACCGTTACAAACAAGTAGGTAGAGACTAGGAATGAAGGCCTAACAGTTCGTCTGTACTCCAAATGAAGTAGCACGATCATGCAGAGCACCACGAACAGATTGAGGATAGCACCAGCAAGTGACACATGTTCTGCGAGGCTGTGTTGTGTTGCACTGAACACGAGCAGAGCGACTTGAATGCCCAACAGCACGGTTGCAAAGAACTGTACCAATCATTAATTAGACCTCTCAACTTGCATACAAATAAAGAAAATAATCCTTTAGTCTAGTATGTAAACATTTGAGGTGGTCGATAAATTGACGAACTCACCAACGTCGTCACTTGAACCACCGATGATTTGACTTTTGGTGATTCTTTGCTCAATTGAAGCAATCGAATAGGTGCCAGCAAGAGGAAACAAGCCGCCGGGGTGACATTCAAGATCCAAGCTTCAAAGAGAACTATTCCAGATATCAGTACATGCGCCAAAGTCCAACATGAGAACTATTCACCTGTGAAATCAAACCCTCCACGACAGTTATCACCAACCACTGGACCAAATAGATTGTCACATGTATTTATCGTCGCCATATCGCTGCTTTGTTTTGCAGAATTGAGGTTTCCCGGTGTGACGCATGTATCAAACTTTATTCAACTTACTTCTGGAAAAGGGAGAAATTGAAGCTCCGAGAAAAAGTACTGGTGTTTTGGCCGGGATGGTTGCCTAACACAGATCTTTGCCCCTGGTGGCTCAGTTAGATAACGGAAAACCGTCGGACTTCCCCTCATCACGTCTTCCTAGACTGGACAGGGATAATCATTTCTGCCTTAGGTTTCGGGCTAAAATTTTCCTCTGAGACTGAGCTTGAACTTTTCTACATAGGCACACGTGTAAACTTCAATTTCCTCACTATACTCTTTGGAACTGATATGAAGATAATTGGACCGTGCTACTATGGCCACTTCGTCGACGATGAATCTGCACAGGGAATCTAAGGATCTGTTGCATAAGTAGCTTTATGCTCTAGAAAGTTATGGAAAGAGATATAAGGAGTTCTAATTTTGCTAATTTTGATAGTGTGGGAAGTGGGAGAGAACCTTGAATTACCTAAGGGCGGTAGAAATCTCAAAGATGGAACGTACATAGTACCTAATACAGGAAGAGACCCATGGGCGTAATTGCAGAGCCTCATGGTGGACCCTTGGTTTTCAATGAAATGTGGGGCCTCGATGGAACGCGCATTCCTACATGTTTATAGTACTTGACACATGACGTGCGCGACTTGGGGTAATGTAATTCTTAACTGGATTGTCTGATCTTCGAGTCCAGGTGTGTCCATTGATTGCTCCATGTTTCCATGCTACGTTGGCTCAGATCATATAGCCAGGGGTTTCAACGATGAACTAATACAATTAACACTATATCAAAACACTGTACTTCGCTGACAAATACATAAAAGAAACACGGTGTGAGAACCAGAGGACAAAGCCGACTCCCAAAACCGGAGATCGAACTGGGAATAAAATGAACCGTGAGCACCGAGCCAAGAAAAACCATAAGTGACAGAGAAACAAAGTAGATAACACCATGCCAAAAGAAGTAGAACAAAATAGAAGATTAAACCCAGTGAAGTTTCGAACAGAGAGATTGTCAGTCGGAGACGACGTGAATGACAAGTCTTCTTGAAGGCTGCTATCTGACACTGTCAGACGCAGAATTGGGCTCGATAACATCGACAGATGAAGCAGAGCATGAACAATAGTGACATGTAAGTCTCGTAATTTTGAACAGGAAGAGAAATTGAAGTGGGCCACTTGGGAATTATTGTTTGTGGAGAAAGAAGAAACTTGTCGAGGAGGGATCTAACGAAGCTCGGTCGTAAAAGATATGCGGGTTATCATGAGCCGTGGAGAATCCAGTCGTGGAATCATCAAAAGCCAAGCGGGTCCGTAGTCGCTGTTGAGAATCCAAGGCGCCAAACGGGTGAATGCAGCAAAACAATGCATTATGACGAGAGGATGTTGATAGTGTCAAATCATTTAATAAGTTTCGTAGTCGTCAGTCCATTCGGTGTCGCTGCCAGCAACGCGCAGGACCTGCCCGGGATGCGGACCATCCGGACTGACACTTCGGATACCCTTGGCCTTCTTTCCGATGAGATCTGAGCTGTCCTCTGGCGCAAATCGCTTGCCCCCTTGTGCAGCACGAAGCTTGGAGAAGTAAATATCACTAGGGTCAACTTCAGACTCCGATCCATCCTCGAAAGTCTCCCAATTTTCAGAGCCGGAAGTGGCAGTGTTGACTGTAGATGAATTGGAGACTTGTCTGGCAGCGGGAGGTGGAGCTGCGTGCTGCAGATATGGGTTGGGTCGGGGGAAGTTCTGAGCAGGATTGTTCAAGGACAAGGATGAGTGGGATGAGTGGGATGAATGGGAGAATCCGGTAGATCTTTGGGAATTGGAGAAGCCTGATGTGCTCATGAAGGATCGTTGGCGATCATCATAAACATCTTCCGGGCTAACAGGCCGTACATAGGCGCTGGACATGGCACTGTTGCATCGAGGGGGCTCCATGAGGTGGCTGAAGCGATCCTCTCTTGATTCCACAGTCAACGCACGCATCCGTGGGGGAGGGCCTCGAGGGGGCGGCATCTTCCCATTGAGCGTGCTCGATGAATAGCTCCCAGGTACAGCACGGCGCTCAGGCGAGTTGTTTCCTTGTGGCATATTTCCCAACGGAACACGCGCCGGGAGCTTTGAAGGAGATGTTGCTCCAGCTCGTGACGTGGCTCCAGCTCGGGAGGCTCCATATCCAATGGTGTTGTGCTTGACAGGGCCGCTGCTAGTGGGTGTTTTGGTAGCTGAACGAGGAGGAGGGGGTCCTCTCATTGAGCTGCCGGGTCTAGAGGGAGGCTGTTGTCGGAGGGTGCCAGACTTGGTGGTGGAAGGCGGGACAGATGGGGTCTTTGAGCGTGGCGGAGGCATTGACCTGACTGGAGTCAGAGCATCAAGGTATCGTTCTCCGTGTACGAGGAAGGGCCGACCAAATTCGTCCTCCCAGTGTTCCAGCTCTTTGCGCAGATCGGCTTCGAGTTTAGGCAATTCCTTTGCGATTCTCTTCCGAAGCTTCTCCTCTCTCAATAGTTTCCCGGGATCTCGCTTCTCTCCCTTGTTTCCACGACCCATCAAGCGAGAAGCGTCCTGGCTTGAAGTTGCAAGCGCCTCGCGGTCCGTCAGAAGAGTGCGGTGTCGGTCGATCATCTCCAACGTAGGAGCGCGCTGCTCCTTGAGTGTTTCCAATCGTATGATTTCCGCCTCATGGGCTTCAAGTAAAGCATCGCTGCACACGTCCGAGAATGCAGGGGTGAAGTCGAGCATTTCCTCTTCGGAGAAAAAGAGGCTGTCCCATAGCTCTTGCAGTCGGCAGCGAGCATCTTCAACAAACAAGTGAAGATTCTGTCGCTTGAGTTCATTGAGACGAGTCAATTCTTCCTCGAGGTCGTTAATAATGCGCAAACCGCAGCCACGATTCGCAGCCAGAAATGCCTTGCGATCAGCTTCCTCAACACCAAATCGATCCCAAAGAGAAACGACAGTCGTCCGTAGATCGGTGATCTTGCGTTCACGTGCCTTCTTTTCTTCCACCAATTTGTTGCGCTTGGCCATGAGGTTGGCAACGTCTGACTCGTGCAGCCCAAGTTGTTCAGGTGATTCGCGATAGCACTTGACGATAGTTGAATCTGTTTGCGCCTGGGGCGTTCCGAGCTCAGCCCAGAGCTTGATCATTTCTTCACATGCGGACTGGACCTGAGCAATGCGGCGGTGGTATTCTTCGTAGACGTGGGTGAATTCGGCATCTAATGCTGTGACATACATTGGAGAGAGGTCAAAGCTTGGTGGAATCGAGGAGCCTGGTTCGGTGGGAGGGAGCTCGAGCTTAACAAAGGAAGGCTCGAGATGTGATGAATAAGACTCAAGTGCATCAACAAGTTCTATCGGTCGTCAGTAAAGCACATTGACATAGATGCACACGTTGAAACTCACTTCTAACTTGCTCAAAGCGTTCGCGGTGCAACTTGCTCATGGCTTCGTTCTTCTCGCGCAGAAATGCAATACACCTGTTAAGCGGGAAAGTGATGCGGAGGTCGTCACGGTTGAGCTCGTATTGACCATTCGCCCTCTCATCGCTCAGAGACGACTCCATTTGTTGAATTTCGGTGATGAGGCGCTGTGCTTCCTGTGTCATATCTTCTCTCTCCCTTTCAACAACATTAGCTCTCCCCCGATAGAATTGTTTATGGATGCGACTCACTGATCAACAACTTTGAGATGGTTATTCAAGGTCTCTGATAGGGCGCTAAAGAGCTGTAGAGTTTGTTAGCCACGCGACAATGCCCGTGTTGCACTGGATAAGCCTTACCTCTGCTTCGCGCGAGTCGCGCTCACGCGCAGGGACTCCAATCTCGTCGTAGATGCCATGAAGCTGCTCAACGATGTTGTTGACCTGAGTGGTCAGGTAGCTAGTATCTACTGCCATTGTAATGATAGTCCTTTAAGGATGACAAAGTTCGGAATCGATAACAATGGTATTCAATTCAAGGACACACTGCCGAGCGAGGCTGCGACAAGGCCAATGTCGGAACAAAACAAGAGAGCCCGGCACACAGGGTTCTCAGCACACAAGGTGCGACAAATTTAAACGAAAGTAGAAGTTTGCGAAGGCACTTGGTGGAGAGACATAGGAGAATCTGAATGAGGTTGTTTATGAGGGGGAGTAGGGGCTGAAATCGGAGACGATAACATCAAGTTTAGCAAGTGGGTGTTTGGACACGATCGTCGTCCGGGGCAACCACCGAGCCCACTGACTCAGCCACATATACCGCCCGACATTCTGCCAATCAATGATCAACCCCACGCTTCCATCATTCTACTTCATGCATTGTGGTACTATCTATTCTCCGGTCCTTGCAGAATCTCCATTATCGCCGAGCCCTTGCTTCTCGTCCTCAGCTTCACCCAAACCCAGCTTCGCATTCGACCCTCTGACTCATCTTCATCCTCCAAAATGCAGGCTGCACAGCAGTCCTGGGGTACGTACCTCCAAAGCTTCATAGCAGTGAAGTGGAAACTAACCAACCTCACACAGAGCTCGAGAATGCGATAAGTATATTCGACCCGCAACGAGATGCTCTCTACGCATATAATGCAGACACGGAAAAAACACTTAATGCGGAGCGGCCTTGGGCCTCCGATCCATACTATTTCAAGCACGTTCGAATCTCTGCTACAGCATTATTGAAAATGGTGATGCACGCTCGTTCCGGTGGCTCGCTTGAGATCATGGGTCTCATGCAAGGCTACATCCTCCCGAATACCTTTGTGGTGACCGATGCTTTCCGGCTACCAGTCGAGGGCACCGAAACCCGAGTGAATGCGCAGGACGAAGCAAACGAGTACATGGTATCATATCTACAATCTTGTCGGGACTCAGGGCGAATGGAGAACGCTGTCGGGTGGTATCACAGTCATCCTGGATACGGATGCTGGCTCTCTGGCATTGATGTCGCTACTCAGCAAACACAACAAATGACCGGGCCCTTCGTCGCTGTCGTTATCGACCCGGACCGTACAATTTCAGCCGGTCGTGTTGAGATTGGCGCCTTCCGCACATTCCCCTCCAATTTCACTCCGCCAAAGGAGGCTCATGAGGATGACGAATATCAGACTATCCCGCTTGGCAAGGCTGAGGATTTCGGTGCACATGCCAACCAGTACTACTCTCTTGACGTCAGTCATTTCAAAAGCACTCTTGATGCCGAGCTATTATCCTTACTATGGAACAAATACTGGGTAGCGACTCTCAGCCAGAGTCCGCTTTTTACTTCTCGTGACTTTGGCAACAAACAAATCGTGGATCTCAGCCAAAAGGTGCGCAAGGCCACACGTAACTTAGAGAACCCTGGTCCTCGTGGCCCCGTTACCAGTGTCACTAATGCCAAAGATCATCAACTTGAGAAGGTCGTCCGTGGCGGTCAGCGGATTGTCTCAGAGGAAGTAAAAGGTCTTTTGGCATCCGAAACCAAGATGAAGTTATTTCACGGTATCGGAAACGAGCCCCCGGTGAAGGAGTGAACTGACTCCCGCGGCAGGGTGTCTCAGATCCGTTACATGTTGGCATGACCGGCACCCTCTTTTTTCGGTCCTGAACTGGTGTCTTGGGCGCACAGCGGGTTTATGTTTCTCTCTATTCGCCTTCTTCATTCTCGCTGGCATTTCAATAATATTCCAAGTCTTGCTATGCTCTGCGAGTCTCTTCAATGCGTCATGATATAGAATCCCCAAAATGCAGTTCCTGCAAATGAACGAATTTAACGACTTCAACTTTGGCCCATCGTAGGAAAATCTTTTCCTCCATTACAATAAAACTGTTTAGTCTATGGCATTATGTTCTATGTAATTGATTATTTAAGGCGCAAAACTTTATGCAAGATTCAAATTATGGGTGAATTACTAGATACTACCAAGTGGGAAACACTAATGATGCTCCACCGGGTAGCCTTCATCGGACAATAATTTGATTCTCAAGTCGTTCGTGACGTATCATTATTCAGAAGACGGCGTAAACTGAAAAGGTTAAGAAAAACATGTCACCTTCCTCTGGCGACAACTCAAGGGGATATGTAAAGAAAAAGAAAGAAAAATCAACAGAGGGTGTAACAAGGCCACAAAAAATGTACACCGAAGATATGGCCACGATATGTCACAGTCAGTACAAAGAAGAGGTAGTCTCAAGTAAGAGATATGATAGATCAAAAAAGAGAAAGGGGAGGTAGACGTAATAAGTCCATTAGATCAAGCGACTTCATATCGATGGATGGAGAATCAACAATCAGATTTTCGCCGGGCGCAATGATTGGTGGAGTGAAAAGGCCACTACTGCAACGAAGACATGAGTAGCGGGTAGCCTGGAACCTATTGCAGTAGTTCCGAGACAGACATATGCGATGTATCGATCTGCAAAAATCCGTCCTTGCTGAGACATGCTGAAGGTGGGGGCCAGGTAGCCTATGTTGTAGGTAGACACGGTCGCAAGGCCCGCAGAAGCTGCAAAAGCCCCGAATATAGAAATTGAATTGGTCCGTGTTTATCGGGAACGGGTGAGACAGCAACTGATATCGATGATGGCGCTGTTGATTGGAGCGCGCATTGCGGTTGGCGAACTTGTTTGGTGGCGCACCTAGCAGATGCAACTTGACAGGGATCTTGGCCTCGGGTTTACAAGAAACCGGACTCAGATAGTAATCTACGAAATTCATATTAAAAAATGGTTAGTCTCAACAGCCGAACAGTTTTGAGAGAAAAAAAAAAAGAAAGCATTGTCTTGTTTGCCCAAAAAAAGGGGAATAAGAGGTCAAATTTGGGTATCGCCGGGCAAATGTCAAACGCCACTTAAAAGAACATAAAATGGGTTATCGCAAAATAGCGACAGTGGATGCAAACAACAAGGAGCCCTTGTCTCTGGTTGTGGCTTCAGCATACCTTGCAATCTTTTCGTCCTCGCGCTCCCTAGGCTCGATCTCTAGACTTCGTTCGTACATGTCGTGTACGTCGCCAGCACCTTGGAGGTTGCTGAGAATGTAATCCTGGAGCTCACCGACTGGTGTCAGAAGGTAAGGCACATTTTGGTATTGCTGGATATCCCGAATGACTTCGGCGGTCTTTGCCCGCTTATTGAAATTGATCAATTCTGAAGGTGTGAGAGACGGAATACCATCCTCAATGAAGGTCAAATCCGTAAGATAGACACCTAAAATGCGTTAGCCACAAATTAAATTGAATGAGACACTCGGCAGCCTGTTTGTAATGGTCGTAATCATACCGAAAAATGGAATACAGGGCGGGTTAGCGAGATGCAAAGTCTCTCGGTATTCGCCAAAGTTCTTCGTACTAGCCATAAGTCGACGCATTTGCTCCAGAATCGCAGACGTGCGCCCGCTGACCTGGCTCCAGGTCCGACCTAGACGATGAATGGGGGCAGTTCCGAGAGCTGAAATGATCGATGTCAGGGTAGAGTAGTTGTTCAAAGCGCGACATTTCTGCGTTGTCAAGTTAGTAAGACCAGAATTGGTGACAAAAAAAACATAGAAACAACTTACATCAGCCACATTCACAAAGTGCTTGATGACTACGACACGCTTTTTGACATCACCTTGGGTAAGGATCATCTCAGCAACCCAGTTGGTGAGCTGGTTAGAGTGAAGAATTAAAGCCTTTACGTTAGAGGCCGGTTCAGGCTCATCAGGACCAACTTTCTTCTGCCATGTCTTGTTCAAACACTCGGTCGGTCGAATCTTGGAATAAAGGCGCGACTCAATGATAGTCAACTGTCGAGCAAACTCGGTTGGATCGATGTCAAGGAATTTGAGTTTCTTCATGTTCTTAGGAATAATTGGCTGCGGGGCGGCGGTGCTCTGAGTCGGAACAAGGCGCTTCGAAGTTGTGTCCTGTCCTCGAAGTCGCTGATCAATCACAGCTAGTAATGTAGGGGTTCCTGGAGTCTTCGTGGTAGCGATAGAGTCACGGGTAAAAGTATGAACTCGTCGCAGGAGATCCATGTTCACTTCGTCATTAGGTTCCATCCAGAAGTGATCAAACCAGCTCTTGAGAATGTTGACAACACGGAATCTAATAGGTTTCTGTTTGCGATCAATCCACATTTGCATGTCATCTTGACTCAACCCGAATGGAGGCTGGATGTTGAACCGCTGAACAAGCATCTCAAACAATTCCGAGGCGGTGGTGAAAGAGCGATAGGTGAGGAGGAAGGTATTGTTGAAAGATGCATCGAGCTTATCGTGACGAGTGAGTTGTTCTACCAATCCGGCGAGTGTTCCGCATTTAAGTATTGGCGAGTCGGTCTTGGTATCGTAAAACACTTCACCTTCGTGTGCCATTTTGAGGAACCAGGGAGTCTCTTCGGGTTCACGAACTGGCTCCCGAATTGGCTCTCGGGTGATGGCTGTTGGTGGTGCCTGGCCAAAGAATCGCTGTGCCTTGTCCATATTTCTTCGGACCTTCGTACCCTCGTTTTCAGGGGCGTAAGAAGATGGAATGCCGATTGACTCCGTAGCAATCTTCGCCTGGGACTCGCCTCGAGCGTGGGTATTCTTGAACTTGTCATCGTCCACTTCTTGGCGGCTTTCACTTCGTAGGGATGGGCTGGGTTCTGTTGGAATTTGTTCCAGAAGCAGAGACAATGAGAAGCCGATCTGGGATACGTAGTTCTCCAACTGTCTGGCAATGCCGCGCACAGCATTCACGCGATCGTCAAGCGAATCGCCGCGGAGCTCGGCCCATTCATCAGCTAGAGGAGCAGAAATGGCCTGACAATTCAAGACAAAATCACCAATTGCATCATAGACTCGCTGCTTCTGCAAGCTGAAGTCTACAAGCTGAGGGTTTTGGAAGCTGGTTCCGAGCGGTGCCAGGTTCATTGACTCAACGGATGAAATCCATGGACGGAACTGCTCAATAACTTTGATCGCAGCTGCTGAGATTGCATCCGCAATGTCCCGATGTTCTTCAGGGGTGACAATGTTCCGATTAATCATCAATCGCTCTTCTAGTCGACGAATGCTACCAACAAACGATCTTCGAAGGATATCAATAGAGTCCAGGAAGGCGGCGTCCAAGTGAACCGATGGCTCGGCTCGTGAATCCCCCCATCTGGGACCAGAAATGATGTTGGGCCCGATGTATTCAGGGAAACGCCATTGTTCTGCCAACTACCTCCGGAAGAGCTGCCGCTAATGAAACCAGGTACGATGCGGTGGATAGCGTCTCCGCGTTGCTGTTGAGCCACGTCCACATACCCATACACCCCTTGCATGACTCCTTCGGCCTCCTGCAGGCACTTGTTGACTGAGTCGGCTCCAGGCCAGTCAGCAGCGGCAATATGCGATGAAAGGACCAATTTGGAAAACTTAGACATCATATCCCGGAAGTGAGGATACAAAGCCTTGTTAGTGGAAATTATGGATGGGTTGCCCGAATGGTTATCCGTCGTGTCAGATCCAGCAGCCAGTAGCATACGTAGATGATCGGAAATGTCCTCGGCTTTTCGCACATACTCTGCACGGTCACCGTTCACAAGTGTCTGAGTGTAAGCCTCAACGGCGTACCGCATATTATCGACCAGCAAAGGCCAAGTGATTGGGGGAGCGAAACCATCATCAACAAAATGCTGGGGGAAATTTGAAGAAATAGAAGGTCTGGAAAAGCTTTCGGCCACAGAGGTGGCGGTGCTGTTGCTGTGTCCTCCCAAACTGTATGTTGTCTGCAGGGCCTTGATTGACGGCTGGGAAGATTTGGAGTCTTTCGTGGTCGGAGCATATAAGGAGTCCATGGACGTGGCCGGTGATACACCATCCATCAAAGATTGACGCCGGCGAGAGATAGAGTCTTGCGAAGCTAACATCAATGACTCCCCTTCTGCCTCCGATGCAGAGCCGTCATACTCATCTTCATCTCGCTCGAACCCGCGCGCCATTAGCTCCGGGGGTGGTCGCGTCTGATCGGGGACAAAGAAGTTGGTTCGATCTCGTGGGCCATTTTCAGTTGTGGCTGTTGGGTTCTCGAAAGGTAACTCCATGGTGGAATATCCCGTTAAAGTATTGAAGTAGAAAAGGCGGCCGTCGGGTGTCGCTTGTGGGATCCAGAATGCGGCCTCTTCCTGCTCCTTAGGCGCGGGGATGCTCTCGATGGGGAGCATAGGCTGATAATCCCGAGATTTACCCTCGGAGTCCACTTCCTCCTCTTCGTGTCTATCGCCATATTCATCTTCGAGTCCGGAGTCCGCGCTGAGCTCGGTATCGTGGCTGTGTGGGAAGTGGTCGCCGAAGTCCTCCTCTTCCGCGAGTATGGTACAGTAGTTACTCGGGAACCAACCTCGAACATTATCGATAACACCATCCCACCATCCTGTCTCTAGCTGGTTGAGAACTTGAATAATGTCGCCACGGCGGAAGCTGAGGCTAGTATGGTCATCGGCATCATAATCGTACATAGCCCGGACGAAGAGCGCCGGGGGCTCTGGGCTGATCGCATAGCCGGTAGCCATTTTGATTGGGGACTGGTTGGTGTGGTGATCCGGTGAGATATTATCTCCCCGACCGCGATAGCGGGACAAGGTTGGGGGTATGGTCACCTGTTTGTCGGTGTACTCGAATGTCGCAACAGTCCCGGACTTGACCAGCGCAGTAGTGTCGAGGGCTAGATCTCCGGCGCCAACCTCGAACATTGACAAACGAACGCCACGATCCAGAGAGTTTCTGGAGGGGTAAGGTTGAGCTCAATATCTGCTCATGGCTGGACTCAGGGAGATTTCGGGAATAGCAGACCGCAGTAGTCAAAGAGAGAATGAACAAGATTATGCCATCGAGGGAATGTAATGGGACAGGTGGGATTGAATTAGGGGGAGTTGGAAAAGGCGGGACGGGCGCAGAGTGTCATACCAGTATTGATACAAAATTGGAGCCCTTCTATCCATGATTCCGGTTGGTTACCTTTTCTGTAACGGAGTAATATTACATCTCCATTACACATCTTTACAACTTTGTATTCAATTATTTCATATCCAATGACAATCTTAAGACAACCTAATCATTATGTTGTATCCACAAGTCTTACAGGTACCACGCACAATGACATCTATGAGTTTTAAGTACTATGTTATACCTTGTAGAACCAAGGCAAGTAGGTATGTACAAATTAGATATACAATATAGTACAGTTGTATGATATTTCGGAAAGTTCATTAGGGCCCTTCCAAGATTGAATGCCGAGACCATGTGTTATAAATTAATACTTGAGTTATTTTCTACTTTTTTTTATTATTTTTCTTTTTGACATCCCTCTACTCCCCACCAGTTATGTGTGTTTGCGTGTGTATCAGAATTGTCCACGCTTACTGTCACATCTCTAAACTATTGTACGGTGTACATATGCTGACCTTTCTATTCAGTTCTCAGGTGTGATAAAGTACATTGTCTGTAATTGTGGTTTGATAATATTTTTTGGGGTTTATGATAGGTGCTAATAATAATTCGAAAAACAAGAATAGAGAAACCACAAGGCTGGAAGGTTTAGACCCTCTTAGGAGTGGCATATAACTAGCCGGCAACTATGATATTTGGCCGCGGTTATCATTGCTGGCTTGGCACATGGAGGATACAACATTATAACTACAGCTATCAATTTTGGGATCGTGTGGTAATGATCACAGGGGATCTCTTGGGATTCAAGTGACCCTTAATAGCATGTTAATTATTCACAACAGTTAATTGGGTGGGGTTATCAGGGACTAATTATTGAAAATAGCAGATTTAAACAGTAAGGGGTGCCAAAGTTCAGAACTACAACCATCCGAATTGTTAGCTGAGAATTCGGCTGAGGACTCGGGGAGCCATACCAAAGTAATGTCTCGGTGCAGAATGGATTGGTGACCAACCTTGGAAGGCTAGTGGTCTGTCCTCGGGACAATATCCAACCAAACCAGATACCCAGTTCCAAAGCAGTGTGACCTTTCCTTGTTCATTTTTAAAATGTCGGGTAATATATATGATCCCTGAACACTCTTCGGAAAAGATATCTATTCTCTAACCAACTAGCTCCAGAATTGTTCTAGAAGGCGGTTTTTAATATATTCAATATCATGATATTCTAAAGTGGATTCTACGGTTCCACTTTCGGGGCTCTGGTTGAATCGTGCTGGCGCTCGTCCCCGGTGGCGGCAGATGTGACTGAGTCCACGCGGCATGGTTGCTGCAAGCATGGGTAGACACAGATGCGAATACAGAGGGATTATTGAGGATACCGCGGGGTTTCTGCATAGCATGCCAGACATAGGCCTGTTCCGAATACATAGTGGCATCTTGGATCAATCTCATCAGGTACAATCACAACCTGGGCTAGTGTGTTGTAGCTATATATTTCTAACACTCCTCGTTTGGCCAAGCCCAGTCTGTTAATATCTTGACGGAAGATTGGAAGCAATCCATTCGACCCCGGGGCCAACTGGACATCTTTATTGGGCAATGCATAGATAGGCATGACCCGTCTCCAAATAGACTGTGACCAGAAGCCTCGCTGTCCTATCTTCGCTTCGCCTAGACACTCCTACCAATGTACTTCAACCAGTTAGGTGATTTGAGTTCCGATCTACTGTTCTTAGGTATAACACAGGCAATAAGTACGAAAAGCCTCAAATACAGGTCTCCAACCCTGATAGGATATGCAAGACCGTTGGGTATCAGTAGCCAGTACTAAACAAACCACGTTGCAGACCCGGGAGATTGGAAGGCTATCCACCGTATCCACGACCCTGTTCTTCCCCCGTGGAGATAACTATTGAGAGGACGTGCTTGATAAAAAAACGCGCAACGATTCTGCGGAAAAGTCTCGAGTTCTTCGGTCTTCACAACAAACCATTTTTCAATGATGACGGGAAAGTACCTACAATTACGTTGTATGCTGTACCTTCAAATTGTTGAGGCAGATCAGGGTGAAGATGTTGCAGTATGGCAGCATTACGCCATCACGCCTATATCCCATCAGGGTTAAACCTATGACTAGCCCATAGAACCGAATGATGAACACACAGCCATGACACAAATGGTAAGAGGGCTATTTATTATTGAGTGCAATGAGGTATCCGATAATTGAGTTATGCGATTTAAGATTACATTGATGTATCGCACGGCATACCTTTGTAAGTTCGAAGCGTGTGACTAAAATTCAGTCTTGTGTGAATAGTCCAGGAGCCCAGCGAGAACATAGAGTTAGTAATACCTCTCCGAATGAGTTTATAGGTTACTTGATAATCTCGAATTTCTGACTTGGAACTAAGATCTGCATTGAAGATTTTCTAATGGCCAACGTCATGATGGGATCAAATCGACTTGCTGTATACCTAGGCATAATATATTCCGATCACATCCACAGATTCGTCATATATATATACTTCAGCTTCGATCAATCAGCAGATATGACGTAGAGCCGAACTATGGGAACTTCGAGTGTACGTGGGAACAAGCTACGATCTACTTTTGTGTTTGACAATTTGCAGACGTCGTCTTGCCAGGATTCGCGCATTCAAATATACAAAACTACTCCTGGCTAACCGCCAGCCAGGAACAATATCACTATACCGCCACATAATCCATCACGTATCGCCGGTGCCAAGTCAATTGTAAATTATTCCGAGCTCACACAAACGATTGATTAGTATATTGTATCTACTTGGTACATTTTATCACCCGAGACTTGTGTTATACCGTTCGATGCTGCAATTATCGACGAGACCGAGACCGAAACCGAGAAACTCAATAGCACCCGCGCATACAAAATACTGCCTGTAGAACCCAGGAAGTACAATCAATATTGTATACTCCATATGAAAAACCCGCCAGAAAACCAAGCAGACCAAATGTGATAAGCAAGACTCAGCACGAAGCCCCTCGTTCCTTGTTCCTTGCAGACCGGACATCACGGAAATCGCAGGAAGCTAAAACGACATCATCACCACTCACAGGCCACCCAACTGAACGGATTTCCACATGCCGGGTCTCCGATGATCCTGATCACCTCAACCCCTTTTTTTGTACCCATTTTCCTTCGCCCCTCGGTTTCATATTCGCGAATCAAGATTAGCTTCCAATTCTTTCTTGCAAGGTTCTCTCGGTGGGCCCCGTTCCCCCCTGTGAACGTGTTACTCCCTACTTATTAAATCCCGCCTCACTCTATGGAGTAGGATGCCGATAGTCCAATGGACTACGAAAGTTTCTTGGTGCAATCAATTCCTTTGTTCTCGACGACGGTCGCGTCAGTGTTAAAACCTTACATTGTTCCCCGTGCAATCAAGTGTCGCGATTCGAAACAAGCAAGGTTCTTCGGGCCCTCCGTCCTCCGTCACTTTCCCACTTCCCCCTTAACTACAGTGTCCACCTTTTTCTGGAAAATTCTGCGGATGGATCTCTGCGCGGGGGGAGGGGAAGCCCATCTCCGTTCGATAAGTATGAATGTCAGCAAGTACCAAGGCAATCTGTAAGAAATTATATTTTTGCCCATGTGATGAATCCGTGCTCATGTATGGTGTATCCCCTGCATCGGGGGAATCGGCCAATTAAGCAGGCCAATTCATAAACGCGACAGGGTTTGGTATATGCACAGCACATAATCTACAGACAACAGCATGCAGCACCGACGGGGAGGATATCTGTCTCGCAGCAGAGATATTTAGATTCTGACTTGTCGGTTTGATATCAGAACGCGCAGCGAACCAAGATCTGGACCGCAGTGAACCATGGACCGGGAAGTTCTTCCCCGGATGTCCCCTTCCATTACGATCCAGGGGCGATCGCATCGTATTTTATTGATCATCTTTCCATGGTTGGGTAGGTCCCAATGGACAGGGCTTTTATGCAGATGACGTGGATATCTTAATTTACAAATAACGTACTTCGTGCATTGAGATGACTGCGAAGGTTGGAAAGGCCAGTTATACATTACCAGAATAAAATTCAAATTCATGTTTGTGGTCTCCCTTGGTTAGTTGTGAGAAATCCACATGCTATCGCTACACGAAAAGCTTCGGTTTACCCGTGTCTCTGGATACGGGTAGGGACGTGGCCGCCCGAGTCCAGACTCGCGTTCGTCGGGACGGGAGCGAACACACAATTTTGAAATGGACCTTCTGTGCCCAAGTAGGCAGGCGAATTTGCTATTGTGTAATATTCGAATCCACCGATGGCCCGCTCTTACAGACCTTTACAGAGCACGCGTTGGGTGGAGAGGGCTCCATCGAAGGTGTCTTGCTTTTCCAGTGGCTTGGGAAGTTGGGGGGTTCTTTTGAAGACCCATTCCTTAGCGAAAGTGTATCGGGCATAGCGCGCACAATGGGGTTTGAAGTCTGAGAATCAATTTTCAAGTTACGTGAGATCATTGCTTTGATGGTCATCATCTTTGGGGTCCAGACCTGTGGGGGGTCAATTTTTAGTAGGATATTTAGATCCGTATTGCAGAAGCGGTGAAGATCAAAGATGTTGACACGAATAGGGCTTCACCGACATCTTTGGCCTAAGACGGCTTAGAGTTGGGGTTAGAACCAAGTGAGAAATTCCAGACCGTCCTGGCGTCGCCGGCGGAGACACCGGACCCCCTTGGCTATGGAATTGTCGGGACGAGGGGCTCCAGCAAAGCCCGGGTGTCGGTGTCCACTAGTTCAGGGGCCGGCGCCGGGGAAGATGTTGTTCCTAAAATTCTTTCAACGGCAACAGGCTTGCTGAGGTGGAGCAGAGCTCGAAGGAAAATACAATATATGGTGAAAAAGGTCTAATTCGGAACTGGCCCAATTTGATCCTCAGTGCAGATCCATTATTCGGCGGATTTGCGATGGATATGGTTCTCTTGTGCAGCGTTCTTTTGACCGCTTGGAGGGGCATGGAATGAGAGACATTTCCCGGATTTGCGGCCCAAGGGGTTGAGAATGGTGGATCAACTGGTTTGTTTTTTGAGGCAAGGAATCGCCATGGTCGTTTATCAGGCGGTCAAGTCACCGCTTAATGTGATATGACCGTCATGATTTATTGTGCCTGGGTCGAGAACGTTAGCTGGCTCGGTCCGCTGCATCGGGAAGTGGATCGAACAAAAGGCTCAAAGGGCAGCGACTGGTTGGCTTCGCATCCAAATTAATGGTTTAGGGCATCCCTTCTGCAAAGCGCAAGCCACCCGGCTTCACCGCTGGGCGTCAAAGCTAGTGGGATAGTCTAGATCATTTAAAGCAGACGAAGTTCCGCTCAGGCTTCGATGATCAGCCGGGAGTCCGGGAGGGCATTTAGGGATTTGGCTTCCGCGAATCAAGGGGGTGCTCAGGGACGCAGAGGCTATATCGACATTGACAATGAATTTTGGTTGCTACCATCAATGCTCTCTGATTTGACCGGACCAGAAAGGTGATATTGTGCCGTGCTCCACGCGAAGCGCGTTTCCCAAGTAACCGCGTTAGTCCTGCGCCTCCGGGATCTTCGGGCTCCAATGATGTAAGATGTTGGATGGGCCCCACTGATAGGACCCGGGAATTCGCGATACTAGCACTCAAATTGCAGCTCCGCATTGATGGGTAACGGTGAAAGGTTGACAGCGTTGCGGTGTACATTAGAATAATATCGCGTGAGATTCACCGTCTAGTGGACCCTGACCGGGTCGAAGACTCTACTTTATGTTTGTAGTGCAGGTAACCGTTTCCCATTTGTGCTAGCCATGCATGTAGAAATGGGGTTTCCTCCAGAACGGGGATAGTGAATCAGATGATTGCTATGCACTCCCACCCAAAGCTCCGATTCGCATTTTAGCTCTGCATGCCGATCTTTCTCCATCCAGTCCGGCAGGTGATGCCTCGATGACCACTTAGGGTACGTGCAATACAGGGTACTATGTACATTCAATCCACCCATGTATTATGCATGAGATTGTCTTACATGGCATGATAGAACACATAATCTTGAGCGTGGCACAGTCAAACAGAAGAACAGCCACAAAGTGGAAAGTGGACGATTATCATAGGTCCAGCAGCGCTATTTACATAGGCAAGGTGAGACGCAATCTGGACCAGTCAATTTAGTGAGGCGACAAAAGTACTGTGGGATGATCTGTCAGAAGACGGGGCTGATGGGCACCTAGGCATACAACGTATCCTTGATTTGATGTCAGGTCTTTTCGACATCGCATCTGTATTCGTACAGCGCAACAAATTCTCATTCTTAAAGGCAGATGTAATGCAACTATAAGATTTCCAGGGAAATTACGCACCCCTGTCTCATTCCAAGATACATATGTGGATTTGTTATATCGGAGTTGTGTGACACTGCCACTATGTATACTAATTAGTAGTTTACTCACTAGTCAGGTGTATGTACCTCTAAATCAATGCGTGGTCGATCTGAGTTTGACAAGAGGGGTTAGACGGATGTGAACCATGGTTGAGATCTATCATGAAATCATTAGACATAATTTCAACATGTCTATCGTCGATACTAGATCTATATCTTCATATCTTTATCTCGACACATTTATTAGTCATTATATATGTATATATTGTAATGTATGAGATCAGTTCCCCCACCCCTGTAGGGGGGCGTTTTGTTTGAGACTTTACGTAGAAAATAAGGGGCCACAGTAAATCGCCGATAGCCTCACATGCCAGCCACACAAACTATCTGTGATAAACAAAGGGCTTTCCCCTCCTTAATCGAGACCCATCTGAGCGAGGGGCACGATTCAATAACGTTAATCGAGCACCCTCGCAGTATTTTTTTTTGTCAGGACATAGGAAATGATCGACCATGTATATCGAAATTATCCAATTATCTACAATATTGTAATAATGGTCCAAAGGGGGGCGGACGGCTGAACCGACGCGATGAGCCAAATTGAACCATGTGGGCTGCGATCGGGACAAATCTATAGGGCTTTTATTTTTTGGGGGGGGGATAATTACGACGTGTCAATTTCGTATGGTAAAGAACAAGAAAGGGGGGGGGAAGAGCACATCCGTTTCAATGGCCAGTAAGAGTGTGAGTGGTAAAAGGAACCAAAAGTGCGTGGCCGTAATTAAAAGACTAGAGGGTGGCTGGTGTTCCTCCCATTTTAGGTGTTGTCCGTTGCCCTGTGCTTTTTTTCCTTCCCGCTTTTTCTGATTTTGTAACGCTATTTTTCCCTGCGCGTTCTCACGCGTACTAAGTAGTAAGCGATGAATCTTAGGCCCACGTCCCTTTTCCCCTCCCTTCCTATCCCCCCTCCCCCCCCCCAAAAACCCGATTTCGAAATTCCTAAATTCCTTCTTATTCTCCTCCTCTTTCCCCTCTCCTTCCCCTCTTCCTTTTCCCACTTCCCTAATCAGTGGTTGATCATATTCTTTCTTTTTACAGCGTTTGCTTCATTTAATACTTCGTGTCTGGATACACACGCACATTTTCTCGATACCCTTTGTTTTCCCCCGCTCAAGGAATGATCAGACTCCTCACAGAACTCCTGTCGTCGACACGTTTACAGAACCGGTGCGAAATCACCCAGGGGACAATACCACCGATTTCGTCACTCCTTCTCTAAGACGATACCAACCGCACAAATGGCTCCTTCCGCACCTGCGACAGCCAGCAACTCGCCGGCTAAGAAGGCATCAGCCCCCGAGAAGAAATACAAGTGCCAATTTTGCAATCGCGCATTCAGCAGAAGCGAACATCGCAGTCGCCATGAGCGCTCTCGTAAGTGTCAACTCGCAAATGGATTCGGATCTGTGTTTCTTTGACTGACCTTGATTATAGACACAAAAGAAAGACCCTTCAAGTGCTTAAAATGTCGCAGTACCTTCGTTCGTCGTGATCTTCTTCTGCGCCATGACAGAACCGTTCACGCCAAGGACGGCGGAATTCCTCTGGTCGCAGAGGGACGTAGACGTGGTGGAGGGGTCCAGAAAAACTCGTCTGCCCCAGCTAAGCCGTCAGTCACCATTGACCCGACGACGCTGGAGCAGATCGAAGCAAGCAGCGATGGTATGGTCGACCTTGAAACTGCAGCCATGTTGATGACAGATTTCCAACATAAGGCTGCAGCAGCGGCGACCGGCCAGACATCCGAGCGCTCCGAATCGCTTTCCCCCGGACGCGGCTCTTTCGAGCCATACCTCTCCGGCAACGCCACCCTACCCCAGATGCCTTGGGACACGCTTGTCTCCGAACCCGGATCGATGCCCACCCTCGTCGATCGCCATGGCCCCGTTGGAGACGTTCTTATGTCGAACTCGCTTCCCATGTCTGGCAACTCTACCCCGAATGCTCTGTCGCCGTACCCTTCCATGACTGGCCCCGTTAGCCCCGTCAACTACCGTCGCTCACCCGGACCCAGCCAAGCATTGACTCTTGCCAGGGCGCCTCAAATTGCTAACGAGATGGAACGGAACTATATTGTGGACCGTGTTCAGGGCTCGGACACCCTTGGTGCGCTTCCTGACACTTTCCAGCTTCCCCCACTCTTGCGTTGAACCGGTATTTGTCCACCTACTTCAACCTGTACCACCCTCACTTGCCTTTCCTCCACCAGGAATCGTTCAAGCCGTCTCAAATCTCAGCACCCCTCTTGCTCGCAGTTTTGTCCATTGGTGCACTTTACACCTTTGAGCGCGAGCATGCCTTCATGCTGCATGTCGGTTCCAAGGTCCTGGTCAACCAATTTTTGCAACATAAGGATAACTTTGATTCCCGCAAGTGCCCTCTCTGGTTGATGCAAGCTACTCTATTGAACATGGTATTTGAGAGTTGGAGTGGCGACCCCAAGGGCCTTGAATGGACCTGCTCAATCAAGAGTCTCTTGGCCAACATGGTTGCTGGTAACCGATACCAGCTGAAGGCGCGCACTCAGGCTCGCCAGAATGTACAGCCCACCCGTGAAGAGTGGATCGAGGATGAATCTTGCCGTCGTACATATTTCGCCGTGTACATCTTCTTCGGCATGTTGACACTCACATTCAACCACACTCCTGCCCTGAGCTTCGACGAATTTGACGACTTGGAGCTCCCATCATCCGAGTCTTTGTGGAACTTGGATGCCGCCGATGATGAGACTTGGCGCCGCGGCATGGCCACCAGCGCTCTCACTGTCCGTGAGGCTCACGACTTCTTATTCCAGGGTGAGCAGACCCGCTACAGTGCTTTCGCCACCCGCGTTCTCATCAACGCCCTGTTCTTGCAAGTCTGGAACCACAAGCGCAGCTTCGAGGCGCTGCAAGACGTGGTCACTGAGTACAAGCTGCGCTTAGCTCTCGAGACCTGGGAGAATTCCCTCGAAGTGTGCGAGCCGGAAACTATTGTGGTACCGCTCAGCACTCCCCAGAAGGGTCACCCCTTGATCTTCAACTCGATGGCCGTCTATCGCAACACCCGCGCCCGCCTGGAAGTTGACCTGAAGTCCATCCAGGAGGCCATGCGGTACCACTCCTCCTACGAGGTGGCTGCTGCCATGACTGTCGCTCGTGAGAAGGTCAAGCGTTCGCAGGAAATGAACAAGGTGATTCAACAATGCTTTGAGTGCATTGAGATTGCCGCTATTCAGGGCATCAACTGGGTTGCCAAGACCTCTGCCACCAACTGGAGTGTGGAGCACCCTCTTTGCGGCCTAGACCTGATGGTCATCCTGAGCCTCTGGCTCTACCGCCTGGAACATGACGATGAGCCCGCGACTGAGGCCGAGATGGCCCTCTACAACAAGGTTCGCAATTTGTTTGACGACGATGCCATCGACGCTTTCGGCAAACTCAGCTCCACCGTCGCCCGTGTATGGGGTAACATCCTAGACGGCGTGGTTGTCTGGGGGTAAGCTTTGCCCTTTTCACCCCACATTTATTTGAATTGATAACTAACTAGTTTACAGAATTACCAAGCTGATGGGCGAATCGTTCAAGCTTCACTCTCAGGCCCTTGTCGGCTACGAAGATTCTCTCCGTATCGGCAAGGATCAGCCTATCCATGCTGTGCCAACCAAGTCGCTCGCTAGCGTCGGCACTGCATACTAAATTTCTTTGAGTTACTTTCCTTGAGTTCATTTGTTTTTGTTGTGCTTTTTTATCACACTTCACTTTTCGGGTTCCTCCTCTCATTTCTGGACGCTATTCATTGGGACACATGGGAATCAGGACTGGACGTGCCAGTGGGCAGGCGGGGTATTTGGACTTTTTAGCTATACTTCGCCTTTTGATATCCCTCTCGGTGGTCCCTGGTCTTTGGGCTTTTTTCTTGATTTTTTACTTGCATTTTCCCTGCTTTTCTTACACCAGGGAGTCCAGTGTGGTGTTTCTGCTTTTCGTCTTCGACACCTGGCTGGTCCTGTGTGTTCTTTCGCACTCCGTGGAGTTTGACTTTATGGTTCACTTAACCCCCTAATCGTGCCCCCCGTCCTTCTGCTTTCGTGCTCTCGATACCTTTTGATTTTCCTGCGTTCACCGTGCGTTGGTTTTTCTCATCTCCTTTTTGTCTGTTTGATTTTGTTTCTTGGGCTGGTCATTCCAGCCGCTGTATTTGATGTTAATTCGCCTGCATGTCTTCTCCCCGTCCCTTGCTTTTGATGTTTCTCATGCTCAGCGTTGTTTCGTCTTTTTCTTGCATTTGCTTTCTCTTGCACATGTTTTTATGCCTTTCCCATGTACTATACGTAATCGATGAATAATTTGGCGGGGACATTACCTCTTTCTCTTCAATAAAGTCGTAGAGATCTTTGTAGACTCCCAAGACGTAGAAGATACCTTCTCCTTCTCACTCGAGTACCTTCTCTCGTGAGCCAATATTCCACGATGTATTCAGCCTCTAGGATTGAAGCTCGCGTATCCATATCATCCCCAAGTCAGCCCAAGTTTCTAACCCAACTCGAGAAAATGCTTGTCGGAACAATTGGCCGAGGGAGCAGCTGCTCCAAAGTCCAAAAAAACGATTGCGGGAGATGACGGAGAGCAGAAAGGCAAAATTTGGAATCGGCAGCTGCGGGAATATGTGGGAGTCAGTCTCTTTCCTCTTTTGGGCGCCCAAAACTACCAATGTAGACTTGAGAGTCTACACGTCCATGGGAATGAAGTATTCCTAGCATCGAGTGTTACACAGTGCTTTTTACCCACTAGATAAGGAGACTTCAACCATTGTCATACTCCGAGAGTCGCATTTTCTCTACCATATCTAATTTCGAAAGTAACATGAGGATAATGGATACCAATAGACAGCCTATTTACCCACAGCAACAAACAGGCGGTCACCAATATCACCAATACCGGGCACGATCATCCCCTTCTCATTTACTTCCTTATCAATACCACCAACATAAACCTCAACTTCACTCCAAGTCCCCGCAGCACGCTTAATGCCCTCTTCCGAAGCAAGCACACTGAGCATGATAACCTTCTTAACTCCCCAATCGCGCAGCAGTTGGATAGCCGCCTCGGCCGTGGCACCAGTCGCAATAACGGGGTCCAGTAGGACTGCCAATGTTGCGGCTGCGGTGTTGGTTGTTGGGTTTAAAGAGGCCGGAGACGCGGGGGAAAGCTCCGACCGGTGAAAGGGGAGGTTGTTATAGTATTCTACTGGTTGAAGGGAGACTTTCTCGCGGAAAAGGCCTAGATGGTAAACCGGTACGGGGGTGGGGAGTAGGTCGTTCAGGGCTAGTTGGGTAAGTAAGCGGGGTAGGGTTTGGGTTCAACTTTAGAAGGTTGGGGTTATGCATGGAATAGTGTGGGTTGGAGGAATAGGAACATGGCATATGGATACATAGATCTTGGGGTTTTGTTTTGGAGTAATGTTGGAATTGACAACAAGTCGAGCAGTATAACTCACCATCAACCATTCCCAGTCCTGACCGGAGGATCGGCACTAGAGCAAGGTCCGCTGGTTCAATGCCCTGTGTTTCATACTCGATTCCGAGAGGGGTAGTATCCTGGCAGTGTGAGGGTGATACAATGGACCTAGAACCTAGGTGAAGATACATACTGTTCCTGTTTTGACCAACTTCAAGCCTGCAAAGGCCTCAACTCCCAGAATGGTGGCAATATCATTGACTAGCCCTCGTGTCTCGCGGGGAGTAGTGGAGGACGAGCGAATTAGAGAGAGCTTGGCTTGAAGACAGGGGTGGGAAGAGATGTGGACATTAGATGGGAGAGACATCATGAGGTATAGAGAGAGTGTGTGAGGAAGAAGAAGAAGAAGAAGAAGAAGAAAAGGAGAGAAGAAGAAGAGCAGACAGAGCAAAGTAGACAGTTCTTATCTGTAGCTTTCCCCTCTCTCTGTTTGTATAAAGAGCTAACCTTATCGGAAACTCCACATGACCCGTTGATCCACTCGGTCTCCGGTTCTTGGCAATTTCTTCTCGACTTTCGCGACTTTCTCTCTACAGTTGAAGGCAATGCCTGCAGCCGACACAGAGACTGATTACCCTCTGGCGGAAACTTCTGCTCCACAACCAGTTAGGGAAACTTCAACCCAGCGCGAATCATGGCGAAGTTCAGCTGAGCGCCCAGCTGCACCAAACCCTGCATCTGCACCCGCACCCCTCTCGAAACACGCAACACACCTCTACACCGTCTCCTACCTAATTTTCTTTTCATTTCTCGGCACTCTCGCCCGCCTGGGTCTCCAAGCTTTAACATTCTACACAGGCGCGCCCGTCGTGACAGGGGTACTATGGGCGAACGTCACCGGAAGCCTAGTAATGGGCTTCCTCAGCGAAGACAAGAATCTCTTCCGCGAAGAGTGGGGCGAGCCCAAGGCCGAAGCGGATACAGACGCAGCGGCCCAGAACAAGAACCACAAGGCCGTCAAGAAGACTATTCCATTGTATATTGGTCTCACGACTGGTTTCTGCGGCTGCTGCACGTCCTTCTCGTCGTTTATTCGCGATGTCTTTCTCGCGTTGGCGAATGCACTCCCTGATCCCTCGCTGCCGTCCGGTGCGGATATCGCCTCCCGGAATGGCGGTTATAGCTTTATGGCGCTCGTCGCTGTCATCCTGCTGACCGTGTCGCTGAGTCTGTCGGCTCTGGTCTTCGGCGCGCATCTTGCTCTTGCATTGACGCAATGTACCCCTACGGTACCTTTTGCGTTTACGCGACGGGTTCTCGATCGCATTGTGGTTGTGTTGGCTTGGGGATGTTGGCTCGGTGCCGTGTTCCTTGCCATTTGGCCGCCGGACCGACACGATGGCCCAGATGTTTGGCGTGGACGGGCGGTGTTTGCGCTGGTGTTTGCGCCGCTCGGTTGTCTTCTTCGATTCTATGTGTCGCTCTACTTGAACAGCCGCATTCCAGCATTCCCACTAGGCACGTTTGCGGTCAATATCTTTGGAACCATCATTGAGGGTGTGTGCTATGATCTGCAGCATGTCAGTGGTCTCGGGGCTGTAATTCCTGCTGCTCTAACGGGCTGCCAGGTGCTGCAGGGTGTCATGGACGGATTCTGCGGGAGTGCAACTACCATCAGTACATGGGTTTCTGAGTTGAATGGGTTGTCACGTCGGCGCCATGCATATGTGTATGGTGTCACGAGTGTGGTTGTTGCGCTTGGATTTTTGATTGTCATAATGGGCTCGTTGCTGTGGACGCATGGATTTGCCGAGGCTGTGTGTGAGTAGCTTGGTTTTTAGATGTATGATTGATGTAAATAGACTTGTACTAATACTTATTAATGGCTACACTGGAGAGTTGGCGTGACTGGGGAGTTGCATGGGAATGATAGAATTAATATAATAATATTTCTATACCAAATCTAAGCCCACTATTACTACCAACATCCTCAAATAGCTTCCTGTACATTTCATATCACAATAAACGCCATATACCCTCCCTAATTCTGACTAGGACACGGCCCAATTTCAACAGGACCTCCCTCCCTGCCGCCAACATTCCTCACCGGACTTGCAGACCGATAATCTTCAACGCGGACAGGACTCTGACTACCATGAGGTGATAACGCAAGCCCAACGATAGGACTAACAGCCCTAGGCGTATGCACCATGCCAGTCCCAGCCCCAGATACAGGCAGGCTTCTCGAACTCAAAGGACTAATCTAAGGGGGCTGTTTGAACTCAATGGTCCCACCCTTGAACCAATGGTCTTTCCACTCTTAAATATCTCCATCCCATGGACGGGCAACTCCACTCGGTCCTCGGGTATGGAGTAACAATCGAATATTTTCTCATGGGCGGTACTTTTGGTGGGACTTGGACTTTTTGTTCCTGCTGTGACGGATGCAGTTGTTCCTAGCAGTGGGTCTAGTCTGTTGTTGCGGATGGCTTTGCGGCGGGCGAGGTCTTGTGCGTGGAGGCGGTTTTGGGATACTTTCGCTTGTTAGTTATGGCTTTGTAGAGTGGTATAGGCAGAGCTGAGTTAGGTGAGAGTACATCATTTCCTTTATATCGTAGATGCAAAACTCATTCAAACGAGGATATATGGGCTGAAGATGTTGACCTATACCAGCCCCAAAGATATCGTAGCGAAAGAAAAACAAATTTACCGCCCCATAGGGCAACATATGTTGCCATGACCACTATACAAAGACTGAAGAATCCGAACATCAGTCCAAGCTCGTAGCAAAGCGAGGGCATCGGAGTGTAGGGTGGGTATTCATTGACCATGGCAATGGTTTTTTTAGTGAGATTGTGCTCGAAAATGAGGACCCAGGATATGTCATTTTAGGTCAAGATTATGTGAATCTTCTTCTTTCCTTTTTTTATTGCTCACTTGGGTTTCCAAAAATAAAGAACTCAAGTGCAATGGGGAGCATGGAGAAAATTGGCCGCTGGGGTTAGGCACAGCTGATTTGCTTCGGTCCTGCGCAGTGGGTTGAATTATTTGTGCGCCTACAGTAGACAAGGTGAGAATCAACATAGGGACTCTCTTAAATTTTGAGAATTGTTGGTAGAATATTCAAAGTTGAGCATATCACGACTTCCATATCCGCGAGTCGGATAAAGAAACCCACCTCCAAGCCCCAAGTCCACATATCAAAGAGGTGCAGGTTAACGAAAGCCCGAAAGAAACCCAAAGATTGGGGCAAAAAGCAAAAATGTATAGTCATCTCGTATTGTACCATATCTATATACACTAATTAAGTAAGTCATCCTATGTACACATAGGGACATCTGCATCAGAAACAAAAAGGTATCATGTACAACATGCGTACAACATGCAACTCTCTACCCCCGACAGCACCATGTACATACGCAATGTAAAATAGTGACAGAGAGGTGCACATGTCGGGGAATGCAAGAACAGAAAAAAAAAGGGGCTCAAATATCCAATACCACGCCGAACAAAAGGCCATGGATGCAAAATAGACAAAAAAGGGGTTCAAAAATCCGCTGCAAAAGACCGTAAGAAGATAAAAGATGAAGATGAAAGTCACAAAATGTCGAGCGGATTAGAGGTTGAATGGGGGTTCGAGCGGTGCCCGGCGTTTCACGTGTAGCGTCAGAGAGAGAGAGAGAGAAAGTAGGTAGAAAGGTATTTAGATCGAAGGTGAAGTTCAAGGTTCGTGGATCAGGTGGGAATCACCCCAGCATAACAGCTGCCAAAGCAGTAAAGGTCAACCCTATAGCCATGCCAATCCATGGCGTCTGGCCAAGAGAACCCTCACTGCGCGCCTGGAGAACATGCCTCGCAGTCAACAGGTGCATCTCATCCGACAGGGGCAAGTCGCGATCGATTATATGAGCAAAATGCTCCCGCGGAGCAAGTTCCGGTATTGAAACTGCGGGGGATTTGTGCGCGAAGTCGGAGGAGACGCCGCCAGTTGCGGGTTGTGAGTCGGCGAGGACGGCAGCTGGAGCCAGGAGGGCTAGGAAGGTGGTTGGTTTCATGGTGATTATATATTTATAGTATGTAATGGATGGACTGGTATGCGCGCAAATGCTTGGGTTGTTGCCTGCGCAGACAAGCAACGCCAAGCTGGTTGGTGCGGGTCGTGGGGATGGGGGTCTCGGAGTTGGCGAGGCAACAAGGCGTGCAGATGTGTAGACTGATGGGGATATAACGTGTATGCCGAGCTGACGGTGGACTCGAATAGTCGGTATGATCATAGGTTTCAAGGGTTTGTCTCAGAACATGCCACTTTCGAGTGGATTGTTGTGCTCGCGATCAGGCAACCAGGAATAGGGGGCCAAACAGTGAACAAGCTTGAAATTGGGGTGATTTCCTTTGTTTCCTTTTGTTTTCCTCTGGTTTTCTTGTTCCTCCTAGACTGAACCAGCTCAACTCTGAGCAAAGAAGAATTAGAAAAGAAGAAGAGAGAAAGATCCAGGGAAAAAGGAGATTAATTTAGGGAAAATCAAGGTGAAGCAAATCAGGGCGACGGCATGATTGGCCGAGCCACCATTTGACTCTCAGGGACTTGCCGTGGTCACATCCTTTAATCTTTGGATTCTGATTGGTTGATCGCCTCTCCCGTGTTTCTCTATTCGGGTACCTGGTCCAACGGGTGATAGTTAGTCATACGCCTACATATCCAATATGTATATAGTCTTGTATAATTTATTCTCATCTTGCATTCATACATACCTACATATGTATATAAATTGTTATATTCTAGATACTTAATATATAATTTTGGCGCTTGGACCGTCCCACCGATGTCATGCTTGATAACGCCACAGGCGGTCGACAGAGCGATCTTGCTCAGGCAGTAAGACAATAAGTTCAATGTCAGCGACAAGATGACGACGCATGCATGCTAGAATAGAAACTCAAAATCCTTTTCCTTGGCACCTGGGACAAACCAAGTCAAAGAATTGTCCGCCGATTTTCCAATGCTGAGTCGGGTTTTGAGGTCTTGACTCCTTGCAGTGAGAGCAAGCTAGCGGCCGACCAGCTTCGATATCCGACTGTATGCGTGCCCGCGCTTTTCTCAAACTGTCCCGCCGCGAAAGGACCTCCGGCCCAGGAAACGAGCCGTGGAGATCAAAATGTCCAAGGCACGAAGAACAAATGTCCTGGTTAAGAGGCGCAAAGTGCTTAATCGTTGTAGTTGTCTCGTCAATTTTGCAGTGTGCACAGGCCTTGGATTTGCCGCCTGTTTGAGATTTCCCTTCCCGAGAAGAATCAGTTTGTGACTGAGAGGAATTCAAGGTAGCCTTAAGGTTCTTTAGTCTAACATGCTCTCGGGCTCTGCGAGCTGCAAGCCGCACCTCATCGGGCAGGGCTTTGGTTTCAGCCAAGCAATCTGCACAAGGCCGACAGTAGTACCCAGCAGCCGGGTTTTTCGCCTCCACGAGCTTCCGCTTGCTGCCCGGGGCGGTGATAGAACCGCAGTGAATACATGGGCTTCTCAAAACCCTGGCATTCGATGTGGAAACTCGCTTGGCTCTGAGCTTCTTGAGCGCTGCTAGTTGCGCTGAGGTGGGCAAGTCATTTGTTTCGAGTAGACACCTAGTGCACGGTTGGCAATAATACCCTGCAGAGGGATTCTGCGGTTCGACCAGCCTCCGCTTACTGTTGGAATAGGTCGTGTCGTTGCAGTGGCGGCAGGGGTGTGGGTCACGGCTCTGCTTAGGAGACTTGGGCGTCGTGGAAGCAGGTGATTCTTTTTTCGGGCTTGCTCCGCTTTCCGTTCTTTCTTTCAGTGCAGAATTTGCGAGCCTTCTATGCCGAGCCTCCTTTCGGGATCTGAAGGCTGTGAGTTCGAGCTCATTGGGGAGGGCACCATGGTGGTGCATATGCCGAACACATGGTCGGCAGTAAAAGCCCGCATAAGGATTATCTGGCTCGACAAACTTTCGGCTACTTTTGGGAGCCGTCAAGTCACCGCAGTGCCGGCACGGACTTGTTCGGCTTGCCTGGCCGCTCTCCCTTATTAATCGTCGCCGTCTAATATCCGCAAGTTGTTCCTCGTTCGGTAGATGGCCGTGAACGCATATATTCCGGGAACATGGTTTGCAGTGCCAGCCACTAGAAGGATTGCCGGGTTCAACGGGCTTTCGAATCTTGGGTATGGTCTTTCCGCCACAATGCGCACAGAGATCTGCATGCTTTGCCGCAGAGGACTCATGACGACATTGGCCCCCGCGTGGGTCCTGCAGAGTACGCGCAGGGCTGGGTGGATGGCCGCATAGATTCCCTTGCGAAAACGAAGCTTTTTTTGCAAGGTACTGGTTTCCTCCGGGCCAGTTATGTGCGAAGCGGGTGTCGCGCGGAAAAGAGGAGGGCTTCAAGAGCTTAGATGTTGCACATTTAACCTGTAGGCCATGTCGAAAGATTTGCGTGTAGTAGGAATTAAATTGACACCCGAGGGAACGCAATGACATCGTGGTTATTCGTGTCTCGCTGGAGACACTTTGTTTGGCCTATGTAGACATTGTATATAAGCTTGGGGAGTCGTATTAGGCCCGAATATAGTGTATGATTTCGCGACCGCGGCTGAGGTACTTGAGGTTGGTTCAATGTTGTATTCAACAGTTGTACGGAGTAAACTCGACGGGAACAAAGTTTCAAGGTCTGGATGCTACTTGGGTCTTGGCGTTTGCCTGAGGCAACAGAGCTCTATGAGATCCCTAGATAACGTATATTACTGTCATTCTCTGGCTTTGCAATTCATATATTCCATAGTTAGTTGTTCGATGAAAATTATTGCTGCTCTAATATTTTGATTTCTTTCCGTTCATCATAAAGTAGCTACATTATGCAATCAAAGCATCTCATCCCAGTTAGGTGTGAGCGTAAACTTGCCAGACAATTGGCCCATCGACCAAACACGTCTTTCTGCTCCATCATCATCACCCACAATCTCGGGCTCCTTATGAACAGTTGGTGCGACAATTACGGCCTCTTGGACGAAGCCGACAGGTGCTCCGCGGTCTAGCTCCATGCTAATACCACCCCAATCCAAGGTCACACGGCCCGACTGGTGCACATTCAATTTGCCAACACGGCCCGTTGGTAGTGACCAGGGCTTCCCAGCTGAGATGATATCGTTTTGTTGTGGTTCCACCGGTTGAGTATTTTCCACTATCTCCACGTCATCGCCCGCTTCGCGTTTGACCTTGGGCTCGGTCTTGGGATCTGCATCTTTGTCTGCTTCTGCAGTTGGTTGTTGATTTTCTGTTGTAGATCCAGCGATCTTAAGGTTGGGAGTCATTGGTGGGAACTGCATGAGGAACAATTGACCGAGAAGAGGGTTTTCTTCTTCGTCCTCTTCGTCGGCTTTGTTTTTATCTTGTCCCTCTTCTGCGGTGATCTCAGCTCCCGTAGCCCCTTCAGCAATTTCCCCTTCCGTGGTGGCCTTCTTTGGCTCTTTAGGGATGAGAAGGTGCTTAATAATAGACAAATCTTCTTGGTGACGGTCATATTCATCGATTTCCTCCTTGGTATGGAGCAGGCTGCGTGGGTCCAGCAGCTTGGGCTCAGGCGTAGTTTGAGATGATCGTAATTCTGTCGTGTCTCTCTTTGTGGGGCTCATGGTCACAGAGCGCACTCGGACATTGTGTTCCGGCAAGAACCCGTCATCATCTGCTTGGGGGATACCATCTGTCATGACAGCATCCTCGTCCAGTGGCTCCGATTTGACTTTGGTAGGTGTCTTTGTAGCATCCTTCATGACCTTCTGCTTCTCCTTCTCTGCCTTTTTGCGCAGATCAGCAGCTCGGGAAGAGCTGGACTCCATATTGACACTAATGACCCGTTCCTCATGTTCATATCTCTCAAGGCGGACGGGACGAAGCGCACGATCCGTGTGTGACATGCTTAGTTTTTTTCCCTTGGAATCCTTGGGTCTGTCCCATTCCTCCTCGTCGCTGTCGAGGTTTATTTGGTCGATGCTGATGCGAAGTGAATTATCTTCGTCATCAGAAGAGTCGTATGCACGCCCACGGTTCCCTCCAGTAAGACCAGACCGGTTGCGCCCTGAGCCTGCGCCGCCTGCATATCCCCCAGCACCACCTCCACCACCGAAACCACCGCGGCCGCGCTTGCCACCTCGTCCTCCGAAGCCACCTCCCATGCTCATAGCCATAGGACCGCCGCGGCCACGGAATCCAGCCCGACGAGGTGCCCCACGGCCGCGCTGAATAGCTGCAGCTTCCTTCAAACGTGCATCGTTTCGCTCCCTTTCGATCCGTTCAATATCATCTCGTTCTTGCTTGCTGCGACGCCCGACAGCTCTGGGTCGGTATTTCATGACTGGTTTAGGCGGCTCACTGCCAAGCGCAGACGAAGGACGACTGATTGGCGCAATGCTGCCAGACGGTGTGCGTTTGTTCGTAGTTTTGAGCCGTTGCACCGAGGCTCGATTCGCGGGGCCGGGTGTGTCGGTTTCTGCGGGAGAATTTTGCTCTGTGCCCCCGCCAGCGGGAGTGGTGGTGTTTGATTCAGCGCGAGCTCCGCGAGTGGAGGCTCCTCCACGGGCGCTTGCGCGCGCGGCTTTGGGGGGCATTGCCGTCGCTGTGCAGATTAGGTGAGTGGTGTACCTTGCTGGCTGTTGGAGAAAAGTTCGTGTTGAAGGACTGTCTCACGTAGCGCGTTGAAAGTGGAATTGGCGTTGAAATTTTCGAGTCGTGAGTCAAACTTCACACCTGGATTCAACTGCGAACAAAGAAACCGCCAATTCGTTACTGAAAATTGCAGGCATTCAATGTTCGAGAAAGTTGAGCTCTTCAAAAAAGTTGCGGGGCCATCCACACCGCCTTCGTCACATGACCCGTCCTCGAGGGCTATTTGATTTCAAGTCGCTGCCCAGGGTGGAATCTTAGACTAATATTTTTACATAAAGAATGCATGGTAAAAGTTAAACCCCTTCCATTGACTCCCAGAGTAACTAGAGGAAATAAAAAGCAAGATAGGTACGTCTAGTACAGCTGCCCCACCTGGAAGTATATAATGCTTCCACCACTCGTCCACCTGCGGGCACCATTCACGACACACATGGAAACGACATAATCAAAGATAAACAACCCAGTAACATTGATTTCGAATGAGCGAGTGGATGTAACAAGAAGCATACAACCCGCAGAAACACTAAGACGCCGACAAGAACAACAGATCAACCGCTTAGCAGTGTGTAATGGAGGGTCAGGAGCATTGCTTGTAACCAGGGAGGGAGTGTATAGTGCGAAGGACAAATGATGGTAGTATGGTAGTGTGGTAGTATAAGGAGTGTCTCTGACGCTGGCCAGAAAGGTTAAAAGGAGAGAGTGAGGGCGGATGAGGTTGGCCCATAGTGAGGATGGCAAGATGAATGAGAGGTCCCATGGTCACGGAGAGGTTCGGCGCTCAGAGACTGAGAGGGCAATCTTAGATAGAGGTGTCACTAGCGCTTCCGCTTCTTGTTCTTGTCTGTTGTGGACGAAAAGATAGGAGGGGTCTCAGGCATTAGCGGAAAGTCTTCCTCGTCTTCATCCATCTCTTCACCGTTCTTCTTGACCGGGACTCCCATATGACGACCGTAACGACCTTTGCGGCCATTGCCCTCGTCTTCACTGAGACATCCTTCAATTCCAATACCGGCATCCTTGCAACGCCCACAGGGGCGCTGGCGGTCACACCCCTTCTTGCTCTTGCGGCATCGCTGGCAGCGAGGCTTGGTGGATAAATCCTCCTCATCGGCACCTAGCTGGTGCTGGAAGTTGACGGAACCCCCAGAAACCTTTCGGGAAGAAGCAGGACTGAGAGGTGGAATGGGCGCAGATGATTTTTCGGATGGCTTACGAGGAGCAGGCGTGGGGATCTTGCTCTTGTTCACCTTAACAGGGGCCGGCTTTTGGCTGCGGACCTTGAACGACATGGGACGGCTCTTGGGCTTCTTTGCCTTGGGCGCAAACTCCTTATACAACACGTCCTCTTCAGCTTCACTCTTGATGCCGTCATCCGCACCATCTGAGCTGTGATCGCTGCTATCAGCGCTGGGAAGAATGTCATCCAAGCCCTTGAGATGGCGCTTGATGGTTCCAGGTGGGAGCATCGGGCTCGAGTCCAGCCTCTGACGGCGAGCTGGCAAATCATCCTCCTCCTCCTCGCTAAAGTCATCCCCGTCACTGGTGGCGCCAGCCGACGAATTAGCATCAGCGGCGCCGCTGAAGGCATCGTCCAATGTCGAGGTCGAGGTACGACCATGAGAGAAATTGGACGCATCGCCCAGACGTATCAATTGCATTGCCACATCCTCATCAGAGATGCAGCTGGCAATGGTGGGATCAGGTGTGGGCAATACACCTGGACCACTCGCTCGGCTAGCCGAGTTGCCATAGGTCCCTGAGGTGTCGCGCGTGCGGTTTCCATGGTCTGGAACCATCGGGGTCGCGTACATCGTATTGCGCCCTGACTGAGCACCATATTCACTATGACCATAGCTTTGTGGTGATGGAAGCGCATGCTGATAGCTATATGTGCGGTGGGTTGGGCGAGCGAAAGGCGACCCAGCGCCTTCCTGTCCAACCGAGCGACGTTGAGGGGAGATTGAGGAGGTGGAGGTAGTGAGGGGTACTTGAGGAGGAACAAATAACGGAAGTTCCTGAGAGAAAAAGACATATTAGCGACGAGGGAAAAAAACCTCTCATCCGAAGAAATGACTTACAGAGCTGTCGAACTTAGGTCGTTTCCGACGACCATCCTGTAGTATGTTCTCCATGCTGATGTCAGAGCTAGCGAATATCTCGTTACGAGCCCTGCGAGCATAGGCGCTCTCAGTATCGCTGTAGTCTTCGTCGTCATGGAAAGCCCCATGGATGCTTGAAGTACGGCTTTTGTTGCCTGCGCGGGAGGAAGGCTTGTGCTGAGAAGCACTGCGCAAACTCCGGTTTGTTGGAGAGGTGCTGCGCTTTCTCGCCAGCCGCGATGCTGGTCGCGATGGTTGATCCAATACTGGCACCATACCATCGGCCATCTGGAAGGGCTCCGCCAGACTAGGCCGCTTGCGAGGCTCGGCAATGAAACCGTTATAGAAGTGATCCCCATATGGTTGAATGGGGATAACCCGCACATATACAGTCCTGTTATTCTTGAGGTTCTCGTACCTTGCGATCAGGGTGGTCCCATGTTCATCCTCAAAGCTGACCCCACTGGGAGTACCATCGTAGATACCATAGAAATTTTTGACTGTCGTCACGATCGAGTCTGTGGTATCATGAGGATATATCTGCACGCGCATCGGGATACGGGCTCGGACTTTAGAGTTCTCGTCGAGAAGCAACTCAAAGGCGATGTTCTTGGGTGTTGGTCCTTTAAGCGACGGATCGCGATTTACAGCAGAGTCTGTTAGACCTGGCTGTTCGACCAGGCCTAAGTGCCCCTCATGCTGAACCGTTTGCATATTAAAGTGATCCAGAATGCGAAGAAATACTCCACTGCTATACCAAAGACTGCATCAACCCACTGCTTGTGTGCGGTAGAGGGCGGGAACGTGATCCATGGCTAGGCACAGAAGGGCAAGTGTAGAGGGAAGAATCCATCAAACCTACCACAATTATTGAATTCGAAAGATCAGGTTGGTGGATGGACCACCCCCGGGTCTTGGTGTATAGAAAATCGTCGAAGTAGAACCTTCGATGGAAGTGGAGGGGAATCTGCAGTCGCAAGAGTCGGAAGCGACTCAAAAGGGCGAACGTCGGCTAACTGGAGGACAACGAACCATAGTAGTTAGTACAATGGGGTTCTGAGTGTTGAAATACAGAACAATGATGGGTTCTGTATGTGAGGATGATGGATGGATGTGTCGCTAGCCGAGTCCGGCCGACCTTGTGAGCAGGCTTGGGAGCAAGCAAGCGAAAGGACCCGGAAGAGAATGGAGAGGAACTTGAACACACCTAATTCAGCTCAAACAAAGTCCTCTAGCGTCGCAATTATTTTGAATCGTTCAAGGCAAGGCGGAAGGGTCGAAGGATGGGATCGGTCGAGGGTCGAGAGGGGATTGTCGATTCTACGAAACGTTGAGGCTAGGTCAGCGGTGGCATCTCCAGAGCCGAAATCGGGCCAAGGGAATAAAAAAGCAAAAGATTCAAGCAAAGAGATACATACCCAGCAGTATTGGCAACACAAATGGCGATTTGTTCAGGGTGTTGTTAGAAGGAAGAAGGTTGAAGTGGGTGCGTACGATGGTTTCACCTAAAGCGAGAAAACGGCCTGCCTGGGTCGGTGACATGGCGATTTGCGCTTCCGGTGGCCATCGAAGCAGCCATCACATTCCATAGCTTTAATGAACAATTATAAACTCTTCATTTGGATTATGTCTATTCAATGTATCTAAAAAATAAACTATGTGCGAAACAATCCCAATGCTGTACCTTTTCGCAATGCGCAAAAAGCTGTCGCAAGCCGGATGCCATTGCGCCGAGTGACGGGACAATTTGTCTAACCCCCCTTCTTCGGTGTGATGTACAAAATGAAGACTATAATTCGGTATTTAGATATCTAAAAGCTAGAGTCATAGATGGTGGTTTCATCATCCCCATGGGATGTTGTCCGGGTTCACACAAAGCCGGGTACCTTAGGTACCTCTGTCGCTACAAGTATCCCGGATATTGAGGGCTTAAGGGCACAGAATAAGATAAAGAAATAGCGCCCAATGGATTTGATGGCTTGCAACTAGTTCTTAGCTTGACCACGTAGCGACCATACCCTTTTTATTGGGGCAAGGTTGTGGAGGTGTGCGCAGGGGACAGACCTTCAATATTGTCAATGCGAGCATTTTATGGCAGCCACGCTTGTCGCATTACCTATTCAACATGCGATATAGAAATTACTAGATGCCGCGACACTTTTGATGGTGGTTGATGCCAGAAAAAAACCTAGGATAGTGGGTTAATAGTGTGTTCTATTGATCCACATGGAGATTTATACGGCCGCAACTTAGGATATCACCGAGAACCAAACCCCTTCAATCCCAAAATTAATCCAGTCTTACCTCTCCTCATCTCATCGCATGACTCCTTATGCCGGAGTGTTTCGCATGATCTGCAGTTTTGATTTACCCCTCCTCGGGACCTACGTAAGAAGTTAAAAAAAGGGAATCCCGCATCGGGGTTACAGAGCATTCTTGGGTGCTCCTTGAAACCTTGCAGGTTACTACTTGACTATTTGAAAAGAGTGATCTCAACATGATCGCACACACATACACTATATTGTAATTGTTTACAAAGAAAAAATAGCCGAAAAGGGGGAAGACATTTTGCTTGGTGGAGTCAGGCGGTGATGTTGAGACTGGGCGCAATTGATGAACAATGCCTAGAATGATCTCCGCACTAAGAACGTGCGCTAGATTTTCATGATTAACTCCGAAACTTGTTACCCCTAACATGAAAGCCACTAAATTTTTACATCGAAAAGTCACCAGTTGTCGTAATGACTCGGTGGGTTTCGGTTTGATCATAAAGCTGCCAAACAGGAACCGCTTGATTCCGGTGTCCCACCTCTTGCGACGGCGGTGTAGCATTCACGTGGTCTCGTGTAGATAGCGCGTTGAATCTAGATCGAGGTAGAAAGAGGCGATTACACCCGCAAATGTTCATAATTTACGCTTGGTTGATTTCAATGGCCTGGGTAATTTCTCAAGCTAATTGTAGATGATTTTTTGTTATATTTTAATATTGCTAGAATGAGCTTGAATAAAAATTGTGATTTGATGGATGTTGAAGAAGACGCGCCGATAAGGTTAATGACGTCAATCAATCAACAAACAGTGCAAACTATGCTGATAACGCCGGATAATGCCGAAGATCACCTCTTATCTACTCTTATCAACAGACGTCGAAGTTGCATTCCTTGGAAAGCAATGTGGGAAACCTTGCCTACATATATAACTGGCTTTTTCGACTTTTCCGCTGCACAGAAATGCTCCCATAAAAAAGCAATACAAAACAATATGACGTGCAGAGGCTATAACCCCCACCATAACCTTGAAAGGCAATGTAACGTCCATTTCGAATGGATATAGAATGACATTGCTAACAAGGTCTATGTATCATGATCCCTACAGAATAAACTTTGTATAGAGAAGCATATAGTATATATATCCATACAAAATGCCATATGTTGAATGCGACAAGTATATATTGTAACTTTGGATGTCCCGAGGTCTATGTCCGTATAGATCTAGACCAGGCAGGTGAGACTTCCAAGGTTCACCTGTGGGCAAAGCCTACACAATCTAAAACCGAAACAAACGATTGATACATACCTAGGTGAAACTGTCCCTCAAAAATTGAATTGACAAGAAAATAAAATGTTTCACTCGACTTCAATCTAATTTCTCAAGGCAGCAAGGGTATTGATTGTGCATAGTAGGTATGCATGCGCTACCGTAGTACACTCCATTTTCGGGCTAGCGTGCATTGTAGCCAGGCACATCTCAGGAACAAGGGACAAATTCCTTGTTCTTTTTTTGTTTCTTCTTTTCACTAGCCTGTGCATCTCTTCGACAAGACTTCTCCAGAGCACAGAAGAGACGACAAATAAATAAAAAAAGGTAAGGAACGCCAAAAAGCATAGGGAAGGTGCTTGTAACAAAGCGGGTCCGAGGAACTGTTTATTTTGTTTGGGTCGGCCAATCACTCCCGGAGCAACTCGTCTCCATCTCAACTCAGCAAAAAGTAAACAACACCCTTCTACCCAACAACGACTACTTTGCTACTTCGACAACTTTCGCCTCCACATCTTCGACCATGGACGCTAAGGTAAGTCCTTTGTGTTGATACCTCAATTCCGTGTTTTCTTTGATCCCTACGCGTCAGTCGCGTCACCCGACTTTATTGTTTTCAATTGCTTCATATTGCAACCGTGACTTCCGACTAATTGAAACCAAGCCGCAGCGTTTCCGAGCCGTTGGGGATGAGAACGTGCCTCCGTCTTCCCTGCAGAACCATAAGGCAATTCATCAACGCAACAAGTCGAGTCCGGCTCTCAGCATGATGGCTCAAAACCAAAGCAACACTCGACGTGCCTTTGGCGACGTGAGTAATACCAAGGACCTGAATCGCGCCGCTTGTGATGACTCTGCTGTGGGAGGAAAACAAGTCTTGGTGACTGAGGGGAAGCCTGGGCTGTCTCAGCCCGCTCAGCGCCCCATGTCTTTGTCAAGTGCCAGGACCATAATCGATAAGGTCGCCAATACAAAGCCTATCAACCCCGCCGGAAAGGCCCAGCCCGCATACAAGGCTACGAAACGCACCAATGCTGTGTTCAAAGATCAACTGCAAACTGTCCCCGAGACAAATTCATCCAAGGAAAAAGAAGCACACATCAAGACCGAAACAAAAGTCCCTCTGAAGGAAGCAGAGAAGGGAATCAAGCCAACCCCCATCGCCATGGTCCCTTCCAAGGCTACTGTGGATGTATCTGCTCACATTGAATCTGATGCGACCATCTCTGAACCGGAGGATATCAAAGAACACGTACGCCTTAAGGAGCCCGTGCCAGCAGTATCCGAGCCCGAGGAATGGGATGAAGACGAGACCGAATATCATGTTGCGCCTTCTGGTCCCTCGCGTGGCGACCACACCGATGGAACCACTGCTGTCATCTATCCTCGCATGAACCATGTGACGCAAAGCCAGATGTTCCAGGCCAAGGCCATTGTTGAAAGCGAGCAAACTGAGGAGGACCGCGAAGAAGATTTGCTAGATACTACCATGGTGGCGGAGTACAATGATGAGATCTTCCTTCATCTGAGAAAAAAGGAGGTAAGCTTTGCTCTTTCACTCGCGTCATTCACACCAGTTGAAACTAACATGGTCTGCAGATTGATATGCTCCCAGTGCCTGACTACATGGCTAATCAGGCGGAAATCCAGTGGTCCATGCGTTCGGTCCTGATGGATTGGCTTGTACAAGTCCACCAACGCTTCAACTTGCTCCCTGAGACTCTGTTCCTGACGGTCAATTACATTGACCGGTTCTTGTCTCACAAGATTGTTTCACTTGGCAAGTTGCAGCTGGTGGGTGCAACTGCCATCTTCATTGCCGCTAAATTCGAAGAGATCACTGCACCATCTGTGCAAGAGATTGTGTACATGGTCGATGGTGGTTACACTGTTGATGAAATTCTGAAAGCAGAACGCTTCATGCTTACTATCCTTGACTTTGACCTAGGATGGCCTGGCCCAATGAGCTTCCTCCGACGCATCAGCAAGGCTGATGAATATGATCTTGAGACTCGTACTGTTGCAAAGTACTTTCTTGAACTTGCTATCATGGACGAGCGCTTTGTCTGCACTCCTCCCAGCTTTGTCGCTGCAGGTGCTCACTGCCTGGCTCGTATGCTTCTCAACAAGGGCAACTGGGTAAGTGACCTTGAAACTCTTTTTCTTGTATAATGCTAATACTCATGACCACAGACCCCAGCCCACGCTTTCTACAGTGGATACCTTTATGCGCAGCTGGTCCCAGTCCTCACAACCATGATAGAATGCTGCGAAAATCCTCGCCGCCACCATGCAGCCATCTTTGAGAAATATGCCGATCGTCGCTTCAAGCGCGCTTCTGTGTTTGTCGAAAACGAGCTGGCAACCGACTTTGTTCTGCCTGAGATCGCTGATCTCAAGGATCCGGACCGCTTGGACGGGCTGGCCAACTACTAGTTAATGTCGTTCTTGCTCAACGGCTACTCATTGCTTTGCAAATACCATGGCAAGCTGGTCTCGATGGTAGTGGTACTTCGGCCACCGACAATCTCTTGATTTCTATCTCTGCTTTTTTTGTTTGTCAACATGAGGCGTTCTTTTCGGGGCGAACAGGCGAATCTGGTTTCTTTTTCTGCATGGTGTTGAACGTGTGGCCCTTGTCCCTTTTTATTTTCATTTTGTCGACTGTTTTTCTTCTGATTTGTGCTTTGTTCCCAGACAAACTGGGCTGACGACAAGATGACTTAACGCCACAATTCTCCGGACATGGGAGTGAATGATCGGAAGGCGTTGACGATGGTCTATTTCTCCCTCGGCGTCAAGGCACTACTCCAGTTTCTTTGTTTGATTCTACGTAACATAACTGATTTTTGATTTCGCTGCGCAATTCCCCGTCCACGCCAACACCATCTTACCTTGCGTGTGACCGCATTTGCCCTAATGGTTGTCTTTTTATCCCATGCTCTGCAGATTGACTGAGGTTTTCACATACTGGTTTCCCAAGGCGTTTCCTGCATTTATTGCTAAGTGATTATTGCTACGTCGCATTTTTACTAGGCAGTTAGTGCATATCGAAATAGCCTTACGGAGGGTGTTTTACACCACAGATAGCAAATGGATGCAAATTACTTGTATCCATGGCCTTGTGTCAATTTTCTTTTTGTATCTGTAGCCATACATTTCTTGAGAAACTCGAGTTTTGGACAATTGTTGCTGTCCTGTATCTTGCTTAGATCTTGCTCTATCTTTGATGTTTGTCGAGTACAAAATTTGAATCCAAAATCCAGTTTTATCCTTCAATGCCCAGGTGGTCACCGTCTCTGAGTAATGAAAAGAAAATTACAGCAGGTAGTGGCAGCGACTGGTATATGCTTTACTGTTATTGAAGATCCACACCCTAATTGATTGGACCTTGGTTCCAAGGTTGATTTCAAGGAAATATGTATCTTTTGCAGAAATCACCACCTGGGCAGAATATGTGAATGCCTTTTGATTTATCTCTGTTTGTATCGTGAATTATCTCGACTGTCTCATCTAGCGAGATGTATCTGCTGTGTATATTCTGGGCCCAAGAGGCCGTTTAACCAAATCACTGGTCAAGCCCGTTGAATTCAATCAACTTCTTGACAGCTTCAATTACTCGATCCCCAATACTGCTGCCGTCAGCCACCAACGAGGGATTGTCGAAGCGCTCTGCAAGAGCCTCATCTAACATAGTGCGGAGTCGCGAAACGAGTACGCCGATCCGGGCCCAACCGCGGAGACGGAGCCAGCCGTCTACAACCAGACCACGGCCCACAGTGTCGAGTTCGATGGAGCCACAGAAGAGAAGGAGGGAATATGCGTTGAAAGCTGCAAGCATGTCAGAAATTGAATGGGGAGATTTAAATTTTGGTGAGAAGTAACTCACGGGTAAGATCGCGGATGAAGACTTTGCTTGTAGCCATCTTAGTAAAGTAACTGATGTAGGCCGCGGCACTGGGATAGCCGGCTGCAGAAAAGAGAATGGAACTGGGATGAATGAAGACACGGCCATTCTCTTGATTGAAGTACTTGATGGTGCGGGCATCTGGGTCAACTTCAACAGTACCAGTGACCGAGCTAGCGAACTTTTTATCTGGGAAAGAGATTTGCGCTACCTGTGGCTGGAAAGCTCCGGCGACGAGGGCACGGATCAGGTTCCGGTTGGCAGCATTGCGGTTCCAGACGGCCGAAGAGTCAGAATAGTTGACTGCTAGGACGCCTGCATCTTTGAGGGATGTGATGAATTGTGCACGATTGGACGAGATGTCGCGCAGCGTTTGATGGGAGAGGAAGTTGGCGACACACCATGACTGGGTACCCCAATAGCCACCCTTGGCTTGGGTCCTTTCGGACCAGGCCTGGTAGGCTGAGAGATCGGTGAGAAGATCACCGTCGCCTGGTCGAGAAAAGCTTGCTTTGGCGGCGTTGGCTTCTTCGCGCTTCTCGCGCGGTGAGACAAAGGGGCTCTTGACTGTCAGCATGGCTGCGATGGTGAGGCACGGTTCCATGCAACCAAAGATAGAGCCGTAAATCATGAGCTTGGCGCAGCGCAGGTCGGCGGGAATCATGGAGAGATATCGACCCAGTGCAGTGAGTCTGTCATGGTCTAGAGCTCCTACACGATGCAGGAAATTCAGTGCGCCCTCAACGGCTATACTTTCTGGCGGAGTGATGGTGTTGGCTAGGAAGTTGGCAACATCGTCAATGCCTTTCATGGATTTAACGGACAGACACAACTGCTCCAATGGGACACGGCGAATTTCCGGGTCTGGTCGCTGTGCCATGTTGGACTCGGCTTTGCGAGTATACAGCTTGTAGCAAATACCTGCGCGGACACGACCTGCTCGACCACGGCGCTGTTTGCAAGCTGCTTGAGATGCCCACACTTCTTGGAGACGCACCATGTTGTCCTTAGGATCGTAACTTGTTTCCTTGACTCGACCAGTGTCAATGACGGCAACGACATCCTCGATTGTGATGGATGTTTCCGCAACATTAGTGGCGGCAATGACCTTTCGCATGCCCCTTGGTGGGCTTTGGAATACTCGTCGCTGCTCAGCAGGTAGAAGAGAGGCATGCAAAGGCAGAGGGTGTGTGTTGGGGATCCTCTTGACTGCTGTCAGACATCTGTCGATCTCCATCGTACCAGGAAGGAAAATCAAGATTCCTCCTGGCTGGTCTCCCAGTTGGGCATCGATGTATTCGACAGTTGCTGCAATCAAATCATAATTGATTCCCATGCCGAGACTACGAAGAGCTTTGCCCAGTGTTTCCTCGCCCCGCGATGGTTCTTCATCATATTCATAGTTCTCCGCGAGTTCTGGCGCAAACCCTGTATCTCTGATAACATCGTCCAGGTAGTAGTCTTGGACGGGGAATGTTCGACCAGGGATGTTCACCAGCCCAACTGTTTGTTGGCTGCCAAAGTAATTCATAAAGATACCCGCATCAAGAGTAGCACTCATGAGAATGACCTTGAGATCCTTGCGATAACGCAGAACATCCCTTAGTAGCGCCAAGAGGAAGTCTGTATCCAGACTGCGCTCGTGAACTTCATCAACCACCACATGTGAGACGTCAGCGAGGGAGCTTGCAACATTGCCATCTGCATCACCACCGGACTGAATTCGACGTAGCAAGACACCAGTCGTCACGAACGTGATTTTTGTTGAGCCTGGTTTAGCTTTTGACTCGCCACGGATCACGTATCCGATTTCATCGCCAACGGTTGCGCAACGCTCATCGCTGACTCTGTCGGCAAGGCCCAGTGCTGAAATTCGTCGCGGCTGCGTACAGATGATATTGGCAGCGCCTCCTAGTCCTCGCTGAATCATATCATCCAGCACAAATTGCACGGACTGTGTACTTTTACCACTACCAGTTTCACCTGAGATGATAGTCACCTGGTGTGAGTTGATTGCTTGAATAATATCATACTGGGTGTTCCATGCAGGGAGTGCCTTTCGCTTCCGGGTCATTTCAAGTTGCGGTGCGGTGTTTTGCTTGGCCTCCCAAGCATCTCGCATGGCCAAGCTTCGTGCTGAGTCGACAGTCCAGTCAATCCCCTTGCGGTTCTTGCGTGACGAACGCACAGGGATCTCGTGAGTCTCAGCTGCTGAGGAGGCTGTCACAGCAGAAATCTCTCGCAACTTGCCTGGATTCTGCATGATGATAGGCAAGTTGACCTCCAACCAATCCATGATATTGAATATCATAGACTCGCCCGTGAAGTTCTCCTCGGCATGTTGCACTGCCCGGCGGATCGCGCTGAGACGTATGTAAGCTGGAACTCCCTTGGAATGAATCGAGATGACAGGAGGCGTGCTTGGATAATGGGCGGAAGGCTTTTGGAAGCGGAACGTTGTGTTTGCCGGGATTTCTGATGCTTCGCTATTGATCTCGCAGACCTTAGATGATAGGCGATGATAGCGGTCACCAAAAATAGCCTCGAGCGTAGTTGCCTCTTCTGCCCAAGCCTCATCATCTTCATCGGCTACCGAGGGAAGTGAAAATCCGGATCCATGAGCTAAGGTACCCTGCAAATGCTCGGCAGCCGCTAGTTCATCGCCACTTTTGCTATCCAAAATTTGAGAGCACATATCGGATGGGTAACCAACAGACGCCAATCGTTTTATTTTGGCTTCACGGGCGAGATCAACAGAACCAAGACTAACTCCAGCTGAATAACCTTCCGGCAGACTCCATCGTGGAAGGTCATCGTCGGGAACATAGATAAGAAGCCACTCCAAAACCTCTTCGCGGTCTTTGCATTCTGCCGTAGCTTCTTCAACGTGACTGCGACGGAACCCTAAACCGGAGAATTCGTCTGCGATGGCCTTCTTTTGGTCTTCTGGGATCTGGACCCCGTAGGGATTCCATACTGTATGCTGCCGCAGCAGACCTTCAATATCTCGTCGAATCCGAGTGCCCATATCTACCTTGGGTGCCTGCGACCAAATGCGCTTCGATTTAGCATCACCATTACCTAACCCTAACTCAGCGTTGGAAGCCTTCTCTTTTGCTTGAGATTTTTCACGATCTGCGCGCTTCTTTGCCAAATCGGCTGCTGCGCTTTCACGTTCTTGCTTGGCCAAAAATGGATCTGCCTCGTACATCCAGCCCTTGCCCTCCCGGGTATCCATTGCTTTTATTTCCCCAAAGTCCTCCTTCCAAAGCTTTTTATACGTGGGAGGCATCATCATATGAATATTGCGCATATTGCATACACGGAAAAGAGCAAATGCTGCACCGAAATGGCGAGCTTCGAGGGCTGTCGGTTGTCCAGCGAGATGTTTATGGGAGGGAGGGAGCTTCATCGGTGGAATGACAATGAGTTCTTTGGTTTTCGGGTCTATTTTCTTCATTGTCACGGAGGATACAAATCCATCCGAAGTTTTTATCTGCAATTGTCGCGATCTATCAGTATCTGATTGAATATATTGCGTTTATAAGTGGAATGCGACGAGTCGCGACGGAATTAATTACCATGCTGTACTCAGGCTTTTCCCATTTTTGTTTTTGGCAATGCTCTGCCAACATATTGACTGGTAGCTTTCCTGTCCATGATGCGCCGCCAATAACCTCCTTCACGGATGGTTTCTTGGGCTCCTCCGGCAGCGCTTGCTTCTTCACTTCGCCCGCCTTCTCTGCCACAGCTTTGGCCTGTTTCGTGCCAGGCTTAGGACCGCCTTTCCCATCGCCTTTCTTCTTAGGTGGCATGTTCGTGTATGTCACTCGTGGCGAGCGTCAACAAAAAATTGACGAACAACTTTTTGGAGCTGGCAAAAGAGCGTCCCGCACTAAACCGCTTTTGGATGCATTGCGGGGACTCGATTTGGGCAAAACCCGGCGCCGCTGTACACTTGCACTTCAGTTGCATTTGACATCAATGTGATACTGAGATTCCTCGAAGGCAATGTTACGGCTCATATGTCCTATGTGACCACGTGTCTCTCTCTCTCTCTCTTTCAATACATTTAAGATGGAACCGGATAATTCGAACAAGGGCTCCACGGAGCAAGCTGGGAAACCGGAAAAGAGAAATGCCTGTAATACTACAATGGGTCTATCTATCAAGACGGATAATCTTACTGACATATTGCTGAAACAGTTACCGAGCTCCTGGCTCCCAAAAGCAAGCAACCAAAGCCTGCGGCCAAAGCTGCATCTAATCGCAATGAGGCTAAAGGCAGAGCTACTTTTGGAGCTCGAGATGGACTAGGCACTTACATCGCAAAGCCTGAGAGTCATCGGCTTTATCCTCTTGGTCCCAGAGTCTACCATGACGAGGATTTTGTGGCAATCCATGACATGTTTCCAAAGTCATCTGTACATCTTCTTCTCCTCCCTCGCGACCAGTCCAAAACGCGCCTTCACCCATTTGACGCTTTTGAAGACACCGAATTTTTGGCGAAGGTGAAAGCCGAAACTTGCAAGCTTCGTGTCTTGGCAGCAGGCGAGTTGAGGCGTAAATATGGAAAGGACTCTGTACAGGAGCAACCGAGACAGGCAGCGCTGAGCGCTGATCCACCGCCGAATGAGTTACCCCAGGGCCGTGACTGGGGGCAAGAAATTGTCGCCGGAGTGCATGCAGTACCATCCATGAATCACTTGCATGTTCATGTGTTGTCGGTGGATAGGTATAGCGAGCGCCTGAAGCATCGGAAACACTACAATAGCTTCTCCACACCATTTTTCGTGCCAATTGACGATTTTCCTCTAGCGCATGATGATGAACGACGAAAGCCGACGGAGCAGGGGTATCTAAAGCGGGACTTCGCTTGCTGGCGCTGTGGCGAGGTGTTTGGGAATCGATTTACTGACTTGAAAAAACATCTGGAGCACGAGTTTATGGAGTGGAAGAAATTGTGAGCTACAGGAACTTTGGTATGATAATAAACCAGTCCTATCACAACAGGCACGGCATGGAATGCGATGGAGTCATACATGCCATCCGACCTGAATTCCGTAGAAGCTAAAGAGGACCATAATCTTCTATGTGGTAAATATACATGCTCCAGTGACAATTGGTAGCGGGAATCGGTGCATGCATTTTCAGCACGTATCCAATGCTGGCATTGCACTAGACAAGAACCTCCTGACAATTGTATCCCATTAGATATGAATTGTCCACTTCCTCCACCAACATAATGGTCGCGTGCATTTACGCACGGGCCTTGGAGCGGCCCTTGACCTTACGGGCCTCGGGGCGGGCAATGTGGTGAGAGGGAATCCAATCAGCGTTGTAGGTAGTGGCAGAGGAAGCACCGGCACCGGTGGAAGAAGTTTCCTCAGTAACCTGGGTCTCAACGCGCTTCGAGGCCGGAGTGCGCTTCTCGCCGGTCTTTCCAGTCGACTTGCGCTTCTGAGGGAAGTAAGGAGCGACCCAAACAGTGTAGAAGAAGTAACCAGTGCCGGTGACACAAGCAAGAAGGAAGAAGTAAAGGAAGATGCTGTTAGTAATTGTTAGTCTATCAGTTTTCACAGAAAATTACAAAACGAGGGGGTGCTCACATCTGGGGGTCGAAGATGCTGGTATCCGCCTCAACAACGCTGACAGTGCCATTGTGGGCAGTGACGGTGAAGAAACGACCTTCGCTATCAGAGAGAATGGCAGAGAGAGTCAACTGCAGATCCTGGGGGTGCATCTCGGTGGCGAAGCTGTAGCTGATCGTCTCCTTCGATCCGGCGGGGATCTCGACACCGTAGCGAGTAGCGGTCAAGTTGCGAGCGATCTGGGTCTGGTCCTCGGGGTTGCGAAGACTACCGCCAACAAAGTTCACAGTAACAGGGTTCGGCTCATCGTTGGAGACGTCGATCAGTGCTTGAGTAGGGTGACCGTTGACAAGCTTAATGCCAAAGATTTCAGAAGCAGGGAAAGACGCCTGGGCCGAGACAGCCAGAACTGGGGCATCCGCTTCGGCCTGCTCAGCATCCTATAAGTTCAAATCAATTGTCAGTCAATTGAGTCATGCGACATTGGACCCTGAGGAGGACAAAGGTGGACACAAAACATACAGCAGCGAAGCTGGTACCGGCGAAGGCCTGAAGAGAGAGCAAAGCCAAAGAGAGGAAACCGAAGCGAGTCATCTTGAAAGATACCAAAAGCGAAACAAGGAAGTGAAAGAAGATGGGTTGGAAGGGGAATATTGGCTCCACGTATGCAAAACCCCCGGGGCCCGGGGGAGCTGAGTAAGCGATGCCATCCGCGTTTCTTTAGATCGATTTTTTTATTGAAGCAAGAAGACGCGTGCTATAATTTCTCCTTGCTATCATATAATTTAATTATCGGAGGCGTTTCACTGGTTATTTGACGGAATTACGCGCTGTGTAGATTGCCATCTTCTGCAAGCGCCTGCCAAATTCCATTTCCCTTGAGTTTCATCGGACTTCAAACCTGCTTCTCTCCCTTACTTTCTTTCTTCCTTATCTTTTGTCGCATTCACATCTTCACACCTTCAAATCCCTCAGATTATCCGAAATCTGCAAAAATGACAGCTCAGGCTTACCTAGAGCGCTATCGCCAATTATGCGCTTTGGATCAGCAGAAGAATGAATTCATCGAGGTAGCAACCATCTCTCCCTTGGTCCTGATTTCATGCTCACAAGACTATCAGGAACTTCTCCAACGTGTCACTGCTCTAGAGAATTCTTTTCAGCAAGAGAAACTTGACCATGAACGCGAGACTCGATTCAATCGTGATATTCAACTCCACGAAATGGAGTTGATGGAGCAGATATCGTCAGTCAAGAATATGATGGTGAGCGCATCCATGGGCCGGAAATTCGACCTAAGCTGACCTGTCTTTTTCTCATCTAGGACCGAGAACCATTTGTCGTTTTGCTTTTAGATGGCGAAGGAATTATATTCAAGGACGAGTTCCTCCAGTTGGGAGAACAGGGTGGACGCAATGCAGCCAAGCAACTTTGGAAATCCCTGGAGGACTATGTGGCAACGAATCTGTCCACAATCACCAAGCCGAAGATAATGACCAAGATCTACCTTAATGTGAAGGGACTCGTTGAGACTTACAACCGTGGTGGGATCAATTTGGAGATATCCACAATCAGTGACTTTATTCGGGGTTTCAATGAGACCACATCTTTCTTTGAAATTGTGGATGTTGGAACTGGCAAAAACAAGGCGCATGATAAAATCAAGGGTATGTGGTACAGCTTGTGATGACAAAACTCGTTGCTGATTCGCTTTCATCCTACAGAGGCTTTCAAGCTTTACTTATACAACTGTCATTGCCACCAACTCTTCCTGGGCTGTCCCTCGAATGAAGAGTATGCCGGGTCCTTGAGAGAACTGATCGCCGGTGCGAATTATAAGGGACGGGTTTCGCTGGTTGAAGGCCTTCCTCTCGAGAAGGAATTCGACGATTTCAGACAACAGGATTATCGAATTACCCAATTTGCAGATGTGTTTCGTACTACCAAGATTCTGCCAAGTGCAACCAATGTGCCCAGCGCGCCCAGTGCACCGACCTGGACTGCTTCTTGGAAGAACGCAATCCCCTCGCGGACCCTACTCACTCCTTCGCCAACTCAACAATTCCAAACCCCTGCGCCGCTATCGCGAACGTCTACCAGCACTAGTGTGTCAAATCTGGGTGTTCCACTAGCCCCAGTTACAACAAATAAGCTCGAGTCTTCTGATTTCCAGGTTGTTCGCTCGAAAATTCCTGGCTCGACACCTCCGAAGGCCGTGGAACGAAATAAATACGGCCAACGAGTCGATCGACTCGACTTCAAGAGTATTCCCCGTGAAGATCTCAACAAGTTGAAGAAACTCAAGCTCTGCAACTATCATTTCTTGCTTGGCGAATGCCCTAATGAAGAAAATTGCTATCATGACCATGATCGCAAATTGTCCCGCCAAGACCTGCACATTTTGTCTGCCATTGCCCGCATGACACCTTGTCGTTTCGGCCTAGAATGCGATGACGTTGAGTGTATCTATGGCCATCGCTGTCCTCAGAGCGAGCCTGGTAAAAAGACTTGCTTCCGGGGCGATAGCTGCCGTTTCGAGCCAGTGGCGCATGGCATTGACACAAACATTGTCAAAGTCACAAGAATCTAAGTGGCTTAGTTATACGTTATTCTCATGTTCACCTGGGGTGAACTAGATCTTATGCAATTGCAAGGCTACAAAAATATTTTCTATTGAGTGTGATAGGACCGGGTTTGGTTCACTGAAAAAGCACCCCATGACATAAACAGAATTTCGAGAATTCAGGAGTTATGAACGGTGCATGGGGGCGGGTTTGCTTTACAGACATTGAGATTTCAATATCGTCTTCCAAAGTGGCGGTAAAGGTGATTTCGGGTGCAAAAGTCTTTATGTATTGATCTGGGAATGTTTTTCTTCTACTAAATTGTATTATTATAAAGAGGATCAATCCATACATTGACGTTTTATGCGGGGTATCTGAACAGGGCAATTGAATTGGAAATCGTGAACGTCATGGAGCATGGATAATTGTGTCGAAAATGGCGAATCGTCTCTCCCATCCAAAGCAGTCAGTGTGACTGCATAACTCATCATCAATATCCATTGCATTGGAGTCCTTGACATGAGTGCACGGCACCCCATATTCTTTGATGCAGCAGTTAAATGGTACCGACTTCACTGCCTCCCAATTTTGGTTGCCAGAAGCTATAGCTTGTGACTTTTGCTCTTCAAGATCACCCCAGAGGTGGAAAAGCCTATCCTTGATCAGAGACAGTTCTTTAGGGTTTCCGCGGAGGCTACGCGAAGGTTCGCAGTCAGCATGTATACATTGCATGAATTTGCTTTGATGGAGGGGCGAGCTGCTTACTCGGATGCGGATCGATCAAGGAGATGTTCACCCCCCTCGCCGAATACATATATCTTCACGGGCTCCCGGGCTTGTTGATTGGATGACTTGGAGCCAATTCCTTCCACAAGTAGGCAAAAACGCCATTCCCAGCCATACCTCGGCTCCGCAGGGCTATTGTCCGTGTTGAACAAAGGGGCATGAGTGGTTTGGACAGTGAAATCTTCCACTTTTGAAGGAAAGAAATCGATCACCTTAATCTGAGAACGGTAGGTGACGTTTTGAAATGGAAGCTGATAGACAACACCCCCCGGGCCATTGTTTTTGTGAGTTTCTGCTAGAAGAATCTTTTCAAGGGGGAAAACGGGCGCTGTGTAAGCTTTCGTTTTGACTTGAAATGTATCAGTGGAACTATCTACACAGCATTTGAGAGGCGACTCACCATGCGGATTCATTTTGGTCCGGGTCGCTGCTGGCAGTGTGAGCTGACCTTCCTCTTTACAAGCTTCTTTTTTTTGCGCCTGTGATTTCTTTTTGGTCTTTTTGGTATCTTTCTTGGGTTCTCCGTGGATTTCCCAATATTCTGCCCGGCGAGCCATTAATGCTTGTACACGTTCGTCATTTTTGTCCCTAAAGACCTGGACATGAATCTTCTCTGGGTATATTCTGTCTTGATGAACGGAAGCTTCCAAATCGCGACTTTGTTTCATCCGAACATAGGTTAACAGGACAAGATCGTCTTTGGAGATGTGTTCGCGAGCATAGCCAGCATGTGGTTCCCACAAGGCCACTTGAATGGTTAATCTGCCCCAAGGGCCAGGCCAGTCATTTTTCCTTCCAAGGTAACTATATCGGTCACCCTCCATGCCTGTGTCATCTTCTTCTCCAGGTTTCCTCTTATCGGGAAGCAGTGGGTTCTCCGTGTAATCGGTTATGTACAGCAGAGTTTTCTCGCTGTCATAGGTGTTGAGCTTTACAACCTGACCAAGCAACTTGTACAAGCGATGAGGCTCTGCATCTTTGATCAGGCAAAATGGTAGACCAACTTTGGCAGCTGGACGAGAGGCTTGGACATGAGTAATCTGTCTGGGACCAGGTACACTGTGCGGCGTGGGCTGTTGCACAGAGCTTCCCTTGGCAGATACGCGATCCAAGAGTGATTGTGCCTGGTGCTGCTCCCACAAGGTCGGTTCAAAGGGAACAGGACCAGTGCTGATGACAAATGGGTTGGAATTTGGGGTTGACTCTGGCCGACATATAATCCAGGAAACACTTTGATTTTGGCCAGAAATCCCTGTAGGTTTGTTTTGAAATATGGCAACCTGAACACGGGTTTAGCTTGATACCACCTTACATTCATCCGGACTCGCCTACCTTTATGTTCCGTAGAAGGACCACATCATCGATTTTAACATTGGGAATATGACTATCATCATCACTGAAGTATTTGACTTTGAGACCGCCTGACCAGCTTGGTAGATCGAAATGGGAGTCTTTGATAGTGAAGGTGACGCATTTTGAAGAGCCCTTCGTTCGAAAGATTGGTAGAGTGTCAACAACTACGCCCAACACGGTGTATACTGCCGGGGAAGAGCAAGCAATGGAAATTGACCTGAAATTATCTGCAGCCATGGCTTTTGTTGTTGGCAGGAAATTTGGGTTAAGCGTTCTGCAAGCTTCCGAAGCTTTGATATCACAAGGAATCCACGTAAAAGCACGAATTGTCCTGTCAATTAGCTTGCATCATGAACTCTTTGTATCAAAGCAATAGACAATTAAAGAAAAGTCTCAACCTCAAAGAGATACTTTGTGACCAGTTCGCGACTGCGATGTAAATAAAATAGGGTATCACGTGATAGCATGGTTTCCCCTCCCACACAACTCTTCTCCCCCCACATCACATCCCTCCATCTCTCTTCTTCCTTCTTCCTCTATTTCCATCACAGCGCGCCCATTTCCACACCCCTCATTACATTACTGATTTCTGTGGCGCGCTTCATTTTCTTTTACATTCATCATGGCGGAACGCTACATCCCCGAACACCGCCGCACACAGTTTAAGGCTAAGAACCAGTTTAAGCCCGATGAGCTCCGCCGCCGCCGTGAAGAACAGCAGGTCGAGATTCGCAAGCAGAAGCGTGATGACAACTTGGCCAAGAGACGTGGTATCCAGACTCGGGATGGTGGTATTGGTGTTGGTGGCATGACTGCCGCCACTGAGAGTGACGATGAAGCTAGTGCTATTGAGAGCGAGGTAGGTTTAAGAGTTTTCTTTGATGTTTGGATTATGTTCCATTTCTATCTATCGTGCGTTGGATGGATTCTACCTTCTGCGGCTTCGTTGGCCACCCCCTGCGTTCATCTGAGATTTCTTTGTTTTTATGATGCGATCATCAACAAGGAATTTTTTTTCACCGCCCGGTTGCCATGGCCCACGAAGCCCCTCCAACTCGGGACTTCGAAACCATGCCCCACTGCAATAAAAAAAGACCGTGAAAAATACAAAGCTAACACAATGGATTTTTTATTAGCTCAACGTCGAGCTTCCTCTGATGGTGAAGGGTGTCTTTTCCGACCAAGTTGAGGAGCAGATTCAGGCTACTACTAAGTTCCGCAAATTGCTTTCGAAGGAGCGTAACCCCCCATTGAGCGTGTTATCGAGACCGGTGTTGTTGCCCGTTTCGTCGAGTTCCTCCGCTCGCCTCACACTCTGGTCCAATTCGAGTCTGCTTGGGCTTTGACCAACATCGCTTCCGGCTCCGCCCAGCAAACCCAGGTTGTCATTGAAGCCGGTGCCGTCCCCATCTTCGTCGAGTTGCTGAAGAGCCCCGAGCCGGATGTCCGAGAACAGGCTGTTTGGGCCCTTGGTAACATTGCCGGTGACAGCCCTCATTGCCGTGACTTCGTTTTGGGTGCCGGTGCTCTGCGCCCTCTTCTGGACCTCATCAACGATGGGCGTAAGCTGAGCATGCTCCGCAACGCTACTTGGACCCTCAGCAACTTCTGCCGTGGCAAGACTCCCCAGCCCGATTGGAACACCATTGCCCCTGCCCTCCCAGTCCTTTCCAAGCTCATCTACATGCTGGATGATGAGGTCCTGATCGACGCTTGTTGGGCTATCTCATACCTGTCCGATGGTGCCAACGACAAGATCCAAGCTGTCATCGAGGCCGGTATCCCCCGTCGTCTGGTAGAGCTCCTCATGCACGCCTCTACTTCCGTGCAGACCCCCGCCCTCCGTTCCGTGGGTAACATTGTCACCGGCGATGATGTTCAGACCCAGGTCATCATCAACTGTGGCTCGCTTCCCGCTCTCCTTTCCCTTTTGAGCTCCACCAAGGACGGTATCCGCAAGGAGGCCTGCTGGACCATCTCCAACGTTACCGCTGGAAACTCTAGCCAAATCCAAGCTGTCATTGACGCTGGCATCATTGCCCCTCTCATCAACCTTCTTGCTAACGGTGACTTTAAGACCCGCAAGGAGGCTTGCTGGGCTATCTCCAACGCCACTTCTGGTGGTCTTCAGAAGCCAGACCAGATCCGCTACCTTGTCTCTCAAGGGTGCATCAAGCCCCTGTGCGATCTCCTGGCCTGTCCTGACAACAAGATCATCCAGGTTGCTCTTGATGGTCTTGAGAACATCCTCAAGGTCGGCGACATGGACAAGGAGGCTGGTCAGGCTGGTGAGGCTCGCGTCAATCGCTACGCTCTGTTCATCGAGGAAGCTGGTGGCATGGAAAAGATTCACGATTGCCAGAACAACGCCAACGAGGAGATCTACATGAAGGCCTACAATATCATCGAGAAGTACTTCTCCGACGAGGATGAGGCCGGCGGTGACATCGAGGAGCTGGCTCCCCAGCAGACCCAGACCGGGTTCTCTCTTGGTACTGGCCAACAGCCAACCGGTGGATTCAACTTTGGAAACGCCGGTGATTCCATGGATATGTAAAGACACCAAATTGTCTTTTCCCATGCATAATCCACCTACCTGTACCTTTGTTCACTACCAACTTGTCGAAGCTGCGCCCAGCATAATCTCTCCTGGGCGGGCACCACTGGCTACCGAGAATCCTGGTTGCTCTGCATCCTCAATGTTTCTCGAACAATTCGACCAAACTATTATTGGCTTGGCGTTGCGTCTAAACAAGCCCTTGGTGTTCATTCGATCCCCTCCAATTCCCCTTGTCACGATCTTCACTTTCCCCTTTTCTTACCTTTTTTTGATTTCACGATAAACAAGATTCACCATCATGTATCCCCACCCCACCCCTTTAGCATCCTCATACACAGGCGTATTTGTTTGCAGGATCGGTTTTTTCCTAGTTATGTTAATGTTCCCTGGCCCCCTGGTGTTATCTGGTCGGGGGATTGGTTTCCTGCGCGGGAGCTTCTCCCTTGCTCGCTGGCAACAGGGGCATGTGTGGGCGCTAGCACCTTGCTTGTACATCGCTCATAATCTGGTCAAAATCATGCCCCTGAAAATGTTTGTCGAATGCGTTTTTCTCGTGGTACGCTTTGAAGTTCGCCAGGAAAAAAATGCCAAGCTCTACTCGATCAATCTTTCACAATGCCCTGTAGTTGTAGTCATGTTTTGTAATTCGTGATATGTATCAAAGACCTCTCAGGGTGTCGCCAGACTTTCTGACCGGGGATGGATGGATGATGGACAATCTTTCTAACCATTGAAAGTCGCCCCAATGAAAAGTACAAAAAAGTACAACAATGACCAGAAAGGGAGTATGTTCAAAGCCTGTGTCGGTAGAGCGTAGGTTATGTTCCAAGGTTGTTGCTGTAGCTGGGGCAATTACCTGTTTCGCCTGGGATAAGTTTTGGTCGGAAGTCTGCCGGTATATGAATCACAACTAACATTCTATGATGTGGCTTCGAACAGATCAAGGCGGTCCCTATGCCGACCTGGTCGCTGAAACTGGCGCAAAAGCGGTGTTTGACATCCTATTGAGAGATAAAGAAGCTCTCAATAGGAAGTTTCTAAATATTCATGTCCCAGGCTGGGAGGAGACCAAAGGACTGAACAAGTATGATGGGATTGAGCTTGAGTGGTAAATAGCAAACGGATGTTGCGAAGCGAGACATGCTTGTCTTTGACGCGAATCATGTTGTGACGCATCCTCTGACTTTGGGCGTCGGTTTCCATTATGTTTTTTGTTCCACAGATGAGGCTCTGCCACTCATGTGCTTACCATGGGAGAACAGCTGTGGGGGAATCTGGTGGGAAAGTCTCGAATCAGCAACAGGAAGAGTCATGCTCAAGAAGCTGGGATAAATCACCGCAAGAGAGGAAATATAGGTATAGTTCATAGTCCCGAAGTTGAAAATTTTGCAACACACTCATCCCAAGACACTCAGAGATCACAAGACTTGCTTCGGGGTCTATTGTTTAGTCAGTGAGTATAGATAGAACTACACTCGATTGAAGTTATAGTAATGACAACAGGGGAATAGATTCAAAGCAAGAAAGTTGTAAGATACAGATTGAACATGAGACCATATCCACGCAAAATCGCATAAAAGATACAGTTGATTCAAGCCATAAGCCATAAAAGAGAGAAGAGAAAGTATGGAGACAGGGAAAAAAGGAGCAAAAGAAAAAAGACAGTCACTAAGCAACAAATTATTTTCAGGCACACGTTAACGTCAGTAAAACAAGATTAGATCAATCGCCCATCACTTCATCCTCGTCTGGCTCAGGCGCAGGGGAATCAAGATCCTTATCCTCGTCTCCACTTTGCTGATCAATATCCTCCTCGACAAGGCCGCGTGCGCGCAAATCCTCATCGTCGTCCTCTTCCACAGGCACATCGTCATTCTCGTCGTCATCATTAACCTGCGTCGCAGACTTGAATCCTCCCTTGGCAGGTGAAGCAGCAGCAGTCTTGCCAGCTTGCTTTCCTTTGGTGCGCGGTGCACTACGTGGCTTGCGCTCTTCAAGATAAGACAAGACCTGGCGGTAATTGTGACCGAGGGCAGTCTTGTTGCGAAGGAGACGCTTTTTCAGAGAGCCGCGCTTTGAGCCGGAGGCGTCGATGACACGGGCGATGATGGCCAGGACCAGCTTTCCTGTTAGTTCGCAAAGGCGCTGTTCGGCAACGATGCTGCTGCGGAGGCGCTCGTTGGCTGCGCTTTCATCCTCAGAGTCGCTAGCTTCATCTTCGTCCTCGGGCTCATCTTCTGAGGCGGGGGCATCATCGTCTGCAGGCTCCAGGTTTACTTTTGATTTCGCGGCGGCTGTGCGTTCGGCAATGCCGTGGATCTTGGTGATGATTGTCTGGGGTTTAGGTCCGATTTCATGGATTAGGCTTTGAGTTTGGAAGAGAACATCTTCATCGTTACCGTTGCCTTGGCCGATGTTGCGGAGCGTGCTGAATAGTGTCTGCAAATCTAGGTATGTGGTGGTTGCTATGAATCGAAGGTCATCAAGCCCGGAACGCGATTGCATGATGTCGACAAGAGTCGAGGCGAAGGTCTCGCGGCTCTTGGTAAGTGCTTCAAAGTAGGATGTGTTGAAGTTGGCTTTTCCGTCGTTCAGCGCTGTGGACAGTGCCTGCACTTTCCACATGAAATAGAAAAGCAATGAGCGGATACTGCTTGATACCAGCTCAGTTTCTGCCCTGGCAACATCTTCATCTTCATCTTCGCTGCGTAGACCACGCTCGGCAAGACGAATGAGAGTGTTGAATGGGGCTTCGGGCTGGTCCTTCTTTGACTTCGACCGCGCGTTGGGAACAGTTTCGAGGATTGCGGCGCAATCCGTGATGCCCGCGAGGTTCGAAATTCGAGAGACAGTGTTGGTCAGGTCGGTGAGAGTGGGATCGGAAATTGAGCCACCTTCTTGAACATCCTTCTTACGAGAAAAGGCGCCCAGCGCCTCTACCATGTCGTCCCAAAGCTCTTGGACCTTACTTTCAAGGGATTCCCGCATCTCCTCAGAGCTCTTTGCATGCAAGAACGCTACACTGGCTTCAGCCAAAACGTCTTGATCGGAGTGAGTCAGGAATTGCTTGTTGATATCATTGAGCAACGAGGAATAGGCCGTGGCATCCTTTTGAAGATCCTGGATCGAGTCTAGATCCACAAGGTGTTCCAGCCGCAAGACAGCAGAAGCCGCTTCTGGCGTGGAACCGAATTTATTGAGAAGTCGGGGGATGATTTGCGCAAGATTGTGGGAGATCTCTTCTTGGAGCTCCGAGATCTTAGCAGTCAGTGCCTTAACTTTGCGCCCACGCTTATCGATATCGGACTTGGATACATCAGAAACCCGGAGCTTGACTGCAGCACAGAGCACTTCCAGGAGAACGGTTTCCTGTCCTTCTTGCATTTTGTACATATTTTTCACGACACTTGCAGTATCATCCTCGGATGGTTCGTCGATGATTTGAGAGTGGTCGTAAAGCAGATAACCAGCCAACGATGGCCATTGAGAAAGTTCTTCCATGTGAGGGAAGACAGCCTCAGTCGCGAGAGCAAAGCGAGACTCTACAGGCACTCCCAGTAGTGTGTCACGAGACATTGGCTCTGATTCTTGATCAGACTGCTGGGCGTCATAGGCTTGGAACAAATCGGTAAGGCATTTGTACTTGATCCATGAGTGCTTGGGCGATTCATAGTCATCTTCATCATCATCAGCCAGTAGTTCACTGATCTCTTCTCCAGCTTCTTCTGTGATTGACTCGTATGAATCTTGAACATTGGAAACAAAGAAGCGCCCAGCTGTTTTCCGAATGCGGGGGTCAATGTCGAATACCAAGCGGCCGGCAGCATCAATATCATCTGGCTCGAGTAGACCTCCTTCACGAAGGTGGTTAAGAAGCTCAACCGCAGCCACGCGTACAGAAATATCAGCATCCTGTATAGCAATCTCAACGATGCGCTGGCGGAAGCGTTCAGTGAATGAGTGCAAGCCAGCAACGTTGTCCCGGTTCTCATATAGAGACAGAAGCTCAGTCAAGGCAACTAGTCGGGTTTGCGCAACAACATCCGCAAGTGTCCACCCCAGATATCGCAGATACTGCCCTTCAAAGAAGATTTCTCGGTATGTGCGAATCCATCCACCCAGAGCCGTCAGACATTCGGCACGAATCTGACTGTCAATATCTCTGTAGCGATGGACAAAGACAGTATCAAATCCATCCTGCAGGAATTCATCTAGCCGCTCCACCTTCTGCTCGCCTTCGGACACAGCTGTTTGAATGGTTTCCACACGACCCTTATTCACGGTTTTCTTTTTCTTTTCGCTTTCGAGTTGCTTTCTGGACGTAGACACACTTGTCGTGACCTCGCGAGCAATATCACACAGGGCGTTCATGATTGCTAGGGAGATCACAGTTGCAGTATGCCGGAACGGTCGGCATTGCGATGTTGACAATGAAGATATCCAGATTTGAACGTTCTCGAATAGATTTTCATCGGTGTATAGAACCGAAGAGGCATGGAAAGTTTGAATCAATGCCACAGTAAATTCTTCAAGGAGGGCAGGGAAGGCCCTGAACTTCTTTGCCTTGGAAATAAGAGGGTATTCAGTGATGCCTTCTGCTTGGTACAGGGCTTGCAAATCTTCAATTCGGGTGGGGGCATTGTCAACATCTTCCACTTCAGCGGTGTCAATTTCGAGGTCCGTTCCGGTGCATCGTAAAATGAAATTGACGAGATCGCGCATAGCATCCCCATTATTGCGTTGATATTGGGACAGCCATTGAGCGGCCACCGTGTCAGCGTTGGTGTTTTTTCCAAAGACCTCCGCTAAATCGAATATCAGCCACGAGGATGTTCGTCCACATACTAAGAAAGATTACTTACCGAATAGTCCACGCTCACCTGCCGCGAGACTGGGTCGAGCCTTTGGTTTCCGGGGGCGAGCAGCTGGGAGCCGGCCATTAGTAGCCGGCCTAAAGGCGAGCTGTTTTCCTAGTCCATTTGTGACCTTAGGTTTCTTTGAAGCATGTGGTCCCTTGGACTTCGGCTTAGGTTTTGAGGGCTTCTTGGTCCCATTTCGGCGTGCAGCGCGTCTTTTCTCTCGCAGTTCCTCTTCATCTGTCTCGTCGTTGCCAGCATCTTCACTGTCGGACTCGGACGCGTCTTCGTCTTCGTCTTCGCGCGCCTCATCTCGCTTGCGCTTTCCGCTGGCCTGTTCTTCGGCAGAAAATGTGCTTTGCGAGAATATTTCTGGTCGTCGCGTCTGTCGGCCAGATTTGCGGCGGTCTTCGGCGGGGGTAGATGACGGGTCGCCGGGACTCGACAAAGGTGGATTGTCGATATCCATAATATTGGGCTGATGTAGTATATGGCAATGCGATGAGAAAGAAATTCCCGTTGATTGAATCGAAAATCTTCAATGGGGTTCGGATTTTGTGGTCGAGGGACGCGCTCGTGCAACGCGCGGTTAGTACGACCAAGCAAACGGAGCTTGTTGGGGGAAAAGGATGAAGTGTGTGCAATTCAAGCAGTCGGTCACTCGCGACACACACGCTCTCTTGATGGAGTTGAGAAAGTATATGAAACGAGAGCGCTTGGGCAGAAACGTCTCGGCGCAGCGTGGGGGAGACGCGACAAACGTGCCTTGGGGCCTCAGGTTCTGAATTACCTAACCGGCCACGAGGTGTGTGGCCTTACAACACAGGTGTCTATGTTTGTAGCAACCTTTCAGGTTGGAACCTTTGACAGTATTTTTAGTTGGCTCTGTTATAGAGCCTTTTAGTTATGTAGAACACCTTATACTGACTACAGGGAAACAAAAGTCACTACTTAATCGAGGCTTAGAAGACTGCACAGGATGGCAGACTACCGCCTGGGTGAAGCCGTAAAAAACCGCCCAGCTTAACCCCAAATCTCTCTCAGTCTCGCATTTAACGAACGCGGAAGCAGAACTTCAAATTCCACCTTTTCAAAGTCGTCGTCTTTGGAATCCAGTTTAGTTCCTAATTTGGACGCCTAGCTTTTGAAAAATAAACCGGAAGGACCAAAGATTATACACGACTATTTATTCTTTAGCGATATACAGATGTACATGCCAGGTGGTAAGAGAGACTGTCAGGTGAAAATCCAGAGAGTACCTATCCACTACCTAGGTATAGTCATGTTAAACCCCCTCCAGGGCTATACATTGCCAGAATTGGAGATAAATAAAAGGCATAGTTTTCGCACATTTCTATTAGCTAGGACAGAAAAGCATCTGACAGAGATCCTAAAAGAAGGCCTGATATATACCTAGGTATGATGATTCTATAATATCTATAACTCAGATAATACTCCTTTGCTAGTTAAGTGTTTAATACTACGGAGTACTATATAACTCATTACTCCGAATTAATTAATCAACACCCTTGCAGCTGAGTCACTACATGGGCGTTTTTAGGGGCCGACTAGTATCAGGGTCTTGCAAGGTTCTTTTGATGCGCATTCATATATATCACACCATTTCTTCTCTCAAGCTCTATATTTTGCTTTCACAAGATGACAACATTTGCCAAGGCTGACCTAGGACTAACGAGTCAGGTCAACTGATCCATCTCGGAGCTTGCGAAGCTTGGCGGTTTTATCCTTCGTTCCAATTAACTTTTCCGGAGCTGCAGGGACTCGCGAATCAAGAAGACACTCTATAGATCCCAGCCTTCAGAGTTAGGGAATCGCCTTTAGGAATTAATTGATCGGATACCAGCTCACGTGCATATTCCGTTCTTCGTCACTGCAAGTACGGAGTATGGAGGTGCTTTACACGTATACGGAGTAAGTTAAGTCTAGGTTGATCCTCTTATATATGCGTGATGCGTCATTAAGGCCATATTTATCAGGAATATAAGATCTACAAATTACGTCTTTGACCCCGAGTGTCCATCGAACCCTCTGATTGGTTGAAGTGTAGCCGAGGGAAATTTGCATCATTAGTTATAAGATGGATCTAAATACCCTAAGGCGTCCCTACATTATATAGTTTCATGATAGCGTGACGATCCATCTTTTCACAGGTCTCATGACATTGCCCCTTAAATAAAAGGAGTTTTTTGATGGAGTCTCAAAAGAGTTTTACAAAGGTATCCAGGGCTAGAACTTCGGCTATTATTAAATCAGTCATGTAGATCAAATGACATAAAAAGTGCATCGCCAAGAGTGTAACCACTCGGTCTAATGCATATGAGGAGATTTTCTTTGTCATAGAAACATCAACAACCGCTCATTTTCTGTTGTGTCTTTTTCCCCCATTTTCTTCAAAACAGGAGCCAAGAAAACTGCGGTTTGACAATATCCCCCGCTTGACGTGGATACACCCGGACACTAACGGTAGATGGGAGTGGATTCGTGACTAAGATGGAAATCATCACTTTGCCGATATATACGGGTTTGCCCCCCTCTGAACTCTGGGGTAAAAAGTCTTTTTTTCTGTCTGGAATAACATCATGGAAGCCTGGCCTCATAGCCACTGATCATAACATTGTTTCCTCTCTTGACGATCATCCTTCAATAAAGTTCCATTCTCTGACCTCATTCTACTCTTCTCCCGGAAAACCTCATATCCGCCACTATGCGACAACCAGCAATTCCCATCCCCTCGCCCTTCCAGTCTTCCATTGCGAAGCCAGGGCAGGGTAAAGTCGTTCTCTCCCTTCTTCCACCAAATAACCCTACCCTTACAACCCTCACCTATAAATACCCATTGAAGCTGGTCCCGCGGGCCGGCGGCTTCGTCCCAACCCAAGAATCCTCCGCCGTCTCGGATTCACGTCCCTCCCACCCCGTCCACCTCTATCTTCTCACCTATGGCGGCGGCCTTCTGCCGGGAGACCACATTGAAGTCTCCATCACGCTGGAACCAAAGACCCGGATGGTCGTCACTACACCACAAGGAAGCACCAAGATCTTCAAGACAGATCCAAATAATAGCGGTTCCAACCCAAATGTCATCAAGGGTCACCGCAATCAAATGCCCGCCAATAAACACCTCTCCGACATGAGTCAACAATCCCTCGATGTCCACATCGGCCGCCAAGCAGCCATCTGCTACCTCCCCGACCCCTCCGTCCCCTTCAAGAACAGCCGCTACGCCCAAATCCAAACCTTTACCGTCGACGCCGCCGCAAAAGGCGACCAAAGAAGCAGCCTCTGCGTCCTAGACTGGGTAACGCAAGGCCGCACCTCCCGTGGCGAAAATTGGAACTTCCGCTTCTGGCGCGGCCGCAACGAAGTCTGGGCCCAAGACGAAAAGACCGGCAAAAGCCGTCTTCTTCTCCGTGACTCAGTCATCCTAGACGATGAAGCCGAAGTTTTAGACGACTCCGATGCATCGGAGTCCGAAGAAGACGAAGTGACCAACACGAATCGCAACATCCACAATGGTCTCGAGAACCGCGTCGATATGCCGCCGCAGGCGCCGGCCGGCCTGACCCCGCTGAACATTATTGCGGAGCGTACGCGCCCACACGGCGTCGTCGGCACGCTGATTCTCTCTGGTCCTGTCTTCGAGGATCTTGGCGCGCATTTCATTCATCAGTTCCAGTCGCAGCCCCGCATTGGAAGCCGGAATTGGTCAGACCATGCGCCGGCTTCTGTGCCGGAGCCGTCGCTTAGCCACAAGGGCGATGTTACGTGGACTGCGGCGCGGGTGCGCGCTGGCTTTGTGCTTGTCAAGTTCGGTGCTAAGGACTTCGAGACGGCGAAGCATTGGCTGGGCGGGATTATTCGGGAAGAGGGCAGTGTTGTGCGCGAGTTTGGAGAAGAGGCGCTGTTCTGTCTGTGACATGTTCGCGACTGACTGATTTCTGGTGTTGAAGATGCCTCCGCTGGTCGAGGGTCTGCTGACGCTATACGATCTTTAATTTGTGGTTTGGTTCTCGAGGTCCTGTGACCGAGATCTTGTACTTCTTTCTGCTATGCATATGATTTGAACTTGAATTTACTGGAAGCATTATGGCGTCAATGCCGTTTGTCGGCATCGAGGGCATTGGGACACCAACCCAGATACCCAGATTGAGAAATAGCATTATTTTCCTGCGCTGAGTTGCACAGACCAAAAATTTGAGTATAGCGACATTCCACGAGCAATTGCTCCATTGTTACACCTTGCCAATCCAGAGTCGAGTATGAGCTATCCGATTCCTTCTTCCGCCTTTTTATTTATGTACCTTAAGTCTGAACAAGCCTATATGGAAGATGTTGCGCTGCAACAATCCCAAGGTAAAATCAATCGCTCGCAGGATACACCAAATAGTGTCAAAACGCTGTAGCAGGGCCTAACGTGGCACGCTGGGGGCCCTTGTGTCGAGTATCATAAGGATGTCCATGGACATGTTTGATTTGGATTGTAGAACTAGCGAAGATGAAGCAGGTAGTCTATCAACAGAGTAAGAAGGTATTGTAAATCAGAAAGAATCCCAAACGCCTCAAGCCCAACCCATCATAGCTCATCAAGAGTAAAACCAATAAGATATCTACCACCTACCAATATATTGCTGCATATCCATAGATCACGGCCACCAATCAAAAACCCCGGTATTCCAGTCTCCTTTCGTAGCATCGACCAAATCATCAACATTGAGAATATCAACACCTTCCTGCGCAAGCACACGCCAGATGTGATTGCGCAGACTTCGCGGCCAACTCGGCAGCGCCCAGTAACGGACCTTCAAGCCTTGTCGATGCGCGATGCGCACGTGGCGACGAATCAGCTCCATCTGGCTCTGCGTGAAGTGGAAGGGCCAGGGGAACCCAATGGCCTGCCGGAATGAGACGGAGGCGTAAAAGCTGTTTGTGGAATTGAAGGTGTTTGCTGTAATGACTGCTGGCATGCCGGACTGGCCTTGACCCAGATCTGTGGATTCTATGGTTGCGTCTGAGCGTGGGATGAGCTTCGACTCTAGTTCGTTGTTTGTATCTTGATCGGGGTCTTCGTCGACGAGTTTGTCCAGCGGAGCGTCGAAGAAAATATCCCGGTAGGTCGTGTTTGCAGCGACAAGATCGAAAGGCGTGTTTCCCGTGCCGATAACTGTAATTGGGCCCTGGACAAGCTCCTCGCCATTGAAATAGGTAAGATAGCCGCGGTCACGAAGCGGAGCTAGATGCTTTGTCACGGCATGCCAAGTCTCTGGGCCGGCGGTCTTGAAATCAATCAGAAACAACAGCGATTGATCAGGGTCTGTGTCAAAAACGCCGTGCGCGGGCTTGTCACTCCTTGGGTGGAATTCAGTTGTCGGATTCTGGCGCTCGAGGATAGCTATGAGGGGATCGACATACATCGACCGGAGGGTACGGCGCGAAGTAAGTGACGATGTAGTGTGACCGACATAAAGCTCGTCGTCGAAGAGCCAAACATCGGCTTCAACGCCTACACATCCTGCTTGCAGTGCTGAATATAGAGGGACTCGGCGCCAGTAGTCGTTGTGGGAGTGACAGCCGACGGGGATGATATCGCGCGAGATATCAGTAGGCCAGTGCTTCTTATCGGCAGTGCTGGCACTGCTCGCGCTCGGCAGCCAGTTTTGAGAGGCGCGGTCATATTCGTCCGGGAAGAAAGATAGCACGATACCACAGGCGATGGAGATGAATTGGATGGTGCCTCTGTTATCAGTCAATAGACGGCTTCGCATGAACGGTAGGATTTGTGAGCCGAAACTCACAGCATGATCAAGATTCCAATAAAAACTCGCCGCAGACCTCGAAAATACCGCGAGCGACAAGACCGGTTCTTACGCAGGGGTTGGTCTGACAGTAAAGACAAGGCGTCTTCGGAAGATGCTGAAGACCAGGGAGATAAAGCCGTCAACACTTGACGCCAGGAGCGGGCCGGACGCCCCACTTCACGAACAGAGTCTCTCTGTGCATTTATTTTATTCGGGTCTGCGGTGTCTATTGAGTCTCTGTACGGGTCAAAATGAATGTTGGTGTCGTCAAGTGTCGTCGCAAAGCTCTGCGGGGAAGGTCGGTCAGAGCTCATATTGAATGTACCCGTAGCTCGTAGCCTTCAGAGTCTCGGAAGGAAGAAACATCAAATTTATAAAAGAAAAAGCACTCAAGTCCCCCCAAATCCCTGAGGGTTTTAAGCCTTACCAATCGTGGGAGCCTCTGAGGCAACCATGCGGAGGCGGCGGAAATGATTGGACCCATGGGAAGTAGACTTCAGGAACGACCTGGACACGTTTATTGTATACTTTCATACTAATTTATAAACAGGTGTACTTATGAGGGATTCTTTTCTTACAAGTAATATCTAAACTACCTATGTACATATGCATATTGTTCAGCCCTAAGGGTCTCGGCCAAAACATCCTTGTCTACATGGTGGGGTTGGATAATTCGTCAGTTCACTACTTATGTATGCTGTGACGCCCAAGGTGTTTAAGGATCGACATCATAGACCCGCACATGTCATGATGGTAGTGTACGATAGGCTTTATTCATCTTGAAGCGAAAAAAGTAAAGAGAAAGATATTTCCTAGAAGTCGCTATCTATATACAAGTACAAACACACAAATGCAATGCTCCCAAACACCCACGGGTTAGAACATACTTTTACTTTTCAAAGGGTCAAGATCTACTCCTCCTGAAGAGACTTGACATAGGTCACAGCCCGAGCCTTGACCTCCTCAACCATCTTCTCATCACCGTTATCAGCAGCAAGCTTCTCCTCAAATTCAAGCCACTTCTTGAACAGGAAGCGGGCCTGCTTAGGCTTAAGCTTCTTGCTAGTGTCGATGGAAACAGCGCCCTTCTTGCCGCTCTTCAGGCCAAGGACCCGCTCGAAGAGGCGGCGCACCTGCTCCGCATCGCCGACCTTGATTTCCAGGTCGAGGAGTACGTTCCACAAGTCAATACGCTTGGGGAAGGACGAAAGCAGACCCTCGAACACGGTGCGACCGCGCTCGATGTCGCCATTCTCGGAGCGGAACTCTAGCTGTGCGAACTTGGAGGTTGTCTCGACGTGGGTGTGGGCCGGGAGGGACTGCAGAGCACGTGGGAGCAGAGCGCGGGCGCGATCGGGAGAGGCCATGGTGTCGAAGAGGAAGCTGGCGTAATTGTAGAAGAACTTAGGGGACTGGGAAGAGATCTTTTTCTTCAGGGCTTCATAGAAGAGGTCACTTGCTTTCTGCGAAATAATTAGTATTCATGTGGAGGTGCATTTTGGGTAGGGACTACACATACCTGGTTCTTTCCGGACTGGATGTAGATGCTGATCATGCGCTCGTAGATCTCTTGGGGATCGTTGTACTGGCAAGCACGCTTGAAGACCTCCTCGAGACTGTCGTCATCACCATAGGTATTCTCCATGTTGAGCTGGGCAATCCAGATGTTAAGCTTTTCGGAATCCTGGCCCATGGTGATGGTGCGGAGAGCACGTTCAGCAACGGAACGGGCCTTCTCAATCTCACCGAGCTCCAGCTGGAAGGCCATGTACTGCAGCCACAGGAGTGAGGAGTCAGGCTCACCCAGAAGAAGACGTTCGAAGTCGGCAACGGACTGGGGGCCGTTGGCATCCAGATCACCGGTCCGATCAACCTGGATCTCAGGCTTGCGGTTCTTCTTCTTCTTTGTCTTCGAGTCCTCGGCATCACTGTCGGAGGCGGCAGCCTCGTTCTTGGCATTGCCGCTCCAGTCAAAGCCACTGGCACCAAGACCACCGGCCTTGCTGGGCTTCTGCATAGGAACATCTCCATCCTCATCCTCATCCTCGGAGTCTTCCTCTTCCTCACTGTCATCATCCACATCAACACCTCCCATGGACTCGTCATCATCGTCGTCGTTTTCGCTGTCGTTCTCGTCGAGTTCGACACCACCCAGACCATCAACGCTCATAGCATCTTCATCCTCGCTCTCGTCTCCCTCCTCATTTTGGAAGTGAGAAGCCTTGAGCGAGAAAGAGATCTTCTTAGCAGCTTGATCAATTTTGATGATCTTGGCCTTGACAGCATCGCCTTCGTCGTACAAGGTGCGGGCGTCTTCAACACGCTTGTCGGCCATCTCACTGCGGTGGCAAAGACCACTGATGTTCGAGGATCCATCAACGACGATGAAAGCACCGAACTCCTCAACCTTGCGAATCTTTCCGGTGACAATCTGTCCAACCTTGAAGTCCTTGAGGGTGAGGAGAGCCTTGAAGTTGGGATCAAGAACAGACTCCTTCAAGCTCAACTGAAGCTTGCCTTGCTCGGCGTCAACGAAAGTGACCTTACCCTTAACCAGCTGATCTTGCTGGAAGGATTCCTTCCATTCCTTGAGGTAAGAATCGGAAAGATCAGACACACGCACGTAGGCAGTGATATCGTGGCTGACTGCGACAAAAAGACCAGCATCGGTAACGCGGCGGACAAAGCCGCGAATGACGTCGTTCTGCTTAACTTCTTTGAGCGAAGAGATCTCACGGTCCTGGACAGGCAGCGAAGAGCTGAGAACCTTGGATGGGCGCAAAGACAACGAGATTTTTTTGTTAGACTTGTCAACGGCAATGACACAAGCTCGAAGAACTTCGTTCTTGTTGTGCACGGTAGGATTGGCCTTGGAGTAGTCATCCGCGAGATCGATCAGGTTGACCACACCAACAAGGGCCTCACCGAGCTGCATGATCACCTGCTTTTCAGTGACCTTGGTGACGCGGCCAGGCAGGATCATGCCAACAGTGATATCCCCGAAAGCGAGCTTGTCGTAGCCTTGCTTGGCAGTAAGGTTGAGGTGGCCCTTCTCGGCGTTGACAGCGGTGACCTGAACCTTCAGAGCAGAGCCAATGGGGAAGTTCTTCTCCACGTCAGTCAATTGGGACAGATCATCAGATGCGTCCATGAAGCGGAGTCTTCCGCGAACATTGGGAGAAAGGTTGACCCAAAGGCAGTCATCGGCGATGTTGTTGACAAAGCCCATCCAAGAAGATCCAACCTTGACTTGCTCCATGTTCAGAGGAGCAGGATCGGCAGCCTTCAAGTAGCTAGGCTTGAGGGAAAGCTCATATACGGGGTGTTTTCCAGCGCGGTGGCTGATAGGAAGGAATTTGTGGTTGCGGGCGTCGTGGACACCAAGAATTCTGGCGGAAATATTCTGCTTGGCCTTGAAGAATCGCAAGGGCTGCTTGCGGTCCTTGATATCCTTCCAGTCGTCGAAAACTTCGGATACATCAATGCGACCTTGGACGTTATCTGCGAGCTGGACGTTAAGCTGAGTTGCCTTGATAGAGACCACCTTGCACTCAACGATCCTGCCGAAGGTGAAGTCGGACATGCTCTTGATGTTGCTGTCGACGGCGTTGGCGACAGTCTCATCAGTCTGCTTGGCCTCCTTCTTAGGAGCGGCCTGGTTGGGCTGGACGGGCTTCATACTCAGGATGAAGCGCTTGAAGTCCGAATCCACCGACTGCACATGGACAACAATAGTCTGCGACTTCGACATACCGTAATGAGGCTGCTCGAGATTGGCGTCTTCAATCAGACGCTTGGGGAGCAGGCCAGTCAGACCACCTAGGAACTCAACGAAGATACCGTCGGGGGTGATGTTGCGGATGAAACCAGTGACAAGAGAGCCCTCTTGGACTTGATCAAACTGGCCAGGCATGTTCTTCTGCTTGGCAGCCTTCTTCAAGCTGGCTCGGCTAGAAACCTTGATGAGACGGTGAGCGCGCTGAATGTCGAGAACCAAGAGGTCGTTCAGCTTCTGTCCCACGCGGAGCTTAGACATCATCGAGCTTTGCTTGGATGGAGGGCCGTCAATGATGTGCTTGGAGTCAAGACGGGCCACAAGGCCTGAATCTTCGAGCTTGAGAAGCACGTCATCATTGGACTTCTCGAAGACGGTTCCAGCAACAAGATGACCGGGATGGAGGTTTTCGAAGGCCTCACGGTACTTTTCGGTAAATGTGGAGGGATCCTTGCAAGAAACAGCAAGTCTTCCGAGAGATGCGTCCACGCTCAAGGCATGGACATTGACGACCTGGCCTAGTCTGAAATGCTGGGCTGGATCCTGAATGTAGGCTTCACTCATCTCAGACACAGGAAGGAAACCACGGACATCGCCGTAGAATTGCACAACAGCACCATGGCTCTGGAGGTTAACAATGGTACCAGGAGACTGAGCCGAAGGCGCAATGTCTGCGTAGTCCTTCCAGATAGTGGACTCGTTGTTGAGCAAGCTCTTCTTGAGCGTCAAACGGATCTGGCGTTTCTCCAAATTCACGGAAAGAATTCTAAGCGAAAGCTTCTGGCCCTCGCGGAACTTCTTCTCGGGGAATTGAAGTTGAGTGTCCGCAAAGTGCATAGACGGAACAAGGCCGGTAATTCCATCAGCCAGGTTGACGATCAATCCATCCATGCCAGTGGGGCCAATGAGAAGCTTCTCCACCTTTCCTTTAACAATAGCCCCGACGTTTACATCTTCGACACGAAGGAAAGGCTGCTCAATGACACTCTTCTCAAATGAAAGAAGGTAGAGGTTGTCCATTGAGTTGTACCCAATGACTCTTGCCTCGTGCACAGCCTCGAGCTTGAAAGCACCCGCATCTTCCTCAACTGTTTCTACTTTGCCGTCAGAGAGCCTCGACATGTGAACGAAACCCATGTGTTTTGTCTCTCCAATGCGGGCATATACACCCAGGCCATGGTCAACCTTCACGACGGTGGTCTCAGGGATGATTGCAGAAATGGCAGGAGCATCATCCGATGAACCAGGACCACGAGAGTCGGAAGAGAGTTTGAGGACATGGTCGAGCAAAGAGAAGCTGACCTTGAACGGCTCAGCAGATGGGAAAGTCGCAATAATACGGGCCTTGATCTTAGCGCCAATTTTGTATTTTCTTTCCAAATCAACCTTGCCATTGATACTAGACTGGACCAAATCAACGGTTGCGTCGAGCATTCCCATGATCTTTCCAATCATGCCGTTTGCTGTGACTTCTGTGAGAAGAATTTCTGCGGCGGTACCGGGGAGGAAAGTGTTGATTGTAGGCGCCGAGCTGAGGTAGTTGGACTTCTTGATCGAGGCGGAAGTTTGGTAGTTGGAGGACAATTTAATGACATTACCACTGGCGTTTTGACCAGTAACCATGCAGAGGAAGACGGATCCCTCCTTGATACTCGAATACTCAACACGAGGGTCAATTTCCTTCGAGGACATGAAACCCTTCATGTCTGAGCCCTCAATGCCAAGGTCCATGACCACACCGTGATCTTCCACACTCACAACAGACGCCTGAACAGCGGAATTCGCAACAAGGTCGGACTTGGAGAATCCGGTATTTGTTTGTCTGGGGTCAATTGAAAGCTCAATGCGTTTCTTGCTCTTGGCCTTAGGATCAGCAGCGTTGATGCCGGTAGACACAACGATTGCCCGCAGGTATTGACCCAAATAGAAGTGCTCCTTCAGATCGAAGGACTCATCATCTGAGCTGTCGTCGGCATCGTCATCTTCAGCCTCATCGTTCAACATTTTCTCGATTCTGTCTTCGAGTCCCTTGGAGACGGAGGTGAGAGGGACGTATCCAACAAGGTTGTTGGGCAGCGAAAGAGCGATGTCGTGGGCGTTAATGCTTGAGACTTGTCCAAGAATCATGGCACCGGGAGCAATGCGCTGCAATTATTAGATTGAATACAAGGAATAGGGCTTTGGGGTACATACCTTAAAACTAAGACCTTCAATGCGAACATCTGACTTGTCGTCAGAATCCTTGTCTGTCGTCTTCTTGCCCTTTGTCTTCTTCTTGCGTGACTTCTTGGCAGGCGCAGCAGCCTGTTCCTCTTCCATCTCAACATCGTTGTCGCTTTCGTCGTCGAACTCGTTGGAAGGCTTCTTCCCAGAAGGCTTCTGAGTTCCCTTCTGTTCGAACAAAACATCTCTGTTGGCCTGGATCTGAATTTGCTTGCGCTCCAATGGTGTCAGAACGCTGGCACCACCACGAGGGAACGAGGGTTCGTCGTCGCGCAGCACTGAAAGCTCTGAAGCTTTGGCGGCGGTGGGTGTGGCATCGTTTGACTTTTTGTGATCTTTCTTGGCCTCCTCCGCTCCAACCTTAGCACGTTTTTGGTTGTTTTCTTCAGGGGCATTCCCCTTGCGCTTAATTGGCGCCATTTTTGAATAGGCAAAACCGAATCGTGCTCAGTTGCAGATTGCGGTCTGGTTCTTCAAGAAAAAAGATAAAAAAAATTCCGCGGAAGCGGCAGAACATCCTGGGCGGTGTATATTTATCGGTGGTTCTCATGTAAGCATATAGTGCCTGTAATTTCAGGCACACGTATTTTCCCATCGTCCTAGTTGACTAGTTAGCTATGTTTTAAGACTATAGTTGAGTCATTTTGCAAGTTCAACTGCCAAAAACAGGCATAACGCCATATATCATTTACATACATTTAATCTGATCAAAAATTATCTTCGTGCGGGGAATATAATTATAAGGGCCGGCTCATCGGAGATGTAAATATACTACAATAATATAAGTAGTTGTCTATCCCCAACCCTAGGATGGATTCAGAGAGCAAGGCAGGGATCTGGGTACATTCCGGCTGAATCCGAGTAAATTTTTAATAGGTATCTCTCAAAATTTCTGATCCGATGTGAATACTATTTGTCTTCCTTGGAGTAGGTTTCCGTGTCATTCCTTGTGCCTATTTGATATCTAGACATGGAGGACCACCATCAAGGAATCGAACAAGACCGAGTATACGGGAAGCTAACTCAGTGGCTGAGTACACTAACATCAGGCCAAGAATACGTCTAGTATATATACAACGCTGACTCGATCTATAAGTTTGGTTTATAACTTAACGCCCGCCTTTATAAGTCAAACTTCCCGTATCTTTTCATATAGGAAGCACCTGCATAGTCTAGAAGGCTAAAGAATGTTTTAATGTCATGTTGGAAGGCTCATGTGAAAATTTAGCCTTCTTATTTGCGGAGACTTCTCCATATCTTGCTATGGAGGGGTCCCAACTCGGCTAGTCGTAACTACAGTTCTATAGTTCAGTATGCCGTAACTGCGTGATGGGTTGCAAGGAGTATGTCAGATAGAAACTTGAGCTGAAAGAATCTAATGCGAGCTAAATTAGTTCTCCGCTAAGTCTAAGGTTGCTTGACATTTCTTGAGATATTGAGGATTGTTGTTATAGGGTTATCCGGAATTTGACGGTGTTGACATTGAGTTCACCCCCGCTATGGTAATTTTCACGCGTTTACAACACAAAGCAAATAACAGTCAGGCAATAATATAGTACCGAAAAAAGCCAGTTATTGAAGCTTAGAGAATATTTAAAGGCACAGACGTGAAATACAAATTGAAAGGAGTGAAGTTGTTGGAGGGGATGAAATGCCTTGACACGATCGCGTCACGTCGCGCATCAACACGAAAAAAGACCCAATCTTCCCCGATCCCCTTTAACCCGTTTCGGCCCACTCAATGCATTTCTACCTTTGCCTCGTTTTTTCTTTATTTGCTTTAGACAATGGCTGCTTTTGATTTACCAGAGGTACCATATTCAGAACCTGTCCTTCCTCCTCCAGAACCGCCTTCGTCCCCTCCGTCCATTTCTTCCGATGCTGGTCGCCGGAGAACCAGAAAGCCACCGACTGTAACGCCTAGGTCATTTCGTCGATTTTTCACACCGCGATCTCTACTACCTACCGGTGATAACTTGACCACTCCCACAACCAGTCGACAGGCCCTAAGAGCTCTCACATCACCCGCTGTCAATCGCCTGGGGCCAGCGTTTTCGAGAACCTCCAAGGCTGGCACCAGAAGTCCTCACGATGGCCTGCCAGAAGATTTCATCCGCACCCCGAGCAGAAAACGGAAGAACTCGTTCTCTTCAGTCGCCTCTCCTCCACAATCCTCTCCTCTGAAGAGAGTTCGGCTTCGGTCACCTGCGGGCGAGGTAGGACAGGATATCAGAATACCAGACATCAACATTCCTCTTAAAACAGCACCACCACCAAGCCCACCGAAACAGGCACCTCCCGTGGCCCCTGTGCGTCGTTCTCAAGCTTTGAGAACATCAGGCTCTTTGTTTATGCAAACCGTGACAGGATCGCGGCAAAACAAAGTGACTCTACGGGCAAACTCTGGAGCTGGTAGGCATTGACCTTGATGGCTTATTTGACGCCTCTAATATTTCTTTAGGCTGGCAGGATCTCACTACCGACTTCTACTCACAACCAGAGGACCGTCACACATGTGCTAGCTATGCATCTGAGGGATCACTGGCACTACCCTTCTGCAACGCCTCATGCAATAGTAAGTCATGTTTGACTCGGATATCAACTTATATACTAATAGCTGAGAAGCAAACTCGATTGTTGCTGTGGGCGATGAAGAGGGTGGGATTCGACTGTTGGATTCATCGATCGACGAGGAAGCCGGGTTCACTGATGCATATCTCGGGTTCCGTCCGCACATGAACTCGATCATGGACCTCGAATTTTCGTCTGACGACATGTTACTGGCCACAGCATCTGGCGATCAAACGTCTTTGGTTATTGATATGACAACACAACAACCTATTTACTGCTTGTCTAACCACTCTTCGTCCGTCAAGCGTGTCCAATTCCAACCGGCGTCCAACAATAAAGTGCTTGCTACATGCAGTCGAGATGGAAATGTGAATATCTGGGATCTTCGCTGCAAAGGATTCGAACGGCCTGCTTTGCAAGTTCGATGCTCTTTAGAAACCGAAGCCGATGCCCCTCCAGCTTCTGCGCCCCCGAAGATGCTATACCCTCACGTTTTGAATACGATTGGGGGTGCCCATGCTTATACAACCTCTCAGAAACCGGCCATTGACAAAAGCGACGTACAACCAGTTGGCCGGACTGATATTACCGTCACCTCCCTTGCCTTTCTCTCACCCGGCCGCGAGAATCTCTTCGTCACAGCCTCTGAGGCTAGTGCAAGTGTCAGACTTTGGGACTTGCGGACAGCACATAACAATCGCCGTGGTCGACCCGTCATCCCTTTATCCACAACGCAGGAGCCAGAAAGCCATGTTAAATACCGACGATTTGGTCTGACTTCTATGGCGTTTGGAGGAGACGGCGCGCGACTGTATACACTGTGCCGTGATAACACGGTCTACACGTATTCGACATCACATTTGATCCTTGGACATGCGCCTGAGCTGTCACTCAACAACAACCGTCCACGGAGGACTGGAGGCTCCGACAAGGATGGCCTTGGGCCTCTCTATGGCTTCCGCCACCCTCGTCTCCAAGTTTCTTCATTCTATGTGAAGTTAGCTGTCCGTAAAGCAACGCAAAACCATCCGGAAATGCTTGCTACCGGCAGCACCGACCACAGTCCAATTTTGTTCCCTACGGATGAGCGGTTCCTCAATTCTCCAGTGAAAGAACATGTAGAACCCACGTCAAGCAGGACTTCGCTTTTCACAAATCGTTCGGGGCTTCGTCGCACCAACTCTGGAATCGGCTTATCCGGACGCCTGGAGGATACTATTCCGATTCACCAGTCAGGCACTGCTCTTGTCGAGGGTCACCAGAAAGAAGTGACAGGAATTTCCTGGACGCCATCAGGAGAACTCATCACTGTCAGCGATGACTACACCGCTCGATGCTGGCGTGAAGGGCCCGAAGCCCGAGGACTTCGGACTGGTGGTGAGACCGAAGGAAAGCGCTGGCAGTGCGGCTGGGCTGATATGAAAGATTCATTTAACGACGAAGACGAATGATTCCCTCTGCGTCTTCTGTTATTTTTGTTATTTTTGCATTTTACCAGGTGTTTGGATGCTTTTTGTTTTGCTTTGCCTATGGGCATTTTTATGGCGCTTGGTGGGCATGGTTCATTGTTAGCGAAGCATACCCTTGTCAGTCTGCATTTTTCGGGACTTTATCCCTAAAGACATAATAAACAATATATATATATATATATATATATGAGGTAAATTCCATGTGATTCGCCAGCTTTTAATCTGTCTTGAGTATATAAATTTAAAGGCTGGCGTTCTTTGGAAGCAGTAGATTGCGAGACATGTGCGTGCATATGTAGTTAATGTAGGTCCACGATGTCCATACAAATGCGCGATAAGATAAGCGGCCAACGTCGAAAAAAAGTTCCGACAAACAACCCCAGTTCACATATCCCCCAACCCTCTAAGAACACCCAAAATGCCTCACAAACATAAGAGACGTGGCGAGGCCGATACAAGGTAAGGCACCCAAAATTTCACACTTTTTTTTCAGTACAGAAAACTAACAATTCCCGCTTGTCAGTCAATTCAACCTCCCACCCTCAGAGATCGCCAAGGCACTTCCAGTCCGCGAATCATCCAAGCCAAAGCTGCTAAAGGGCGGCAAGGTTGCCAAAACCGGCAACAAGAATCAAGCTCAGAACCAAAATCAGAGTGCAAACAAAGCGCCCACCCACCGTCGCAAGAATGTATCCGAAGACGACACTCCCAAAGCCTTCCTTCGTCTAATGCAGTATCAAACGACGGGCAGGCGCGCCCCGTCAGGACTGGAGACAGGCGAGAGCAAGAAGCGGAAGCGCAATGCCACAGAAAAGGCCGCGGAGTCAAACAAGAAACCCGCCAAAGCAGAGGCGGAGCCCAAGCTCAGCGCCAAGGAGAAGCAGCAGCTTAAAATTCTGCCCGGCGAGCGTCTGGCCGAATTCTCAGCGCGAGTCGACCGCGAAATGCCCCTGTCTCAAATGACCAAAACCACCAAGACAGGTGAAGCCAAGATGAACGAGCAGCGCAAGCAGACAAAGCACGAGAAGCACCTGCGGCGACTGCAAAAAGGTTGGCGTGAGGAGGAAGCTAAGATCCTAGAGCGGGAGCAGGAGGAGCGTGAAGAGCGCGAGGCCGAAATGGAGGTTGAGCTGCAGCAATGGAAAGATTGGGATATTGAAGCTGGTGGTAAGGCCAAGAAGAGGGCTATTGCCGCCAAGAAAAACAAGAAGAAGGGCAAGCATGCCGGCGATGAGGATAATGCTCCTGATAGCGGGGATGATGATCCCGATCCTTGGGCTAAGCTGAAGAAACGCGACCAGGAACGGAAGAAGAATCCGTTCGAGGTTGCACCTGCGCCGCCGCAGTTAATTAAACCCAGAGAGATCTTCAAGGTGCGTGGTGGGGCCAAGGTTGATGTTGCCAACGTGCCGGCCGCTGTGGGTAGTTTGAGGAGACGTGAGGAGTTGGCTGGTGAGCGCAGGAATATTGTCGAGGAATACCGGAAGTTGATGGCCGAGAAGCGGCAGTGAAGGGGCTTTGTATACGGAGTTAGGGCTACGCTTTTATGTATTTATTTTGAGAGAGATTGGTTCATATGCAGTTCCAGCAGAATAAAATTTCCTCCTGCTGATCATCTATGTCACATCATATTACTGCCTTTTTTTGGGTTTGTGTAGTCAAATGAGCTCCTTAGTGGCCGTGGCCGTCATCCTGCGGCTGCTCAGGGTCAAGCTTGATGATCGTGTCAATGCGCATGATGGCTATGCAAGCCTCCACGGCACTCTTCAGCTGCTTGACCTTGCTCATGCTGGGCTCCAGCACACCGGCCTTGAGGGTATCGTGAACCCGTCCCTTCGTCAAATCCAAACCGTAGTTGCGGTAAGTCTTCTTCTTAGCGATAGCCTTCTCCTCTTCGTTGGCATCACCATCCTGCACACGCTGTGACAGGGCGTGGCGGACACGGAGCTGGGCAACGAGCTCGGACGAGTCCTTAGCTGCGTTGACTGCCAGCGTCTTGGGAATGACAAGCAGAGACTGTGCAAACTCGCCGATGGCCAGTTGCTCACGAGAGCCCTGTGGTGGAAATGTTAGAACATAATATAGCAACAAAACAGGGAACAATGTTACTTACCACTGTCACTGCGAATTCTTCTAGGTAGATGTGAAGTGCGGTTTCCACGGCACCGCCACCGGGCACAATGCTTCCGCTCTCCAGAGTGCGCTTGATAGCACAGAGAGTATCGTGAACAGAGCGCTCCATCTCGTCCAAGCTGTACTCGTTGGCACCGCGGAGAATGATGGAAGCCGCAGTGTGAACCTTAGTGCCCTTGACCAGGATACACTCGTCGTCCGAGATTCGCTCTTGCGAAACCTCCTCTGCGTGTCCAAGGTTTGATGCCTCGAACTTCTCGTCTCCGTTGAGGTCAGACAGGGTGCTGACCAGGGTGGCACCGGTGGCCTTGGCGATACGGCGCAGATCCTCCTTCTTGCAGCGGCGGACGGCCATAGCACCCTTCTCGATGAAGAGCTTGAGAACCATGTCGTCAATACCCTTGGTGGTAAGGACGACATTGGCACCGGACTTCAAAATCATATCAACACGATCCATAACAATGCCAGACTCCCGCTCACGGATCTTCTCCAATTGATCGGGGTCCTCCACTGTAATCTGAACACCGAGCTTCATGCGCTCCTTCTGCAGGTTCATATCGAGACAAGCAATCTTGGCATCGGTCACACGAGTTGTCATAGCCTGGGAAGCAACGGTGCAGTTCAATGCGTAACCGTTCACGAGAACGGACTCAAGACCACTCTTTCCGTGAGCCTTGAGAAGATTCACGGCCTTGACTGGGTATTTAACCTCGCCTCTCTGGTTCACAGACTTCACCTGCATCATTGCGTCCACACACATGTTGGCGAAGAAATCAGAATCGGAACCGATGATCTTGCTGGACATGGAGGTCTTCGCAATGTTAACAAGGCTGTCCTTTCCAATATTGTCCACCTTAGTCGTAACATTCTCATTCATATACTTGACGGCTTCGCGCAGGGCAAGTCGGTATCCGTTGATGATCGTGGTAGGGTGTATGCGGTTCTTCATCAACTCATTACCTCTCCGGAGAAGCTCAGCGGCAATGAGAACAACTGAAGTAGTACCATCTCCGACCTATTAAGGTGAATATCGTAAGAATATGTCCAAAATATATGTGTTGTAAACTTTACCTCCTTATCCTGTTGTTGAGCCAGATCGACGAGGATCTTGCCCGCAGGGTGCTCAATATCCAACAGAGAGAGAATGGTGGCACCATCGTTCGTCACGGTAACATCCTGCAAAATGTGAGAAACTGCAAAGTTCTGCGGGGTTTATCGATTGCATACCCCTATGTCGTCGACCATCATCTTGTCCAGACCGGAGGGACCGAAGGAGCTCTTGATGACATTGGAAATAGCCTGTGTAGCCAGAACTTCAAGAAATCAGCGACCAAGCCCAAGCAAAGTCCTAATCAACAATAATCCAACATACCATTTTGCTCACGAACATCAGCACCGGTGATTTTCTGCCCACCCAAGACTGTGTGCGAGATTGATCAGTACACATCAACAGGAGATGAAAATCGATCAGATAAATCTCACATAGTGTGTCCGCATTCCGCGGCGCCTCGAAGATGCCTGCCATAACTGTAACAGACGAAAGAAATTAAGCTGTTCGAGTGCGATGGCAGAGCTGTCTGGCTACGGGGGGGTGCTGTGGGCACTAAAAGTTCTGCCGAGGCGGTGTGTTGGTAATTTTCGATATCGCATCCCACTTTACGGAGGGGAGTCATATCCCGATTTCCTCGTTCAACCTTTGATTCGGGTTTCCCTTGATTTGTCTAGTCGGACAATTGTTATTCAATATGGCTAGCCAGAACCCCAGCGACGTCCCTGCCACCGAGGCTGCCCCCAGGCCCTGCCTGACCGCACTCAAAACCCCGCTGATAACCAGGCGGGTGAGTCAAAGAATGCTGCCAAAAAAGCCGCGAAACTCGCCAAATTGCAGGCCGACAAGGCCGATAAGAAGGCCAGCAACAAGGGAGAGAAGGGAATTGCAAAGCCGGAAGCCAAGAAGGCTGCCAAGAAGAAGGTCGATGGTGCTGCTTTGATCGGTATCGATGTTTCAAAGGAGGAGGACTTCCCCGGCTGGTACCAGCAGGTTCTCACTAAGGGTGACATGCTGGACTACTATGATATCTCAGGATGTTTCATTCTGAAGGTTGGTCATTTAATTGATCCTAATTTCAACAAACATTGTGTTAACCTCTGTTTAGCCCGCCTCATACTTCATTTGGGAGGAGATCCAAAATTTCCTCAACAAAAAGATCAAGAAACTTGGCGTCAAGAACTGCTCATTCCCTCTATTTGTGTCTGAGGATGTTCTGCAGCGTGAGAAAGATCACATTGAGGGTTTCGCTGCCGAAGTTGCGTGGGTCACGCATGCGTATGTTCAAACCACCTCCCTTCGACCTCGACCTCGGGTACTAATTTTTGGTTTCCAGTGGATCGAGTCAGCTTGAGAAGAAGATTGCTATTCGCCCTACCTCAGAGACTGTCATGTATCCCTACTACGCCAAGTGGATTCGCAGTCACCGCGACCTTCCACTCAAGTATGTTCCCGGCCCCAACCTCGATATACTTCCTTGCTAACCTGCTTCTCGACTCAACCAATGGTGCTCGGTTGTACGATGGGAATTCAAGAACCCACAGCCATTCCTCCGAACCAGAGAATTTTTATGGAATGAAGTTGCTATAGCCCTCGTCTCGTAAACATGAGGAGAAAAGATTGCTAACTGATGTCTATAGGGTCATACCGCCCACTTTACCGAGGGTGAAGCCCGCGAGGAAGTACTCGAAATTCTTGATTACTACGCTAAGATCTACGAGGAACTTCTCGCAGTGCCCGTTGTCAAGGGTCAGAAGACCGAGAAGGAGAAGTTTGCTGGCGGTAACTATACTACCACCGTCGAGGGTTACATTCCCTCCACTGGCCGCGGTATCCAGGGTGCCACATCCCACGGTCTGGGCCAGAACTTCAGCAAGATGTTTGGCATTACTGTTGAAGATCCTTCCTCCAAGCCTGATGAGAAGAAGCCTCCTCTCCACGTCTGGCAAAACTCCTGGGGTCTGTCAACCCGTACCCTGGGTGTCATGGTCATGATCCACAGTGACGACAAGGGTCTGGTTCTGCCTCCTCGTGTCGCTGAGGTCCAGACTATCATTGTCCCAGTTGGTATCACGGCCAAGACTACCGAGGAAGAGCGCAAGAAGCTCAATGCTGAGATTGACGGTCTCGTTGCTGTCCTCGAGGCTGCCGGTATCCGTGTCGAAAGTGACAACAGCAGCTACTCTCCCGGTTGGAAGTTCAACCGTCACGAGCTGCGCGGTGTGCCTTTGCGTATTGAATTTGGTCCCGGCGAGTCCGCCGGCCACTTCGTCACCACCGCCCGCCGTGATATTCCCGGCAAGGACGGCAAGGGTACCATCCCCATTTCTGAATTGGCGACTGCCGTCCCTGCTCTTCTCGAGACTATCCAGGCCGACCTGTTCAGGCGTGCCGATGAGAAGTACAAGGCCCACCGCATCAAGATTACTAAGTGGGATGACTTCGTTCCCGCTCTGAACAACAAGAACGTCTGTGTCATTCCCCACTGTTTGACCGAGGCATGTGAGGACCAGATTAAGGATATGAGTGCCCGTAAGGCCGAGGAAGAGTCCGGTCAGGCCGAGGATTCCAAGGCCCCCAGCATGGGTGCTAAGTCTCTTTGCATTCCTTTCGATCAGCCTGAGGGTCTTGAGAAGGGCGTTACTCCCTGCTGCAACCCTAAGTGCACACTTCTTGCCGAGAAGTGGTGCATGTTTGGCCGTAAGTCATTTATGCCCTTTAAGGCTCCTTTTTTGCAATCGAGTTCAAGACACTAACTATTATACTCTAGGCTCCTACTAAGCTATTCCTTTGCGAAACATATCATTCGTCTGATTTCGCCCAAAGGCACTTGTGGCTTTTGCCGCAATGTTCAAGAGGCATTGCATTGTATTTTGCGACAATCTGCGGTGCATAGTGAATCAAACCTGGAGCACGAGAATGGCATTTTCTTTTGTGGATCCCAATAAATCCTTTGAAATGGTGATTTGTCATTTGTGGAGTTTAGGAGGGGAGATGGCAGGTAGTGGCAATGATATTATGGAAATGAGACATGTCATTATTTCTTTTCTAAGACTATTTCCTTAGGTCCATTTCGGTCTTCCTAGTGTGGCTTGGCTTAGCAATTTTTTTCGATATTTTATATTATTATAATTATTTCCAAACCCCGGAATCCCATGAGCTCTTGGTGGACTACTCCGTAAAGAGGAAGCACGAGGGTGCATGGATCAATAGCAAAAAAGATGGTATGGATGGATGTTGAAATAAGCTATAGAGCTTTCCAAGGTTGGTCTATCAAGGTTGGCAAACAACACGGAGGCTTGTCCAATCAATTAAAAGTAGGGGAAATAACAAACAAATGACTTACTCGAGGCAACAGCCTCGTAGGGCAGTTTGATATCTAAAAATAAGCTATATATATTTAGTCATATGAAGGACGATGAGCAACAGAGTATGGTTAAAGAAAGCAATCGCTTCAGCGGTATAATATACATAGATAATTATAATGACAAGTATGACAAGAATGACAAAGGCTCTCGCTAGGTGATGCGAGCGAATTATTAAGACAGGAAACTTAAAGATGAAATGTTGCCGTTGGAAAAGACTGATACGGCCGAGATGACAGTGAAAAGAGACGTGAGTGAGTGAGAGTGAGGAGTGAGAGAGAGAGAGAGAGAGAGAGAGAGAGAGAGAGAGAGAGAGAGAGAGAGAGAGGGTGTGTGTGAGAGAGAGACTTGAGTGAATGTGTAGGAGGTATGTTAAGAAGATATATGACAAGGTGTGACAGGTGAGAAAGATGGTGAGAGATTAGCTGGTACTAATTTAATTCAAAAATACCAAGGAAAACCCCGAAAAGGCCGAAACAGCTTTTTTGGAGAGAGAAAGTCGTTAAGGCATCATGATCATGCGGGAAGGCAATAATTTGCCCCGCGAGGATTTTTGGATCCTAATAAGATTCCACGGAGCGAGAGCCACGAAGCTGCATTCGCGCACGAGACAGGGGCGACAGACTGTTCCCATAAATTTTGGAGCCAACACCCCCACGAATACGCTGAGGCCAGTACATAAGCTTCTGCGCATCGTCAGGCGACGCAGCATCAATCACGTAGCGCACGTTGTTCTCGTCCACGCCTTCGATCTGCACGCGCGGAAGCGGCATAGTCAAGCTAGGAAGGTGGATGATGTCGTCGTCGCTATCTTCATGCGAACCATTGCTTGAAGGAGTGGAGTGCGCTTGCATGCAGTAGACTGTCTTCGGGGTGGGAGACATGTCTGGGGTGGAGCGTGGGATAGCAGCGAGGTTGCCGACAGAATCGGAGCGGCCTCTTTTGCGGGACACATGGGGACTCGCGCAGTGGGCACTTGAGGCTGCATGTTGATCACTGCTTGCGCGCAACACGTCCATATAAGTAATTGGTTCTCCGGTCACAGGTGAGGAGACGGCGGGATTTTTAGGTTGGAATTCTGCCAGGAAGCCTGGGGAGGGAGGTGGGGCATCAGTGTGTCGACGGCGAGCAGGGGACCCAGAGACCTTTCTCAGGAGTCTGTCGTACCCGACACTGGTTGAAATGCTGCGGCGGGACTCTGGTGTTCTATTGTGTTTTGTGAACGAGTTTTTGTTCATCCGGCTTTTGGTTGAAAAACTCCGGTTGAGTCCAATTGCTGGTCTTGAGGCATTGCCGAACTCGCCCTGCTCAGGGGAGGGCGTGAATGGGGGCCCTGGGGCTGGCACAGGAACACGTCGGAATGCCTCGTGGGAGTTTATTTCACGGACTATGGCATCGTGGAGTGACTCGTATGTTGGAAGAGATCCTTGAGCAGACATATATGCCTTGGTGAACAAGTCCATTAACTCCGAGGCTTTGTAGCCTGGAAACGATTTGGGGGGACTGATTGGACTGGGAAATGGTAGAGGACTGTTCATCACTTCCGCGATGCTCGGAGCTCGTTTCATGCTAGAAGTTGATGGTGTCGGTGGTTGGATGGCACGGTGCGCAATCTTTGGGCGTCCTTGAGTTGCCAATTGAGTGTTAATTGAAAGACCTCGGGCATTCTTTTTGGAGCCGGATCCTGATGATGGTGACGGAGAGATTGATCGAGGGGTCAATGATGAACTGCGAGCTATAGTCGAAGGTGGTTTTGGCACTGAAGGTGCCTTAGTGGCGTCACTGCTATCTGCCTTAGGGGTAGGGATAGGAATTGTTGGACTGTCGGGAAGCGGCGTGTTGCTCCATCTTTTGCCTTGTTTGTAGGCAGGAGGGACACCCAAGCGCTGAACAGGACTTGGTGGCGCATCTTCTTGCGGGATGAAACCTTCATCTGCACAAAGACTTGGTGCTGATCTCCGGGGCCGAAGAGAATTGCCAGACCCTCCCTTGGAAGGGGTGCCTGAGCCATCATCTTTAGAGGCGTTTGTCCGCAGATTCTCCGCTGAAGCCCATGTAGGCTTCCCTGGATCGCGCTTCCTGGATTTGCGCCTTTGGCCTTCTGGGATACGGACTCTACCAGGTGCAGCCGGAGAGGATCGACAACTCAAGCTTGACATAGTGCGACCAGTGTTGCTATACTTTGCAATATTTCGGTCCGCCACATCTTCTTGGTACAACGCCGAGAGTATCCGGGAGCTAGATAGTCCATTTCGGTATTGTATGCGTAGAAACCGGGTCATATTCCTTTCTGCGATATCCTCATTGTATGGGCTGACAGGAGGAGAGAGGGATTCTGGAGTAGTCGTCTGAGGGCGCTCCGAAGAGGTCAGAGCATCCATCAAATCGATATATCGGCCATTCTGGGATTTTGGGACGTTGAAATGAGTGGCAGGCGGTAATTGGGACTGAGAAGATGTTGGCCGGTCAAGACGATCATGTAGATCCTCGAATTGCTTTTCAATCTGATCAAAATGATGGGCCACATCTAATGACTGCGATTCTCTGGATGGGAAGCCGTCGAAGTGACTTCGAGCAGGCGAGTCAATCGCCATGCTATAATAGGGATCATCCCTCCCACAGCCCTCTAGTCCAAGACTGGTCGCCGGACGAGTAGTCTTTTCTTGGAAAAATTTCTTCAATCCCACCATCTTGAAGTTTATATAGATATCAAGCGCAAAGCCGGTGCGCGAATGGAAGATGAAAGCGGTTTCAAGGGTAGGATAGAACAAAACCGCAGTGGAAAAGAAGGCGCAATAGGAAAATAGTAGTACTTTCAAGATAATGATTGGAACGACGAGACCAGCGGTCGTCTTAAAGAATTGAACAGCTTGATGTCATAGCATCAAATAAGAAATTGAAAACGGACACACGGTTCAGGTGTTTTCCCCATGATTTACAAAGAGAGAGAAATAGAGAGAGTAAGAGAAACAGAACAGAACAAAATGAAAATCAAAATTAAAATTACAACGTAGACATCTTGTCAAGAAAGTGCAGATCCAACACCGTTCTGTGTTTGGATCAGGGGGACCCGGTCTACTCCAGATGAGCGACGGTTCGCACGCTAAAACTTTAAGAGTATACTCCATCGACGTTCTCTTTATTCGAAGTTGGCCTCGGAGAATCTAGGCTCGACTCTTCCCGAACCGTCTTTTAAATTGTCCTTCAATTAAACACTTTGAATACTCCTATCCTAAGAAATTGTAGTAGTCAAAAGCTGCATCTCAATGGTCTGACCTTGCAGATATCATTTTCTCCGAATCAACGTTCAGGCTGCAGAATAATAGGCCAACAGCCCAACAGCTTTCCGAGGGATCCACATGTAAATTTTTTTTGACAGGCGAAAATACCTTCAGGGACCCATAGCTGGAGCGATTCCGGTGATTCCCTGGCAGAGCCACATTATCCATACCGTCACCAGGATTAGTGATTCCAATCAACGACTCGATAATGGAGCTCAAGGTGGATTGGGGGCTGGTTGTGGCATGCAATGGAGCTCCCAATTTCCCTATGGATCGTCATTGGTGTAACGAGGTGATCGTCAGACCGTGAGCCGTCTCGTGCTTAGCGGGACGAACATACGAATCCCCAATTTTAGTTCTGGCTTTTACCGGTTAAACGGAGGCCATTTCGAATTGTCGGATGGAGTACTATTCCCTGGCCTAGGTGTGTACTAGTTGACTAGCCGACAGGGGTGGGTTCGTGTTCATTGAATCCTTAAACAAAGAAAAAGCAAAAGGACTAAAATTATGGCCATAGGCGGATCTCGGATTCAATTCCGTATAGATAGTTAAATCCACGAACTCTCAGGGGAAAAATATTGAAACACTAGTCACAATCCAATTTGATCCGCTCCGATGTTCAACCTTGGTTATGCAAGACCCTTTAGGTTGAGTTGAGGGCTATCACTGCGTGTTTAATGTGCATAGGCTATTGTACCTTTCGAATAGTCAAGTGCTTCTGCTTCTTTGGTGATGATTCTGATTCTCGAACTGCTTAGATCCGTAATTTTACGATCGATCGATTTAAAATCCGATATTTCGGTTTCGATAGATGGGTCCTGCGCTAGACGATCGTGACATCGAAGCCGGGAGCGTTTGACCGTGGCGGGAATGTCAACTCTAACTTACCCCTTTAGTATTTAGGATATAGTATGTTTGCGCGGGCTTTTGCTTTTTATAGTACTTCCAATCGTTAAATATGATCTGCAGAGTACAGAGTACAGTGTACATACATACATAAACGTATGTATATATGTAGGTATTTAGATCAGTGTACTTACATACATAAACGTATGTATATATGTAGGTATTTAGATAGGACATGCTATAAATTCAAGAGAAAAGAAAGGTAAAGATAAGATAATATAGATAGAGGCGGCATCAAGGGTGGCATCAAGCAGATGTAACAGACGAATACTTTGAATTAGCTGCTCAATCAGCGCTTTAAGTCCTGTTGAATTCTGCGTTTGCCGCCATGTTTTTTTGGTCTAGACAAGTCACAACAAGAATGTGGGTGACCACTCCAACAAGAACTCGATATAGGTAAAGCTCACTAGTAATATACCACTTTAAAGGTCAATTGCGATGGCATCTTACTCACCTTATGGCCACAAAGATGTTTCCAGCAGTTCGATTGATTACTTGCTATACTACGTTGCACATTCTATCACCTCGGGGTTCATCTTTGCTGGAAATAGGAGTCATAATGGCGTGTTGATGATGAGAGAACAACAATATCCTATAATTGTATATAAAGTACCGTATAATAACATATCTGTGAATAGATTCCTATGATTCTGAACGAATGCTATATGGCTTCTTCCGCAATTTACTCCGCTGTCTCTCACTACCTTAAGCCTTACATAGTCTTCACTTTACTCTAAGTTCCCTTCTTCTTACTATCTTACGCCTTGAATAGCCTTCGCTTTACTAAACTTGAGTATAAACATGTGCTTGCTCTATTACCATTGACTACATCAAAACCTTGCTCTCATATAAAGCTAATGGGGCTATAGGGTAGCTAGCATGTAGTCAAAGATGAAGAATTGAATAGTGATAGTTATCTAAGCCCAACCCTCTTTCTTATGTCTGAGATTGCTACCGACATCCAGACGCGATAAAATGTATTTATCCCCAATTTTTGAGTATTCTCCGTGGTTATGAATTAGTATTTGTTTTTAGCAGAACGAAAAGATCAAGTACTTCTTAGAATGGGGCAACTCATGGGGATTACGAATGTTTGAGGTATTAATCGGAGAGTGTCTGGGCAAGCTATCTGCTGCCACTTCAGCATGAATGGCATGAGCGTCCAATAGCCTGGTGGCAGATGGCCCGGCATAGTCACAGTCCCAAGGCCCCATTGAAACTCGGGCACCTTTACGCGCTTGACTTCGCAGAAGACAAAACTTATTCGGACAATTGGCATCGTGCCGGCGCCGACGTTCACATGACACGTCTGCTCCTAAATGCCTATTTCAACAAGCTCGAGGGTAAGACTTTTTCAGGGATTTTTGACGAAATTGCAAGCCTGGCAAAGAGCACAAAGACAAGGAGCGCAAAGAGCTTGAGGATAAACTCAACATGTCCGAAAGTGATGATCATGATGGTTTTTCTGACCTCGATCTGTCCGACGTTGTGGAGAAAGATTAGATTGGATGCCTACCTGCTACTTTATTTCGCGTTCTTTTTCCTACCTACTGGCTTTCCCCTGCCCAACTCGATCTGAAGGATCCGCCGCCTTTGCCACCGCGATATCACAAATCCTACTTGGAGACGGGCCTAGACACATGCCCATCCAAAAAGCATTCGTCAACGTGGAAGACGCCAGGATGAAGATTGAAAGTGACCCCGTTGTTACACGGCTCTTACATACCAGCGGATCACTGACAACTGAAAACCAAAAATAACTCCGCCATGCACTTGGAACCTCCGGCCCTTCATCTCCTCTCGCGCTGACGATCTAAATCGCCAACTCCCCTCACCCCCCTAAAAGGCCAATTTTCCTCATGATTTTCTGTCTTTGAGGAATTTTGCTTTGTAGGTGCTTTTGCTGGTTTTTCTTGCATTCGTTCTCATTGGGAGAGGGTTTGTGCTTCGATCTCTCAATTTCGAAATATCAATCTATTCCAGACATGTAACGATTTACTTATTGCTACACAAGATAAATATGCTTGTGAATTTCATTCATTCGTTATTTGATATGGCTCTTTCAGACTTGAGCAATAGACCTCGCAATAGACTCTCTTACAGCTTCAGACAAAACCGTATTGGCTCCACGAGCGGCATCGACAGCGCCATCTATCAAAGCCTCATGGGCTGTGCGGGCATCCCCCTTCTCAAGGGCTGCTTTAGAGCTATCTCCCTTGAGCCAAAGCTCAGTAATCTCATCACGCGCAGGCATGTACGCAACCACACAAGCTGACAGAATAGATCGATGCTCCGCAGGATCCATATCTAGCATGAGTCGTGGGACGCTTGATCCAGACTTGTCTGATTCGTCTGAGACCAGAGCAGCAACACCACCTGATACAAGATCAAGACAGTCGATGTGTGCATCCGCAATTGCAGCAGAGGCAGCTGTGATACACCCAGCGAGGACGTTCATCATTCCCCACGAGGCATCATGCGAATCAGGAGCATCGCCCCACCAGCGGTCATCTTCTGCTTCAATGATCGTAAGAGTGATATCCAGACCACTCTTGGGCCAGCGCTCAGCAATGATTGCGCCACGGAGGGCGGTCTCTAGATGTACGCCAAGATCCCGCTCGCTGGCGTCGCGAATGTGCCCTCTCCTCTTGCGGGCTGCAAATGGTGCATACTTGACATGGGTGGTGAGAACGAGGTTGGGTGAAAATGCAGCCGAGCGAGGCAATGGCTTGGGTCCGTGGACGGTGCAAGCCACCTTGAGTGCTGATGAGGGCGGAATCAGAGATTTGGGGTTGGAGCGGGCAGCGGCGAGGGAGGCGGATGGTTCAAATTCAAGATATGAGGAGCCTGAGGCTGTGGGGATCAATCCTGTTTTCAGAACTGCGGAAAATAGAGTCAGCGCAGTCAATATGGAGCTCGTCCGGAGTTCATACAGATTTTCCGTAGTTCAGCAGGTTGGCGCTGGCGCTGGGCGCGGTCTGCGGCGCCTGTGGTGGATTCTTGCAGAGAAGCATATACCGGGGGCCTGGTACCACCAGGTGGGCCATTGACACGTCTTTTATCAGCCATTTTAGAGGAATTATCGCAATATACAAGCTGTCGAGAAATCGTAATGGTTGAAGTCCCAGAAACGGAAATCTTGGAGTTTGCACTGTTTGTCCACCCCACCGCCTAGCGCCGTTTGGCTTTTTTTCAACTTTTCTTCGTTTCTGTTCCTCCGTTTCTTTCTTCCTTTCACACAACTCTTCAAAAAAAAGAGGAAGTCCCTCTTATGTCGAAGGACTATCTTTGATGGTGTTTGATAGATTATAAGATCTTCATCACTAACTCGATAATATGTGAGTACCACTTTTACCCTTCTGCACCAGTCTGTATGACGAGAGAGTTCCAACTCCAGTTCGGCGACAACCCATGAGCCAAGAACAAACATGCATCACCATCTGACTATGACCACAACCTTCTTATTGTTTTCAATATTCATTGTTTGTATCAATAGCTAACAATAGCTTAAAAGTCAGGTACAAAAATCTCTATGGGCATCAAACCATTCAACAGGATTTTGCCAAAGCTTTTTACTAAACAAGGTAAGAAGACATTTGTTTCTATTTTATTTTTCCCAACTCCACTCATGTGATGAGAAACAATTTTCAGTTCTGCTTCTGCAAAATTTTTGAAGATAACAAAATACCTTACCAAAAACTCCTGAACCTTCTTGAGTCTCCATTATCATTGCCTTTCAGCCTTAACGTCGATGACACAAGTACTGACAAGTCGAAAAGATCTAGTTATTGTAATGCAAATTGATTATATGCCTTCTCATCCATGCAAAAGGTACATTATTGTCTTTTTTTCACTGCACACATCCCCAGTTATTATGATGACACCTAGTCTATCCATTCAACGACCTCTTTGAGGACCGCCCTTCGGGTTGCACCCTTGCCGTACAACATTGTGAGGAATACAGACGTCGATCCATTGTTTTCCAACTCCCTTATACTGGACCTGACGTGTCTTCGGGCATGATAGGGAGGAAGGTTGTGGAGCCTGGAGGCCTTGGGCTCGTCGGCGTCTGATCATGTTCTTCGCCTTGTTGTCTTGTCCGCGGCATGGTACTGCTATACTTGGCTTGTGTTGGTTTTCTCGTGTTGGGCTACTTATCCGTCTTGGGTGACTGCTTGATGCGAGAGGCCAATAGGGGATGGGATGCGTTAAACGGCTGGCTGAATACACTGGATACTTCCTCTTGCTTGCAATTGTGAAGTTGTGCTTGTTTTGCTTCTTTGGGTCTTTGTGACTTGTGCTGACAACATTAAAGCTTTAGGTTTATTGCAAAATACATATGAAACAAATGAATATATATTTATGGCACAAAATCTTCAAGTAAATTGGTTAATGTGTATTATTACTGTTACATAATTTAGTAAAGCTCCATTCTATACTCCGTACTCCGTACTAGTACTTAGAACAAGCTGGTTGCACTTAATACGTCAAGGGACCCTCTCGCTGTTTTGTTGTACTTGTCACCCAAGAATACATATGTACATACGTCCTAATTAACACCACCGAGAAGCGGAATGGACGTGATCATAAGAAAAGCAATAGTTGGTATTATCCCCCTTAGCTATATACAACAAAGTTAGAGTGGAATTATCAAAATCAAGCCTCCCCTGGGTCTTCAAAAACCAAACAGATATAAAATCACCACACCCACCCACTCCCTTGAGATCTAAACAAAACATCGTGGGAATCATCACCTTACGCCTTCACAAGATCTTATGAATGTGAGGAAAGGAATCAAGCAGAATTAGAAAACACCTCTCATCTTCGAAATCTTCTGAATCCTTTCTTTTTCCCTTTTTTTCCGCCTAGTGATTTTGTCTTCCTGCTCCATCAAAAGCATCAATCACAAAGCATCATTCCACCATGGATTGTTGCTGGCCATCCAACTCGGACCACCCTCCGTCACTTTGAAATCTGGTTGGACCGAAGCCTTTCATGATCTGAATCGAAAGTTCATTCTTTTCTATCCTCAAGTGGTGTTGTTGTTCCGTTGGATCTTGACATGCTGTAAGGAGCCTGCATGATAATTGTTAGCTTTGGGCAAAGTTCGCCTGCTTATTTGTATACTCACGAGAACTTTCTTCGCGTTGCAGATTCTCCAGGCGAGGTTTCGAACATTGCCATCAGCTTTGACAACCTCAGGTGCCAACTCGATACCGAACCTATGACTGGATTAGCAAAGGAAGCTTTGAAAGGAGGTGACGGGGCACTCACATTTGATGGACAGCAAAAACAACACGCTTGGCAAACTTGCCATCCCGCTCTACAAGGCTACCAAACTGCTCGTCCACAGTTTCTGGGGCAATCTCCGGATCTTGGTCGAAACAGTTGCGAACAACAGGAAGCAATGCGGTTTCGACAGCTGGCTCTGCGAGGGTCTCACCGTCCGCCAGGGTGTCATCCTCGTCGGAGCGACGGATACGGATCTCAAACGGTCTCGAGATGGCCATGACATTGTGCATACCATTGTGGTGGTAGCGGAGTTCAAAGACACCTTGCGTCCAGAAGAGTTTATCGCCAGAAAGAATAATTTCACCAGAAGCGAACTCGCGGTTCTCTTTGCCTTGACGCTGGGATGAGGTGATGACCACATCACTGCTGATGATACCCTTCTCGCAGGTCAGATTGTCATATGAGCCTTTGTTGGTGGCGACCCAGCGGCCTTGTGACGACACACGAGTAACCTCTCGCGAAGTGTTGTCTGTGACCCGGTAGAGACCAATCCAATCCTTCTTACTGTGATTGAGAGGAGCAGTCCACTTGACCTTGATGGGAGAACCGTATTCGAATGTCAAGTCCTTGAGGTCACCTCGGCGGTCCAACGGCATGCGCGCATTGGCACCTTCCCGGCCCTTGGTCTTCTCGCTATCTTCGAAAGACAGACCGCTCGTGCCTTCAAGTGAGAGAGAGTAATCGCTGAGATCGAATCCGGCCAAATCCGCATCAATCCGAGAAATGGTCACACGAGCAGGGTACTTTTGGAAGAGTGCAGTGGTGTCCTTGACAAAGGTGTTCACGCCCGCGGCAAGTTTGGGCCGGGCAGTATCAAGAAGTTCCTCGATGAATTCGAAAGAGTCATCGAACATCTTATCAACACTACCATGCAGCTGTTGAAGAGAGGGTGGTAGAGACCGCTTCAAACTCTTGACGAGACCGGCATCCTGGCGAAGGCTGCGACCATACAGCTTTTGCATGTGCGGACGTTCAACAAATTGAATGAAAGCCAGGCTCAAAATGTGGCTCAGCAAAGCGAGGAAGATGACGGCTCCGCTGCTGGTAATGAGGACTGCACCCCATACACCCGCAAGACCAAGAACACGCTCTGGGTTGTTGAGGAAACGATAGATACCGTTGTAGTTGAGCTTCAGAGATTCATCGAAGAAGAAATCACCGTAGAACCATCCGAATTCACCGAGGGACTCGTAAATGCTGACCGAGGTCCAGATTTGTAGACTAATCAGTCCAGCGCCGAGGACGTGGCGGAACAGGACTAGACCGTAGCCCCAATCGGCAGGTAAAGTGTACATTTTCCACACGGCGGCGATGAAACTCGAGTAACACAAAACCATGCTCAGATGATAGGTACCCTTCCATTGGTTCCATGCCTCGTGCGGGGTTTCACCATACTTGACGAAATGTCTAGTCCAAGACTTGGTGTTAGATTGATTCCGAAGCAGATACCCAATGCCTACGGAATACCAAATTCTGGAAGCTGCGGCGAGGGCAACAAACAGGAACTGATACCCTGGTGTCGAGGGCGTCAAAGCAGTGATTGAAAATACAAGAAGTTGCACGAGCATGATGGAGGAGTCTGTGGTTCTATGCAGGTCCAAATTGTGCAGCCCCAAAAGATTGTGAACGGACTGGGGTGGCTTAGTTGAATACGATGGTGTCGCGTAGGGAACTTGATCTTCAGACGGGGTTGGCGCGTTTGGAGTGTCTAGATCGCCGAGTAGATGGGAGGTGGATTCCACACAGGTAGGGCGCTTTCGGGGTGGTGGCGCGTTGTAGGTTTTGTCGATGTGCGGGTTCTCCACGAGGACGAGGAAGGCGAATTGTGCTGCATGGGCAATGATCGAGATGAAAAGGACTTTATAGCTGGCCGCCATCAGGGAGATTCCGTAATAGCCTGCATAGCCGACAGAGTACATAGGGTGAGGTGCCATTTCGAAGACACCATCGAAAGTCAATTCTTGGTCGATGAGGTAGAAGAAATCACCCCAGTACCAAGCATAATCCTTGACTACTCGATGGGCATCTAATTTGACCCAGAGGTTGAACAACACTAACACGATACCTGCGGACCACCGCAAAACGGTCATGAAGATACTCTCATCAACAGGTTGGTGGCCGCAAGCTATCGCGAAAAGGCAGTAAGAGGTGAAGTCACACATGAGAATCAAGTCCACAAGTCGTCTAAAGACAAGCCAGGTGTTGTATTCAATTGGAGCTTTGTCGAATGAGTAATCCTGCGGGATCTTGGTCTCCAATTCCCGCTTGATCCAATTATACAATTTGGGGTGTGGGTTGTCCCCAGTGGCTGGGTTAACAAACACCTTAGTCTTCTCCGCCCATCGAAGCAGTGTCTTGTGGTGCGATTGGTTGTGAAGCAGCCACCCGATCCCTCCATTGTAGGCTAGACGCCAGAAAAGGTAGGTGACTGCAAAAACTGGGATTTTGGCGCCTGCGGGGAGTACCCAAAGGAACCAGATATGACCCGCCAATAAGATCAACACCACGAGATCACCAAAATTCTTGGGTTCAGAGGGTGAAAGGAGTTGGGAGACCATGTCATGAGTTTGAGGGACTGTAAACACTGCGGGGACGGATCCGGTTAGCAGCGGGCTCTCAATATAACTAACTACACAAGAGAGGTAGGTGAAATCATCCAGTGCACACTGGAGTTTGTTATAATTCACTTTCTTCCGAATGCTTACCTGTTCCATCGGGAGTTCTCCCAAATGTTTTCAACTCCTTGCCATCTTTATCTTTGACCTCCATTTCCCCGGTGGCTGTTAAAGCCTCGCGGCCGACTGTTGAATCGACGCGTGAATTTCTCTCTCGTAGCCCATCAATATTTTGATGGGCCCCTGTTGAAAGGCCTTGATCCATGGTGTACCACACTCAAGGGTGTTGAGAAGAGGAAACAAAAAAATTTGTTGAGGAAGAATGTGACGACAATGGCATGTGACAGTCCCGGAACTAGGTTTAGTCAGTTATGAGGAAATTACTTCCAGCAATTTGTCCTATCGACAGAGGATTCTCTCTATATTTTGTAAGGTTTTTGCCTTTATTTTTCTTTTTTTCTCCTAAAAGAAAAAAAAGTCAATTCCGGAGAAAAAATTGGCGAGAAGCAAGTTTCAGTATTTATGGGGAAATAGGTGTGGAACCCGTTGAGAGCTACAATGAGGATTCTCACGATCGAATGGAGCCGAAGAGAAAAGAAATGGGGCCTTGATTGACCACAACGCTAACTTTGGAATTGTTGGGAACTCTCGTCTTTTATAAAAACATTAGAGGCATTTAAGTCATTAGAGTAGTCTACAAATGTGAGTTATAAAAGCTATTACGGTTTTGTACAACCTCGTCTGCAATGACTTTCTTCATGGGAATACACCCGTGGACCCTTTTCAACAGCGGGGTACAATATATTCAAAGCATGCGGCAAATGCGGAAATGCAACTACACTTTGACATTTGATCTGCGCGATTTCGCACATTGATGTCAGTGCGTACAAGATTGATAATTAGTATTCATAATGGTTTGTTTCACTTCTGCACTGCCTGCCTACACTTTTTGCTGCAATGCACTGAGGGTCGGCAATCCAGTGTGAGTTGCAGCTTGAGATCCCCGCTTCTTTGTCTCCTACAGTATTCACGGCACATTGTCTGCAGCCTGCATTAGGGCCACGTCTACTCCGTATCATTTTTGCAACGAAAGCGCTAGATCAAAGTTCTGACCCCCTGGTTAAGTGCTGACAGGACCAGGATACCCTGTTGTCTTGAATATGTGGCCCTCTCAACCTGGACAGCGTTACATACTAGCTGTCCCTGATACCCTTTTACATGGGATGATCGTAAATTTGGCTCGTGGAACACGGCCTGCTCAAATGTAAACATAAACAGAACAGACACATAGGCATCTTACAGAATGTAATTTACATTGTTGAAGCTAGTTACGTGGCTATAATAGTCCGGTTTTGTCGTCTCACCCTGGGACATCTCGTCCGCTCTTCTCGCTCAATTGAGCGATAGAAAGGCTCGCCGAATTCAGAGATAGGTGGTGGGAGAGGGAGGCCATTGAAGATGATAGACGTGATCAATCTAGTGGGAAATTGGTAGTGGAAATGGTAATAAAAGGTATAGTGACTCACACACCCCTTGATTATATAATTTTCTACTGGTATAAAACCTCCATGAATTCAACCTATCTAACTAGTACGGGGTAGTTAGTTACCCTTGGCTCTCAATAATAGCTTCCACCTGGTTTGGTATCGTCTCAGAGAGATACTCCAGGTGATTTAGGGCCAATTGATCCCATGCAATCTGCGCTCTAGCCTCTAGAATAGCCTTGGTTTCCTCATTATTCCTCATATGAATAAGATCAGGCCGAAGCTTATAAAGTACAGCTTTTAACAGCGCACAGAGGTTTCAATTGGGATTAAATACGGCGAGTACGGTGGCCATTCCATGACTTCAAGGTTCATCTCGCGTAAAGCATTCCGAATAACGTATGCAGTGTGTGTAGGTGCATTATCATGCTGAAAATATGTACCTTCGTTCGACACTAACGTAGGAAGGATCCGGCGATATTACTCTTCAATAACAGCACCCGTGATACCAGTACGCCCAGCCTCGGGGTTACCAAAGAGCGGGATAAGCCCCGTTCGGCGTATAGCGGTGTAGACTATATAGGAAGGTGCCATATGAATGGGGCTAAGGTGTCGTTAATACTGTTGAACAGTGACTGTACCTTTCATTACCAATTCCACTATCAATTTCCCTCAGGGTACATCTATCTAGCTCTCATGTGGTGGCCTAATAAGGCTTAGCGCTGGGTAAAAATTCATATAAACTTGCCTGATTTCTCGTATTTGATTACGTTTCGACTTCACTCAGAAAAAGAAAAACATGGGTACATTCAAAGTATGGACCAGATGGCGTCCTTTGGACCTGACAAAATCCGAGGGAGAAATTGAGAGAGAATACAGCCAGAGCAATTCACACTCATCTATCTCTATAACATCACCCCTACAAACTAGAGCGGTGTCGGGTCGAGAAAAGTCATGGAAGAGTGGACCTTCATTTGATGGTATCATCGAACATGCAGAAAACAACCGGCTAGTGTTCAATCGCGTTGTCGCCCCGATCATTCCAGACGTATTACAAGGCAAATCATGCAACTTCTTTGCGTATGGCCACTCAGGGAGCGGCAAGTCTCATACTATGATAGGATACGATTTTGAGCACAATGAGGAATTCGGTCTTTGTCTAGCTGCTGCCCGCCAACTTGGAACTGCCCTGGATGGCATTAATGCAAAGGATAGCATACACCGATTTGGCATTGGTCTTCGAGTCTTCGAGTTACGCAAAAATATCGCGTTCGATTTACTCAACGAGCGAAATGAATGCTTTGTGCGCGAGGGTTCGGATGGCAGGGTCTATATCCGCGGAGAAACTGAAATCCTAGACAACGGGATAGTAAGGGTTCGGCCAATTGCTACCAAGCCGTGTTGGAGCTTTGAAGAACTGCGCCAGGAACTACAGGAAGCCTTGAAGCACCGCAAGACTGCCACATCGACTGTTCACGACCAAAGCTCGCGAACCCATGCTGTCATCGAACTGGAGATCATTACCAAGGATCTCCTCGATGCACGCGACAAAGTCGTTGAGCGGCAATCAGAACTTGTCCCTGTTGGTAAACACGCAACAGACGTGTACATTGAAGAACAGTCTCGCGCGGTCATCCAAACCGAAGGGGGTAAATTTGTTCCTAATCCTGACTATCAAGTGGATCAAACTCGAATCGATGCCGCCGAGGCTATAAAAACGGAGTTTGAATGCCGCGTGAAAGAAGCAGAAGAGCATGAGTCCCATGTGATTACTTCAACAGCTGCTGTGCATCAATGCGTTGGTGGAAAGCTCGTCTTCGTGGATCTAGCCGGTGCCGAATTTCTCTCTAGCACTACTGGTCCTGCGTTGAAGCAAACTGCCCAGGAAAAACAAGAAGGAAAACAGATCAACACAGATCTCCTCGCATTGAAGGAAGTGATTCGAGCCAGATCACTTGGACAATCGCGTATCCCTTACCGTTCCTCTCCCTTGACCATGGTGCTACGCGGACATTTCAAATCATCAGCAGATACCCATTCAGCAATGATCTTGACTGTGTCACCGGAGGCAAATCAATACATGGCGACGACAAATACCTTGAAGTATGGAGATTTAGTGGGCTCAGCAAATAAAAATAGAAAATAGTTGATCGCAGGGGTTGGTTTTAATTCTTGTTTACCAGCTTGCGTCAAATTAAACTTACTCAACCGATGTCCATTCATGATCTACTTTATCAAGCAATTTATAGCCCTCAAGATGTATCAAAAGTCGATTGAAGAAGGCGGACTCCGACACCGCAGATTGTCCATAGATGCCCCGCCAATCGCCAATCGCCGCTTTTGATTTTGTCATTCCCGCTTATCAAGCATCAATCCGCCACCGGACCTTGAATTTCTCTGTTTTCCTACCATTCCGCTATTCTTGTCACTCTTGCATACACTATCAGACAGAGTAGTCTAAAATGGCGCCTTTTGTGCAGGAACGCGCCGAGGAGTCTATGGCAGTCTCGTCCAAGGTGGCGCCCAAGCTTGTCGCACCCGAACCAGGTATGCACGCGCAGAGCCTCGACAAAATTCGCATGCTAACTCTCACCTAGAGCATTGTCCAGGTCCTGAATCCGAAAAAGCAGGCCAAGGCGATGCATGCGCCGGGTGTCCGAACCAACAAATCTGCGCCACCGCGCCCAAAGGCCCCGATCCCGATATTCCAATCATCACGGAACGACTCTCCCAAATACGACACAAGATCTTAGTTCTCTCCGGCAAGGGTGGTGTTGGCAAGTCAACATTCTCGACACTTCTCTCGCATGGCTTCGCCGCAAACCCAGACTCAACCGTCGGCATCATGGACACCGATATCTGCGGGCCGTCAATCCCTAAGATGATGGGCGTGGAGTCGGAGACTATCCATGTCAGTAATGCGGGTTGGAGTCCGGTCTGGGTCACCGACAATCTAGGTGCGATGAGCGTGCAATTTATGCTGCCCAACCGAGACGATGCGGTCATCTGGCGCGGACCCAAGAAGAATGGACTTATCAAACAATTCCTCAAGGATGTGGACTGGGGCCAGTTGGATTATCTCATTGTCGACACTCCCCCTGGAACATCCGATGAGCATCTGTCGGTCAACTCTTTGCTAAAGGAGTCTGGCGTTGACGGTGCCGTTGTTGTAACCACACCGCAGGAGGTTTCGCTTCTAGATGTCCGCAAGGAGGTCGACTTTTGCCGCAAGGCTGGCATCAAGGTCTTAGGACTGGTTGAGAACATGTCTGGCTTTGTGTGTCCCAATTGCACGCATGAGTCCCAGATTTTCCGCGCGACGACTGGCGGGGGTCGCAGACTAGCAAAGAAAATGGGCATTCCATTCCTGGGTGCTGTGCCTCTGGACCCCCGCGTCGGTATGGCATGCGACTTTGGCGAGAGCTTTGTGGACAATTTCCCCGATAGCCCGGCGTCCAAGGCAATCAAGCGCGTCGTACGAGCAGTGGGCCAAGCCGTCGGGGAGAACCCCGATGATGTCCTCCCAGAGGATTTGATTGAATGAGATGCTCTATATTTTGGTTTTCTTACACAGCGTGGTGCATATGGGTACGGCTTCTGCGGAAGACTCGGCGTTTGGGTACATAGCATACAATACTTGATTTGATACGATTGGCCACTGGCAAATAAATGAACACATGCATTTTCAATTGCAAACAAAACTCTTACTAGCCCCTTAGTAGGCAACCTATACAAAGCCAATTGGTCAATTTCGTTGCCATCCTATTCATGAAGCCATAAACCCCAACTCCATCAGGAGCAGTGTAACCAAATATCACAGTCAGCGGTAATAGGTTCCCGTTTCCAATGTGTTCCCAGCATTGGTAGTAGCCTCGACGTAGAAAACACGGGTATTGTTCTTATACTGACCGGTGCAGAACCATGGTGCGAATTGAAGATGGGTTGTCGCAGAGCAGAGCATCACTGCCCTTCTCAAGCTCAACCCTGGGGTCGGGATAGATAAGCCACCTATCTATCTATCCGCCTACAATAGGCATATATTGCTCCTCGGATAGTGGAAATCTGGGTTACCATATAAGTATGTGAAAAGGATCGAGGTATGGTTCGGGATGTCGTCGATTCATAAAGGCCCTTAAGGATGTAAGTGATCTTGGACTTAGCAAGAGGAAGCACCGAGTACATTGAGAATGATATCCTCGATTGTAATTACAGTACAGGTACTTATTAGGACTAGTTAGAACGAACCAGTTGTTCATCTAACATGTGGCTCATTCAGATAGCTCGGCGCAGGCCAAGTACTGCACATCAGTCTTGGTCAATGGAGCTATCTGTCATTCTGTAACTACGTCTCCCAGTGAGGCGGAAACTTTTGAACTAGCGCTATGTATGTGTTTAGCACTGCAGTTTATGCTCTCATGCTTCAAGTAGATCAGGGATAGAAAGAAGGAAGGGAAATTGTTCGATTGTAGACTGTATCAATAGTCCATTCTCTTCATACAATATGGGTGTGCCTTGGCAAGCATAAATTTGAAACGTCATATGGATGGCATTAGGATCAGTGAATAATTCGAAACTATTCCATAACATGTTTCTTCAAACCGAAACCTCAGTAGCGTTCGTAGTTTGAATCAAAATCCGACGATAGCTCGTCAAAGGGTGATAACCATCATCGGTCACTTCCAAGATCAAGTGTAGTAGCCAGCAGCCTGAGTAAGTGAGAGCTTCCCCATCACAGCTCTCACTAGCTGCAGGAAGCTGCACCTGTGCTTTCTGGCCACCATCAGTCAATGTGACGTTCAACTCAGGCACCTGACCCGCGACATTCCAATTTGTTGATCCAGGCTCACGGTACTGGAACCAATTAAAGCTCAAGCTATCGCCATCGGGATCAGATGTAGCTGCAGCATTGAAAGTGATGGTGGAGCCGGCAGCGGCGATAACATTCATTGGAGCGATATCAAAACTTCCATTTACCGAAATTACCGGGTGGTGATTTGCCCTGCTGATATTTGCAGGGAGAGACCACTGCATGCGAGCAGCGAAATCATTCTGGAAAGCACTTCTCCACCGCCAGACTGTTGCACGGTTGGAGATGAAAGTTTCGTTGTTTTTGCCGACCACTCGGTCGGCAGCATCGCTGTAGTGGTTGAAATTAAGGACCGTGGACGGATTGACTTTCGTATACCGGCCGCCCCAAGATCCATAGTCTGGATGCTCGGAGACACCTAGTCCATTTTGGATGAGATAGAGAAAGGTTGGGGTATCTCCTTCCATGATAAATTGGTAATCCGGATACGCAGCTTTACCATAAGGTCCAACTTGGATGTTCTCACGCAGCCAATTGGGGGTGACTTTAGAGAAATCAGGGCCGCCGTGGTCCTCGCCGTAGTAATCTTTTCCAGAGATGCCTATCCATGCTGCAAGACCGTACTGATTCCAGCCATGAGTTGAGGAGATGTAGAAGATCTCTGGGAATTGCTGACGGATCCATGCACCCGTATCATCCTGGTCTGAGACGGTGTAGACACGAAGGCGGGATCTCAAGGTGGCAGCCTCGGTTGCCGAGTATGTATCGTGGATTTTGTATAATACTTGAGCAAGTACGTTTGTTCCGCCCCAGGCGAGGACCCATAAGGGCTGGTCGGATTCCTCTTGGAGACGCTTCAAGAGCAGGCTTCCTCCATCACTGAGAGGGATGTCCTTTCCAACCGCAGTCATTCCATATGTCTTGAGGTCTTCATATCAGGCAAGTGCTATAGATAACTCGACTTGAATGTACTTACCGCAGCGCCTTTTCGCACAAGACTGCGCATATGCTTCCCTGACGGATATGGTGAACCTGGGGGTGCATGGCGGTTCAAATTCTCCGTGATATTTGAGTAGGCATCAATTATGGACAGCATCTGTTCGGGGTGGACCTCATTTTGCAACCAAGTTGATGTGACGGCGACAATGCCCTCCGTCTGGAATTGGTTGGAATAAAGTAAATACCGAGTCAATGACTCCGCATCGTCAGGCTCGTTCGCGATATCGGAGAGAATGAACACCCGTGGCTTATCGGTAATTGGTAAAAAAGAGCTAGTATTAACGGCTTTGGCGACTGCGAATGTCCACAGGACTAAGAGTGCCGTAAGGAAAACCATGATTTACTGAGGCATATTCATCATCGATACGTTAACTCTACCTTTATAGTTTATTTTGGACCTTCCGGATATACTAGTTCTACAAAGCAGACTTGACCTTTTCTGCGTCAATTTCCCCCACATTATGCACTCCACGTTATGAGGTGCTAAATCCTGCCTGCTCGGGTCAGTCTTGTCTCAAACGGGAATGCCGAACCACCGAGGTGTCGATCATGGACTCATCTTGATAAACATTAAACCATTTCAAGTGATCTTAAGCCTAAAACTTGTCAATCATGAAATTATCGCTAAGAATCTCTATAGTTGGCTGGAATTTTTACGCCGATTTTTCGGCACTCTCGAGGTCGGCCCTATGCCGTTGTTGCCATCTTTGTCTAAATATAGTTTGTCCTCTTTGTCTAGATCTATGAAATTGATCTTCTCATTATACCTGCTCTCTGTATTGTCGAGTCTATGCTCTATTATCCTCATTGTTCCCATTGTTCAAGCCATTTTATGCCCTTCTTTTGGAGCAGGTCTTTGAACTCGTTACTCGGGCCAAAGGTATATAAACTATATCTCAACTCTTTATTTAGACATATCAACAACCTCAAACTCCATAAACTATATAAAAGATTCTTCAATACGAACCCTCGTTGCCCATTTTGTGGATTGGTCTGCTGTGGACGCCGCAGAGGCTCACAAAGCCCAGAAGACAATCGTCAGCCCAGCCCTGTCGGTGGTACCGTAGAACTACTACCCATGTCCCAGCCTCCCCCGTCTAGGAATCCACATATAGGAGAGGTATCAAACCAGCCAGATACTTCTGGTGGCTCTAGTATGCCCCTCCCTTCTTCTACTCAGCCCAGAACCCCCTCTCCCCAAATTCCTCAAGCCCCTTCTGCTTCTTCGCCTTCTTATTCTTCCGCTCGGAGCTATCAATTGAAGGACAATGGGCCAGAATCAGAATCTTCCGGATTTGGCCCCGGCCTTAACGATACTTTATCCACTAACGCCAGCGATTATAGCTACGGGTCACACCAAATGCACGGAGCCTGGCGACAAAGATGGCTTGATGACCCAACTGCTCCTGGCTGTAAAGTAACGGTACCCCTGGTCAAACTCAACCACTTGATTAACGACACCAACCCGAGCCCACGAGATAGGTGGCATGTAATGTTCGACCGACATGGCCCACCACCTCCCATCTTTGAAGGCGAACTCGAGTCTCTTGGCCTTCCAACGGGCGATGAGGCTTACCGACACATAGAGATCCAACAAACTCTCGCTAGACCAGAGGGGTTTAACGATTACTTCCATCATACTGGAGAGGGAGTTATCGTTGCCTTGGATGTTAAAAGATATGATGGACCACATTGGTCTGAAATAGCTTTTGCGCAATATACATCGGAGTTCCCAATTGAAACTCTGAGGTACGTATTTTTTCAAACGGTTGTTAATGCTGATACCAGGGACTTTTTCCACCACCAGCTTTATCCGCGGAGAAACCGGCTGCCGTTTAACGATGAGGGCAACACTGCTGCGCAAATCCCAGTAGCTTGGATTTTTGGCACCCATGAATACCAGGGCATTTTAGGAACCGTTGTTGGAAAAGCAGTATGTGCTCTTCTACTTTCGGCATTCCCTAGAGGTACGCGTCGTATCGCCCGAATCCTTTCATGGAAGCAAAATAAGCGCTTACAACTCCGATTTGAGATTGAGGAAACTGCCTGCATGCAGTCAGGGTCGAACGCATAGAATGTTTTTATCAATTTGACAGCTTGCACAGTTTTTTTTCAGTTTTTTTTTCGTTTTTTTCCAGCTTTGTTTACCAAGTGAACTTTCCCCCAGTTTTTTGTCAAACAAATTGCTAACCTGTCCTTCTTATAGTGATGTACTCAGAGTGTGTTCTCTTCCATTGCCAGAAAAATCGATAATTAGAAATTCTGCTGTTTTGTTTTTTAGTGAGTAGTCCCATCCACATGAGAACCAATGATAATGTCGCGTTCTAAAGAAAGCTGTAACTAACTAATGTACGTTGTAGAGTTGGAAATGTATAAAACCTCCTTGTTTGTCAGGCCCCACTCGGAATAACGGATGATGTCATGATGCATCACCGATCGTCAAGACAATCAGAAGCAAATGGAAAGGTGTCTCTACTTTAAATACTTTGCTTTACCTTGTGTTTTCGTAGACATATTCCAATAAATCCCCTTTTTCAATTGAATTCCATACAAACTCCACAATTCTACCCCATTTTCCATCCCAAATAAATACACCATGTCATTCCTCACCTCTATCCGGGCTTCATCCCGTCAAGCTCTCCGCTCCAATGTCGTTATCCCCGCCTCCACATTTCACACATCAGCCGTTCGAAGCTTGAACGAGAATGACCGTCGTCAGTAGTCTCTATATCTTCGCACTATCCAACCGAACTAACCTCAAACAGACCGCGACAACCTCGCTGAACACTATGAATCTCATAAGCAAGACGCTCTCAAGAGCTCCAAGGAAGGCCAGGGGAAGTGGAAGTCTGAGCTAGCCAGTACCAGCGAAGCCGAAGTAAGTTCTACGCTCCTCGCCCCTGCTCTGTCGTCGGCATGTGCATGGAGCTGTTCCACTCGATCAGAGCTAACATACCTTGTTCCACTTAGATCAAAGCGGATCGTGGCGAATTTGATGGCGACCATTCTTCTTTCAAGGATATGCAAAATAAGACGAAACATTTGCCACACGAGCAGCAGAAGGCAAATGAGGGCAAGAAATGATTGCAAATGATCGATTGTTTCTAATTGTTCAATCGCAAGATTGATCTGTTATCAACACACGTACTTGATTTGGGCAGCTATGACTGGGGTTTATAGGGAGTCTTTGGGGTGATCTATCTATCGTCGCATTCACAAATGACAATTGATACGTTATGTCTGAACAAATAACCATATTTGGAAGAACTTATCAATTAAGATCCGTAGATTTAGTATGATAAGTCCGGTGTGGAGTCTGAATATAATTCAATTGTCTTAAAACGCCTCGAAACACCAGGAAACATCAGGGGTGGGATCAATACCCTCATTGTAGAAAAGTCAAAAAAAAACGCCCGCTCGCCGGAAAGAGTATCGGAAAAATAACCTCCAATGATATGGTTTGTATCATTTCAAAATCACAATCAAGATGACCAGAACAATGATCAATCCAATGATAGTCATCATACTCCAGTTCTCACCAGCCTTCCGACGGATCCTATCTATGCGCCGCCTGGCACCATCCAGTCGAGTCTGATGACGCTCAACGTCTCCCTCCATCCCGTCCAGCAGTTGAACGTGACCGTCCAGCTCGTCTCCAATCTGAATACTCAATTGGTGCTGTCTTCCGATCGACTCACCGAGTCGATCTAACTGGTCATCCTGGTCGCGCATAGTCTGGGCATGATGGTCGTATATTTGTTGATTGTCCATACCAGACTGGTCCGGACGTGGCGGCGATGGCTGATCGCGATACGGACGGAAGAGGGTGTTTCGGTCGCGATCTTCCTCCTCGTCGATTTCTTCTTGCACGGCAGCGGTAGCGGCAGAGTTGTCCATGAACCGGACGGATTTGGAAGTAGGGTGTTGGGGGATCGGCTGCTTGAGATCGGGGGTTGCGGATTTCGACGCCTGCGTCGAGGTGTTCGTTGGGTCGACATCTGCGCCGTGGAACTGGGTTGACAGGTCTTGGTATTGGGCTTGGAGGGGGCCAAGTTGGTCTTTGAGGGCGGCGGCGCCTGCGCTGTCGTGCGCAATCGCTAGCCGGGTTTGATCGGCTTTCACGGCCTCTATGCCCTCCCGAAGGGACTCGAGGGAGCGGGAAATCTCCCCATCTTGAGAATTGGGCTCGAGGTCTAGTGAAATCGCCCGCTCTCGCTCCAAGAGTGATAGTTTGATGTGATCGGCGAGTAGGAATAGCTGAGATGGGTTCGTCATGATGAGGTGTCAGAATGAAGGTGTTATTGTTGAAATGTATTGGTCGAAAGGCGTGTGGGCGGTCAGTGCGGAGAAAGACCTCCGATGAGCCAAGTATAATAAGTCAAAAAGTTTACAGGATTGAAATGGAGATGGGTAAGACGAGGAATACAAGCGGAGGCAGCAAGAGATGACTGTAGATCGACCGCTTTCCGCCTTCGCCGCCCCTTCGGTCCCCGCATCCCTGCTTTTCTTCGATTCGGATGTCTTAGCATGTTTATTATTTTAAACCAGCATCTTCCGATCGCTCAACTGATTGTTTTCTGATCTGGGTCACACTCATGGATCCAGAGTACCTGCTGGCCTACCTCGGTATCTAGTGGATAACCACCTGCATGAACCCGCGCGCTGGTTCCGCATTCTAAGAACGATATAGGGAATAAGTTCCCACTGGTACCTTGCTTTGTATTTTCAACCTTGATATAGGTTCTGAATTCGCGCATCATGAATCTACAGGAGTTTCTAGCGATGGAGGAAAGCCGCGAACGCGACGAGCTGATCGACCTCCGCGGCCTCGATTTCGTTTCCGAATATGACACCCACCTCATGTGTCCGATTTGTCATTGCCCCTTCGTTGATCCCGTTCATCTACAATGCGATCATGTCTTCTGCGGGAGTTGCCTCAGTTCGGCCATCAACACCTTCCGCTCGGCCGACTCGGAGGAATTCCCGTGTCCCTCTTGCCGAACCCCCACCCGAGAGGTGTCGACCAGCGTGCCCCGCCTGTTGATCAACATGTGTGACGAGATTCGAGTGAGGTGTCCACTCTTGGCTGAGGGCTGCCAGGAGATCATACCCCGGGGTCATGTCCAGTCGCATGTCGAAAAATACTGTGGATATCGGCTGGTACCATGTCCGGATGATGCGTGCGATAAAATGATGCGAAGCAATGACGTCGGGATAAAAACGAAGTGCATGCATGCAGTGCGCTTCTGTTCTCGCTGTGAGGAGGAAGTTGTCGAGCAAGATTTCGAGGTTGGTCGCTCCTTCAGTATCTTAGTGAAATTATGGACATGGCTGACCCTTTTTTGTATAGGAACATGAGAACAAGCTCTGCCCAGTACTCGAAGTCACTTGTGGGGACTGTCAGACAGTTGTTACTCGGGGGGAACTGAACGCACATGTTGAAACATGCCCGGAAGTTGCGATCCCATGCTCAGCATCCAAGTATGCCTGCCAAGTCAAAGTCCGGCGTGCGGACATTCCAACGCATGAGCAAAGCTGCCCACTGGTCGCGATGGGCCCGTACTTTGAGGGTCAGAACGCCAGGCTCAATTCCCTCGAATTGGGCATGCGCCACCTCCAGCAGCGCAATGAGATTTTCGAAGATGGGCTTGCCAATATACGATCCACTTTGGTTGATGCCACGCGAGTAGATTCTAATGGGCATGGCGGCGGATCCTCCGCCCGGGGTAGCAGGGATCAGCAGCCCCTGGCACGTACAGAGGCCAATACAGATGATTCTGAAGATGTTGCCTCAGGCATATTCTCATCAACTGCCAACAGCTATCTGCTTTCGCTCCACGAATCCCTTCGCGGGCAGGTCGACCAACTATCACATGCCATTAACGACCTAGATGCTCGGGCCAGCATGGCTATCATGAATGAATGCCTGCGCATCAAGGAAGACATGGCTCTCACAAATGCTGCAGTGAATAGTGTCCGCATGCAGGTTCAATGGCTCATGAATCCGCGGCTTCACCAGGGACTGCGGGGAGGTATCCGCCCCAGCAATACAAATGAGGGAGGCCGAACACATTTGGAATCCTCGTCGACGTCAACAGCTGGTCCGAGTCAAAATACCGCCCAATCACTGGGATTGCTTCGAGCTAGGCGGTCCAGTGACAGCGGACGTGAGGGAACCAAGCTTTGAGTTTCATTTGATAATGTCGTTTTAGCGCTGCATCCCCCTTGGGTGCGACTTATGCGGGCCTGTTGTGCGTTGCACTTTGTAGTTTATGATGAATGATGATTCGGTTTAACGCTGTCTTGGGTATCGCCGTGTTGTATATAGTCAGTGATAGTTGATTGCCTTGAGTGCAGCAACAAATAATATCAGATTAATTTCACTTTGGTTTGTCCAAACTTCATATTCGATTTGAATATAATAGTGTCGCCGTCCCCGGACACTCGGATATATATTGTGAAGCCGGATCAAAGCAACAACAATGATAGGGAGACCTCTCGAGAACTCAACGCCAAATGATACTGGTCGTTCAAGACGAAACAGTAAAATCCAAGCAACTCTACATTCGTTTTTTTGTTAACGCACCCAAACTAGAAAAAATCATTGACACCTCTAAACGAACATTTCTTCAACAATCTCGACCAAAAAGAATAGACATAATTAACAAAAAAGAAATCTTAAAGACCTGTTGGTTTTTAGGAAGAGCCGAACGCGGGGGTCGAACCCGCAGCCTTAAGATTAAGAGTCTTACGCTCTACCGATTGAGCTAGCCCGGCAAGGATTTGGGCTGTTGAAAAATCGAGAATTAGAATGCTATATATACGGCGGACATAGCGGGACGGGCCAATTCCAAGGGATCAAGCTTCTGTGGTGTGATGATCACAGCCATATCACACAAACATGGCAATTCAAGGAAACATCGATGGTGTCAGTGAGTGCGATACGTGGAAGGGCATCATGGAAAGGGATAGTTATGAAAAATAGTATCGAGGGGAGAAAGATACGGTAAGGTGAAGGTCGAGTGAAGAAGCAGGAAAAGGGCGAATGAGGAGAAAGAAAAGCAACTGTGTTCACAGAGTATATATGGTCTCTAAAAGACCGAAGATTGGTGGAAAAATGTCGGTCGGAAAAAAAGCAAACATTCGCGACCAACCTAAAGGAATATGCAGCTGGTTCCGGGATCAGGCCAATATTGATGCAAGGTCATGTCGAATTGACCTGTCCATGCATAATCGGACTTTTTATGTAAAGAAAATGTATCTACTGATCGGCCTAGTCGATCCGATATCAGATGTTCATAATTAACTAGGTAGAGGAGGGTTATAGGTACCTGGGCAGCTTCTCAAACCCCTACGTTGTAAATTGTGGTTGATCTCGATAAGTCTTCCATTCGTGTGGGGACTGTGAATTTCAATATATACAAATGTATCAACCTCACTGAAGAAAATATAACAATTGGGAAGTGTGAGGTGGTTCATGACTCAATCATGAGCTTGCAATCTGAGGCCGGGAGTGCCTCGCCAGCGAGATCAACCTCTCAATGAAAGCCTGCGATAGATAAAACGGCGGGAATGATTGCCCGTCATCTGTGGGTTTGTTAAGCTGAGCCAGCAGCTCAGCGATATCCTCCAAGGTCTTGAGATCCCGGGCAAAAGTGGGCGAAGTTGGGACCGTGATGAGATACCAAAAGACCGAGAAAACAGCCGAAAGAAGAAATTGTGCGTGGATCCTATGGTGCAGTCAGTAAACCATACCATGATTGTCCCGCGACGATGCAGCACGGGAATCTTACCAGAATGTATGATGGTTGACAAACTGACGGGTTCGCCAAATATAGATCAAGGAAGACCGCGCAGCTTCAAAGCACAGCTCAGCACTAGATGGCAGAGGCGACCAGCTCTGCGGCGAAGGTATCCTGCAAGAGCTACTCGCTCCGTGAATTTTCCCGAGACAGTAATAATATTCCAAGTGAATATTGACACCGCGAATACTGAGATCATGGAAGAGATAGTCCGGTGCGCTCTCGGTAGCAAAAACATCAGGCCGACAGTCGACGGGGTACCCTTGTTTCAAATCGCTCAATTCCTGATCCAGTTCGCGGATATGTTGAAGACGCCGAGCTTCAGGCAATGCCTGACCGTGCACCGAATAAAGCAACCGAAAAATCTTAGATTTGAGCACGGAGAACCGGAGATCTGAGGGGAAAAGGAGCTCCTTCGAGGACAACGGTTTCATATAGAAGTGGCGCTCTGATGTGTTTCGGGCATATGTCGTGGGTAGATCTAAATCACAATCGTCATCATTTATCAAGGGTGGTTGAGATTTTCGAATAGAAAATTCTTTGTCGATGGCGTAGCAATGCCAGAACATAGCCCGGAGATGTTGGCTTCGCTGGTCTGTTCTATGTATCTCGTGGGGCCTTTGTATTTTGTTTGCGCCAAGATTATAAACAAGCTGCACTGCGATGCCTAGTAGTAATTCTCCCGCTTGGGGCCTGCCAAGAGGAGTGATATAAAGCATCTGCAAATATGCTTGTTAGATCATCTTATCCCAAAGATCTACCCTATGCGAGCGACTTACCAATATTGTAACTGCTTCTAGAGTCCTCAAATCGGGAGGCTCGAGTAACAATTCAGGAAGTAGCGTGAGCGCAGCTTGCGCATAGGCGTCGGGGTCAGTACCTGCAAAAGCAGCTTCATGGCGGTGAATTTGGGTGATCATTGCAGCAAAAGCGACCAGGCAGGCACGATTGGCAACACGAGTCGTGTGTGGTGGCTGATCCAAAATATTTGCATTGAGAAGGATCTGCATCGCCTCCACATCAACAATGGGAAATATAGAGTACAGCCCATTTCTGTCAAAGTATTCTAAGCATTGCTGAACAAGTGCGGACCCTGGCCACTTAATACCAACTACCTTTTTAGTTGATTTGAGTTGCGCTGCTTTGAACGATTGGGTGACCTCATGGGCAAAAACATCCACATTAAATGTGCAACCAGTTTGCTGTTCAATGAGGGAGTAAAAAGCCGCTCTTTGGGTGGAAAGAGCACTTCCGAGCCCGCAGTAGGAAATGTGCCATTGGAAAGCTGCCAATGCGGTATCGAAATCGCGTGTATCAGGCAGATAACTCGCCGTCGCAGCTACGGATGCGAGCGAAGAAGCCACCGAAAGTGGGCTGAGGGGCCCAGGAGAAGCAGTTCTGCTCGGAGAAGGGACTGCTAGCCCTTTATGGCTTTGCTTAAGTCCGAGCAAGATCGTCTCCAGTTCCCGAACCCGAGCTTTGGTGTCGGCCAGTTCCCTGTGTCACCGTTAGCGCTTGTTTAAGAGGGGCAAAATGATTAATGGTCTTACTGTCGGGTACTCTTTCGATGTTGAGACAGAGGCTGAGAAAAAGTACATGGCAATCCTGCGAGATGACAATTTTCGCAGGCTGGTTGGTTTCTATCACAGCGAATCTGCACGAGGTCGGAATTAGAATAGGGGCCATGGAAGACATTAATAGAGGTTATTGTGTGGGTTTTACCTTTCGGTGTCGACATAGATCACACGCGCTCCGCCCCTTTCCGCCCTTTGAGCCAGTAGCGTCGTCCATAAAGTAATACTCGGAAGCCTTTGGAGTCCCAATGGGGAGTTAGGTGGTGAATTGTGACTGGATTTCGGAGCTAGACATTGCTTGTCGCCGCTGAATCATCAGGCTATTTTCATCGATATGAGCCTATTGAGGTGATGAGCACTTTGCCCCACTTCCCGTTGGCCACTGAGACCAACGGATTCGAGCGGATTTGAACACATTCCGAAGCCAAGTTCGTTTTAGGTCGAGATGAGTCAGCGGGCCTTGACAAGGTTGCTCCGAATCTGAAGAGCTTGTATACTCGGTTATGCTACTACTATGTACATTTGCCGTATTTCTATACTCAAATCCTCTAGTACCTCGAGCTTCAATCCATACGTATTCACTAATTCAGTATCCACGTCACCCACAGCCCGTGATCTTGGCGGCCACAGACTTTCTGGATCGTCTCAACTATGCCAACGTTGTCATATCGTTGCTTTTGATCAACTCATTGAAATGAAACCACAGAAACGCTATACAAACTGTCTGGCAAGAATTTCTGATCAACAGGACCGCTCAGAAAATGCCAGAGAAACATTGAGCCTTGTTTCCTCATTTCCCATTTACCATTGTTTATCTGCACGCATCTCCTCGAAGTGCCATGCTTGCCCGCAATAGAAGACTTGGCTGCAGATCACAGCGTGTCAGTACCCAGGAACAGACAGGGAAGCGGCCCATTGGGTTCCACCTCTAGACTGTGCAGGTCCTTTGTGCCCAATCGTCAGGGCTTCTTTCGTCAGCTAAACTCGCTACAAGGATGCTGGTGTCGTCATCGTCCTCTTTACTAGATACAATTATTGCTCAAAAGATGTCTTGCCAAGAACTCTTGCTCCATCTGATACTACCCCAAGGCTTAAAGCCATGTTGAGCTGACGACAACACTGACGAGTTGTAGATTGTCAATATATGAGTTAGAAGGTGTCGGGGCTCATTTTGCAGAAAATACACTATAAATGGCGCTTATATCCCGCGATGTGAGTATGAAGTATCGATCATCTCCAAATCCCCTTCTATTTGACCCCAAAGACCCCGACTCAATACGGCCGAGACAATGCACTTCATCAAGGTCGCGCTTCTTGCGTTGACCAGCCTGGCTTTGGCCCATCCTGGTGCCCACGAACCCACCTCCTACACATCTGCTTCCAAGAGAAACTTCCTGCACAAAGCCCGCAGCAGCTTGGACAAGTGTGCAGATCATCTGGAGCGACGTGGTATAAACTCACGCGCCGAAGCCCGCCGTGCTGCGATTGTTGCTGCCAACAAAAAGCGCGCCCTCTTCCCTCGTGATACCGACAAGATCGTCAACACTTCACACCATTCCAACCTCCATGTTACCACGAACACCCCCGAAACGGAGCTGTTCTCCAAAAACCCTGTCTGCATCCTGGCACCCGAGGGAGAAGTTGGTCCCTTTTGGGTGAAGGGCGAACTGATTCGCTCCGATCTACGTGATGGCCAAGCAGGCATTCCAATCATCCTTGATGGCCAGTTCATTGACATCAACACCTGCGAGCCCATTCAGGACCTCTACTGGGATGTCTGGAACTGCAATTCTACTGGTGTCTACTCTGGAGTCCAGAGCTCCATGAACGGCAATGGGAACGATGCCTCAAACCTGGACAAGACTTTCTTGCGTGGTATTCAGAAGACCGATTCCGAGGGCGTTGCCCAGTTCAAGACTTTGTTCCCGGGTCACTACTCTGGCCGAGCTACCCATGTCCACGTTATCGCGCACACAAATGCTCACGTGCTGCCCAATAACACCCTCACTGGTGGGCATATCTCTCACATTGGCCAATTGTTTTTTGACAAGGAACTTATCAACACCGTTGAGGCTACCTATCCCTACAATACCAGCACTGTTGCTATCACAGAGAACGCCGATGACCATGTTGTCCAGGACGAGACCGAGGACTCTAACTCTGACCCATTCTTTGAGTATGCCTACCTTGGTGATACTATTGAAGACGGTCTTCTTGCTTGGATCACTTTGGGTGTCAATGTATCTGCTAGTCACGACTCTGATTCTTCTTACGCCGCAAGCCTCACCTCATCTGGTGGTATTAGTAGCTAGAGTATCTCATCTCCATGCTCCTGGGTCCAAATGGATTCATAACCTCTATTAGCGGTCGCCACATGTCTCATTGATAAACCAAGCTTATATATTTGAGACTGCAAAGAATTTCCTTCCGTTATTTTTCTATATTGTGTACAGAGTATTATGAATTTATTTTTCGGGATTGAAAAAGATTATGTTTACCGTCAATGCATTATTGGGCTTGTCCTGACATATGGAAATTGAATTATACAGAAAGTAGCCAAAAAGATTGTACATTAAAGGTATACCCAAAAGTGAACACAAAGTTAACAAGAGAAACCTGTACCCAATCTTAGCATGTAATCAAGCGACAATATCATATCCAACAACTTCAATAGCACCCGGACTCAGTCGGATCAAGCAGCCACGTCGATTTTGAAAACACCATCCCACTTGCACTCTTCTAGAGGGGATTGCTGCTTTTCGCATTTCCACGCCTCTCCTTTGACAGTCGACTGTCCAGTGACAGAGCGGTCGGTGCGAGATACTCCAAGATCGAAGTTTTCGATATCATAGATTCCGTTCAAGAGGTGAAGCTGGTATGCCTTATCGGAGCAGTCATAGCTCTTATTTCCGGCCATGCCAATGGACCTTCGAGAATATTAGCCTTTTTCAAATTCTTTTGCGCTCGGACAACATATCTGGCAATAGGAAAGATGGGGGAATATCCGAACATACCAATAGCCTGAGCATGTAGTTTCGGTATTAGTGTTTGGGTCTTTCAGGCCAAATGAGAAGAGGGCAGTCGTGGGCATAGATGCACTGTAGATGCCAGCGTTGAGATTGGTGAGTTCTAGCGGCTTTAGAGCTGGGGTGGGTGCAGCAAGAGTAGATGTGGCAGCTGCAAGGATAAGAGCAATCATAGAAGTAGCCTTCATTTTGCCGATTTGTTTGCTTGCTTTGATAATGAAGTTGAAATTGAGCAGATATTAGAGATCAAGCGGATAGTGCTGGTCGTTTTATAGTTGTTCACGTACTATCTAACTAGTATAGCTAAGACATGACACGAGAGACAAAATAGAGGCTGTGGCTGAATGTTGACGTAGAGTTACATCGAGGTTGTTTCAACCGAAACCTATACGAACCCTTGCGTCCCTGAAAGGGTAATTCATGCGAAATGTTCTATTTAATGAAGATAAAGTTAGACGCCTCAAAAGATGAACATAAAAGGTCTTCAACAGTCGCAGACATCTGACAGAACGTATATCTACGCTTATTGTCTTATTGTCAATCTTTGTCTCACCTACCGATTGTCGATCAATGGCTATTGGTCCCCGTCATATGGCTTCAGGCGACCGCTCTACATAGCCCATATTTATTTTAGGAGCAGAACTTCACGAATAACTTCAAGTCAAATTCATGTACTGTCTAGGCCTTTATGTATTCTTGGGCGTAGAAGGTCGCATAGCCCAAAACCAGAACTTCACGTTAAACTTTCGGTCCTACTTGCTCTCTTGCCCTCCGTACCCATATATAGCTCCTGCACGCTGTTTAGCTGCACCACTAATGCAACTTCTTCGGTGTTCACACCCTCATAATATGCTAACCTTAACCAAATTTGAAGCTTTCTAAAAATAGGAAACTTTCGCCTTAATGAGCTGCCAAAAACAAGGCCATGTATCTTCATGCATCCAATCGCTAATACCAAGAAACTAAAATTATGCTAATATTGGAGAGTTGCTTGCGTAAACACTGTATTCAATCTAAAATCATAACGAAGGAAACGGGAGCTGGGCTCCACCCTGCAGGTTGCTACATTGCTCTTCCCCATTCTGCGATGTAAATGAGCCTTGTCTGGAGCCAGATGCATCGGATGATGTATGCATGTGACTTCCTTGTTGACTGCTTGACTGGGACGGGGGGCCTAGAGAGCGCACGGATCTTTGTAAGGATCCTTCTTGGGACGAGGAGTGCATCTGTTGCAAGTGGTGATCAAAGTCATCTAGGTCAAGATCAGAGGAGCTTCCCGCGTTGCTGGGAGGGGACGCGGAGGTAACTGTACTTGAGATTGTGTATTCTCGTTGTGACTGATCCTGAGCAATTGGAACGTTAGCAGGAGTAGACCCGTAGTGGTCTAAGGGAGGGGGAGACACGCTTCCGTAACGGGGAGGGGACCGACTCGGAGAACGATGCTGGGGACTCAAACTGAAATTACTGGTAAGGCCGGTAGTACCAACAAGACTGTCGTAACTAAGGGGGAATTGGTTGGCCAACTGGATAAAATTAGCACAGCTGGCATAGTTCCTATAATTGATCCTGCCATAGTTTGCACAGATGGTATCGTTGTTCGCTAGATCTAGTGCTGTTAGGACCCCTATGACCGCCGTTAGTGTCGCTGCCACAGTTAGGATCGGGAGAAAAGCCATTGGCAAAATCGGTAACATTACTACCGTAACAAGCAATACTGACGTTGTCACTGCCATTGTTATAACTATAGTCGTCACTACCATCCACACCAAAGGAATTGTGGCCGTTTTCGCCACTTCCAGCACTTTCCTGGGAACCGTTATTTGAACCAGCAGGATTACCACTGTATTGATGGCTAGGGGCATAACAAAGCCCTACAAAGCAAATTCCTTGCCAGGGAAGCTGCATGGTGCACGGAAATATCCCGAGGCACCAACAACGCCGAAAAGAACTGAACAATGCCGAGTGTATGGTTCTCATCTCATTATGAACGGATATCAGATATCAAATAACGCCCAAATCACTCATACAATTAGCAATAGGTTGTAATGTTAAGATCAGATTGCCAAATCATTTGAACCATTCTTCTAGCTTGCTTCTCGCAGAAAGGGGTCTATCTACTAACATATCTTCTGCAAGTAATTTGTTTTCAGGGATGTTGCGATAAACACGTTCATATATCATAAATGGAAAACATCAGAGAAAACCAACCCGAATCAACGAACGTGTCAGAAGCTCCAACCAACTCAATTTAAAGCAATTTTGATACGTGCTTTCGAGAAAGTGCAACCAACAACCCCAATCTTCGTTTGCCCCAAACTCCCCAAAAAATCATCGAGCCAGCCCTAAAATACAAAAGATTCGTGATTTCATTTTCAATATCCGGATCCACCTTGCCCATTCCAACCGCCATGTCCATGAGAATGGTCGTGACCGTAATGCTGACCGCCGTAACCGCCGTGCGGCTCTTGGTGACCAGAGTAGTGTCCCTGCTGAGGGTTCTGCTGGAAGTTACCCTGACCCTCTTGGAAACTGTGTCCCTGGAAGCCTTGCTGGAAGTTGGGATCGCCGCCATACGCTTGTGGGCCCGAGTGAGAAGGATCGTGCCTATATTCCCCGGCATGGTTCTGTTGTGTGGTTCCGTCGTAGTCCACGTCGCGGCTTAGCCCACCTGGAATCATGTTTGAGAGTTTGTTGAGTTTATTCAGGTTTGAGATGCCTGGGATGGGGAGACTGGAGAGTTTGTCCCAGGGCATGCCGGAAGAGTTGCTGTGTTGGGATTGTTGGTTATTGTTGCTGCTTTGTCCGGAAAAGAACGAGGAGAAACCGCTTGATGAATGGCCCTGGTTGCTGCCGTGGCCTTGTGTTGGCTTTTGGCCATGAGAGGCACCGCCCAATGTCGCGAATCCACCATGGCCGCCGCTGTGAGTGTGGCTCACACCACCGGTATTGCGACCGGTTCTCACTCCCTCGGAGCTGAGGATGCTGTCCAAAGACACGCCACGGTCCGGGCGGCCATGGGCCCATTTCTCGACGGCTTCGAACATCTTACGGTGGGCGTCGTTGCGCATGTTGCGCACTGCTGGGTGGTGGAAAACTTGCAGGCAGTCTTCGAGAACATCGTTCTCAGAGGCATCGAGGTGTTGCCAGGCATACAGGATACGAGGAGCGACATACTCCACGATTACAGAGGCGACTTGTCCAGCTGGCTCATTCAAGACGTTTGCGAAGTGATCTTTTGAAAGCAGCGAGTGGGTGGGATCGGTACAGTGGGGGTCAGTCCAGGGTTCATACTGATGTTTCCCAGAGGCATCGATCACACCAGCTGATCCAGTTTGCAGGGACTTGGAGGCAGCCTTGATAAGAGGGCGCACGAACGGTGCAAGAAGAGACATGATAACAACAGTCAGAGTCTCGGAGATCTTTTCAACGAGGGCCTCTAGGCCTGGGATCTTTTCGATGATGGAGTCCAACTTGCGCACGACCTTGTCCCGGAAAGCCAAAATGGGGTAGATCTTAGCCACTGTCTCTTTGGGGTTGAAGTCAGGCATGCCATCAAATCCAGAGCTAGGCGTCGAAGTGCTACCCGAAGAATAACCAGGCCCAGCACGGCTGCTTTCGTGGCTATTGGAAGCAGAATCCGCGTAGCCTCTCGCAGCACCGTGGTTTCGGTTCGCCATCTCCTGCGCTTCCGATGACCTCTTTAGGCCTTCGGCCTCGCTGACGAGGTCTTTAGTACCCGGGATCTTGCCCAGAAGCCCAGTCAAGGCACTCAAGGAGTTGTTTGACTGAGCGCTGGTCTCGGCATCGCCGAGTGCAAGATCCATCTCATTGACCTCGGACTGAGTAAAGTGATCTGTGGCCTCTCCCAGCACCGAGTGGAAGAAATCGACCATACCAAAAGTTCCCGTCACAAGGGGGAAGACAGGGCGTCCATGCAGATTGATTTGAGTGTTCGTACCGGTGTGCGGGAATACATTATGCATGCCCATTTCGCGCAATGCTAGCTCAACATAGTTGGTATGGGCGGCAAAATCCTCCAGGGTATGCAAGCCCTGGCCCAAGCAACGCAGGGCTTCGCACAAATCCTCTTCTTTTCCTTTACCTGAGCCGCCGTGAGTGTATGTTCGTCCATAGTGGATACTACGACTCAAACTGAACTTGATATAGGCAGCACTGGTAGCCCAGTCACCCCGCTCGTTGGCGATATAGTTCTTCATACCGGTGTTTGGGTCAATCTCAAGCTCGATGCTGCGAACAGGCGGCCGCAAACGCTTGTCATATTGACGCGCATCTTCATTGTCGGCATAATCCTTGGGGTTACTGAAAGGCAATTAGGATACTAGAACACATCATAATAGATCACAATGAGAGAAAACTAACTCAATATGTTCTTCGGGGCGGTAAACTCCCAAACGCTCGGAAGTGACCTCGAATTCACCGGTAGCATAGCCGAAGCTAAGGAACGAAAGGACCCACACTAGGATGCGGATAGTCTCGGCCTGCAAACTTTTGAGAGTTCCAACATCCATTGCCTGTGAGCTGTGGAACTAGTTAGAATGCGCCTATTACTTTTGCATATGCATTGTCCGAGAAGAAACTCACTAATCGCGCAACCAGTTGCCGAAATATACGCGCTTGATCATAGTGGAGGTCCATTTGTGACCATGAATAAAAGCCAGGGTTTTGAGAACATCTTCAATATCACCATGTCGCCAGTTCTTCCCTTCAACTGCAGAAATAGATGCGATATTTCCAGCTCCAAAGGCATGCACTTGTGGGAGTATCAGAAGCAGTACCAGCAGAGCGGAGCCCGCGTGGAGGAGGGGCATGGTGGGGGTTTCGGATTTGCGTATCAATGTCACTTGGACAGGGAAAAACAAAAGTCTGTTAGTGTTTTCAAATAGAAGCTATAGTAAATAAGAGAGAAAACAAGAGTTCAAAGATGAACAAAAATAGAAGTAAGAATATTGAGCTGTGGCAGCGACTCAGCCCTCTTGGCTCTTGGCACGATGATCCCAATGACGTTCCAAAACTATTTTGAGATGACATCTGTGTCAGTTTGTTATTCGGCTGAACTTTTCTTACATTTGTCTCTTATAGAACCACAATACATATGAGAATAGGCACCAAGATCACGGAGATTAATTGGTGCCGAATATATATATACACATAGGTAATAGTTTATAGTCAAGAGGTATGAGGTGGTATCTGATCCACGGTAGTATTGTGTACCAAACACACATAAAACGTGGTAAACATGTGGTTTTCTTACAGGTACTGAGTCCACTTAGTTACTTACTTAGGTAACTAGCCATACGTACTTGATTTCTTCTGCCGCCGCTTTTATCAGGGCGCTCAGTCAGGCTCCCCGAGTAACTTTCAGTCCGGACTCGTATCAGTCACGTGATCAACCAGTGAGGTCCAATCAACGCTCAGTGAGTCTGATTGAATGCTCACTAATCGCTCACTGATTACTTAGACCACTCAGAGCCATCTATTGAGCACCTAGGCTACAGAGAAACCGCAAATCCATAAACAACCTAATTAGGCTATGCGAGGACGCATAGAAGTGTTGACTGATACCATTTCGCTTCTTAAAATAGCAGATATTAAGAGGGATCAGACCTAAACACTCTCTGGAATTGACAGCCTTTATGCTGCCTTCTTCTTGACATCGTATATTTTGACGGCAAACTATCTGGTGGTGAGTAAGATGTGATGCTTTCTAGTAGAACTGTTGTTGACGATAGTCTGTAGACAGTAATGTAATAAAGTTGGCCGGGGATTTAGTTGACCACTGTGCTCAGGCACATTACCGAGGAATGTCACTTTAAGAACGGAATCCATTGGAGGATAAGGTGGAATCTCTCAATCATGAGTACCGCCGACTTGAAGAACCCGAAAGTGAAAAAGAAGAAAGAAAGCCCTTGCATTCAAATAGGGAACATCGCATGTGGTCGCTTTGATCAAACTCTAATGGTACCAATTAGATCTCCATCCGAGGCCGGGAAGATGCGACCCATCTCCTTAGTGATTTGAACCACCTCATTTGACAACTGGCGGCTGATAGTGACTATCCTTTGTCAGTAAACAGTAGACCTGAAGGTTTCGAAGAGGCTTGGGCAAACCCCTTTTCTGCGAACTTACTGTAAGCGTAGAGCAAGACATAGTCTTCATCATCCGTCGCGCAAGACAATCTTTTATCTTGACGATATCGAGAAATCTGTACCAGAAGCTCGTCATGGAGCTGATCAAAATTGTGAGAAGAATCGCCGAACGTATGTCCAAGCTCTAAAACTGAAGCTACAGCTGCAGTCATCGTCGTGTGTTAGCAAAGAGTAATCGTCATATGCTCTTTGAACTGAAGGCGGGGAAATTGAGCATTTTGAGATTGAAACTTACTGGTAAGCAGATTACCGATGCACTCAGACATTTTCTGTCTAGCAGTGGCAGTATGCCGCAAAAGTGAAACCTGCCCTTCTGAAGGTGTAGCGAGACCAGATAATACCAAGTCCATAGAATGAATGTTGTCCACAATGTCTCTCGTCCGGCGGATTAAGTTGCTGTAGCCAGCATCTGGAAATTGATATCCAAATTCGAATTCAGAGCGCGCAGACGTTTGCATTGGCTCAAGCTGAGAGAGGATGTGTTCAACCTTGGCCTTTTCGTGAGGGTGCATGTAAAGAACAGGCATTTGTGCGTCTCCCCTTAATATGGTATTCAATGGGTCCGATTCCCAAATCAGAGCCAGCTTGAGCCAAAGCGATTGCAGGGATTCGTCTAGTTTTGTTCGTGCGCGGATGGGCCATATGCCTCGCGTAATGATGATGCCCCAAATGTTTCCGGAAATGACGGAGACTACTCGGCGGACAACGATCGAGGTGATATCCAGATGTTCAGCTTCGTCATTTGGGTCATTAATATCGACTTGTGAGTGTGAGAAAGCGTAAAGTACAGAAAGATTGTAGGTGAGTAGGATGAATCGGCCCATGGGCCCTTGCCCTTTGACGAGAATCACGTAGAAGGGCCCGATGGCCATGACAAAGCCAATCAACACGAGCTTGAGAGCATCGCTTCCTGCAAGGTACCAAGCACCGATCGAGCAAAGGCCCCCGAGACATGTACCGAGGAAGCGAGCAAATCCAGTGGTGTTTGATGCACCAATGGTCATGGAGCACACCAACATGTACGAGATAAGGCCCCATTCTCCCCTCCACGATAGATAAAGTGGTCTTGTCACAGATATGAAGGAAGGTAGGGCATAGAGCGCCGCTCCAATACCTACTTTCAGAGCAAACTTGATCTCGTCCTTTCGTAGGAAATCAAACAGCCTCACAGGATCATTGTTAATACGTTTTTGACGTGTCCACGCTTGATGTAGGTCTAGAGTTTGATCACTGGTATTGGGCGTTCGTGAAGAGGTTCCAATGTTGACACCAGCACGGTGGTGTTCTGACGAAGGCGCTGATGAGAGTCAGTTAATGACACCATCCTTGAACACCTATATGTCTAGCCACGTTTACTTACCTTCATCTAAAGCTTGTGTGACTTGTTCCCGACGAGCCTGCCACCACGAAAGACGCAGCCACTTCCACGACTTTCCGGTGGGTCTTTCGTCAATCTCAACCTGCAGTTCCTCCAACACCAATAGCAGCTTTCGTAGCTGCTCGCTCAGCTCGAGCAAGCCGACAGAAAAATACTCGCAACTAGCGAAAATTTCCTCAAGGCTGGCCTTGTACAACTGAGCCGGACAAATCATCAGCCAATCACGCCGAAGCGAATGAAAGACAGTAAGCCGAGTTTCTCGGTATAGGTCTATTGCTTCATCGATGCGGGACATCACTCCTTCGCTTATTGAAAAACGATAATCGGGCGCAGGTCCTGAAGAAACTTCTTCGAATGTCAATTTTAGGGTAATGGCAAGCGATAGCTACCAAGCATCTGTAAGCGAGAAGTCTGGGTACGGCTGGAATATTTGATTGCACCTACAATGGACGTCCCGAGGCGAGACTTTAGTTGCTCAATAATTTCAGCAGGAGACAGGATTGAAGAGGATTGCTGTGCGGCCTGTGAAATCAAAGCTGAAGATTCATTATCGATATTTTGTGTATCTATCCGCGCGACAACGGGCGACTCGCTAGCTAGCCTCGAAGTTTCGGATAGGGCAAGATTGGAGAAGTGGCCTAACGTTTTTGGGAGCTGCGACGTTTCTGTGTGTTTCGTCTGTGCAAGTAGTTCGGACTGCAAAGCCACCACGCTGCGTAGGCTCCCTAGACTGTGGGTAATATCTTGCATGGAACACACAAGGCTTTTCTCCAGGAAACGCTCTCGCTTCGTCCCAGCCGCGTAGTGCTCAAATTTTGTCTCGCCTAGTAAGTTGTTCAACTGACCAATCAGTTTGTCGTGTTGCGCAGACATGTGGGCAAAGTCGGCTGTCTTGAGTCCACGGTCTGTACCGCGGAGAAAACTCTCCGTAATACTCATCAACATCATTGATATTGTACCCGTCGAAGTAGAGATTTCCCGGCGAAACTTTTTCCGGGCAGATACGGGTATTATTGACAAAGAAACGGCCGTTGAAACACCAATCCCCAGAAGCAGCATCCTGAGTATCTGGGAAATTTTTGTGAAGGAAAGGTCACCTGCTTGTACAGCACCTTCTTTCGTAATGACCAGAATCGAGGCCAAAGAAGCCAAAGAGCATGCGACATTAACGAGCGGGTCTTGTAATCTCTGTTTGATCCATCCAATAAATCCGAAACCACCCATGACGAAGACGACCAGCACCACTGCATGCCCTATCTCAATCAAGTCATGCTTTCTATGAAAGGTGATGGTCACCCACATACTCGCCAAGGACAGAAATGTCGCAAAAAGGAATGCGACGAAGGCGCATATCAGCGCCTTGTACATGCTACCCTGCGATCTCGCTGGGTGGAAGTAAATGGTGATGGTTGCTACCAGATGTTTCCCATTTTGCTGACCTAGAAGCTTTCCAACAAACGGTATGAAAACCGCCAGGGATGCGAGGAGGTACGCAAGGCTGCACTTGAAGATGCCAACGCCGTGCTCAGAAGTAATCATCGCTTGTGCCTCGCGCCACGTTCGTGAAAGTCGCCTTAAAAACCGCAGAGGAAGCTGCTGTTGTTGATTGGCTTCTTCGCTAACAAGGAAGGGTTGAAGCTCCTCCTGTTGATCATGATCGCCGAGGCGCATATCGATGGCTTCCGGATCATGCGGGTTTGACATCGGCATGGTCTGCCGCGACTCCAGAGCCATCAGTAGAGTGAAGCATCAGCTTGTGAATCGTTCTTATTCCAATGGGAGAGAGATCCCTGGGCACCAAAATAGAACTAGGACACCACTATACAGCTTCCAGCTTCACGATGGTCTCTATCGAAATCGCTCTGGGATCCGCTGCTATCCTTATCTCCGCGGCAATTCTGCTCCTCTTTTCGCCACCGCCTTTAATTAGCCGCACATCCTCCCCGAGCTGGAACGTCGAAGCGAGTATGCGAAGCGCTCATCTCAAATTAGGGACCCTATAAAGCCCTCTTAAGTCCTCGAACATCGTAGCACCAGTCAATCCTTGAATCATTGTTTGAAGGCCCGTAATGGAGAGGAGGATGTCTGTGTGCACTTTCAAGGCATTTGACCTGTCTGTTGTCTACATATCTGCAAGGCTCAATGTTTATCATTGTTAATTTTTTTGTGCAAAGTCTCAAGCCACAAACACGTATCGATAGTCTCATAGAGAATTGCTGTCGCCTATTTGTTGTTGCGGAAAATTTGGGCTTCCAAGCGGATGTGATTGCTCTACCCCAGGTATCATGTTGAGATCTTCACTATTTTCCGTTACCCTTTGGCGTGATCAAGACATCTTGATACTTAAGTTCACAACGCCGCCATTGACACTATCTTATGTTAAACGAGTCTACTTTCCCACTATCTTCCAGAAACATGTCCTTATAATTCACCCTGGAATCCATTTCTCGCAAAAAATCATTGCTCGACGTCAATTCCGATTTTTCCAAAACCTATACCCTATCATTTATTCTTTGAGAGCCAATCTTTTCCTTCCTCCCATAAGCGTGACGATAATCAAGTGGTGTCTTTTGTTCGATCTACAGCCAATGTATGTAACAGTTGACTTGACTTTCTCCCACAAGCTTCACTGTAAGAATATTTTCCTATTATCTCTCGTACTTTTGTTTGTGTTCTTGAGCAGAATTTCCTTAAAGCTTACAAGGGCTTTGTGGTTTAGGTAGGAAAAATCGAGCGCAGCTCTTCGACAAAATCCTCGTGAAGGTAGGGCTAAGCGCCCGAATTGATAATATATTCTTTTATGCTATCACCAGAAATAGCACGTCTCCGCCAGAGCTATCGTGAACATCCAAGATATGAATCTGACTCGTAGGCACTTTTGCTCGCTTGATCAAATGCATCGCCGCCGCTAGTGATAGAACTAGCGTGTTGCGCTTTATTGATGTATTTTACTCAGGCTGCTCACCCTTAGGCCCAGCTCGGACCCAGTGAGCAAAAAGCGGCAAGGCCCTAGCACTAAAACGGTAATGGAAGGCCAAAAAGTGGCAGAGGAAAACAAGTACATAAATACATTGGTAGCCGTATTACCATGACCAACGGGCGGGTAGGCCATTAGTCATGGTAAGACAGCTAATTAGTTAGTATGGAGATGTGAATGCGACATTAACACCGTCGTATTCACAACCCCGCATATTAACTCTAGATATTTAAAGCTAACAATCCTAACTAAAGATATTTAGATCTATCAATCTTAAATCCTGAATTCTTAATTATCTATCTCTCTTACCACACTCAAGATGTCCCACCTAGAGGCCCTCCAACGGGATGGCTTCGTCGTAGTCCGCAACCTCCTCACCCCATCCGAGGTAACGCACTACCGTGAAATCGCCACAAAAGCAACCACACTCACAAGAGCCGGCACCTGGCCACACTTCCGCACCGTCCCGAAACAATTCCCCCCATGGCCAACGACCCCACCGCCCGCCTCTGAGGGCGGAATCTGGGGCGTCCAGCACCTGCTGCACCCAGAAATGCCAGGCCGGGACAGTTTTGCGCAGTGCTACTTCTCCCCATCAATCCTAGCCGTCGCAGAAGAACTAATGGGCGTATCCGGTTCCGCGGACGCCGAGCCGCTTGTTATGGAACTTTTCAATTTGCTCGTTGCGCCAGAGACGAAGGATTTCGAACTCCGCTGGCACAGGGATGACATCTCCGAGCATGCTACGGCGGAGGAAGAAGTCGCGCAGCTGGCGGCTAAGGCGCCCGGTGGTCGCCAGTCGCACTGCCAATACAATCTTGCCCTGTGTCCTGATGCGTCGCTGATTGTTGTTCCGGGTACGCATGCGCGGGCACGCACACAGACTGAGCGCGAGGCGGATCCGTATGCTGCTTTTTTGCCTGGTCAGTTGGTTGTGGAGTTGCAGCCTGGTGATGCGGTGTTTTACAATAGTAATATCTTGCACCGCGGAGTTTATAAGGGGAAGAGTGAGGGTGGAGAGGAGACGAGATTGACGCTGCATGGGAGTATTGGGTTGAAGGCTGAGGGTGGGGAGGGGGATGAGGAGAAGAAGAAAGTTAGGGCTACGGCGGTTTTGCAGCATGGGGTTGGGGCCTGGGTTCATCGGGAGGATGCTGCTTTTGGGATTGGGGAGAGGGCTGAGAAGATGAGGGCTAATCTTGTTGAGATGGGAACTGGGGAGGGAGTTGGCTTTTCGTTGCAGGGATAGATGGAGTTGAAGAGTTCAATGTAATCTGGGGAAGATTCATTGCTTGTATCTAATTATTGCTTGGTTTCGGGGTATGTATAGGAACGGGTGTACATATGTAGACTTTGCACATTTCATTCCAAGCTATAAGTGCTATCTATGTATCTATCTAGCCAATAGATGTGATGATCTATAGGTATAGAAACACCCTCGCGGCACTACAGGTTAGGAAAACCACCTAGGCGCTCCATCAGCAAGCTTGACACCACTGGGCAACCCAAAGATTTGTGCGGCATTATCAACCACACAAGCCTGAACAGCGCCTTTGCCTGACTCTCCAGTCAAGCAGCCACCGCGCGTATTGCTCAGATGACCTGTTATAAAATGCTGCCAGGTATTTCCAGAGCCACCGCATTTGGCAAGAGAAACCGCACCCTTTTGAGCAGTAAGACATACCGAGTTATCCGACAAAGGGCTCAACTCCAGCTTGCTACCACCCTTAGCAGCCACACTCCAGACCTGAGAATCAGATGCCTTGCACGCTTCAAAGGTAACAGTATTTCCAGAAGAAGCGGTCATGCAGAGACCAGACGGAGTATGGAAGACCATGCCTGTGGGAGTAGTAGTAGAGCAACGTTTAGGCAGCGCGATGCGGTGAACACTGGTAGCATGAGAGTCGAGCTGGATCTCGATAGCACCATGTGCAGTCGAAACCTTCCCAGTAACAAGATCCCGAGCTTGATATTGGCAGTTGGACTGGGATAGCCCAAGTCTCGCGAGGGAGATAGTCGTCTTGGCTGTGACAGCCCCGCGGTTTAGCACGGTCAGCAGTCTATCCCCGTTTACTAGAGAGCGGGACAGAACGTCGAAGGTGCCGTCGCGACTAACCAAGGCGGCTTGCTGAGCCAGTGGATCCTGGTTCACCGCGATGAGAGCCTTGTTGCTAAGGAAGGCAATGTCCTCATCTGACAGATCCGGAATATAAGCACTGATAATCAGCGGCGCGGAGAAGGATGCCCAGAGCGCGAAGTGGGATTTCTTCTCTGTCTGTGTCAGACCCGGGTGATCAGGGATCAAGAAATCCGGATCATTGTAATAGCCCGGTTTCTGGTAGCGCACGAGAAGGGTATTATAATCGTAATTATTCATAATACTATCCCAAGCACTTCCCTCGCCGACATAGACAAGCACATCAGTCGAGTGGCGCGCCAGCTCGCCATACTCTGGGATCCAATCCATGACCACAGCCCAGTCGGAAGCATTGTCCGCGAAGTAAGCCGGTGCAGACTCGGAGAATATCAGAGGTTGCGGCATAGCACTCAAAACATCGTGCCATTCTCCGTAGCGGAGCCGGTACTCCTCTCGCAAGGAGCGGCCCTCCTCAGCCCAGACATTACACCCGTCCAGCTTGAGGTAGTCGATGCCCCAGCTAGCGAAGGTCTCGGCGTCCTGCTTTTCGTGCCCGTAGGAGCCCGGGTAGCCGCCACAAGTCTCGTTGCCAGCGTCTTCATAGATACCCAGGTGGAAGCCGTGCTCGGTCGCATAGCTGGCAAGCCAGGGAATGCCATGCGGGAACTTGGTGGTATTCCACTGTAGCGAGCCGTCGGCAGCGCGATCGTAGCGCATCCAACAGTCGTCCAGGTTGAGACGATTGTAGCCTACGTCGCGGAGGCCACGGGTTAGCATTGATTGCGCTGTTTCGGTGAAGAGCGTCTCGTTTAGCTCGCATTGGAAACGCGACCAGTTGTTGAAGCCCATTGGTGGTGTTGGGAGGAGACCCGGGCTCTCTACTGATGCTTGGACAGGCAGCATTGGGAACATTAGAAGGGCCATCTTTGCTGGGATTTCCCAGGTGTGCGAAGAAGCTCTCATGGTATGGTACGTAGTTCGAGCAGACGAGACGGGAAAGGAGGTGATTTGCTTGGACTTGGGCTTGGATTAAGACTTGGGCTTGGCGTTGGCTGGCATGCAATGCACAGCATGACGGGCAGCTTTATGCTAATTCAGGACTTTTGTTTGCTTCATCCCGCGAGGATTCCCCGCACCAAGGTCTCATCGTGCCATTAGGATATGCAAGCGAGGCGGGGAAATTAGCAAGCAATGCGACATTACCATCATGCGAAGCCTGTTAGGCCTATTTTAAGTCGCGTAAAGCCCAAAGATAAGCTCCAACAGAGATAGCATAGTGTATACAATAGTATACGGGATTGAAGCGATCGATCTGCAAGTGGAGGTGATCTTCGACACGGCGACTCCGAAGGGTCATCCAATGGAAAAGCCGCAAAGCTTGGCTCGGAGGGATGGGAACTAAGACGGATCAATCACATTTCCCTTTCAGCCTTTTTCCGCCCCTTCGAGAGAAAAAAAGAGAAAAACATCCCCGCACAGATCTATGTGGCACAGCTGAACCTGCATGAAGAACCGGGATGCGAAAAACCGGACTTTTGAGATGACCCCATTCAACGGTTCTTAGAGGGAAGATCCTGATCCTAACCTCCCAAGGCTGTACTCTCAACGGCCGTCGTCATGCCTGATTCAAAAACAAAAATTCGCCCACAGCAATCGTGTCTCAAGTGTCGCGAGCGCAAAGTGAAGGTAATTTAAATCCCCGTGCATTCCGTCTCCGCCTTTTGTACCTTACTCGCGTCAAAACAAAAAACCCACAATTCCTAACGGCTTCCAGTGCGACCGCTCGATTCCTTGCCATGCCTGTATCATCCGCGGCTTGGAAGCAGAATGCAGCTATACAGCGACCGCCGAAGATCGCGCCCATATCAGTCAGGCGGACATCATTGAACGTCTTCGCCGCGAAGTCGCCCAGCTGCGGGGACGCTTGAATCAGCCCCGCGAACCCTCCCAAACTAAGAGCTGGCGACAACATCCTTATGCGCCTGCGTCTGTGTCTGCGGAGTCAAGCTCCAGACGGGGCGGGAGAGGAAATGACGGTCAATATTCGACTGGACTTGAGACGGAAGGGAGCTGGCGTGGGAGTTCGCCGTCCTCGTCTACGACTACCATGACGAACTCGGTAACTGTTACGAGTCCTGATAGTACGGGTAGCCCTTGTGAGCTAGGGGCGAGGTCAGTTTCCTCGCGGTCGGCTTCTGCTTCTGCTCCTGCTTCTGCTCCTGCGCCGGCGTCGGCGTCAGTATCGGTATCGGTCTCAGCTTATCTTGTACCGACGGGGTATGCGCCGCAGGTTGCGGAGTTCGATCGGTCAAGTAATGATGCGGTCGCTTTTGGACGTTTGTTCCCCTATCTATCTACTCTGCAGGGGTGTGTTTGCTGACTCCTGGTGAAACCAGATGATGCGATAATGCCCGGCTATGGAAGCATGGTCCTTGGGGACATGTCCAGTACGGTCGCGAAGCAAGTACCAGTCCAGGGACCAACCAGTGATGCGATTTTAGGCATGCACCCAGTATACGACAGCACAATGCCGCTCGACGGCAAACCTCTCCCATACTATCCCCAGAACACCAAATACCCGGCGCCACTACCAACGCCAACTCCAACACATTTCAATGAACTTTCAATATCAAATGAGGAGAATCAATGGGCAGGTGTATACGGGAGTGCAGGCCAAAGCCAATTTCCGATTCAGCCCTATACGTCTCAATATCTATCTATCAACACCTTCGCCAATACCAATGCAAACATAAACCCCTATGCAGATGTACCTGTACCAACTTTGGCAGGCGATACTTCAAGCCGTGCCAGTTCCAACTCCGACCGCCTCTCGCCATCAATCATGAATTCCATCCCCAGCTCATGGAAAGGGGAAGGCAAAAAGGCAGTTCTGCAAGCACTGCTAGAGACAATCGGCAGCTGCGATGAGCATCAGGTTGCTCAAGTGATCCAAGTGGTGCGGACGAGCCCGACGCCCGAAGAGGCAGTATCAGGGATATGTCAGGTTTTGGGATTGGGAATGGGTGGTGACAGCTACTAGATCCAGAGCTGGATCTCTAATGGGATGTTGATGATACCCGGGTCGCGGGTCAATATCGCTGGTCGATCAAGTGGAACCGTCCAGATCCAGATCATCCCACCCATCACGTTGTCCATGTGCATATGATAGAAAACAAGTACGGAAATATTTATACATTAATGCAATGCAATGCAAATGAAAGTCATCAAGCCATAAGCTGTGTCGTGTGAGTTAGGTTGGATATCGTTACGTTCGTTACGGTGCGGTCTCAGCGCGTGTCGGAGTCGAATGGTTTTTGTCCGTAGATGAAGTGGAAGTGGACGTAGAGGTGGTGCGAGTTGCTCATCAACTCGGCACGCACCTTATCCATGTACTCCTGGGCGTCTTGGTATGAGAAGCCAAGGACGCGGGTGAACAGTGCCAGCGTGTATGGCTCAACGACTTCCAGAATGGTGACTTTGCCGACGCGACCGATTTCTTTTAGGCGGCGGTTCTTGGGCCAGCCACCGACCGGACACTGGGATAATCAGTATAAGGAAGCCCGAGAAAATCACGCCAGATCGAGTTCACGGACCTTGTAAATATCGTCTGTGACATTGGCAAAGCCCTGATTCTCCATCCACTGCGTAAGTCTCGGGGCGACATTCATAGGCTTCCCGAACTTCGTGCTAGCCTGGTTCAATAAATCCTGCCAGCCCAGAATGGAAGTCGCATGCTCATGGGTCCCATCGTCGGAGAGCACCAAAGCCTCGAACTCTTGTGCCTCAAACCAACCACCAGGCTTGAGATGCTGATAAGCCTGCTTCAGCAACTTAGACCAATCCCCAATACCACCACCCATACTCCTGGCATGGATATAATCGAACTTTTCATGGGGCGAGAAAGTCCAATCACTCTCGGCGTCATCGATAAAGAAGCGACAATTAGGAGGCGCCCAGTTCGGCTGGATAGGACTGAGATCTGTACCGATGATATCGGCATACGGGTAGTCCTCGGCCATTTCGATAGCCCATTCACCTGTTCCTGTGCCGATGTCAAGGACGCGGCGTGGTTTAGAATCTCTTATTGGGGCGCGGAGAAGGTCCCCGCCGGTCAGGAGCTTGAAGAGGTGGTGCATAAGGGCAAGGCGGTCTTGTTCTTCCTCGTCATTTGGAAAAGGGTATTGGCCGTTTCGGTAGGCGTGATAGCGGCGGCCATTTTCATAGTTGTAGTCGCGGACGGAGGAGGCGAAGGAGAGGTTCGAACCTACTAGGGATTGAGTATCGAACAGAGAGTCGTCGTCACTTGTCTAGATGGTGTTAGAAAGTGGATAATAAAGAATATAGAGAGAATAGAGAATAGTAAATTAAATGATTCAAAGACAAACTTACATCGACTTGAATCCGTTCATTTGGATTTGGTAACATGGTTGGGGACGTAAGAGAAACCCGGGAGAGAGGATACCGATCGTTTTACCAGGAGGGTGGTTCCCGTACCTATGTCTCCCCGCAGTAAAAAAAGAAGAGGAAAAAAAGAAGCAAAAAAAGAAGAAAAAAGAATCCGAGAGCCTGGTACACTTATTTTTCCCAATCGGTCTGGCCCGGGATTTGCTTTGGGGGTTTGCTTTAGCCTTTAGTTGACACGTATGATCTCGATTCTATGCAGTTTAGGGGTCTTGGTTATTGATAGGGGGGTTCTTTTCCTTTGTAAATAAGGGACCCAGAACAGATGTAGAATATATACATGGGCATATGTAGATATATTGTACATACCCAGGTATAAGAGAGCAGAGAATAAGGGAATACATACGTACGGAGTACAATATTGTACAGTAAAAAAGAGAAAAAGAATAGAAAAAACGAAAACCAAGAGGAACGCCTTCGACCCAGCTACTCGGTCCAGTCCCCACATAGAAGTCATGTTGGCTGCAGAGACAGGGGTGTCTTGACTCGTACTTTTGGGTGGTTCAAGGTATATCCCGGTTTATTCCAAGGTTTCTTAACGAAGAGATAAGAACTTACACTAGTTTACAAGTTGAGATGACACCATTCGGGTTCGGAGTTTCCCATAAAACACTAGGTAGAGTAGTATTTTTTAGTGGCATCCATGCATAAATTAATAAACCCGAGCCTAGCCCTGAAGGCCAGCGGAGGGGCAAATGGGACGGGAACCTTTTAGCAGTCTACAATTAAAGACTTTGCAGCTTAGCCTGCTCATCAGGAGTCAGGGCTGCGTACAATTCCTGGAATCCGACCTGGGTCGAGGCCTGTCGGAAAAAGTCCGCCAGGAAACCCTGTGTTTCATCGTCGCGGCGACGGACACCAAAGACGCTCTCGGAGCCGCCCTCGCCCCAACCCATTAGCTCCTGTTTCGTAGCTCCGAGGCCGAGGTCCAGAATTTGTCCCGGTACGTCTTCCCAGTCGTCATCACCATCGTCACTATCGGCGTCGTCCAGAGCCGCAGTCGCCGCGTCAATCTCCTTGTTCCCTGATGAGGCACCGAGCTCTTCGACAAGGACCTTGACGATCTTCAATGGCGCTGGCACAGTCGTGAATTGGTCTGGGTTCTTGCGGGCTTGTGACCGGGTCTTGATTCGGCCGGTATCTTGAATGATGAGGTCCCCTTTGACGGGAACTTCCGCAACGCGGGGATCGGCAAGCTCGTACAGACGTGCGAGGGCGAAGATGTTTTGCTTGATCTCGTCGTAGCCGGCAAAGTTAACTGAGTTTTCGAGCCACTTGCTCAAGACGACGTCGAGTCCGCTCTGGCCGCCGAGGTTGACTTGGGCCAAGAAGTCGACGACCTCGCGTGCACTGACAAGTGTGAGTCGGGCGAAAACAAGAATGAGACTCTGGATGAATTGGGCTTGTTGGGCTGTCGCCAGCCGCTGGGCCACGGCTTGGAGGAGTTGGGGTAGGTAAGGACCAAGGCGCTCCGAGCCGGCCTTCTCGACTAACTCGGCTGCCAGCTGCCCGACCTCAGTGGCTGCATTGTCGTCAACAGCCGGGCCTAGCAGCCGGGCGATTATAATCAACACAACTTCGAGGGCCTCCTTGCCGGACTGGGGATCCCGCCAGACAATGAACTGGGCGAAGTCGTGAGAAAGCATGTGTCGCACGGCCTCTGTGGCGGGACGAATCAACTCAGCCTCATCAGATTCCATCAGCAGTCGGTTCAACTTAGGCATCACGGTTTCCACGAATCCAGCGGGCATCGGCTCGGGGCTACGTTCGGCCAAAGCGCGTAGGAGATCAGCCGCGAAATTCGTCAGATCATTTTCGTCTGTCAGGTTTCCAACATCGATTGCACCCATCAAAGATGGCAGCACCTTTTCGCAGAGGCGCATGTAAGAATCGGGGCCGAGGTCAGTGATCTGATCCACAATGTCTTCAAATGCCTCGGTGACAGTCAACGTTAACTGGAAGTTTTCAGCGCCGCTGCTAGCGATGCTAAATAGCACATCAATAGCAGTAGATGAGAGGACCACACTCGAGTCGGCCATAATGGTATCCCGGAGGGTTTCGGCCAATGTGACCTTGAGGTCGTCGGATTCAGTCTGTTCACGGAGGTCGTGTGTGGAGATGAATTCTGAGATGGCTGCGATCACTGCGGGTTGGAAGGGGCGAGCAAGGCCAGTCGGCAGAGAGGGCATCAAGTCTTGCAGCACCCGAATGCAGGCCACTTGGACTACTTCCGCGGGATCCTCGGCAATTGCCTTTAGAGTAGCCTCGAGATAAGATGATGTAGTGTGCTGAAATGTTTCACCAGCAACCTTGGACAAAGCACCGGCAACAAGGTAGCCTCGAGCACGCAAGAGTTCTTGTTCTTGCTGGGTAGCATACTGCACGAACTGGGTGAACCGGGATGCCAGCTCTGGGGAGATCTCTTGGTCAACTTCCCCAAAGTCGCGAAGCATATTGTTCAAAATGTAAAGAGCAGCTTCCCGAGGTTTCCATCTGTATATTTCATTAGTAGAGTTTTCCCTAGAAGACAAGAAAGAACTCACGAGACGGATGTATCTGAGAAGAGGGTGTCCATGTAACTCAGGAGACCCTCGGCTGCTGTGCCCTTCAACCATTCGCCGGTCTTGATGACCAGATCGCCGCTGCAAGTACGAGGGGTGTAATTGGCTGTGACAGAAGTTTCTTCCGAAAGGAAAAGATTCACGTCAATTTCCCATAGACCCTCCTCTTCGGTTGTAATCTGGGCGTATGAACTAGCTAGCTTCATAATTTCCGGAAGCCAGCCGGACGTGCTGGCAGCAGCACCTGCATTTTGCAGTTGCTGCTGTAGCTCTGCCTTTACCGGAGGAGCCTTCAACAAGGCTTGAATTAAGTCAAGCTCTTCCAAAACCAGGTAATCGAGGGAGTGGGGAAGCCCATCTCCATCCTCCAAACGACCTTGTCTCTCATCCTGAATATAAAAGTTTTGGTAAATGGGCAGCGCGTTGTTAAGTTCGGCCCAGACAGTTGAGAAGAAAAGCGAGCTCTGTGCTGTCAACAAAGCAGGGAACACGTTGCGGATTTTCATAAGAGTCTGGAAAATGATCATGTCAATGAAAGCTTAAACAGCAAATCACCAGTTCGAAGTTACCTTGACGACTTGGACTTTTAATCCCACAATTCCTCGCCATTGAGAGGCAATATCTCCTTGTTTGTGCGCCTCCTCCTCGGTGGGTGGTTGCGGTAGTGGTGCCTTCAGGGTGGCATCAAAGAAGGGCGACCATCCGCTAAGCACCTCATCCATAAACTGTTTGATAGCCGTCTTGTGTTGTTCCAGGACCATTTCCAGGGTATCGAAGCAAGAGCGGAAAACTGCGACAGCCAGAGCGCGCAGGATTGGCCGCCTAGACTCAGCGGTAGCGACGGCGAAAAGGGACGAGACGAGATCGCGGGCGACATTGAAAAATTGCTCCTCGCTGAAGCCCGTGTCGACAAGATCCAGCAAAACCTTAAGTCCGCCGTGCAATTGACCGTCGGTACTAGAGGAGTCGTTGATAATGTGCAGCAGCGAAGGGAGCAGCTCGGGCCAATCGTCTGGGAAGTCGGCACTGGCGATCTTGCTGACAGCATAGCTGGCAGAATTCTTTACCTTACGCTCAGGGGTATCACTTGTCGCAAGCAACAGTAGCGCCTGGCGAACGTTTGCTTTGTTCGCGTCGTTGATGAGGATCTGGCCCTTAAATTCGTCGAGGACGGGGGACCAGGAGGCGGCAATGAAGGTACGCAGCACGGAAAGGGCGGATTGGCGCAGGTTGACTGGGACTGACTCGTGCGAGGCAATTGATGTGAGGGAGATTGGGAAGGATTCATGAGCGTATAAGTTGTTCAGCTGCAATTCTGCGCCTTTTCTGGTATCGGCCTTGGCTGACTGGGTGTCTGCCAGGAGCGACAGGAGTGCTTGCTCCATGGCGATGGTGAATAACGACGTGATCCGTTAGGATTGGAAGTTTTGACCTAGTTGAGTAAAACAAGGAGAGACGAAAGATGGGCTGGAGGCTCGTCCCATTCGCGAGTAATAATCTAATTTGTTTGCGCGCCGAAGTAGATAAGGAGACGCGGAGGAGGGGCAGTTCAGAGGCGGTGACTGATTACTTTCGAGTCTATTTTCTACTACAATTGAAGAACATTTGTATCTTGTTTGCTGATGCGTTTTGATTTTTGTAATTGATTAACTCGATGATATTGAAAAAATGGTATACTTTATGTATGTAAGCTTTTGCCCGCGACTCACGGGTACCAATACATGCATACCCAATTACCTACACACAATGTAGTTAGGTACGGAGTGCTCTGTCATAGCAGCAAGAAAACCCTGACCATGCGAAGAAATATAGCGTTGCTGAAGACTACATCTGTACATATGTACATATACTTTCATCTCTACTCAAAGGTTTGGTTATTATTGATGCATGTAGCTTTCGCCAAATAATTTCTCAAACTCATCCATGAACCCCATCCCACATTATCCATAACCACTCGAATCGGAAGTACACACCTCGTTTCCAAAGTTAGCCTATAAATTCAGACACGACTGATTCGTCCTGGAAGCGGACGATCACTCCGATCTGCGCAGCCAAGCTACAGGGTCTGTTAGGGATAAAGCAGGAAAATTTTTTAAAAAAGGATGGATGGTGTGGGAAAAAACAGAAAATTTATCTATAAAGGCTAAATTCCACGCCACGTTTTGGGATTGTTTCGCTCTTGTCATCTTAGGGAAATTTTAGAGCACGTCGAACAGAGATTGACATAAGATCTGGTATTTGCAGCTTGATCCCTTATTCAGACTACAAGCCTAAATCCATGGCATCTCCAATGGACGTCGTATATTGTACACGGTCTTGAGATCACCGAGATAGTCTAATTTCCAAAAATTCTAGGAATCAGAACCCCGCGGAATCCGATCCAACATCGAGTGATAGTAGCCCGTTGGAGATCCGTAGAATTTAGTTAGGGTTTTACCGTTTGCCCTTTCGAGATTTCCACCAAACGCAAGAAGGCTACATGGGGCTGTCCGAAATAAACTGGCTCGAGCTTCATTTGAGATCCAAATCCTGATCTTTTCGGTAGATCCTATTGGGTCGTGATCTTTCGGAGGCGATGGAAGTTCCACCGAATGGACTTGGTGGCATCGTGACTTTTTTGGGGCACAATAATAGACTTTTTTTTACGATGCATACTGTAGAGACAAATTTAATTCATCGACGTAAGTCTAAGTATAGCTTATATTGCGTGGCGGTTACACCGTCCCACAGGTATTTCGGGAAATAATATTACCAGACGAGAATCGAGAATGCCGGATAAATAAGGAGTTCAAAGATATTGTATAACTGTTTAGAGTATAGTCCTGTCAGTACCTTGTACTTTGTGTGCTACCCCTCTTGATTGAAGGAACTAAACAAACTAAATCAATTAAAGCAACTAGACTTGCTAGAATTTTTATAAAGAATGCCCGAGTAGAAACGAATGGAAGGTATTGATAATCCAGTACTACATAAAGACCTCATACGCCGCAGGACCTGCATGACTCCCACATCGACCGTACGGAGCACAATGACATTCTCCCCGGGAAATCGTACCCTTGTTCGATGACCGCCACTGCCGTCAGTGTAGGAAGATCATCGGTAACAGTGTACTGGAGAGAGTGGATAGGTACCGTATGATGTAGTATGTTATACCGGGTAAAATACGTATAATTATATGCTTGCTCTATTGTTATAATTCCAAATGTTCATTATTGTTTAAGTTGTACATACTCCGTATAATGCATCTAATAGTATTTTCATTATGATATGTTCGAACCAAAGAGCATCGATTTAAGGTACATAAGGTACCCGTACATACAATGAATTAAGGCCGAATTCCTCTTGGCTATAGTTTGGTATTCCCATGGTACTCTTTTCTTTCATAATCCCATCCCATGTTTCCTTTAGTTATTTCCTATATTACTTCGGCCCAATGTGATACCCTTTTTTCGCTTGGCTGCGATGATCGCCCCTCTTCATTCCACTTCGCAGTGGGGAAGAAAAAAGAGGCAAAAAAACTGTGTGCCTTTTTGTTTCCAAAAGTTCTTTACAAAAGTTGTATGAATACAGACCTAGGTACTGTATTTTTACTTTTCTTCATTGCTTTTTTCCCTTTCCTTGTCAAATTACTTAGTCACACATATAATTCCACACACAAGTATTCATTCTATACAAAAAACTCCTACATAATATGATAATTCAGATAGAGAAGAGAAAGACGAGATACAACTATCTCCAATATACAAATAAAACTTTTAAAAAAAGAAAGAAAAGGAAATAAATTGAGGTTCTGCACCTAACCCATGACGCAACCACGTGACGGGGAACCGTGACCTTTTATCAACCTACCTTAATCCGCCTTTCTTCTGCTTTTCCCCTCGATGAGTGAGTGAGGTACGTCCCATCGTCGATTCATCTCTATAATCTCTTTTATTTCTCCTGACCTCCCTACTTGTGCCCCAAGTCCCTTTTTTTTCTTATCAAAACCATTCCTCTCGAGGGTTTCCGTCTCTCAGAACTTCCCCTCCTTCCCATTCGCTTTAAACACCCCTCCTCGAACTCCCCTCTCTCAAAGGGATCTAAAGTATAAGAAAAAGTGATCACTCTCTTGCACTTGAGATTGTCGCTCGGAAATTTCTACAACCAATCTCCCTCATGCTTTGAGGCTTGCTTCTACTTGTCGTTTTGTCCACCCAAGTGTATGTTACGGATTTCCTTTCCAACACAAACAGCCCCCTCCTCCACCAACCCACTTCCTTCCTTTCCCCCCACACAAATTCCATTCTTATATCGCGTCTCCAAGAGCTTCCTTTTGTCGCTCTACTCACCCTGATCTCCTCAGCCATATAATCTCGCGGATCTTCTTGACTCGCCCGTGTTCGCTGGAGTAACGGGGAACCCTAAAAATCTTGATCGACCTCAAAACATCAAACCATTAAACACACTGGAAATTTAAATCGGACGTGACGTTGACCGATGGATTAGAAAAGCAGAGCGATGATTAGCTTCAGGGTGGAACACCATTCAGATTCTTCGAGACTTCGTCAAGACCAACCTCATCGTGGAAGCGACTCCGAATCCTTCGACGGCAATGCCGATTGCCAGTGAGAGCAGTAGTACCACCACCATGACCACCTTTTCCGCCCCGGTCCCTGCTACCAAATCGCTGCCCACCAATCAGTCAGCGCTAGCGGCTTCTTTCACCAACTTCCTCACCGTCTCCGTTCACCAAATACTTTTCCTGCGCTCAGTCTACCCGCGCGCGACCTTCCTCCCCGTCCGTGCATACAACTATCCCGTCCGACAATCCCGTCACCCGAAAGTGTGTGACTACATCAATGATGCATCAATCGCAGTCGGGACGGAGATTTTAAAAGGCACAATTACTGCAGTCAGTATCATCATTTCGTCTCTTCGCACGAATCAGCCCCTCGAACGATATGCATTCGATCTATCGGGCTTCCCTCGTGCCCCTGCGGGAGAGGTGAACACTACATTTGAAGACAGAAATGAAGATTCATCCAATCCAGGTGCCCCTGTCTCAGACCGGGGCCCCGCACCCACATCCGTCGACCTCGAGGCACAATTTCGGGCGTGTCTAGCGAGACTTGCCTCCGCGTGTGCCCGCTTGACCCCGCTGCCCCGCGATGACGAGTTTAGTTTCACGGTCTGCATCGAAGTGCGGGAAGATGCGTTACCACCGGCGGGAACCACCAAGGAAGAACAAACTTGGATTGTGGCGGAACCGGGCAAGGTGCATCTACGATCATGCACCGCACCATATTCCGTCTCTAAAATACGTAACGGCGAGCCCCAGCAGCCGCCCCCCAGGGTCTCAAATGGCCGTGCCAAAACAGTACCCGTACGACGTGTCGAAGCCGGCGAACTTCGGTTGGAGCTGTGGGTAGAAGAGGCGCGGCAGAAATTTAACGAACCGGTGGACTCAGAGCAGCCATCATGAATTTGAGATTCTCCGATACTGTTTTAGACCTTGGGGGGAGATTTAGCTTCACGTTTTCTCCTTGTCTTTTTCCTCTCTCCTTCCTCCTTTTTTCCCCTTGTCCACCCCCAAATATCTGTCTCATTCTTGATTTAGCGTGACCAATGATCGAACATACATGATGGACGAAGGAAATTCTGGAATTGCCGTCCGCAAGAAGTGGCGCAAATACATAAACCGGGGAGCGGACGTTTTTTGGGACTTGCATGGCATTTACTTACATAGATCAGGTTTCATATCTTTCCTTTTTTTTGTGCTCTATTCCCAAGTGATTATTATTCTCGCCCCCTGCTCTTCTTCCCATTATCACTTTCATGACGCTCCTTCTCCATTCTTCTTTTACTCTCAAAGTTTCCGCCGGTTCTTTTTTATATCTTCTCGTTTATTCATTTGCATCTCGCTTGATCCCTTGGGTTCTCTTCTCGCTGATATTTTGCTGCGGTCCGGCCTTTTTTTTTCATACCATCTCCCATTTTTCAATTGTATTTCATTCGTCTCCTTTGTTGAAATCTCCAACTACATGATTCTCTTTTCTAGCCAAAATCAACAATCTAGCAACTAGTTCCCAATTTCGTTTCGTTACCTTTTTGCTTGCGTTTCGTTCATGCTCTTGTGCTCATGAACCCAGTGAAAATAATTGTTTCGAGACTGTTCTTTGATGCTGTAATTTTGCATGCCATGTTTCCAGATTCTCTCTGCTTTGACCGAATCTTGTTTCATTCCATTACTGCATCTCATCTGCCCTGCCCACGTTCCCGTGCCCCTTACTTAATATCTTTGGACTTGGCTGATCAAAATTATGTTGCTAGGCCTTTGGCGGTGACTATGTGTAAGTGTGCCTGCCAATGTCCCATTCAGGTCAATGAATACCTTTAAATGGGAAATGTGGTATATTCCAACCGTAGGTGACAATATTTAATCCAATTTCCGTTGTTTGAATCGACCCTGAGATTTGAATCACAAGCAAGATCTGGCTTTGATTCCAAGGTGATTGCGGTCTAACTACACATTCCAAAGTTATTGTTGATGGTTGACCCTGACTGTGACTGTGACATGGTAATAACTTCGTTGGCCACAAACAGAAACTAAACCGGAAGCCTGACAGAGAGTCTGGTAAACTCCAGTGAATTTCCACCAGAAGTCGTACTTATGTATGCAAATACAGATCTTTCAAGACAGATCTATGTCTCATATCTGAGCCATGGATGAACTAAATCGCGGGGGAAGCTGAAACATATACCTATCACAAAGAACTAGTGGGGTCGCCGAAAATTGTAGCCCGTATGTGATAGAAAACGTGTTGGTTAGCTATTTATATTAACACTTATTTTGAAATAATATGATTAGTTTCCAGCCTATCAATGCAGGTGACTTGGACAGGTGAAGGTATGGGATCTGGTTAGAGCACTAGTACAATATGTTCAAGGAAGCGATCTACACTACTGAATAGGATATCTCCAATCCGAATCATCCGAGGTTAGAATATGGAATGCCTGGTTACCTGGTAATGTTGTAGACAGAGGCCCCTTGACGAATGAAATCATCCATGTCCAATTCTACCCAGTCCAAGATCTTAATAAGTTGAAAGGTCGTGTGAGCAGTTCAAGCCACAGACACCACGCTTCCAAGGTTCTTATTGCATGTACTGTAATCACCATAATCACCATAACCTATCAAATGAGCAACAATGAACCAAATTCCAACAAAGCTTGTCATAGAGACCATCAATAAATAAATGACATAATCGCCAAGGCTCACATGACCCCTCCAAACCCTCCGTGAAACCCAAATAAACCGACTCTTACGTCAAGGGTAAGTCCAGCCTATAAGGACTAACGCAATGCAACCTCCTCATCGCTTGCAATCGCTTCCCGTCGGGCCGGTGACAAAGAGAAACACGGCGCGCCGCTATCTTACGTATAGAGCAGGCGATTCCGGCCCGGATCGTGACGCGGAATACACGAGATGAGGGGGAAATGGGGCATAATCGGGGTTCAGTGGCTATCAATAGTAATGTGGACATATGTTCGTGTGACCGTCTCACATAGTAGTTGCATGAATGCAAGTAAATATGTCAGTATATGAGTATTTCTTTAAGTTCGAAATGACAGGTATATTATGGCATCGGGGCCCCGTCGGCGACATCTCCACATGGTTTGCTTCTTTTGTCTTCGGAGCCGCTATCCACATTTCTTGACTTTGAACCCCGGATTACTTTTCTCTCGGGACTTCTTGCTTATCATCGGCTTATATTCTTTTATATTTCGCTTCAATCTCAACTGAGCACTGAATCTCATCTTGCAATCTCAACTGCACAACGTTACAGTTTCGGGACTTCGATAAGCTATAAACCTTCAACGAAACATACTTAGCCGAGATCCGCTACTTCACCAATCTTGTCAAAAAGAAGAAAGAAAAAACCCCCTCCACACTTCCAGATTGACCCAGCCATTTTATCACCATGATTGCCGCAGAGCCCCCAAATTTGCCCGCGGGGGAATCCCCAGACCTGATCTTGGTCCCAGCCACAGCCTCAGAGCGCATTGCCTCAATCAAACTGAACAGCGTTGCCTGGAAGGGCCCACTAGACGTGGAAACATACATAGCACGCGAGGACCACCTTCTGCGGCAACGACTGACCCGCGACGGCCTGACATGTTGGATCCTAGTGGACCGCAACGAGCCCGAGGATAACCGCACTATCCTCAGCTCGTGCGAGTCCTATCGTAAGACCGCGCTGCTGGCCCATGATGGGCAGATTGAGAAGGTCGCCACGCACGGCGTGGGGAGTGTCTACTGCCGGCCTGAATTCCGGGGGAAGGGCTACGCAAAACGGATGCTCGAGGAGCTGAGCACTAAACTAGAGACGTGGGGGATGGAGAAGGAGCAACGGCGCACTTCGCTGTTTACGGTGCTGTTCTCGGATATCGGGAAGAAGTTCTATGCGCAGTTTGGGTGGCGGCCGTTCTCGTCTTCGCATATGTCTTTACCGGCGAGTGCGAGTGGGCTGGATAAAGCCGTCACTAGAGACCTATTTGCTGAGGATGTCCAAAAGACCTTGTGCAGCGAGAAAGTCCTGGCTCAATTGCACGACCAGATGCTTGTGGCATCGCAGAAGTCGAGTAGTGCTAAAATAGCTATTTTGCCTAACTTTGATCACTATCTGTGGCACTGGGCCCGAGAGGAGTTCTATGCCGAGAATATGATTTCGGAACGTTCTCCACCGGTAGTAAAGGGTGCCGGCGATGACAAGGCTGGCGTATACTGCGCCTGGAATCGGAACTTTGGCGAGCTCCCCGAAGACAATGTCCTTTACATTCTCCGGTGGGTATATGATGAGCCTACCTCACCAGCCGAGGAGCAGATCACAATCCAGGCCATGGCTGCTATCCTGCGACGAGCCCAGCAAGAAGCACACGAATGGAACATGAGCAAGGTTGAATTTTGGAATCCCACTCCTTTGCTGCAAAAGGCTGTGGCCTTGGTGGATCCGAAGGCTGAGCTCGTGCACCGCGAGAAAGAGAGCATCTGCAGTTTGCGGTGGACAGGCGAGCAGCAAGGATTGGGCAAGGATGTTGAGTGGTGGTTGAACGAGAAGTACACCTGGTGTTAATTTTCACTCATTTGGACTTGTTTCGGGGGGTTTTCTTTGTTTTGAGATGTTGATCCCACACCTGCTAGAAGAACAGGGATCAAGGCAATTTTGGGCGGCAGATACGATCATGATGTTCCTAGATCTGCCCGGCATCATAGATTAGATGCTATGGAATTTACGCAGCAAGTGCGCTTATATATTCGCTCATCGGCGGCCTTTGAGCAACTCATGCCAGTTCCTGGCGTTCTTAGTCTTTGCGGTGTTGTTTGACCCCGCGGCGGCGGCTTTGGGGGTATCTTGTCGCTGTGATACCTCGACAAAGCATATAGTGGTAGGATCAGGACTCTGGTAACAGCCAGTCTAGAACAATTAGTGTTAGCTATTGCCACAATTCAAGCAAGTACGGTCAAGTTACCGTCAGCTTTGACAGCGCTGCTTCATCCCTCCAAGATTCAGGCAGACAGTCCTTCCACGCATGGAGGAATTCACTCCTTCCAATAGAAGAAGATACAGTAGGAGCAGTAGCAGCTAAGTACGTCTCACCCACCCATTGTGCACACTCAACCTTGTTGAAACTTGCCCCTAGAAAAGAAGAACGGTCAGCAACGAACATTTCCACGCCTATTCCCAACTCACATTTAATCTCATCCGCCAATGGAGGCCGCTCATCAGCGACGCAGATACGTCTCACAACAGCCTCCAGTAACGCGCGAGGAAACGGCGGCTCTTGTTCGTCGTCCTCATCAAGAACGGAGTTCCACAGATCGCCAACAAGAAACTGTTTCTCAAGATCAATGTTCTGTAGAACAGCGCCCTCAGTCAACCGCTTCCAAACACGCAAACGTGCCCGCGCCGACGGCCGCCAAGCCGCCACTTCCTCGCCGCCGTCCACAAATGCACAAAGCTCCATCCAGCCCTGCTCGAACTGCGCCGTTGACACAGGAATATCTAAACAGATCTGCTCTCTCACTGCGCGCATCTCCGGCGCTGCCAATGGCCCCGAACGAGCAGAGTCCTCCATTTCTATATCGTCGTCATCGCGTCGATCATATAGTCGTAGACTCTTTTCCAAAAATGGGACAGCTGAGAACCCTCCCGGTGGGACATGTAGCTCTAGTGTTGAGGAGCACTTTGCAATGGTTGTTACGGCCTCGTCGGGGAGGTTCAGGGCGCCAGCGTCCCCATCCTCTTCAACGACTTTGATGTCTGCTTTGGAGATTTCTCCATGGCTTGGGCGGAGAATGTGGAGGGAGTTGGAGGATTGGACTTGGCGAATGCGGTAGGTTTGCGTTGCGCTGCAAATATTGACGTATTCTTGGGCGGCTGGGTCGACTACGGCCTGCGCGAGGGCTGCAGAGGGTGATTTGAGTTCGAGTCTGGGTGTGATGGGTTAGGCGAGGCTTCCAATTGATGATTTGAAAATTATGGAGGTCATGGTAGTGCCGTGGGTAGTTCTAGTGTGTTTGAGGTTCTGCTAAGTGTTCTAACTTACACAGGTGCATCTTTCGACGTCAGTAGTTGCTCCAGCTCCGGGGTAAGTTCCAGTAACCTGAAGCCCTGCTGAGGATTGGTGTGTGTAAAAAGAATGCTTCGCGAATTTTGCGTAGACATTGGGGCGAGTTGTAATATTGTTAGAGGGCAAATTGAAGATCGGAGCAAAAAGAGGACGCGACGCGAAAGTGGATAACACACGGACCACCGTCTAATGCGGCTGCGATGTGTATACAACCGTAGTCTCCAGGGCCACACAGCCATACATATGTACGTTACATCATTAGGCTAATTGGAAATTGTAGAGGTGGATGGAATCAAAATCTTCAATGTTACTTTGAATGACCAAACTATTGCTCTCAGTGACACGCCAATCCGTATGCTTTGCTAGAGTCCGAGAAAAAGAAAATACCCATGAGAAACATATGCAAGAATGGAAATAAATAAAACAAGAGGGAAGAAAGCGCTAATGCTAATCATCCACGATCATGCTTTCGCTTTCTCACTTTTCTCTGCTTTCTCGACTATTGCAACCTTGTCGGCTTGGTCGTTCGAGGTACTCTCTGTGGAGTCTTTGACATTTGCAGGTTGAGCGGCGGAGCTTTCGCTAGCGTCCTGGACTATTTCACCATCTACAATCTGATCTGCGCCCTGGGTTCGGGGCTGGGTGCTGTCTTTTTGATCGGCTCGCTCCTTTTCTTCCTGCTCGCGAGCTTGTCGCTCCTGTTCCATTTCGGCCATGTGGCGGAGGTCGTCAACGCTAGGCTCATAAAGATGCCAAATCGTATAGTGTGGTAGGCCGATTACTGAAAACTTCATCCGTTTGGCCATCTAGAAGGTATTAGCAATTGTACCTAACAATGGTCTCCTCCATTGCGACCATACCTTGCCAAACCCTTCCGTCTCGGCATGCTTCTCGAAGCTGAATGCTGGGAAGTGCACACCGGCGCGGAACACGCGGGCCTTGGCCAAAATACTGACACCGCCGATTCCGTCAAGCTCCATCTCCATGTCAGGATCGCCGTATGGATCACGGAGGTAAGCAAGGTGGGGTCTCCACGTAGCGTACTCTGCGTATCCTTCCACGATCACGGCGTCCTCATCAAGAGTGTCTGCAAGAGCCAGGGCAGTCTCGGACTCTTGCCATGAATTCAGGTCATAAGGCTGTTCTCCACCGAGCCAATCTGGAAGCGGCCGCCACACATCTACAAACTCAATTAGTATAGATCTTCTCGCCTAAAAGGATAAAAAGCACTCACTCGGAACGGTCACATCCTTATTGTGCCGCATTAGGTCCTCAATGATTGTAAAAGGCGCAGTTTCCACGTCCGCGTCTCTCCAATAGACCCAGCTATGCGTCGGACGAAGCGTCGCACTCAGCAGCCAATTCCTCGCCTGTGCCATGAGCTTTCGCCGATTGGCCTGTGCCTCGAACCCGTGCCGACTTTCTACATCCTGTTGGACTTTCTGCCCGAAATCTTTCTGGATCACTGAGATCTCTCCAAATGGCATCGTTGGATCGGAATCATTTTGTATATCTTCCAGCATGCGCGACAGCATCCCCAGGGTATCATCGCGGGAATCCGACACCAAAAAGGCCAGGTCAATTAGGTCGTGAGGGTATGTGAGGTTTCGGAGGTGAGAGAAAAACATTGGGAGGTGCGACGAAGCATCCCTAAGCGGGGTGCACATCAGCACGCGTTCCCCGCGCTCCCATCCTTTCTCTGACCCTTGTACTTCGGAGAGATCATAATAGCGGACCGTTTGAAGGTGTAGATCGTTAGGGGAGGAGAGAATGCCGAGGGAGATGGTGGGGAGAATGGCCGCGCGCCAGGATGGGAATATGAGGAGAAACAACACCAGCGACACGAGGCCAAAAAGGCAGAGGCGCTGGATGAGTTTTCGGCGGTACCGAAGGGCAGGTTGCGAGCGAGGCTGGAATCTGGGTGGGGATGCTAGTCAGTCCCGAATTCAACGTTCAATCTGGCGCTCCGAGCTCTTCGGGTCACAAGAAGCGAGCCATTTGGCATTGAATATTATCTCGCTTACCTGCTAGGCGAAATTGAGAATGCGGAGCCGATGGGGTAGGCAGAATGGCCTTTTTCAAGGACGTGTCGGTTCATGGTCGCGGCCGCTGCCACAGGCCGTCACAGCGCTTACTATGTCGGGGCCAAGAACTGATGGGGACTAGGGGACCCCAATGACCCCTTTTTAGATAAAGATCAGTATAGAAGCCCCGAAAGAATGGGATATATGACAATTCCCAAAGATTGAACAAAAAAAAAAGAGAGAAGGATTAAACAAGGTCAGACAAAAGCTGATAAGTGAATTGTGTGATTGGGGGTCCAGTTGTTGTGCCTCGAACCAAATCCGGCCATCCGCTTGCAGTAATCTACAACTACAACTACAACTACAACTACAACTACATCTATACATCTAAACACATGTTCATAAAAAGAGTACATACAATATAATATAACTCCTATCTTTATCGCCGAAAATATTCAAATGCTTTGTTTTGACAATCGACACCCGGTGACCGTTAATGCGCTTATGTACAAACCGCTCATGCAATTATCTACTTTTCCCCCCTTGCCCCTTCATAGTGAGATCGTAGGAGGTGAAATCATGCTCAATCGAGGCCGAAGAGGACCAGGGGAGTCAACTTCTTTCGTTTCCACCTCAACCTGTCCCATCATCTGTAGTAATAGTTTCTTCACCTTTTCTGCATCACGCAAGCTCGGCAGGACGGATGCGGCTTCGTAGTCGCTATCAAGAATAAAGTAGCGTTCCTTTTGTAGGTTCTCCACTGTATCGATCTGGAATGCAACTCTGGCGATCGCCTTGGCTGGAACACTGGCCTTGTTCATGGAGCTTCGGGATACCATGCGCAAGAATGGCCGAAGACCGGACCGAGTCTGATGTGCGACTCTGACCGACATGGGAGCCCCGGTTCGCAGATTGCTTGGGCCAGCCATACCTCCGGGATCCAAAGTGAAGATGTCCAGCGAAATATTCCCGGTCTATTTTTAGATAATTAGTAAACGTGGGACCAATTGGAAATTATTCGGATGACTCCGATCGATATGAAACTCACCCAGATCAAACTCCGCCTCAACGCATATAATGCGACGCTCGCCATTAACTTACTGCTTCCGAAGCGAATATTCTCTTCCTTTGCGCTCAGCGAATCTCCCAGATGATGCCCGTTTCTTCCATGGTCGCGGTCAAAGTAATCTAGTCGACCGCTAGATGTGGCAGAGCATCCGATATTGATCACTTTCGCTCCACTTCTCGGTGTTCCATCTCCAGCCTGAAAAGCTTCAAGCAGTCCGATGGTTAATAAGAACGGAGAGAGACAATTCGTTTGGTACACAGGGTCGTATCCGTCTGATGTGAGGTCATCAACCGTGTAAGATGTTGCGACAGCGGAGTGAATCAGACTGGTCACAGGTGGGATGTCTCTAAATCGAACACGTTCGACAGTGGTTTTGGCGAAGCTTGCCACAGATTTCAGATCGGTCAGATCAAGAGGAAGAACCTCGATCGATCTGGGACCTATCAAGCGGATCTTGCCGGTGAGTTGCCGAACATCGTCCGTTCTTATATCTCGAGCCGTCAATAATAGATGAACGAAAGGTTGCTTCTTTGCAATCTCGATGGCGATCTCTGATCCCAATAGCCCATTTCCACCGGTAATAATAACCGTTCCTGTAAGCGGTGTTCCCATAATGTCGAGTTTAGTGTACAGGCAAGAATCTCCGAGGGATCAATTGGTTCCACAGTACGGAGTAGGAGGTTGCAGAAATGGTCAAAGAAGCATCACTGTGGGGGTATCCGACTCCAATTATAGGGATGAAAAATGAACAATGGGATATTGCGTGACAAAAAGGAATTATTAAAGGAAAGGAAAGAAAAGGAAACTGGAATTGTCAAAGCCTGGCCAAAGTCAAAGGGCGAGTATGGGCTCCATTAGACGGTAGGATCTAAAAATTCCTTCTCGGCCCCATCTATGCAGCAGAATGGGCCAATGAATTGTATCGGACATGAGCGGTGACATGTCTCAGCTCACGGCTGAGGCGTGTCTTTCCAGAAGACGACAGAGTGGATCAATCAGATGCGAACGCTGGCGACGTGCTGCGTTAGTGTGAAATAGCGAAAGACCGGGGCGAAACCCCATCAATTGACACATTTATGGTTTTCCTGCCTGATGGTGCGTGGCACGGCGATTAATTTGTTTTCTCTACCAGCACTATCCTTGTAGATAGATCCCGTAAATCCCGTAAATCCCGTATTAATTATTGTTAGAAAATTTTTGGATCGGGATCGGCACCTGATACTGAGCTAGATTAGTTCGCGACACTGGTGTGGACTTGGCCGCAAAGTCTCGATCCTCCTTGCCGATCAATAATCTCAACTAGATCCTGAACTAAGGATGTACCCACGGAGTAATGCTGGAAACATAAATGTGCAGACCGTGGGGAATCCCATTGGTGAAAGAGGCACTGTTAAGTGAAAAAGATTTGAGCCTAAACGAGGTATAGTCCTACCACTGCCAACAAGGTCTCTAGTGCTTTTTTCCCAACACAGTCAGCTAGCCAAGGTTTATCTCCCCACGTCGTTTCGTATTGATGCACCGTAAAATGCAAAGTAACCATGAGATATAAATATAAATTAGGCGTAATTGTAAGCGGCTGCAACAACGTTTCGTGGAACATACAACAGGAACCAAAAGTGAAGAAAAAGCAAAGGTTCAAAACGTTTGGAGTTTCATATTAGAACAAAAAATAGAACAAAAAGAAAGGAAAAAAAGGAAAAATCAGATGACGGTGCGCAGAATCGAACGCTGGCATATATGACGTCATACTATACAACTATTAGTTGACCGAATTGGGCTAAATGAGCTCCCCTCCCGGTGTTAGTATGATCATATTGATGTTGATTTGTAGGTACATTATACGAATATATATTATCACCTGGGTACTAGGTCATAAGTACATAGATTGAGTTAGACCCTTGACCATAGTACTGTTGATTTCCGCGTGGGACCTTGTTTATTTTCAAAATGTATTGGGTGCGTTTATAATTATTGTATGATTATTGAATGATGAATGTGACTCAAGTCTATGAATTATCGCAAAAGCTTTGATCACGTTCCAAGGATACCCGCCTTATCCAAGACTGTGGTATGTAAACCCCGTAGTAAGCCCTGGAGTGGACGGCACATCGCCTCCAGGGATACCAGAGATCAAGCTTCGCGAGGACTGAGAAGTGATTGTGAATATCGGACCAAACTGTGAATCTATTGGCGGGCTATAGTCTAGGGAGCTAGTAGAACAGGCACAATGCCAGAAGGCTATACGTGCTCGACAGAATAATTCTGTAGTCTTGGTTGGACGGGCTGCCTTCGTCGCAGCCCGAGAATGGATATCAGGCGTTGTGGTGATGGAGACAAACAGTTTCCCCGGGAGCTGAGCACATCAGTAAGTATTCCAAACAATAGTAAGCATGTAATTCAAACTCGGTGATCCACGTGCTATCGTGGGGAGTTGTGGCCTGCTACATCCGCATAAAGTCGACGGAAAATACCCGGGGACATTGGCCGGCGCCGTAGCTGAGTTGCTTAAGCAAAATCCCTTGGGAAAAGGCGGTTAGATTTAGTATCAGAGCTGGCTTTTGTTGTCAGACACCCGGGATGAGGGCTCGATCCAGGTATACACAATGTTGGCCAACTGTTCTATCGTTGCAAGTGTAAAAACACAATTCTTCCCACCTCCGCTGCGAGGAAGGATGAGATTATGCAGGAAATGCCAAAGCCGGGACATATCCAGTCGCACTTTCCTAGCGTCTTAAGATGTGGCCACTGTGCCGGGCGAGCAGCCGACCTAGGGTAATCGTCGCTCTTTTTGGTTTGTGTGTTATCATGTTTGCGTGCATGTCCTTTGTTGTGGGTATCTATATCCAGAAGTACCAAGAGACATTACTATTTCTGCGGAAATGGAGAGATTTTAGTTCGTCACTTGTGGCTGCACTAGGCGGGAAGAGCGGCCAGAAGCTCCTTGGCCCTGTATCTCATCTCCTAGTACCACTAGGTATGTGCATGCTTCAATGGTGTTCTGGATCGACGTATCCACGACTAAGAAACCCACCGTGCAGATTCTCGTCCTGTCTCGGTCGTTCTAGAATTTCTTGACTACAGTATTGGATGGTTTCAGCACATCGTCGCAGATCATGCCATACCATTGCAGCGGGGAACATCTCTTATTGATTCGGATCGAACTCGAGGCATCCAAACTGGAAAAGCGGAGGCTCTGAACCGCCGGTGCTAATCGGTCTGGGACTTTTTCCATCACTCGGCATCTCACCCATCCTGGGATTCTATTGCTAGGGTACTTGTTCTGATCTAGTGAGGAGACGGTGTCGCCTTCGCTCGTAGGTTTTAAAATAGAGAGGATCACGAGTCCATACAGCCCTGCCGCTAAATCTATAACAGTCGCCACTAAGAGCGAGCAACCCTGGCAGCGTCGGAATACCTCGGTCTTGCTCACCTCGCGTACCTTGACCATTGCCTGCCGATTTAGCTGCATCAATTGATCGATCGGGATTCGGGGGACCTGGAGCTGCTCTTCAAAGCAATTGCTGACACTCATTAAGGAGATGGCATGACGATACTACCGAGCGATCATGATAGCTCTAGGGGACTCTCGCGTCAGTATGCTTTACTAATCGAGACCGCACCGACTCCGCCGTACGCCCCTGGAGGAACCCCGGCGAGTCCTTATAGAATATGCCAGACGTGTGAGAGACGGCTAACGATGTTTGTAACGGAATGGACACTGCAGATATGGCATTGGAAATGGAGATGTCGTGAATTTCTGGATGCAAATAAGTTCTCAGTTCCTAACCACAAAGAATCGGTCACGCCGGGCGGCACTAGCGGCAGATCCGAGAGCACATCTAATAAATCCCATGGTACCTGGTTTGACGGGCGGCAAGATAAGCAGTTCGGATCCCAAGTCCAAAATCGATTTGCTCGATGATGCGGTTTTAATTCACAAGAATGTTTCCAAAGCTCACTGCACTTGGATGTGGTGGAAGCAAATGGCGTTCTGGCCTTTATACAGCATGTGATCTTCCCCTACTCTCAGCTTCAGTCCCACATGGAACGCCATCTATCAAGGTGCTTTTGAAAGATGAGACCGAACCGACGATGCCCAGTAGCTTTAAAGATATCGTGTCTGCGTACAAGGTAGATCGTATGACTCCTCAACTTTCTAAGAAGGTCGTTGAGGAGGGCCTGATTAAACCTATCGAGCCACTCCGTGTTCAATTTGAAGCTGATCTGGAATGGCAGATAATTGCCCTAGAAGCATATACCGATCTAGCCCAGGTGACAACAAAAGTCATGTGAAACAAGTCAGAAAAAGAAGCTAGTCGTTGCGGTTGTTGAAATAATATCCAGTCATAGTTTGACAAGACAATAAAAAGTAGAATTTGCGTTTATGGCGGAGCCACAATACCTGCTTTCTTATCTGCTTCCTTTATTTTTTCCTTACTCTTAGATCTCTTTAGCCTTTATTTGATTTGAGCTGTTCCTGTCTTCGCAACAACTTATGAGCCTACTTATCACAATATAAGGAGAGAAACGTCCTGCATATCGGCTATCTCAGGTCGCCGACAGAAATATACCACTAAAATCAGTCTTAACAGCCCCCACGTCCTTCCAAGTCTCTTTCTATCCTACATCGTCTTCTGCAAATATCAATTCTGCTCTCCCGAGTATGGCTCAGCTTGTAACTGTCCAGCCAGTCCTCCCGCCACCAATGTACCCGATGACATGGCAGTTACTACCGACTTCATAGGTCCGGAGCAGTCACCCGCTGCAAACACTCCTGGGATGGATGTGGTGTAAAACGGCTCGGTCGTCTTAATATCACCATCAGAGGTGAGGTGTACACCTAACTGCTCGGCGAACGGGCCATTGATCACTGTCTTAGGTCTGTGAACCTATAGGGGTTAGTTCCTGCCGCGTTTGATCAGTTCCTGCCGCGCTTGATCACACTTAGGGGACTACTTACCAGAAATCCCTCTAGTTTTATAGTACCAAATAAGTCTCCGAGCATGGTCGTTCAATGAGGGCTGGATCCCGTATTTAGCCGCGGACCCTCGACAAGACCAGAAAAATACACTGCCATCGAGGATTATACCAAATATGGAGCTACATAATACCGAGATCGTTCACGGTGATTTTCAATACGACATGAGATCCCAATGATACTACCAGATCCACCCAGAGCGATATGTGCGGTCTTATAGACAACCTTTCCAGTATGTTGCAGTGAGAAAGCCATTCATGGTATCTTCAGTCGCCAGACGTTCAGCGTCGATAATCGCATGACTGATCCACAGCTTATCGCTGATGAGATCACTCTTTGCGCTGCCCGGATCATTCATCGAGCATAAGACTATGGGATGAAACATCACCAAGATAGATAGTTTTCCATCCACTGAAGTACCGCGCATGATAACACCCTTTCATCAGCCGGTGAATACCGTCATCGCGCAACCCATGAAAGCTCCAGGATTTAATTGGTCGTGGAGAGAGGTCTTGACCGATATAGAAGACATGGTGCCGTCGATCGTGATGTCGTCATTCGCTTCCGAAGGGGCGCGGAACTGGAAGCGTTATCGCCGATGTCGAGGTTCGACCCGGCGGGATCATCGAGGCCGATACTCCTATTCTTTTCCTCTGTTCTGAAACTGCGTGGGCGTGTTGAGCTTGACAGAAAATATGGAACAATTAGATGCGAATGATAGGGGGCTGTCTTTTGCTATTTGAGCTGGCTGCCATCGATTATAGAAGTGCGCCATTCATCGGCCCCCATCCTGGAGAAGCTGGTTGCGTGGCACAAACATGAAAGCTATCGGAATGGTGGCCGACTCGGGGTGGATTGAGGACTTAAGTGGCTTGATCGAGAGAAAATCTGGTCCGCGTGAGTTCTATCGGTGATGTTACAATTTAGCTAGCTGTATCTCCTATTGCGCGAAAACATTGCTTACAAAACACAAACGGAGGCCAGATCGTGACACCTGTAGAAATCTAAAAAAAGAGGGGTGGTGCGGAGATACCTATGTATAATTTCCAAACGTCAGTCGACACGTTTCGAATCCTAGCGCTTCAGCTTTTGCTTCCGCCTCGTAAAGGGTAGTTTCCTAAAGAGGATGACTACCATACAGGATGACTTAACACACGTTACGCAGAAGGAAAGTGAGAATTCCTAGATGTTAGGTGTATGTAGTACCGTCGTGTTTGAAGTTCCTTAGTCAAGAAATAATGGGCCCCTAAAGCACGTACCAAAATAACTTTATAATCACGAGAGTGCGGAACATTGGAAAAGCGGTCATTTTCGGCACCAATTTCACCATATTCTCACTGTAATTTACAACCAAATCGGCATTTTATGCTCATCAAGGGGTTCGAGAATATTGAAATGCAAGCGGATACGTCCTTGACCCACGCTATTGCTGAAGGCGAGGAGATGTGCTGTATGTTTTTGGCTAGCAAAAGTAGACGAGGCTGCGATGGCGAAATGAGGCTCCGAGGTGGGGCCATGGGTGGAGTCGAGGGCTTGTAATTCCCGTATACTGCGCACTCATTCGTCGACATAACGGACCGAGCCGATCATAGCGGGAACCAGATTATCTCGCGCTTATTTTTCAGCAAAGTCAAAGGTCCGGGGACCGCCCGCCAGCCGGGTCTGGAAAGCCAAGTAGCAGACCGGGTGTCCAAGGTCATGAAAAGCGCGAGAAACAACTTAATCAAACGACAAGATTATAAGTATATTGCTTTATAATTTTGAACCCTAAAAGCCCACAGAAGAAGAACATTATAAGCCAGCTTGAGAGCCCCCGCAATGGATATTGCCAGACCTATTCGATTATATCCTCCCTTTCCATCTCGCCCTCCCAATAGCCCAGTGATAAAAGGAGCTAAAGCTTCGTGAGAGCGTCCTTACCACATCGACTCCATCCATGACAAGCGTGCGCTCCTTAGGCAATATCGCATGTGCCAAGAACGCGGGGCCTGATCAAATTCAATTAAAATTGATCGAATCAAAAGACAATCGACCGTAACGAATACAGTCGCTACAAAAGGTAGCAAAAGAAGCGCAATTGAATCTGGTACGTGTCCCAGAACCATGGTGGTGATGAGACCAACTTTGTGGACGACGGGGATAGCGACGAGGTTCGAAACCGACGCCAGAAGATTGCTGGCAAAAAATATGGAGTCATGAACCCCAGTTGCATATCGTATTTCAGAGTGAGAAAGTAGGTCAACCAGCTTTTGGACGCGAGTCCGGACCTGAAGCTGTCAAGTGAGATGATGGAGCAGAACTTTGCGAGGAATTTCTTGGACTACTTGCCCAAGGTTGGGTAGAGGCATGTTATCCAATTGTTTGTGTCGCGTTTGGGTTGGGGCTTTGGCAGGAGTGGTTGAGTCCCTACAGCACCCCAGAAAGCGTCCATGAATTAGCACTTAATTGATTCAACCGCCCACTATGCCACCAAATCGCTCCCAATCCTTGATTAATTCAACAGAGCAAGAGGGTAATATCTAATTGGCTATCCAGGCTATTACAAAACATGAATTAGTATCCATTTCTTTCGCTTCTCAGATCTTTAAAATGCCTAGTTCAACCCTCCACCACCGCTACAAAGGTTCAAAGGAGAGATGTATGTATTATCAATCCCCCTTCGAAAAGCAGCTTCTCAACGTCTTACGAACTACCCAGGTCCATTGCCTCAATGCCAACAGTCATCTGTGACAATTTCCCCAGCGACTTGAGAGACTCCAACGTCTCTGACCAAATCTTCTTTTGGGACATGTCATGGTGTTCCTTCTACTGGTCAGCATGGCATTGATGATAGATTGGATTCTTTATCTTACCTTCGAGGTTTGCCATCCTATTATACCCATAATGACATCCTTTTCAAGGTTCGAGCTCTTGCCATAGGTGACAGAAGTCGTGCCCTCTCCATTGCGGGCTAGATGACGGGATGTGTTCTCCCATATTTGAAGGCCTTTCTCGATATTCTCAGAATTGGAGACCGTCACCCGAATGATTTCAACCATAGGCGCCGAAGCTGCATCTCTTGGGGAGACCTTTGTTTCAAACAGTTGCAAGGTGGGTGGCCCAGTCACCAAATGCCTGATTGAGCTAGCAAAAGCAGCAAATTGTTGCGAGCCGATGAAGGCATGGAAAGAGTCGGCTGAGGTCCACTCTATGCCAGATCAGATATACCCAAAGTTGACGCACCAGGCGAACTTACCAAAAAGAAGGAACTCTCTATAGGCCTCCCTTACATCCAGCCCATCTTCTGTCAGAATCCATCCACGGAATGCGCAGAGCAGGCCGGGATTAGGATCAGTCAATCCTTTGCTCAAGCTTGGCCAGTCTCTTTCAAGCTCCTTGAGTGAAGCTGAGTCTGTTTTGACGCTTGGAAAAATAAGCTCAGTGATGGCCATTGCAAAGGAAGAAATGTTATGTTTGATGTTTCGAGGGTAGTATAGAAATTCCATAACATTCATTTGTCTCCTTTATATAGATCTGAGTCTAAGCTAGAGCTACATATTCGCCATACTCTAAATTGCGGATTTTTGAATTTGCATATTACTATAGTTCGGGCTGTCAGCCTTGCGGAGTTTGCGGAGTTTGCGGAGTTCTGCGGACCTCTGTCATCACAGCCTTGTTTTCCTACGGGGCTGCCCATCTGTTGGCATTTTTCTTATTTTCTCGTAGAAATTCAGACCATGGCTTATAGATCACCATATGCGCGCTCACGGCAGAAGTCATGTATTACTTGCGCTGAGGGGAAGCGGCGTTGCGATCGTCAAACCCCGCAGTGCTCACGGTGTCTTGCTCAGGGGCTAGAATGTACATACCTGAGTGCATGGTCCCCACAGAAGCGCCAGAATATCTCGAGACAGTTGGAATCATCATACTTTTCGGAAGAGTGGCCAGAAGCCTCCCTTGTTTCCAATGAGGATCTATCATTTTGGCCGTTAAATGACTCTCCTTCCGACGATACGAGTGTTGCTACCCCATGGCTTACTTGGATGCCCTCCCTGCCCACCATACCATCATCATCACCAGCTGCATTTTTCCCAGAAACCACCATCTTAGATAAATGGTCAACCAAACAGCTTTTACAGAACATCAAAAGCTACCCGCAGTCGTTTGTTAGCTCTCGAAAAACACCTTTCATTCATTCCCACCTCTACGATGCATACTTGCCCAATGCTATTCAAGATGCTTTTACAGTTTTGGCGGCTTATAGTATCAAGACATCAGAAACAGAGGATCTCATTTTCCGTATACTTGAAAGCAAGACTACCAGCCTCGTGGAGCAGGACCACCACACGGGTACCCTGCCCCAGCTCCTCGCCGCAGTGCATGCACTGACGCTGTTTCAAATCATTCAGCTCTTCGATGGTGATATTCGACAGCGCTCATTAGCAGAACAGCACATGGATACATTGCGAATTTGGACCTTTCAATTACAAGTCCGAGCCGGAGAGCTGGCCCCTGCGCTCACATGGCAAGAATGGATATTGGCAGAGAGCGCTCGAAGAACAGTAATTTTTGTCATGATGATCGAGGGCTTGTATTTGACACTAAAAATCGGGTGCTGTCCGAATGTCAAGGCACTGAGTATACTGCCCTTCACATCCGAGGTTGCTCTATGGGATCTCAGTACAAGTGCTTCATGGCTTGCGGAATCAGATCAATTGCGATCTAAAACTGTACTCTATGGTGATTTTACAAGGGGTTGGCAGGAGAGAAAAGTCCCGGGACGACTGGATGGATTCCAAAAGCTATTGCTAATCCCGTGTATGGGTGAGAGATACAGAGAAGTACTGGATCTAGATAGTTGAGTGTCAATAGTATGGTTGTACGCCGCCTGCTCCAACAAAATGGACTCTGTAATTGGTAAAAGACATTATTTACATTGAATGTGTATCCCTGCCCTAGGTATACCTCAACTCCCGACCCAACCGAAGACGGAACCGTAATCTTGGAATCTCCAACCACGAACCACCCTCTCTTCAAAAGATGTATGATTCAACAACCCGGACGTATCTGTCTTGTCAGATAATTTAAATTTCCATTCTGACGAGCAGGGCTGATCTGCAGTCTAGCCTACTATGGCCTAGTCATTGCCTATCGTTTTGGCGGTGGGGCTTGAGATAGTTTCTCTGTGTAGAAAATTGAAGCCAATTTCGAATATTGCTGTACTGCCTGGAGAGAGACGAAATACAAGTATAGATAAACGGATGGCGACATCGCGTGAACAAACGTGTGCTTCATGCAGAAATGTCGACCAATATCTTCACATGCTTATCCCTCTCCTCGATGAGAGCCCTGAATCCCTTTTCATCCACTTCCTCCATTCGGATCTTACTAGTAATCATAGAACTTGGCTTAATGTCGCCTACACCAAAGAAACAAGAGGTCAGCAAAATTACAAAAATGAACGAGGAAGTCAAAGCAAATAACCCATCAGCAGCTAAACATACCAGAAGAAATTGCATTGATTACAGACTCAAAGTCCCCATCATCGTAAATTGCAGCCCCCGTCACATGCTTCTCCTGAAGCACAATGGCAAAAGCATCAATGACCGGCTTTTGTTCCCAAAGCGACACGATGACCGTCGTGCCACGCACCCGCAAACCACCCATGGCAGTATCAAGCCCAGCTTGGACCCCGGAGCACTCGAATGCAACATCTGCACCTGAATTTCCTGTCAAGGCATGTACGTGCGCAACTCCATTAATCCCTACAGAATCAAGAGCTTCAGTGGCGCCCATAGATAGGGCAAGCTCCCGTCGTCGCTCGGATACCTCCACAGCAATTATTGATGTGATACCTTTAGCCTTCAGTACCTGGATTATAGCCAGGCCTATTGGTCCAGTCCCGACCACAAGTACCGTGTCATTCGCCTGCAGAGGACTGCGGCTGACGGCATGCCATGCAACGGCAAGAGGTTCCACCAAAGCTGTGTTAGAGAATTTTTATCAGAGCTGAAACAACCCGGCCAGACTTTGAAACAGCGAAGTCTAATCTTACCTCCTATGTCAAGAGGGATGGAGTCTGGTAGTGGGATGGCATTCTTTTTGTCCACGACTACATGGTCAGAGAGTCCTCCTACCTGACCTGCAACTGTCAGTTAATAAAAAGGCTATAATTGATAGGAAATATAGTGCTTGACTCACTGCTATACCCGATGAATCCCAGATTCTCACAGGAATTGAACCTGCCCCTTATACACGTTGAGCATGTGCCATCAAATAGATTGGGCTTGACGGCAACCCGGTCACCGACCTGAAGTCCTGTGACACCTGCGCCAATCTCTTCTACGGTACCGCAAAATTCATGACCCAAAGTTGTCGGCAGCTTGTCCCCGGTAAGTGGATGTGGAACAGTAGGGACAGTAGATGGACCAGTAAGATATTCATGAAGATCTGAATTGAATTAGAGAAGATCAGATTTCGAGCTTCCTGCGTGACTTACCAGTTCCACATATTCCCACAAAAGCAGGGCGAATCTTTTAGAATCAAGGCTTGTTGTTAGACATGCTTCGGAGTGATCTCTTGAGCGTGCTCAGCAGGAAGTTTATATATACCTTGATCTGACCGTCACCACAAAGGGGTTCCTCGATTTCGTCAACGCGGATATCTTCTCGGCCATGGAATCGAACGGCTCTCATTGTGAATGAACCAGGGATTGATCGATTATACTGGTAGACTTATGTAAAGCGAGCCTAATAAAGAGTATGCTGTAAGATCAAGGGAGGTGATGCAATTAAATAGGGAGGTTGAAATGTTACACAGTTGTCAACAGACAGTTTTCATATGTTCATGTGCTACTGATGTATTTGGCAAACCCCGTTGTTGGGAACGAGGGGAACCCCCCTCCACAGCACCCCACGAGGTAAGACATTCGGACTGTTGGAACAAAGGATCCATGATTAAAACCCCCCGCTATTACCAAATGCACATTTTTGGGACTTGGCGGATTGAAGTTCAATCCAGGCGATTTGCGGGGGTGGGGCTGCCCCATGTTATTTGTGGGTTCTCGCACGAGCTCAATGATGTCAAGTGTGAGAGTTGTTCTGACCATTTGTTTGACAGAATACGAAGGCTAGGAAAGATATCGAGTCCATTCCGATCCACAAATCAATCGATTTCGTTATATGAGACCAGCTCCTTTCGAGCATCCAGCTATATATCCTTGTTCTTGCGAGAGAGGAGACCCTTCAAAGCATCCGTTTCACCTTCAAGCTTTGAACATCGAAGTCTCCATTCATCTCTTTCCTTTCGGACCTTCTCCAATTCAGCCTCCAGATCCTTCATCCTATCAGCACGTCTCTGCCGACATCTCCGCGCCGCGAGTGTGTTGAGCTTGCGCTTTTCTACACGCGATGAATCGACACGACCTAGAGCATCATCACCCTGAGAGGTGGAGGGGCTTGACAAAGAAGTCGAGACGGGAGCAGGGAATTGTGAAACAGGGGAAGGTTGCGAGTGGCCATCTTCTGAATGTTAGAGATGGACTGTATAAAACTGATTAGAGAATGTAGTCTTACCTTGTGAATTGGCCGAACTAGAAGCCAGAGACGCGGATATAAATTGCTGGTGTTCGATCGATGCCGAATCCGAAAGAGAATTGAAAGCGGAGGCGGTGCCGTACCCAATGTCCACAACCGGGACATCGTCAAAAGCGGAAGGATACGGCGTAGAATGATCGACAGATAGGAAATTCCAGTCGGTGTCCACAAAGGACAGATCAGGTTCTGCCCAGAGTGCCGACTCATGCGTGAGGGTATCGAAGGATTGACAAACTGGCACAGCCGAAGGAAAGCCTTCCAACTGCGGTACCAGGGACGAGAAGTGGTTATCGTAGTGAATATTCGACCATTGCGAATAATCAGCAGGCCCTTGAAGGCGTTCCTGCAAGCCGGTGTTGAGTGGGCTGGAACCAGTGGAAGGAGGTCTGGATCGCCGCCGCGGCGCTCGAACAACTGCAGGCGGACATCGCTGGATTTCTTAGACGGGCCTTTGCAGACCCGTGACGCTCTATCAAAAGGATAAGGTAAGGGAGTGTTAACCCTAGTTGTAGTTCGACTGGGGAGTCGTGTCCTGAGGAAGAAATCTAAGGTCGGGGTCAGGCCATATAAAAGAATCCAAAGGCAAAAGGGATGGACCGCAGCAAGAGTCGGACCCACAGTAAGCTTCTTCTGATTGGTGGTCCGTACTTTGGCCTTCCACGACTCATTATGACTCATTTTAGCGTTACTTGAGGGGCCAATCAAAATTCACCAATATATCGTATTTAGATATGCCTATCAGGGTTACATGGAGCGCTCTGAGATGGAGTTATGCATAAACAGATCATATGGCGCCAACGAGATGCTTGGCTTAAACATAGTATCTAATTGAATGTATGACTCTATTATAGAGGTTCTTAGTATTTACCCAGCTACAACGGTTGGAATTGAGCCAAAGTAGTATTAAGAGGACAAACCTACCTAGGTAGGATATTGGGACGAAGAGATATAAAATTCAAAGTAAAAATGTTGAGTCAAACTCAATCATTACTACATCATGATCACCCTTGCCACTTGTATATATTGAAGTCAAGAAGTCATGTCTTCTGAAAGTCTCGAAGAAGCTGTTTGATATTTGCCTCGGTTTTGTTTGCTAGCCTCAAAGTGCAAGATAAGATGTTCATTGAGACTTCAATGCACTTGCCACCGCCGTGCTGCTTCCTGATTCATTCTTTATTCTGCATCTACCAACGCGGTCAAGATACCAGCATGTAACTCCAGGCTCAGACTCTAAATCGTCTCGTAAAGACGCAAATTTGTGGGAAATCCCCAGAGACCCCCAAAGGGAGGCACACCCTTGCTCGATCTGCTCAATGAGTTGTTGATGTCCATTGTAGCTGAATTACCTCTAGTGAGTCTTTTTGCACTCAGCATAATCAATTGGCGTCTCTGTGATATTGTGACGTCTAGCTCTGTAGACCACCGTGGGCTTTGAAAGCCTTGCATCTCAACCTGGAGAAGACAAGTCGATGTGGGTATGAAGAAGTAGTCCAGACGTCGTTTGCAAAGGCAGTCGACGTAATTTCTGAAGCTTCCACATCTCAATCTAACACTAGGGCTCTGTATTATCGTCTTGATGACCAAAACCCATATCTCGTTGGATTGATGGCTATAAAAGGTGGTTTGATTGGACATATATGCCAAGACATTCTTCTAAGTGCGCAAAATCGCAATCTATGCCACTGTAGGCAAGCTCCGAAATATCTTTGCCTTCAAGGTTCAATCAAGCTCGGTCTCAACCCTAATTCCTGGCTTGCGGTTGATTCTCGCCAAAGAGGCCGTCCTGTGGTCGACGACATCCCAAGGGAATTCCGACGTCAGCCCATTCCATTTAATTAGAGCCTTGATTCGCGGCTCAAACCACATTTGGATTTATTCTGGATTGGATCTATTGTCAACAAGCGATACGATTATACCCATGAAGGGATGTAAAGTCCAAGGAAGCTTTGATGAAGTTCGGCTTTTGCTTGAACATGGAGCAGATCCAAATGTACACTTAAAGGAGGGAAAATCAGCGCTTCATTTAGCGACTGCTATCTGCAGGCCAGATATTGTGACACTACTTGCCAAGTGGGGTGCAGATTTTCACACGAGAACTCTCGGAGGGCGTACACTGGCTGCAAGACTTGAACGTTGTGATGGTCAACCTTCTTCTTGAAGAGAAGCGATCGATGCTTTGCTTGACATCCCAGGAAATGAAACTGATTTGTGCGACTAAGACGGTCGTATTCCATTGAGTCTTACTGCAAGCTATAACCAGAACATCTACTCAGCGTATCTGGCGAGAAGACTGGTCGGAGATTTCGATGTGGATATCAATTCGCAAGATGGCTCCGGAATAAAAGTGCTCTATCATTCAATTGAAATAAAAAGACGAACGGATAGCTCGTCTACTATTGTCACCAAGTCACACTAATCAACAATGCAATCCTTCACGGCTGCCTTTGTTCCACGCCGCACGGCGAAGTCCAATGATGTTGCAAATTTTGTTAAAAGCAGATTTCACAGACCCGAATAGGAAAGATGAAGCAGGAAACACTGCTATCAGAAATACCACATCCAGGAAGGCGACCCGGGTGCTGATCAAAGCCGGCACCGATGAGAATCTAGTACCACGGCAACCATTGATAAAGAAAACAGAAAAGAAGGAACCAAGACCTTACTAGCGAGTCTTAGAAGCCACGTTGTTGCTTTCTTGCTGACTGACAGATGTATTAGTGAAATTTATATGCCATTCAGATTTCCATCCCGGCCCTGTCTCAACGAGAATTTAGAGGCATCATTAATACCGATTCAACACGTATAGATAGCAAAATGAAGACAACGTACAAGATGTCAAACGTGGTTTACAGATCTCTCTTGTTGCCTCTACGGCTGTTTGTATAGCAGTTCTGGGATCTTGGAGGTCATGGACGCCGGCGGCCCACGCCTAAACCCGCTGAGTCAGCTGTAACACAGACCTCAAAAAGTAGCAAAAGGAGCATAAGAGCTTTGACTCATAGAATATAAATAAGAAATAATAACAACAGATCCCTCAAGGGATCATCGTCAAGTTGAATTCCTTCAGGTGCCTATTGCGGGCCCGACTGATAACCCCGCGGGTCCAATCGTTGACACAGATCCGTGCCCCTCCTCGATTTTCTTTTCTTCCACTCCCAACCCCTCCACGCGCACTCACCATGGCGACGGCAGCAACTCCCGTATCTTCTCTCCTCTCTCTCCTCTATCGGTCCTACCCCAGCGTCATCTCTCCGGATGCGACCGAGCCCGACTACTTCCTCGCCTCGAGCAAGATCTTCCCACTAGTCACCTTCAATGAGGGCGAGGAAGCCGACATCAAGCAATGGCTGCACACCGTCGATGGTCTGAAGACCTCCCTCGCCAATGCCCAGAAGGACGTCACTGAGGGTATCCTCGGCCAACTCAACATCCATCTGGCCACCCGTACAACCCTCCTTGGCACAAAGCCTTCGGTCGCCGATATTGCCGTCTACGCTCTCCTCGCCCCTGTCGTTGAGAAGTGGACCCCCGAAGAGCGCACAGGCGAGAAGGGATACCACCACATCGTCCGTCATACCGACTTCGTCCAGAACGGCCGCCTGTTCTCCCTACAGATCCCCGAGGAGGAGAAGATCGCCATCGATCTGAACGACGTGAAGTTCGTGCCTAAGCCCATCGATCCCAAGGAGGAGAAGGAGCGCAAGAAGCGCGAGAAGGCTAGCGCTCAGACCCCCAACGCCACCCCGGACAGCAAGCCCCTCGTTGTCGGCCAAGCAAAGGCCGACAAGGCCGCCAAGGGCCAGGCCCAGGCTGGTGTTGAAGCCGCCGACGCTCCCCCCAAGACCAACAAGAAGGAAAAGAAGGAGAAGGCCCCCAAGGCCCCTAAGCCTGCTCCCGCCCCCGCTGCTCCTCCCTCCCCCTCACTGATTGACCTGCGTGTCGGCCACATCCTGCGCGCCATCAACCACCCCAATGCCGACTCGCTTTACGTCTCCACCATCGACTGCGGCGACCTCCCCGGCTCCGATAATACCTCTCTCGACGAGGAGACTGGCAAGACCGTGCGCACCGTTTGCTCTGGTCTGAACGGCCTAATTCCTCTGGAGGAGATGCAGGGCCGCAAGATCGTCGCCGTATGCAACCTGAAGCCCGTGACCATGCGTGGCGTCAAGTCCTGCGCTATGGTTCTTGCTGCCTCCCCTCGTGTCGCCGAGGGCGAGGACTCGCACGCCGGCCCCGTTGAGCTGGTCAACCCACCTGCTGATGCCCCCGCTGGTGAGCGCATCAGCTTCGAGGGTTGGAGTGAGGGTCAGCCTGAGAAGCAGCTCAACCCTAAGAAGAAGGTCTGGGAAACTTTCCAGCCTGGTTTCACCACTACTGGTGACCGCGAGGTTGCCTTCGATAGCAGTGCTGTTCCTTCTGTTCACGGCCAGGAGGGCAAGCCTGCTCTTGGAAAGCTTGTTGCTGCCTCTGGTGGTATCTGTACTGTTAAGAGTTTGACCAATGCTACCGTGCGTTAAGCGGTGGATGTTAGGGTTTTGGTTGTTATCTTTGAAAATAAAATGGACTAAATGCATACCCATGAGAATATGAAGAATTCAAAATTTCCAGTTTCGTCACTAGCATCGAGGATTTGATAGACATGCTTGTTTATTTATCAAGCATGTAATGGAAATACTCAAGTATACTGAAGTAGTTATGGGTTGATGTTTCTATTTTAAACCTGTACATGATCGCACTTAGTGCAGAGCCGATACCTAGGTATATCTCAATTATTTTTCACTCCTCACGCAGGTGATGCGAATCCCATGGAAGGCCCTCGGTAATCGAAGACCACAAACAGGGCCTTCAAGAACACATCACCGTAGATAGCTAGACTTGAGCCTGCATTTGACTGAACACCGCCGAAGCACACTAAACACGGTCAGTTGGAATTTGAAAAAAGAAGATCAACAAAGGGTACTCACCAGTTTCACCAGTAGTAGTATTAGTTCCAACCTCGGCGAAGTTGATCAGTGACCCAGGCACGGTGGCTGAGTAAGCAGTTCCGATGGCAACAGCCAGATCGGGCAACTTCGCAGTACAGGGGTAAATATACCCACCAGCATTGCTAGCATAGATGGCTCTGTCAACTTTATTGTAATACGCCTTCGCAACATCAGGGCTCACGAGCATAAGCGAGGTACCTGTGTCGGCAATGGTCTCGGTCACATCGGTGACCGGGGTGAAGTCTCCTCCTCCAATGGAGTACTGTGCCGAGTTGAATTGCCAGAAACCTTTGGATGAATCGATACTGACATTGGCCAGAACACCCTGATACTTTGAATGATCGATGGTTCCAAATTCATACTCTCCAACACCGTCAGAGAGCAATCGGACGCTGAAAACAGGCTCGTCAAGGTGGGAGACCACGTTGTCGAAGAAGGTGTTCTGTGCCACTGGTTTGATGGTGTTGAGTGACTTGAAACCAAGGCCAAGGAGACCATTGGAGTCGACGTCGGAGACGAATGAGCCCGTGACATCTGTTGGGAGACCAAATGCCTGTTCTTTAACTTCAACACCGCCAATTGAGAGAGTGTCTGAGCCTACATCTCCGCTGGCACCGGAATTGTCGCCATATGTGATCTTGAATGTGCTGTCCGTCAAATCTTTGAAAGTGCTAGATTTGCTCGGGTTATAGACAACTTTTCGGTCTTTTCGCTGGGATTCAGGAAGTCGAGAGTTAAATACCCATCTATGTGGCCACTGGTCAGCTAAACATAGTTTTCATGTGAGTTCAAACATTGATCCGTGTTCCACCAGGTCAATTGTCCGAAAAACGACAAACACACACGCGAGCAAGCAGAGAGGACAGAAGAAAACTTACAGATCGGCAGATCCAGTATCAAAATCCACGTTCATAGTCTGGCCACCAAGAGTAATTGGCGAAACAAATTCCACATCCCCAGCAACAGAAGTGGCCGACACGGAGCCCGTCTGATCGGATTCCGCCGCATCCTGCTTGGCGCTTTTACCAGAGGTAACCTTAGTGTCAAAAGGCTTGAAGTCACTAACTTCAACGACATCAAGAGTTGACACATCAATGCCAAACTTGCGGTATGCTTTGCGCAGGGCCACGGGACCGTGAACGATATTATCGTTGCGCTTAGCACGCTGCACCTTGAAGGACCGGCCTTGAAGGTGCTTGTTCGGTGCCACTGGCATCGAAAGAGCATTTAAGCTCAGCGAAAAGAACACAGTAAAGAAAATAAGGAATTGCATCTTGTCCACAGCCCTAATTGGGGATATCAACGTCGAAAATGAACGAATTAGGTCAGGACCGGCCTGAGAACTTGATGTCGCAGAATGTGATGGCAAGAAACACAAAAGACAGGATGGACAAGGTAGAATTTATCACTGTCCAATCTATAAGGATAATCTTGGAGGATTCCCTGAATGAAAGACAATGCCAATGTCACAAAATGAACGTCAGCAATAAGTAGTCCTGACTTGAATACCTGCAGCCAAGAATTGAAAAGAGAAAGCAACAAAAAAAAAATAACAATAAGAAACAACAATGAAAAAGAGAGTAGAAGCGAAACAATGAACAATTGCAATATGAAAGGAAAATATCAAAGAAAAAGAAAGCGAAACTACCGGGGTTGCCGATCTATATGGCAGGCACAATGCGCTCACAATGGGGCAGGAGAAAAACAGAGTAGGTGGTCCCCATTATATTCTATTAACCTATTGGAGCCAATGAACAAATGAAAATGCCTTGGCCTATTCTGGGCATGCTTCACAGTAAACGCCATCGGACCGAGATCAGACTGATGGGGAAGTGGATATGTCACTAGACCCAGCGAAGAGAGAAGACCGGATAGCCAGACCACGCGTATATTATACAGAGATCAAAAGGCTCCTCCTCTTCATTTGCCTGTTACTACGCGGCGTCTTGGATGAGTGGGGGACAGACCCCTGAGCGCGTGGGTTTGACAGCTAAGACCGCAGGGCCAGTCGGTGTTAGGTATAGTTAGTTGATCTTGAAACAATGCCGAGCGGGTAAGTGACCAATCATGCTGTTGTGTGACACTGTGAAACGTTGAAAAAGATGTCTCATTTAGATATGTATATTATGTTTCTGGATTTGATCTTTGTTCTCTGGCCTATTAGGGACTTGGGAACAATGGCATTACGTTGACATAAATGCGTGGTCACCTTGTGTGGTCACCTTCGGTGGTTGGATACTCCTAACATTGATCGTCGGGCGATCGAACCGTTGAGTGTGATCAATGCTAGATTGAGGCCAGATGAGAACACATGATTAGTCCGGAGATAGCTTTTTTCTTTCCCCTCTTCTGTTCCAACGTTGATCTCTGGTTTGAGCCCATCCGAGGGGTGGGTATACAGGTTTAAAGTCAACCATTTTGACCATTTTGTCCCATATTCTTACTTTTTTTTCAGTATCCCAACTTTTGTGGGCGCAGCAATTCCTTCACTGTGCTTGCAAATCTATTCAAAGAAACGGTAATCATTGTGGAACAGAGTCTCAGCCCCTAAATCAAATAAGAGAAGCGCCTGAAGAAACAGTCTATCTCAGGAAATCGGTTTTGAAACCCTCAAGGCAACGTAACGTCCATCTCGCACTTTGAATTTAAACTCAAAGTACCTCCGAGTTCTCGGAGAAAATTCCTATATGTAGCTATATTCGAGAATTTGGGTAATACCAGAGCAAGTCTACAGGCTACCCCTTTTAGTACTTAGTCCAGTGACTGAGTATAAAAGCATGTTGAATCGTCCATATGAGGCCGAGCGCAACGTACACTTGACCGGAGTCCGAAGAAACGGTGTGAACAAATGATATGTGATTGAACATGATATTATGGCGTAATCAAAATGATCAACATCATACAATGCAATATATCTCTCGGGGAGTCCCAAAAGATCAACGCAAGAAATACAGAGCGAAGAGATGGAAATGTAAAGAGATAAAATGGAGAGAGTGGATGATAGTAAACAATGAACAAAGCCATTTTAAGTGCATAAATGGTCTAAACTCGCACACGCGAGAGACCCCCAAGGATATCGATTTCAAACAGAAACAACTCCGCATACCATGGTTTCGCTCGCAACCAAACCCAACCGGCCACATACCAGTGGCCTGGAGGCGCGTTGTTCACCAATCCCCGAATCCGATGTACAGAGAAAACAATCCGTAAAATGATAAGAAAATAGGACAAAAAAAATAGACGGAGAAGGTGACAAAAGACGCAATACAAAAAAACCCAAGATATTCAACAGTGCCCAAGCAATGCAGACGTGTATCGTTTCCGCCTCTAGATCCTTGAAAATGATAAGCCATTCCCGCCCCGGTAATAAAAAGAACCCAAAACAAAGTGATCGTAGAATAAAGTATAGAAAGTCACAGCGTAGGTGTATCTGGCAAAGTCGTTTGCACACGAAACCCTCCCAAGAAAAGGAAAATCAACTCCAAAAGTCATAGACATGCAACATCAAGTAGCAATGTCACTTTCACATGTTCTGTACATCATCGGTGGCCCGACCGGGAGAAAAAATAAAAGATAGGCCGAAGAAAGTATTCGTCCCTCCCTGAGAGACGAAGAGGTATCGTAGTAGAAGGATGCAAGGTATTGAATCGCAGGCGCCGTCGCTCGCAACAAGCCAGAAGTATCGCAAAGGATATAGAATATGAGGCGAAGGTGGTCGTAATCGGCGAAGAGAGAGAGAGAGAGGTGGTATGTACAGGTCGGTTTTTGTTTTCGGGTTTTTGAAGTTTTTTTGTCGCCGTGTTCATGGAACATGTATTTTTCCATGGTTTCGTGTCAAATGCAAAGTGGCGTATCAGACAAGAATGCAATGGAAGAAAAATAAGATTATGACCTGCGATTAAGGGACCCCGATGATGCAGAACAGCTCAGGTGACGGGACGTGCAAAGAACATGTGGAGACGTAGGGAGCCAGCCTACGACTTTGGCAGATGGCATCTTTACCATCGACGTTGAGCAGTCTGCATCATCGCGGGAGAAATCGATGAAGGTGGGCTCGTCATCGTCATTCCGGTAGAGGGGTTGACAATGGGAATGACCTTGCGGGTCCGGTTCGCAGACTGCTGGTAGTTGACGTGATTAGGGTTGCCGGCAACACCAGAGTGAACGTATGAGTTGGCTTGAGCGGGAGACAAAGAGATGGACGGAGTAACCTGCTGCACCGGCTGAATCTGGTGCTGCAAAGGAGAGGTTTCCGGCGAGCCACTAGAGAGGGAGGAGCGGTCGGAGGCGGAGTGAATGGAGTGCAGCTGGAAATAATGGTCAGCAAATTGATTCCGGCCACATTTATCCAAGTTTGAATGACGATGTTCAAGGGGATAATAGTTAAGGGGTTGTAGATTTTCGTCGATCACAACATACATCGTCCTCAGTCAGGAGACCCGGGCAGAATTCGAGATCATCGTCCAAATCAAAGGAACGACCGGCCTCGAACCTCGCCCGGAAAGCTGTCACTGCCGGAGCCTCCGCCAGTTCCCGCATGCTTTTCACTCCTCGGAACTGACGTTGAGCATTTTGCGAGGCCATCTTAGGAGCACGACGCGAGCGACCGTGGTTATTGGCGGATTGCATGTGAGCACCATGGTGAGGGTGTTGCTGGTGTTGTTGTTGGTGGTTGTAGAAGTAGGCGGACATGATGATTGTGTGTGTGTGTATTTTTCTTTTTTGAGGCGAAAGTAAATCCAGTACCTAAGACAAAATCGAGAAAGTTGGTAGAAGAAAGTTACAAAAAAAGGGAAGAAGAAGATCAGATGAAGATAGAAAGTGTTGTGGGAGAGAAAGGGAAGAGGCGAGGGCAAAAGAGGGGAGAGTATTTTGGGTGGGCCGTTTAAGCTCCATTTGGTGTCTTTTCACTCCATTTTCAGCGGATCTGCGTATTTTGATTGGTTGGTAGTCTCTTGCCACTTCGTTAGCGCTTGACTTTGGTTGGTGCGAGCGTGACTAGTGTCTTTCCATATATGACAATACATTACAATACCATCTCTATAATTAATTCTTTTAGTCTCGATAAACATGATGAAAACCCCTTAAAGCCACACTCCATGGTAAATTACCATACTTACCATACTATCAGCCCCATAACAATCGGAAAAACGTGACGTCGTCGACAATTTCGAACCCCCCGTTTAGGACAACAGTGACGGCCCTCTCTACATACCAAAGGGTAAGAGTCATTACGGGTCCCTGATTTGAAAACAATAATCATTGTTACATTTTTTGATAATAGATCATTTCTAACCATTCCTACCGTTATTATTCATGAACTTCAAATTTATCTAATCTCAAAAATGAAGTGAGAACAACCTGGGTAAGTAACATCAAGCCCGGAATAGAGCCTTCACTTGGACGATGGGGGGTTGGGGGTTGGGGGAAAGCCGGAAAGCCCGAATTTTTCCCTTCGGCGGGTCCCCTTTGCTGCAGGCTGTGCAGGATATGGCGGCCTTCCCAGGCACATTCCCCCGGTTCCCCTATAGGGTGCCCGAATCGGCAGTGGCTGCTGATCTCACTTGGATCGGCTCCTTGAATACCCCAATCCTTCGACACGCAGAAAAACCCGAGAAAAACCTTGTTGGTCTTGAGACACATATCCTTAGCTGCATATGAGCGTGTCCCTTATTGGTAGGGGACATTGAGATCTTACCTTATCAGCACAAAGCTCCAAAATCGGTCGAGTTCTTTGCGGAATCCGGACTAGGGGAATAGGCCTAAGGGGCTCACTGGGTAGCATTGCCCAGTGATCTAAACCATGCGACCGAATTAAATCTGCAAGCTCCCACTTCACAATGTGTGGCAGGGTTCTGTAGGTTGTGGGAGCTATTTCCGGTTTGGTTTTTCTTTTCTCTTTTCTCTTTCAGCAACTTGTATCGATCGGCCCTGAAACCGGACATGCTGACGGGCGTCTACTAGAGCATCCTGTTACATGATGGTCCCTTCCACACAATATTGTAGTCCAGTAATAGCTGTTGTTCCCTTACACGGCAGCACCGAGAAAATTCAACCCTGAACTTTAGAAATAACGTGCCACTGTGAAAAAGCTGTCCCCAGTTATGGCTTCACCGCCCCTTTGGAGTTGGGGAATAGACTCTCACGAGGCGCAGTCGCACGGGGCGATTTCGGATATATCACAAACTTAACACGTTGAAGCTCGAACGGTGCAGGTGATCTGTCACGCATTGTGTAGTGCATTATTTGGTCTGTGTAAATCGTAGAATGTATGAAATATGCATTCAGTGAGGGACAACCATGCTCCAATTCAATCGACAAACGCCCATGCAAGGGACTTGCAAACACGATCTGCTCTTCCTGGCTGTATTTCAAAGCTCTCAATTTCATGTTAATCCATGAATTACATGATAGTCCATGAAATCGTGGCAAATCTGTGCTCCGAGTCGGAAGCTGGTTTCAGAGGCCGGGCGGCATTGAAATCGCGATTGCGGAGTCGAGTATAACCCCAAGGTTGTAGTGCAAAGAAAAAGTAAGCGCGTTTCCCGCTACACAAAAAGTTGGATTTTGTCTAGACTCTTGGGTAAAGTTAACCTCAGGGTGGCTATGCTTAAGTTCATCTACATATATTCAAGTATTAGAACAATATCCAATAGCCATGCTACATAAATAAAGTCTTAGTGTGTTGCTCAAGTGCTCCTTGGTCAGTATATTTTTGGCTTAAACTATATATAAAGCGCCCATGTAACTGGGTACGTAGGTAACGTTTCTATAGCGACCTGGGTATAAGACATGGGTCAGAAAACTATAATATTGATGGAAGATTTAAGGACTTCTATTTTATATTTCAGGTTTTTTCTATCTCCTTCTATACTTCCATTTGAATTTGGCGCTGTGACCTTGACATATAGTGCAAGTCCCTATATAATGTCATTGATTTTAATTCTCGATTTGACATTATACATGACCTTTTTTTTCTGTCTTTCACATTGATGCTGCCTAGGTAAGAAAAGAATATATACGTATATATATATATATTTCGTAGATGTCGTCAACATACGAGGTATCTCTCACATCGTCATTCTCATTGAATTTCATGTTCTGTCACTAATTTCAATGTGAAACATAGCTACAAATGGGAGCCACCTGGGCAGTGGCCGTGATGTCGAGGAAAAGTTTGTGTTTCTGCTATTCTTCTATGTGCATACATACATCCCACTGATAACATCGCAAATCAACCTTGGAATGAGATAACTCTTCGTCAATAGTAGCACAATGTAGTACAATCGGGTCATATGCCCCAGAAGAGAAAAGGTTAAGAAGTTGAAAAGTGCCTTTGGCTTCTTTGGTCCGAGATATCCATATCAAGCTGTCTGATTCTCCCACATCACCCCGGTTTAGATACTGTCTCCCCAAGCATAAGTCCCAATCGAAACAGAATGCCCTTGCCATCTTCGGAAGGGATGGAAAGTCCTTCAAATAGACCCCAAGAGAATGTGCTGGTTATTGGAGCAGGCCCAGTTGGGCTTGCCATCGCGTTGAGGCTAGCGCTAGCTGGTATCGAGGTGGATGTGATCGAGAAAGAGTCCAGTCTAGGTGAAGAACCACGTGCTGTGACATATTACGCAAGCGCACTGATTGCTTTGAACAAAATGGGAGTGATTCCAGATATCAAGAAAGCAGGGTTTGTGTCAGAAGGATTCTGCTGGCGCAAACCAATATGCGAGGACGGCCATGGCGGTTACAAGATGGGGGATGTGATGGCTCGTCTGCCTATCCCCCGAGAAGGGAGTGAGTCTCTCGGGGGCGGAGGTATCTTATATCTGCCGCAACCTGAGTTAACTCAACTGTTATTCGAGAAGGCAATAGCCACCGGTTTGGTTACTGTACATTTTGAAGAAAACCTCATCGGTATTCAGCAAGATCATTCTAGCGTCAGGGCCACGACCAAACACGACAATACCGAGAAAATATTCAAGGCATCTTATCTGGTGGGCGCTGATGGTGGCCAGTCGGCCACTAGACGGCTGCTGGATATTCATCTGAAAGGGCATAGTTGGCCGGAAAAATTACTCTCCATTGACTTGCTATTTGAGGATCCGAGTATTGACAATGAGTTTCCCAGTCAGTTCATTGTTCATCCGATTCACTGGGGGATTGTCACTCCATTGAAGCCCGTGGAGTCCGGCAAACGGACTTTATACCGATGCGCTGTTAGCCTAGACCCAGAAGACAAAACACCGACTGACGAAATAAATTCCCCAGCTCATGTTGTGGCCCTTCTTGAGAAGATGCTTCCTGGTCCACGGCCAATCAAGGGAAAAGTGATCAAGTCATCTCTCTACCGGATCCATCAACTTTGTGCTTCAACATTTAGGAGGGGGAGATGTGTGCTTGCAGGTGATGCTGCTCACTTGAATAACGTTAGTTCGAATCCCAGATGCTCACATGATAAACGACTAATATGAGTGACTAGCCAATGGGTGGGATGGGACTTACGACGGGCCTGATTGATTCCGAAGCTCTATGCGACATCCTCGAAATGATTATCCTCAAAGGAAAGGCATGCGACTTGTTAGATGTCTATTCAAATGAGAGAGCAAAGGCATTCCAGATGTTCGTTGACCCTCAGAGCTCGCAGCATAAACTTCGAATACAATGCGACCCTGAACTTTTCCATGAAGACTGGTTGATTCAGCAGTTGAACAGTGCGTCTCCGAAACTTTTGGAAGAGTTTGGGCTCCCATTTTTCCAGCAGTGGAGAGTGGACATGGGGGAGATAATCTCGAATATAACAGTTTCTTGAATAGTGCTTTTGAGCCTCAGAGTTTATATTATCCATACTTGAAGCCTCGTTATTATTTGCTTGCAGATACACGTAAAATGAATCCACAACAGGTAGTAAGGCAAAAGATCTCTAAATCACCCGAAAGATCGAAACGCTAATACAGAAATGCTATGCAAGTGAAATAGAATATCATTTATCCAGATTCTTGCTCTTAACCATCCTCCCAATCAGTTCCTTGCAGGTCTTCTCGCTATATTGCTCCCACACCTCGTACAATGAGACCAGCTCTTGCGTACATTCGATGACAGCTCTGATATCAACATCACCCTCCGCGAGCCAACCGACAAGCTTTGCAATTTTAGGAGGGGGCCCAGATCCAGTCTTATCAGACAAAGCGGATAGCATCTGCATACCGCCTCCGTCTCTCATGGAAGCTGCTAAGGCCGATTGCCCGGAGCCTGGAAATGAGGCTGGATGTGAGGGCTTGAACACAACAGCCACAATTATTGCCATGATTGAAATGACATGAGGGGGATGTAGCAGCGGAAGGTCCGTCAAATAGTGATCGTTGATCACCGACCAGGCTAGAGTGACTTCGTCAGAGGTGAGTGACAGTTCGGTTTGGAGTTCAGATAAGGTGCGATAAGGATGATGCACAATGAGCTGTGAGCTCATTTCAGAGATCAGGGCAAATTCGCATTCTCCTAGCTTTGCCACATCTGGGGTAATAAACTCTACGTACAGTCAGCAAAGTGTTGATAGCTCCATATAGGGACCCATACCTGGCCATAGTCCACGAGCTTCATTGACCACAAAACGGATATGCTGTGGACATTCTTCCATCTTGCAAGCTAGATAGAATGCCGTGGTAAGTACGAGGTATGGATTCGTCTGTCGAATCTCGTTCTTGGTGTAGAATCTCTTCAGATACACCTGGGCTGTAGCAATGGCTTGCTGTCGAGTGGACATGCGCTTTCCAAGCTTGATGAGTTCTGTTTCAATGTTCCATTAGCCCACGAATAACAGATGCCTCTAGATATTGAATCTCCCATCAACCAAACTTACGTTGGTTGAAATAGATGTTCAATAGTCGTTGATCCGGTAACGGGAATTGCGAATGAGCAACTTTATCCTTGTCCCGTAATCCATCTCGAATATCTGCTAATCTGTCCCTGGAAAAGAGCCAGTGTCGACGTTGGGATGAAGCCCAATAGTTGGCGGCCATATTAGAAGTTCTGATGGTTCAAACAAACCGAAAGTCGTCATGACATCCGAGGTCCGACAACCCCGCCCTTTTCCAAGCACAAGTTGTCTTCTTGATGAACAACAATGGATCACGCAATAAGACAATATAAACAATAAAGATGGAGATACAAATAAATAACCAAACAATAATGAAGTCGGATTGTAAATCCCAAAAAGGGTTAGTAGGGTTTGGCCCTTGGCCCGAAAGATAATCCGGGCGTCAGAGGTCAAATCGTCGGGCGTCTATTAATCATTATTCATTGCTTCATATCATAACTTTGCGTCCCCACATCATATGCAACTCGATCCTCCCCGGACCTTCACTCGAAACTTGCTTACTCGAAAACTTACTCAAAACTTCGATTTCAACTTTTACAACTCAAAAGGGGGAAAAAGCAACAAAGCAAATAATGAAGGGTGACCGGTAACAAATTTCCTCATCATGGCACCCGGAGAGTCGAAAGACGAACGCGACAAACGAGTTGCTAAACTCTGGGAAACACTGGATACTCGAAATGAGGGCCATATCGACTTGACTGGGTTGAAGAAGGGTCTCAAGAAGATCGATCATCGTGAGTTTGTTTGAAAGACTTCGCGCCGTGAGACCAGACTGATGATTTCTTCCCAGCTTTGAAAAATGCAGATGATATGGTAGTCAGTGTCGTCCGAGAGGTAGACACGAATGGCGATGGGCGTATAGACCAAGCTGGTAAGCCTTTGAGAATAACCGAACCAAGCTATGCTTTGGCTATGCTTTGGGGAAGGGATATTTTGGCCGCGCGCCAATATTTACTCCGATCCTAATCACCACCAGAATTTCGAGCATTTCTCAACCAAACCGAGGACAGCCTATGGAAAATGTTTGAGAGCATCGATCGCAATCATAATGGAGAAATCGACAAGCTGGAACTGCGAAATGCCTTTTCGCGTTCGGGATTAACAGTCTCCAACGCCAACCTCGACCGGTTTTTCGCCCAAGTGGATAAAAACAACGACGGCGTAATCTCTTACACGGAATGGAGGTATGATCGTTCGGGACTCCGATTGAATATTGCCAGGTATAGGCTGACAAGATAACATTCTATAGGGACTTCCTCCTCTTTCTCCCCCTCCACTCCCCGACCGACCTCAACGCAGTCCTCTCATACTACACGGCCACGGGCAATCTAAACCCGGAAGGAGATGTCCACATCAATGACCTGCAGGGTTTAGGTACAGACCATCCGTTTCTTAAACCTCATCTTTTGGCCATTCAGCACCTTTTGTACAACATCTTGTCATTCCCCGCCCTGGCCTCCCTCCTTCCTTCAGTCCATGCGGAAGTCAACCATGTCTCAAAACTCGGTCTCGTTGTCGAGGATGAAAATTTCTCGTTAAACAACGACTTCGAAGTAGAGTGGTTGACTATTCCTCAGACTACCGCCATGCGGATGTTTTTCCGATATTATGGACGGAAGTTGACCGAAAATACCCCTCAATTAGGCTATTTTTTCGCAGGTGGAATCGCGGGAGCCCTGTCAAGAACGGCTACTGCCCCCCTCGACCGTCTTAAAATCTACCTCATTGCTCAAACTGGCCCCAAAGAATCCACCGTTCGTGCGGCGAAGGATGGAGCCCCGTTGGCTGCGGCCGGGAATGCTTCAAAAACACTATTCGATGCGCTCAAGGAATTATGGCGAGCTGGAGGAATACGGAGTCTGTTTGCAGGTTAGTTGGATCAGTATTGGGTTTGATGAAGCGGCGACTGACTGTAAACAGGAAATGGCTTGAACGTGGTAAAAGTCATGCCAGAATCTGCCATCAAATTTGGCGCTTACGAGGTTCGTATTCCTAATGTTCCGTCTCCATCTCAACGGAAGCTCATTGCTAACGACTTGGAATCAGTCTGCGAAACGAATGTTTGCACGACTTGAAGGACACAATGACCCCAAACGACTCCTTCCCACTTCACAATTTATGTCCGGTGGCTTTGGTGGAATGGTTGCCCAGTAGGTCTTGTGCCATTGATATGAGAAGCGCTCTTTCTAACAGCTTTCTAGATGCTTTGTTTACCCCCTGGACACTTTGAAATTGTAAGCCAAATCGCCCTCGTGGTGCTCTTGAAACATCCTAGCTGACAATCTCGAACAGTCGCATGCAGTGCGAGACTGTGAAAGGCGGCCCCAAAGGCAACCAGCTTATTGCAGCCACCGCGAGGAAGGTGTGGAACAAAAACGGCCTCATTGGCTTCTTCCGCGGTCTTCCGCTTGGCCTGGTGGGCATGTTCCCTTACGCCGCAATCGATTTATCGACATTCGAGTACCTCAAACGAACCCTCATCGCCAAAAAGGCTCGCGAGCACGGCTGCCACGAGGATGATGTTCCTCTTGGCAACTTCGCGACAGGTGCGATCGGCGCTATCAGTGGAGGATTCAGTGCCTCCATTGTATACCCTCTTAACGTCCTCCGCACTCGACTCCAAACACAGGGTACCATCATGCACCCGCCTACATATAGTGGCATTGGCGAGGTTCTCAGCATTACCCTCAAAGCAGAAGGCCCCCGAGGCCTCTACAAAGGACTCACCCCCAACCTTCTCAAAGTAGCACCTGCCATGTCCATCAGCTACGTGGTCTATGAAAACGCGAAGCGCATGCTTGGTCTCCGGTGATCCGCCGGTTGGAGTTCCTCTAACCCACATCACCTCCCCGCGTGCCCCTGCGGATACCACTCGGCATGTTCATGCCCTCACCCCTCGACCCGGCACATCAATTCTGGTGGACCCGGGCCGAGCTTTGATCTATTTACTCGCCTGTCATTTAGAAGCCCTCCTAAGATACCCACATGGGCCACTATTTGTCCCGGCTAATCCCTCCATCATGGATGCATTCACCTGCATCTCATTGATATTTCAGATCTCTCTCAGTGATTTAGCAGGAGATCATGTCCATTTTTGCATGTGCCTTTAGTTGCTATCAACAAGGCTTTCAATCTGTAATTTTTTATTTTCTTTTTATTGCTCACGTTGCTCTCACTTGAGACAACTGTACTTTTGACCTTTGATACAGATCTCAGGGGCACTGGGAAACCCAGCAACCATCACCACATCAGCATGGCATGGCGTCTATACAATACCACGGGGCTTTTGGATTCATTCTGTCTATATCTATACTACTAGAAAACCTATATTCTTGGATTAAAATGCATATCATTGAAAACAAAATTTGCTCTGAATGTCATTTTGGTTAAGTTCAGAGATTGCCCAGTCTTGGCTTGTACAAATTAATCGTTGATTTCTCTTTCATCTCACAAATCGTTCACCAACCACTTAGTTAGCTGCCCGCACAGCCTTGACCTCTTCATCCTTAGGAAGAATATCAGGAACAGGTCCAAGGGGAGTAATAGCAAACTGATTAATTTGCTTGTGACTCTTAGTGTAATGGAACTTGATATGCTCAAACTCAGTGGTATCCCGGAAAGCGGGAACATCCCAGTAGAGCGTGCGAACCCAGCGGTGGATAGCCGGGTATCCCGAACGGATATCGCGAAGATTGCACTTGAAATGCTGCACATAGACGGGATCAAAACGGATGATAGTAGTGAAGAGTCTGATATCAGCCTCGGTGATCTCGTCGCCAAAGAAATAGGGCTTCGAGGCAGCCTGCTGCTTGACAAGATGAGCTTCGATCTTGTCGAGCGAGCCGAAAAGCGTTGTCACGGCCTTTTCATAGGCTTCTTGCGTGGTTGCAAAGCCGGACTTGTACACGCCGTTATTGACGTCATTGTAGATCCATTCGTTGGATGCGTCGATGTCAGCTTGCAGCGCCTTGGGGAAGAGCTCCACTTTCTTGAATGATTCTGGGAGCAGATCATCAAATTCGTGGTAGAGCATGCGGATAATCTCGGCACTCTATTTTATTTAGACATGGCCCTAGAGCACATTGGGGAACCTATCTCATACCTCGTTGCTGACGATCAGCTTTGTCTTCTTGTCAAAGAGGACTGGGACGGTAAATCGGCCTGTGTAGTCCGGGTCATTGGAGAAGTAGACCTGGCGGATGTGGGTGAACTCCGCGTGCAGAGGATCAGGGATGGCGTTCTCGCCCGGCAGCTTCTCATCAGCAGTAGGGAATCGCCAGCCTCAGACGTCAATTAGTGATTGTTTGCCTTAATTGCTTGACTGAGCTCTCACCATGTTCTCCCAAATGCCAGTGCACCGATGAGAAAGAAATAAAGTCCTCAAGGCCCTTGAGCTTTCGAGTAATCAAAGTCCGGTGAGCTAAAGAATGATTAGTATTGACCCAATGACAAGTCAATTGAGAGCCAGTTCATACCCCACGGACAGGCATATGAGACATAGAGATGGTACCGGCCCTTCTCGGGAGGGAATTGGGCGCCAGCCTCTCTCGAGATCCAGTTACGGAATACGGATTGCTGACGTTTGAACTCGCCTGACTTGTCGGCGGGGTTCACCCAGTCGGTGATTTTGGCGGAATTTCCGGTCTTGGAACATGTGTCAGTAAATGGGCAATTGTAGCCGATGCAGACGGCTTGTTTTGCTTACAGCCATATTCCTAAAAGAGGTGATTGTGGAGAGCCGAGAGCAGTGTGAAGGTAGACGCCCCACACAAAAAATTGATACACGTGGAAGATGCTGCAAAGCCTGAGATCTGAGAGTATTAAAAAACATTACTGGCAGACAGCGGCGAGAGAGCTTTTATATATCTCGTGAAACGACCGGAATGACGTCTAAGTGCTGATGTAATATTTGCTTATCGAGAAATCGATCAGCTTTGACAAAGCGCAAAACCTTCCCGATGTCAGGTCTAGATGGGGCTTGGCACAATCACAATATTGACAGTCACATTCTCTCATTTATTTTCAGAGAAATATATGAGGTGATCTATTGGAAATCATTCTATCCATGAATGGGCGTAAAGCTTACATACTGATGGCCCAAGATTAGTAATCTACATCTTTCCAAAATCGGATTCCAGTAGAATATAGAAAAAAATCAGGAAATCTAGCTATTGTACTAGCAGTAGTTATGATAGCCACCTAGCTTTTTGTAAACCCTATCTAGGTATGAGTCTAATGACCTTATTTGCGAAGCTTGACCATGACATAGGGGACTTCGACATCCTCTTCGGTCTGGTCCTCAGCAGTCACCTCGAAGATGATGTTCTTTTGGTGATCAGGAACTGGCTTCTTGCTGACGTGTTCCACGAGCTTGCTCATGCTGTTGATATACCATGTTAGTGGGTTGAGTTTATATAAGGTAGTAGGAAGGACTTACGTGAGAGGAAGACGGTCCTTAACCTTCGAGGGAGGGTAGAAGCTTGCATACAGCAGACTGACCCCGGAGCTGACCATGGTGATGTCCAAGCCCTTTTCGGCGAAGTAGTTGAGGAACTCCTGGAGGGGAATGTCGTCCACCTCAAATCGGTCCCATAGCTTATCGATTGTGACCTCGCCTGTCTTGCCCTGGTACTTGCCCTTTTCACTTTGAATAGGCTCACTGAAGCTAAAGAAAGGGAGCGCAAGGTTGACGAAACCGTTCTTATATTTTTCAATATCGTCCTGGCCATCAACAACCTTGTACAACTCCAGGGCAACGAGGCCAGTAACTAAAGCGGTCGTGGTGGCAATGGCCGGAATGATCTTTCCAGCAATGAATTTGGTCTTGTGTCGGTCAGATTGAGGGATATCATAGTTATCCGCACGAAGATTGCTTGCTGCGGTGATGAAATCAATATGGTGGTTGGTATCATCATCCTTCTCAAACTCAACTGGCTCCAAACGGAAGCCAGCAAGTGACTTTGGCGAAGGAAGAGAGGAGACAAGCTTCTGAATTTCCTCTTCATCAGAGGAAGACCCGGCTGGTTGGGCATTGGGGTCAGGATCGTTTTCATTGGCCTGGATCTTGACATTCGAGCTCGGGGTGAACTCGGGAATAATCATATCGTCCACTACCCTGCGGTAGTAGCCCTTGTCTGCGCCGGGATTCTTGATGCCGTAGTTGAATGCGTGGAGATTGGCGCCGGCAATGACAAACCCGAGATGAGTTGCGTTAGTGCTGTCGAACTTCAAGGGTGTAGGCGCGCGCTTAGGTCCAGACCAGAATAGTTGACCAGAAGATGTCTTGGAATCCCGGGGGAAGTTGTAAAGAAGCTGTTGAATCGCGTTGTTGTACTGCGCTTCAAATTGCTGGCGAGCCCAAACAATGCAATCATCAAATGTCAAGGGCTTTTCAGTTACCAAGAAGTCTCGCAAGTGCTCCAGTGTCTGCTTCTCATTACCCGCCTGCTTGAGGGTCTGCTGGATGTAGTCGGGTTGGGAGAGGTACATGTTGACCGATTCGGGTGGGCCAACGAAGTACGTTTGGAAAAGATCCCGTGCCCAGGCAATAGTGTGCTCAATGCGGTTCGGGAAACTCTTCAAGGTGCACATAGGGAACGACTTCTCCGGGGGATCTTGAGAGCTGGAGTAAGACTCTGTGATGAAGGGAAGAATGACCTGGGTGTTACCCTTGGTGCCAAGGGTGCCACTCTCAAGTAAAGGCTTGCGGAAGAAAACACAGCGGCGATCAACATATGTTCGTGCATCGACATTGTCTAAAGCATTTGTCACACCGTCGAGGCCGTTCCAGAAATTTTCATCGAACACATGCTCAGTATCCGCACCAACGCGGTCACGAAGAGTAACAATTTTATCATTCAGCTCTGGGTTCATGGTCTGAGCAGCTGCAGATGCACATTCACTCTTGAGCCTACCAACGTCCTTAGTGCGGAACAAGAATTGGCGGTTAAGGTTGCTCTTCTCAATTTGATCCATGTCGGTGACAAAGATCTTTCCCTTCGGGCCGGTACCAAGACCCATCATGGCCCAGTTCTTGAGGGTCTCACAGCCGATGGCACCGGAGCCGACCAAAAATTCAGTGACATTGGCAAGCTTATCCTGGTATTCTTTGCCAAACACGGCAATCTGGCCATCGTAACGAGTGCCAAGGGGCTTGCAGCTCTCCTCAGATCGAGTGACAGACGAAGGCAACGACTCCAGGGAATCAAAGTACATCCACTGCTGCACAGGACCGAACTTGCCAGAAACGGCCTTCAGAACTTCCTGGGCAGCGATACCGCCGAAGAAAGCAGCCAAGGGGTTCAAATCGCCACGCGCCTGGTAGCTGAGCTCCTTGATAACCTTCTCATCGAGCTCCACCTTGTCTTCACCAGCTGCAGCGAGATCAGTAGCAAGCTTCAGGACTTCCTGTGCGTCGCTATCATTATGAGGACGAGGCAACTGGCCACCATGAATCTCTGCAAACTTGTGAAGAGCCTGAACACCGATGTGCAGCTGTTGCGGCCGATCGAATTTGGCATAGTCGGAGATCAAAAGCTCGGGATTCTTGAGTTGCTCCTCCAGTGGCTGGAAATCAATGAACTTGGGCATTTTGACTTGGTTGAAAAGACCACCGCCCTGGTATGTTCCCAGGCCGGAGACATCGCCGATAGTAAAAGTGTACGGTCCCTTCACAGTGACTTTGCGGGGATCACTACTATTGAGGCCATCCATGCCCTTGACTTCAGTGAAAGTGACAAAGTCACCATCTTCGAGGCCATGTCGAGTTTCGTCCAATGCCGATACCAACCCTTCTTCGCTGATATCTGCCACGATTCCATTGGCAGGCTCCTCACCCGTCGGATCACCTACGGTGAAGTTCTTTCCAAAGTCATTGAAGATATAGCCAAAGAGACCGAAGGTATCTGTGATGGTGAGGTAGATTCCGTTCTTGTGGCAGAAGTCGGCAATAATCAGTTGTTCCTTCAAGGGCGTCTGCGTGAGCACTACTGCCTGGTAGCGCTTAAGTTTTTCCAGATCATCCACGAGGCTCTCGCCCTCATGAATTGTAGTCGGAACATATGAGTTCAATTCGGCGACTCTGGGGGCGGTAACTTCAGCACGGGGCTTGCCGACATCCTGGGGCTGCAGGAAGAATTGAGAAGAGAGATCGGCGATGGCAACGGGGGCGGGGTCATAGAGGGTGAGAGACTTCACACCGGCGAGGGCAATGTTCTTGGCTATAGAAAGAATCAGATTTTGGGACGAATGTCTTCAATTAATAACAATCCACTTACCGATTTCGACACCGAGGCCCTTGAGACCTACAACTAGAACATTCGAAGAGCCCATACGCTTCATGGCCTCGTGGCCAAGAACGTACCTCGAAGGTGTTAGTATATACCCGAGACCCTGAATGCAGTGGGGGGGGGGGGGGGATGCAGGTAACTCACAACTGCCGACTATAAAGAGATTCATCGATTTCCCCATGCTTGATAGCTTCGACGGTTGCTTGGGGGTTGTCGACCTGCATCTTGACGTCCTGTAATAAGATCCATTAGTATTAGTGGCAGTCTCTCTAGGACCAAGACCAATCATACCGTCATAGTTCTTTTCTCTGGCCGAGCTCCGACGGGGTCTTCAGAGGCTCTGCGTTTTTCCGGCTTAGCCGCTTCTCGAACAGGAATATTGGAAGGAATGATGAAATTCAGGAGCTGAAAGCCTCGCGGGGAGCAAGACTTTCGATAGTGATGATAAATCAAGTTGCAACGCCTAGCGTACCAGGTACCTAGCTCAACGAGCACAAGGAAGAGTAGCGATCCGAACGCAGTTGGCGTTTATAACTCGATAGACGAGAGAGGTGGTGAGTCTTGTGGAAGGTGAGAAGAATAAGAAGAAAGAAAGTGACCGTTGAAGTAAATTACAAGTAGGAGAGATCGAGAAGGGACACCGACGTAAGAGGGGACCTTCGCCTGCCGGGCGGAGAGCTAGTATGACTAATGGGCGGTGAACGGGCGATTAGCCCCGCGATGTTCTGATAAACAGCCTAGAGTTGTAGTTCTCGATGGTCTTGTCTATAATTTGGAGGCTATGCTTATTCTAGATATGGTTAATGTCTAATGCCGAAAGAAAATGAACACCTCTTCTATGCTCTCCTACTCAGCTTGACGTCTTTCAATTTGTGACGCCTGACGCGTCTCGGCATTCAACGCGAAGCTCGGCCCCCGACAAATATTCAACTTCATATGTGTCGCTTTGAATTCGTGGGCCGCGGTCTATTGTATTGGAATCGCCAGAAGTATCCAGTAGAGAAAAGCCGGTTCTCTAGGTGAGTGATTTGCATACATCCCTGTGGTTAGCTGGTGATTGATATCTGATAGGGAAATCGGGTCACAATGCTCCACGAGATCCTCCTCTCCCTCTCCGGCCAGCCCTCGCCGCTCTTCAATACCGAAAAAGGAGAAGACAGTATCACGCAAGATGATTTTCCTCTTCTCTCGCCTCCGGAGAAAGCCCTCCTAGCCTCCCTTGGCCATCTGAGTCGACTCCACGCGCAGCTACGGAAACAAACAGCCGCTATATCCTCCACAAATCCCTCTGTTATATGCCGCTCGGTGTCCACTGCTATACTAGGGGTGCACCTGGACGAATTTCAAAGGAAGATACTGGAGGTGGAGCGGGCAATCCTCGCCGAAGATAGCGGATATGTTGGGGGCTACGGTATTGTCCCATTGTCAACTATCGTGGGTGAATTTGCACCATGGACACGACGCATGGATTGGCTCTGGGGGGTGATGCAGTTCATCCAACCGGATAAGAATTGCGGCGATAATTCACATGGCTCCGCGGGAGCGGCACTCATCGATCATCTACGGGTCGAAGCCCAAACAGGATATCTTGATATCAAGGAGATGGCATTGAATCTGGCAACAGCTGCTGAAACAGCATGGATGAAGCAACTTTCGATGTGGCTTCTATATGGAAACCTTCCGATGTACGGTAAGGATGACTTTTTCATTCGTCAAGACCCCGAAAATGCAGACGAGGAGACGCAGTTCAGCATGAATCCTAGATTGCTCCCAAAATTTGTCACTCTTCAAACAGCAAGCTCTATTTTGTTCATCGGCAAGTCGCTGAATCACATACGGGCGAAAAGAAAGACCTCCATAGCCGGGGCATCTACCGCGCCTGTGACTTTGTATCGGGAGCACATAGAACAACTTGCGAGTGTCCAATCCCCGATCTCGCCCCCGAAACTGTCTACTGTCGTTGACTGCATTCGACTTTCACTCTCTCAGTCGACCTTGTCGAAATTATTACCACTTCCCAAAATCCTTGAAATCCTTACCTTGCTGCACAACTTCTTTCTCCTAAGGCGAGGAGAGTTTGCGGTGGCTCTCGTATCACATGCGGACTTCCGCATAAATGAAAGTCGACGCCGTGGTGCAACAATGCCCAGTGGGGTTTCAGGAAAACTCGAAGGTATCGCCATCAAAGAAGGAGATGTTACATCTGCTTTGGCCCAAACATGGGCAGAGCTTTTCTCTCTACAAAAAGAGGAAGACCCTCCAGATGAAGAGCTCGAACTTGCCCGGGAACTTCTTAATCTTTCCCCCAGCAGTGGGAAAAACGGGCGGCCGATGACTCCTGCTCAAAATTCAAATTTGATATCTGATATCTCGAGCGTCTCGTTTGAGGATATTCTCTTCCCGACACCCACAAACCTCACCGCGCAAATTCGAGCCCCTTTGGACTTATTTATCTCCAACTCTGATATTGTGATATATTCCAAAATGCATTCGTACCTTTTAGGGATACGGAGGGCTCAGATCCGGCTTGGTGATCTTTGGAAACGGACTCCCCTAAGGAGAACACACCCCACTCCGTGGGGACCACCCAAAAGCAATAGTCCTTTTGGGCAAGCTAAGTTGAAGGCGGGCAGAGAGAGGGATAATGTCCGTATCCGTCAAATGCGCCCCGTCTGGGCAACGGGCAGCGCGTGTCTATTTATGCTTTCTGAGATTGGTGGTTTTTTCCAAGGAGATGTTGTCAATGAGTCATGGCAGCACCTTTATCAATGGATTAAAGGATGCTCTTACTCGTCATCGGCCCCTGGCTCTCGACCTGGAACCGCGTCATGTTCAAAGCCGCAAATCAATTCAAAGACGGCATCTCCTGGTCAGACGCCTGCTAAAGACTCCTTCGAGGCTGACCAAGAGACCATGGGACGACATGATCCCGAGGCTCTGACCGTAGCTCATCGCCGGCACTTGGAATCCCTTGTATATTCTCTTCTTCTTACTGAAACTCGATTTACAAACATCCTCAGAGGCCTCCTCACCAATATCGATCGCTTTGCTGCTCTTGTGATCCGACTGGAGACAATCCAACGCAACATGGACCTTGAAACAGACGAAGGTGTGGTTGACGCCTTGGTTGATTACGCCTCAGAAGAAAGGGAAGTTTGGGAAGAGCTGAGTGTCACTCGTAGGGATGTCGATACAGGCATTAACACCCTCGTCACGAGCCTCAGAGACATTGACGATAGTCGCTCGGGAGATGGCCGGGGGCTAACATCGGGTCAATTGTGGCCCGGCTCACACAAAGATGACGACACGCCTGGATTTAGCCACTATGTGCCCCGTAAAGCAGCGGGGGTGGATCGTTTGCTCATGAAATTGGACTTTGGTAGCCTTCGAAGCGGCTTCGGTCCCGACATGACTACCGGTCCTGCGGGCCTACAATAATGATCGGTACCACCTATCTGATCTGCCATGGATTTGGGGGTCTTGCTTTCATTGCGCTTTTTAATGTAGTTCCAGCGAGGGTTTGGCGTTCTAATTTAAGGCTATCGGTCCATGGGAGTTTGGACAACTATACGAATGGTTTTTTACGCCTCCGGGACTTGCTATGCTTGTTTGTGGCAAGTTCGACACAGCTCGACACAGCTATTGAATAAAATTTTGAGTTGGGTCTACCCACGGTTACAAGACGGGTCATGTGTCGTCTGCTAGTTTCTTTTTTCGAGGATCAGCAGGACACTCCTGTCCTCGTATATCGTTTCTCTGAAACAGACCTAACATGTATCCCTTTTTTGGAATCCAAATGAGACAGATGACATGAATGTAATGTGTATACCGTCCTGCAGAGTACTTGAGATCTCCTTGAACCACTCAGTAGTTCAGTGTGGCGGGAGCGGATTGTAAGCAAATGTAAGTTGTAGGACTCAATCAAAGGGCTTATTTGCGACCAGAGGATCCAGACTGCTAGCTCGGCCCTTACGCCACATGAAATATGGAGGCTAGGCGTGCATATGTATAGCGGGTCATCCGCCTTCGAACACTTGTACCTCCCGGCAGATGGCGGAAGCTTGATAGAGAGTATACCTTGGGTTTGGCGCAGTAATAGCACGCGAGAACCCGAAAAGCATAGTTCTATTCGTGTTCAAGGGTAAAAAAAAGACACTTTACACAATTATTCTGCCCCTCGGAGACTGAGTCGGTGTGAAGTGAGAACAAGGATTACCCAATTAGGACATCCCGAGATTGAATGTATGTGAATTCATCAAGCTTAGGTGGACCTTCCTCCCCCAACTAAAATTAAAAATAAAATGAAATCCGAGCTCGGGACTGGGTAAGCTGTACTATCGCGGGGTTCGGGTGGATTTGAGGTGGAACTCGGAGGGTCCTGGACCTGGGAGAGACCGGGACGCCGAGAAAGGAGAAAACGAGTATGATATCGTCAAATGACCTATTTCTCGGGATCTTTCTGTGGAACCCTCAGCATTGCCAAGCCTCAGTAACAAGGAGAAAAAGAAAGAAGCAAAATACAATACAATTCTAAATAGAAGTCAATGCCGAGAATCCCATTGGAGGCAGCATTCCGCAACTGCGCAGGGAGCCTCGACTTCGCAGGATCTTCTGATAATCCCCTAGCAATACTACATACCCCCTCGCCCTGGAACTAGATCGGAGATCAGTATGGAAAAAAGAAGCATATTCTAGACCAATCAGCTCCAATTATACTTGTGATAGCCAATCTTGCATACTTCGGTTGACCCTGAGTGGGCCACTCTATCGAAGTTCTGATCGAAGATTTCCTGTTTTCAATACAAGGGTCACGATAGTGCATCTGGGAGGTGCAAATGAGCAGCCCCTTTCGTCTGAAATACCCATTTGAGTGGCTAATTAGAACTTCTGTGGCAAGCTTGGACCCAGTTACCATGGATGCAGTGGAAGTGCCTGGGTCCATTTGGATCATGGTGAGCGCATCTAGGAAGAAACCACCAGGTCACACGCACAATGGGTTTCTACTTTTCATGTCAATCATGATGCAAAGTATCTTTGTTTTCGGTAAACTTTAAAGGAAAGTCCGTTTCAGCTTTTGGGGCATACAAACCAATCGCTCCCTTCAAAAGCATGGCTTAACCACTGTGAACAATTTTGCAGCAGACTCTTCCTGCATTCAGTCCATCGAACTGTATCTTATATCTCATATATCCCCATTTTTCTTTATATACCCATTCCTTCCAGTCCTTCCAGTTATGTCTTTGGCCCAGATGTTGGCTCCCGCTCGAATTCGTTTCGTCGGAGCTGCCGTCATTGCTCCACGAGTTGTGTCTTCTTTGACTCGCCTTTATTCTACAACCAAGGGCTCATTCAGCTCACAAGATATCCACAATGTATCTCATAACCCGGACCATATCCAGTCAAAGATGCCAGAGAGAAAGCTTCTGCGCAACAAAAGCCGATTCAACGAGTTTGATCTCGAGGGCCGAGTATATGCCATTACCGGTGGAGGTGGAGGATTGGGATTGTCCATGGCAGAAGCTTTGATTGAAGCAGGTGCAAGAGGTAAATCGATTTTATCTCCTGTACACCCAACACGGTACTGATTCTACATTATCAAAACTAGTGTACTGCTTAGACCGTCTTGAAACCCCCCATCCAAATTTCTTGGTTGCCAAAGAGAAGGCCGAGAATGAATATGGCGGTAGCTTGGAGTATATATGTCTCGATGTCTGCAACAACATTGAAGTCAACAACGTGTTTTCTACAATTGCCGCACAGAATGAAAGGCTGGACGGCCTGATTGCTGCTGCCGGAATCAATCACCTCCAAAGCGCGCTGGAGCACTCCCAGCAGGCCCTGGACGATGTAATGTCAATCAATTTTAACGGAGTGTTCAACTCGGCCACCGCTGCCGCCCGTCAGATGTTCAACTATCAACAGAAGGGATCAATACTCCTGGTAGCAAGCATGAGTGGTCTCATTGCTAACAAAGGTATGACTTCGCCAGTGTATAACGCATCAAAGGCCGCCGTGATTCAACTCAGTCGTTCACTTGCCATGGAATGGGGTCGTCATGGCATTCGTGTTAACAACCTGTGCCCTGGTCACGTCATTACCCCAATGGTCCACAAAGTCTTCCATCAGAACCCTGCTGCTCGTGCCACGTGGGAGGCCGAGAACATGCTCGGTCGCTTGGCTTTGCCTGAGGAGTTCCGCGGAACGGCGCTATTCTGTCTTTCTGATGCAAGCAGTTTCATGACTGGAAGCACCCTGGTCATTGACGGTGGCCACACTGCCTGGTAAAGGCTCGTTTCGATCTAGTGAGATACACTGGCAAAAAAACCACGCTGAATTCTATTTTGGACTGGAGACTTGAGCAAACTTGACGAGTTTTGTATCTAAGCGCATGCATACGTATGTTTCTTGGAAAGTTTTAAAATTACGTCCATGATAATTTTCTCGTGTTATATAAGCCAACAGGTCATTCATGGATAGACACTTTCGATAACAGAGACCCCGTAATTGAAACAGATTCATTGAAACATGTGCAGAATTTGACCCCAAAGTCTGCTTGCAGCCCTACGCTTAACGTCATAATTTCTTAATAATTCATGCCCCGGCGTCCATTAGATAAAGTAAGAACATTTCAGTCAAAAGGCGAGATTACCCTTCTTTAGCTGTGAGGGCATGTACTATGAAACATAACCACAACAATGTGTTAAGATGATGCGTCCGAATGGAGCATTATCTAAAAAGACCACTAGTGATAAATCGACCAGGGTATCGCTCCAGAGTTTCCATAAATGGTGAGGCTAGCGGCTAGCCATAGGCTCTGCAGGGAATGCCTGCTATGCAGGAGGCGAGCAACAGCGTATTGCATAACGGGTTTAATAACGTCTCTAAGGCTCAAAATAGTGATGGCCGTGTCCACTTTGAATATATCTATTTGAGTCTCCATGGCTATGTGCTTGTTGGGCAAGTTATCCTAATTACTACGGAGCACAACACTACCTTTCGTATATGTAGTTATACAAGAAGCTATAGCGGCCTTCTAAAATATAATACTTTCTGCCTTAAGAAAAAGGGCCATCACGTGAATGGCTCGTTTAAAATAAGCGGTGGGCAGAAGGCGGGGTAGAAAGCGGTGAACAAAATCCCACAGATAGGTCATGACGGCCGCTGTAGCCTACCATAACCCCACACCTCTTCCGTCGATCTATTTATTGCCGTTTGCACGAAAACCTCATTTCCACATTTCCTTTTTCTAACTCTCTCTGTCTCCATATCTCAATCAAACAGCTCCTTTCCAGCCTACCTATGTTCTGGAAATGAGCTTTTGGATTTGAGACTGAGACAACTGCGGCAAATAGAGATTGCTCGCTCACCCAGACGACATCATGGAGCTGGATCTTGTTGTGCGACAATGGTGAGTTCCCATGCGGTTCCCAGGCACTCTTCACATTAATTGAGTTCTCTGGATATAGGTCTCATGGCCTCAATTCGCGAATCGTCGACCTTGTAGGCGACTTCGCTGGTGATGAGCTGTTCATCGTTGAAGGAGACTCGCTCCTCCTAGAATGCTTCTCCAACCAGAAACTCAATTTTAACCCAGGATTTCAGGTATTGCATGCTACATACCTGGTCGAGCAGATATTAGCAAAGCTTCAGCAACGCAAATGTGTCTTTGAAATCGTGTTTTTCGCTGAAAACGCCAAATCTTGTATTCCACCGGGCGTCAAGAGCGAGTTCCACGAGAGGTATCTTCTTGTACGAGAAGCAATCATCCAACATCTCATTACTACCCAGTCTCAATCTTCCCAGTTTTTCCAAACTCTCAGATTTGAGCGTCTGCGGTCGGAGGACTTTGGCGTCCACCTCATTAGTTCTGGAGCATATCTTTTCATGTGTCACGACGGGGCCTTTGCTGGACGCACTGAGAGTGAAAGCGATAGTGACTCAGACAGCAGTGACGGCGATAGTAGCGATACTGAAGAAAGCGAACTCGACGACGACGAACACGATGCTTCCTGTGCACCTATATATCGCGAGAACTCGCAATTCAATTTCCGCGCTATGATATTTTGGTTCTTCAGCCGTGGATACAATATTGCTCTTATTAACAGCCTGGAGTTCCGGGACACCAAGGTATGGTCTTTCTATTGCCATTATGGACGAGCATGTATACTTACAGTCGATAGATCATGGCAATGGTGATTGAGGGCTCCGCCAAGAGGATCAAGCAGGACAGTTATCTACCAGATCGTGCCGAAGCGGATAATGCTAAGTTTCTGGACCTCGAAAGCATGGATCAGTTGGATCAGAACACCGGCCTCGAACATTTGAATGCTGCCCTTTCCGAGTTAAACTTGAAACAGGAGGCCAATCAACAAGAAGTCCTGACAGACTACACAGAAGAGTTGCCACTCAGCTATGATCAATTGCGCGACCTCCTCGAAAGGACAATATCGGATCAGCCGACAATAACCCAACGCCAATGTCTTGTGATTCTCACGCTGAGCGCCATGTTTTCAGGAAGTGTCCAAAAAAGCCTCGCCAGCACGCTCGACGCGCAGTCTATGCTTCTTCACCTCGTACTTCTACAAAACACCCAACTTGCTGAACGGGGAATCAAACTTCCAGCGCTTGCAAGCTCTGAAACCTTGCAATTTTTCGATGGGTTTTTGAAATTAGCGAGAATATTTCTCAGTTCATCCTGCTGGGAAAAGTCCATGCGAGAGCATCACCTACCCTGCGACCTTTCCGACTTATTGGATGGAACCTTGTTCCTTACAGTTCGATGGATGATGGAGAGACGTGGTGTCGAGACTATGCTGTCACCGGCCACTGTTTTACCCTTCAATACTCTTGCATCTTTGGTAGACCGTTTTTGTGGGACGGAACTTCAGTGCGATCCAATCCAAAAAGCAAAGGCTGATCCTGGAGACAGCTATGGTGGTGAATCAACAAAGGAAATCCAGAGTAACGCCCCCAAAGATCCAGCCCAATCTGTCGGACAAGTGCTGCCATTTTACAATGCAGTTTTCGATAGTCACCTCAAACCTATCCATGTTACTGTCGATGAGAGTCTCGAACCAAAGAAAGATGCAAAGTATCCCAAAGAGTTCAAGGAAGAAACTCACTGGCACAGTGCAAAACCACTTGAATCTAAAGGAAAAGTCATCCTTACGCCGCAAGAGCTGCTGCGACATCGCAGAAGGAACCAATTCTTCATGTCAGAAATGGAGACTTACGCAGCAAGTCTGACAGGATCCGCAGGGGCCTCTCATCCAGAGACGATTATTGTTGGGTCTTCGCGTGATTCAACCAAGAAGTCCCACCCAAAGTCAACACCAACCAGCCATCCGGATTCAACAAAACCTTCAAACCCCAAGAAGAAAGCCCAATCCAAGTCTGGAAAGCCGAATGTCAGAGAGATTGCGGCTGCATCTATCCAACAGAAGGCAACAGAGACAACCCAGAAGCAGAGACAGAAATGGAAGCTTATGTATCAAGAGGAATTTTCGCGAATCGCGGACCTCGAGACTCGATTCATCAAACTCGGTGGGTATCTCTCCAGTCTTTCAAAAGACAGTCGAAATATTCTGGAGGCTGAAATTTTGATTTGCATGATCGATACCTTGGTTCGACTTGTGTTCGTTGAACGCGATGGAATGCAAACTGACAGGCTCACTTTCCTCTCAATGCGCGTTTGGGAAATCATTACTCGGCTCATGAAGTTGAAGGAAGGCATCTCTGTTGATATTGTGACTTTCGTCGATGCAGTTTGTCAACTGTTCGGGTTGCCACGTGCTAAGCTTGACGTTCAGTGCAAGGAGCCTTTAGCTTGCCAGCTGGTCAAAATACCTGCAGGTCGGAACATGAGCATCGGGATATCACCAGTTGAGTTTCAGCTCTCCCATGGTGGGCCTTGCATGGAGCGTAGCATTGACTCGTTACCTGATCCCCGGACACCTGATTTTGACCCCGATCGCTGGCAACGCGACGTGTTGGATCAGATAGATGCCAAAAACAGTGTGTTCATTGTTGCTCCCACCAGTGCAGGAAAAACGTTTATCTCGTGAGTATCTTGATATTTGGAAATTTTGATACCAGCGCTTACTGAATTCACCAGATTCTATGCTATGAAACAGATACTGAAAGAGGACGACGACGGAATTCTTGTCTACGTCGCCCCAACCAAAGCTCTTGTCAATCAAATTGCAGCCGAGGTACTAGCTCGATTTTCGAAATCTTATCCTACGAAATTGAGCGGGAGGTCCGTTTGGGCCATCCACACAAGAGACACACGCATCAATGAACCTAAGGGCTGCCAGATTTTGATCACAGTCCCCCACATCCTTCAAACAATGCTGCTGAACCCGTCCAACGCCAAAGCCTGGACCCCTCGAATCAAACGCATTATCTATGATGAAATCCATTGTATCGGCCAGGCTGAAGACGGTGTTGTGTGGGAACAACTGCTTCTTCTTTCGCCCTGTCCAATCGTCGCTCTATCGGCCACTGTTGGAAACCCCCAGAAGTTTTACGATTGGTTGCATCTCGCACAGAAGGCCAATGGGCTTGACCTCAAGATGATTCAACATAAACATCGATACTCAGATTTGCGGAAGTATGTGTACAAGCCCCCACACAACTTTACATTCAAGGGATTTCCTTCGCGCGCTGGTTTGCCGCGATTAGGCCTGGATGATTTGAGTGATATGGAATTTATACATCCTGTCACCAGTCTTGTAGATCGCTCCAGGTCAATGCCAGATGATCTGGACTTTGAACCGCGCGACTGCTTGACGTTGTGGAAGGCAATGAATGACTTGCAAACAAAGCAGTTTCCTGTCGAAGCTTCCCTCAATCCATCGGTCGTCTTCTCGGATGCCATCATCCAGAAGATAGATGTTTTCGAATGGCAAAACCAGCTTAAGAGTCTGTTAAGGGAGTGGATGAAAGACCAGAATTCTCCATTTGAGGATCTCTTGCTTCGTTTGGCCCCAGCTACAAACACACAGAACACGAGCACTGCGTCTCAGTCACATGAAACAGCTGTGACTTTAGGCCGGGAGCTTCGCGACACGACTCTTCCCTTGATATTCTCACTTCACTCCCAAGGTGCTCTTCCGGCATTGTTTTTCAATTATGACCGCACCAAATGTGAAGACTTATGCCATGAGCTGTTGAACCAGCTTCAAAATTCAGAAGCTGACTGGAAAGCAGAGAGCACAGCATGGAAGTCCAAGATTGCCAAGTGGGAGGAATGGAAAGTTCACCAGGATGGAGCGAAAAAGAAGTCTGCAAAGATCACCAAGAAGAAAACAGCTGGAAATGACGATGAAACATCTCGGGCGGACCAAATGAAAGACTCGGCATCAGCCGAATCTAGCTCATTCGACAGATTTGATCCAGAGAGGCCTCTGGATGAATTCAACTTGGCAGACCCAAAGAAAGTCGGTTCCGAGGAGTTTTCTGGGTATGCAAATGAGCTGAGGTACCGCCTTGTACCTGAATGGCTAATTGATGCTCTGGAGCGAGGAATCGGTGTTCACCATGCTGGAATGAACCGTAAATATCGTTATATTTGTGAAATGCTCTTTCGCAGAGGCTTTTTGCGTGTTGTTTTTGCGACCGGGACCTTGGCTCTGGGAATCAACATGCCCTGCAAAACAGTTGTTTTTTCAGGAGATTCAATCTTTTTGACGGCACTCAATTACCGACAGGCTGCCGGAAGAGCAGGTCGTCGTGGTTTTGACACGCTAGGAAACGTTGTCTTCCAGCAGGTTCCAGACTCAAAGATGCACCGGCTCATTAGTTCGAGACTTCCTGATCTCAATGGCCATTTCCCCATTACAACGAGTCTTGTTTTGCGCTTGTTTATTCTGCTGCATGGCTCGAAAAAAGCTCCTTCTGCTGTCAACTCAATCAACTCGCTCCTGTCAAGTCCTCGGATATTCTTAGGTGGAGAGGAGAAGAAAGAGACCGTGCTACATCACCTCCGGTTTTCCATTGAATACCTCCGACGGAACAACTTGCTTGACCGTACAGGTATGCCTTTGAACTTTGCAGGCTGCATCTCTCACTTGTACTACACGGAAAATTCCAGTTTTGCTTTCCACTCCCTGCTCAATTCTGGATATCTTCAAAAGCTCTGTAAGGACATCCACACCAAGCCAAAAAGGACTGTTCGCGATCTTATGCTGGTCATGACGCATCTCTTCGGACGTCTCCCTTTGCGACCATCGTTATTGGAGTGGTATCAGACTGTCGACAAGAAGCCATCTTCGACCGTGGCTCTCCCGCCATTACCACGCAAAGCAGCTACTTCTCTTCGTCTTCACAATAAGAAGGTGCTTGGTATCTACACAGGATATGTCTCTAGCTTTATTGAGCAGCATGTTCAGACTCCAGACCGCTATCTCCCATTCAGCGGGATCAAATGTGGCGGAGAAAGCTCTGCCGCTGAACTCGGTTTCTCAAATTTCACCCATATCTCCCCTAAGATCACATCCCCATTCTTCGCGCTTTCAGGGCATGGTGATAAATACGCCACGGTTCTCGACCTCTGCCAAATGGTGCGCAGCGGAGTGTGGCTGGAGGAGTCCGTGATTCCATTTGTGGCTGTAGCCCCGGAAGAAAACCCACGGCCCCTTAACGCATACTTATTTGACTTTTTCAAGCATGGCAATGTCTCTCAGCTAGAGAGTGCGAACCGCATCCGTCGTAGTGATGTCTGGTTTCTGCTCAACGACTTTTCCATGATATTGGCTACCCTAAACACTAGCCTGGATGTTTTCCTTGATCCCCAAGGCAACGCCACTGGAGACATTATTGATGTCGTTGGTGGAGGTGATGCCCATGAGAACTTGATGGAAAACCAGAAAGTTGATGATAGAATCGAAAGGGAAAGTAAAGAAAAGACCAAGTCCGCCGTTCGTGATCCGGCAACAACTGCCGCTCCTCCGCGCGTGAGTCGGACAGCGAAACCGGCAGATAGTTGGGAGGATGAGATGGAAGAGGAAGATTCGGATTATTCTGGGGATGAAAACCCTGGCCGTCGCCCCCGTGATGCGAAGAATCAGAAAAAGGGACCGAAAGAACAGCCAGTAGACAAGTCGGAAAAGTCTATGCTCTTGGTTTCCCAGGCCTTCAAAGAACTCCAAAAAGAGTTTGATACCAAGTTCAGGGCGATGTGGGCCTAACTTCGCGTCTCATATTCCGTGGCCCCTATCCCAGTTGAACTATGGATTTGGCAAATCCAGGCCAAGGTGTAGATAATCAACAGGCTACTGAGTGGATGGGCTGAAAATTGAGCAGATGGGTGACCCTGGCTTTACTTTGATTGTGGACGGTTTTAGAGAGGGTTTTCTAGAGCAGCTCAACCTGCAGACAAAAATAAGACTTTCAGGAAATTTATCGGTTCTAGGTAAATGCGTTACTCTTCTCATGTCCGTTCAACGCGTAGTAATCGCAATTCTATTATATGGTAGTGTTTAGATCACCGACTGAGTATACACCGATCGATGGAAATACTGAAGTATACCAAAATATTCACATATATTATTAGAAAAGCTGCACCCTTGAGGATACTGACGCATCTGATTGCTCGAGCCCCGACTTGATTGTAGTCAAAGATCCTAGCGCCCGCTGAAGTGTATCAAACATGAAGTGGAAGAAATCAAGACCCTAAATCAAGGGGCTCCAAAATGGACAGGCAGTGACATAGTGGATCAAGAATCATTTATGATCTACGTCGGGATGAAGTTGGTCTTATACACACCGCTATACTAATATTCAAGTTCCATGGAGATTTTGCCTCGATTTCAAAGTCCGGGTACGTACCTACGTATCAAGGAGATGATTACCTTCCAGCTCAATATGGTTATCTAAGCACATTCACAAGGGATTGGCGCACACTATACATTGTTGTTCCAAATTGTCATTGATTACTTTTAAAGCCGGTATAGACGCCAAGATATAGTACTGAACTTGGATCAGGATAGGACTGGGAGATATCGGCAATCCTGCAATAACCCAAAAAGTTGTTGTTAATTCGAGTCTTGAACAAATGGGAATCTCTAGCTGCCCATGCCATATCATGCTTTTTGTCATGGTCGTCAATTATACTACATTGACTAAGTTATGTACACCAACCTCCTATCACCAGTAGAATGCTCTATATCATTCCTCCGACCACCACCCATGAGCTCATCTCGTTCTTCGCCGTGATCCACAGGACCAGCCTGCTCGATAATACTGTAAGTGGTCTCGGCGGCAGCACGATTCAACCGCTGCAATATAATCCGCAACCCCACGGCCAACAAGGCAACAATAACCATGAAAAACGAGCAAGTGGCCATACCACGAATGTACCACGGCCCATCAGACTCGGGGTAAAGTCTCGTCCCGAGGAGTGGGCCACACTGGCCGATAATGTTAAGAATGGCAATGCTTGCGCCCTTGCCTTCCTTTTCGATTCGGTTGTCCATCGACCAGGTAATGATGAGAGTGATTGCCGAGAAAAACCCGGCAGTGGCTGGATAGACGCAAATATAACGGATGAATGTGTGGAGCCAGGGGGGCAGGCGTGAATGGAAATAACCCGTTGCTGCGATGGCCAAATAAGACATGGAGGAAATGAGAGCGTGGGCTATCAGATAGGGGCTTCGGGAACGGCTGCGATCTGAGGCGTATGCGGTGAGAAGAACAATGACAAATGCAAAGATATAAGGGGGTGCCGAGAGAGCTTGGGCATGTAACGACGAATAACCCATGCTGTAGATACGGTGTGAGATAGGTCCCGATGTCTTAGATAGAGGGTACTTACTCTTTGATGATCGTAGGCAAAAAGACAGGCATTGAGCTGAAAGCGACATTGCAGCTGAAAAACATGAACTGCAGGAGAGATATCAGAATACCGTGTGAATTGCAGTAGATAGTCACACTCACAGCAGCCATATACGCCTTGGGGTCTGATGCAATTTTCAATATTTCTCGCCAATTAAACTGATTGCCATGGAATTGCTGGTAGTCGACTGTGCTCTCCTCAAGACGCTGCTGAGCGACCATCCTTTGTCGGCGAGTAAGAAATCGCGCACGACCAGGAGAGTCGGGTATCAAAAACCAAGCAAACACAGCAACGATTACACTTGGGAAACCTTCCACAAGGAACAAAGTGCGCCATGGTGAGATTGGACCATTGTTGCTGAACCTGATGATCAAGTAGGCCAAACTGCTGGCGAAGGAGGTTGCCAGCGGTGCAGCAGAAATGAAAAGCCCATTACGGAAAGCAAGCTCGTGTCGACGATAAAACAATGACAAGTAGAATGGGACACCAGGGCCGAAAGCAGCTTCGGTGATTCCAAGCAGGGCTCGGAGAACGACAAGCCCTCCAAAAGAGGTTGCTAGACACTGGAATGATGCGACAAGCCCCCATCCACATACGCACAAAGAAATGTAGATATGTGGAGGAACAACGCGGTACATAAGCGTCATCCATTCGAAGAGGATGTAAGTGATGTAAAATGCAGTAAGTAGCCATTCATATTGCGAAGATGACAGTTGAAGATCGTCCTTTAGTCCAGCTATTTTCGCATTTCCAATATCTGGTTATAGTAAATAAGTAATGGCACAGATATTTGGACGCTGAAAAGTGGCTGTTCCAATAAGTGGGATAGCTCGACTTACTGGAGCGATCCAGGAAGGCGAGCAAGTAGAGAAGCGCCAGAAACGGAACCAGCCGTCGATCAAACCTCCTCACTACCTCACTCTCTTCCTCTGGTGTATATCTCGGTGCCGAACTGCCCCGCGGAAGCTTGCTTTCATGCTCCTCGCTCGTATTGTAATCATTCTCATTCTCGACGTCGGATAGAGGGTCGCCGACATCCGGGTGATCATCAAAGTTGGTCTGTACGCGTAATGGGCCCGTGGAGAACCCCGTGGGTCTATGTGTTGGAGATTCATCGTCGGAACCATAAGAAACTGGGGTAAATTGTGGGCTTGAGGATGTGCCTGAGCTGGAGGAAGATGGATTCCCCGCGGGAGAGGGTTGTAGGCCTGCCATTCTCAGGAAAAGTACGGCTTCAAATCGTTCTAATAGCCTGCTTTATGAGTAAATGCGCCCATTTAGACAGATATCACCTCCGCGACGACTGGAATGGAGTTCAATGCTTCCCCCCCGAAAGCTGCATGTTGAGTTATGTCATCAACACACGTGCCCGAGTGGATCAACATTGGCGCTACGACTGGAATGGCTTAGCGTTGAGCTTGGATCTATGGGCGATCCCCTGGGCGGGGATTGTATACTTTAACAACCACGGTTGGATGTTTTTACGAGACTATGTGCACATTCGTTTCCGAACTTGTATCCGAAATTGAAACTGATCCTGTTGATGTACATGTTTGTTTGAACTTTTCCTAAGCAGTAGCCGGGAAAAGGCGATTTTGACATTTCAAGACTTTTCCCTTGGATGAAGGGCGTACATTGTGCCTGCCGTATATCTAGGGGCGGTATGAGTCGAAGGAATGGCTAGGAACATATCGGTCCCAGCGGGTATGTCGGTCATAACCTCCGTAGCTCTCTCCATAGTATCCATAGGGTCGGTAAGGGCTAGGACTAGGACTTCCCCTAGAACCGCTGGCTCCGCGCTCGAACTTGCGCTTGCGACCACCGGCGAGTTCGTTTGCATGGGCCTGGCTGGATTTAACAATGTCCTGGAGCTCCTGTATCATCTCGTGGTCTTTATCAATGGACTCAAGGTATCGCAACAAGTTTTCGGCGGTATCGCGGAGAAAGCGGACGTTGTTGGTTTGCTTGCCGTGACTTTCAGTCACCTCGAGGATGTAGTAGTCATCTTTTGCCTTCTGGTATGTTTCGATAAGCTTGTCAAGGTGAGGAGGCTTGTGATTGTCGCAGTCTCGAGTCGAATCGCTAGTCGGGATGTTGGAAAGATCGCGATCGATGCCTTCAGTTTCTTCCTTTTTAACAGTCTCCGTCGCAACATCAGGAATTTTTGAAAGTGGGCCTGGTACATGTTAGGGTTAGAGATAATTTTTTCGTTGGGCCTAGTAGCATACCATTGTCTAGGATGCGCTGGGCAGCGAGATGAGCAGCAATGACGGCGTTTGTCTCCCCATCAGAGCCACAGTGCTTAGTACCTAGGAACTCAGCTAGGTAGAATTCAAGAAGACCATAGTCCTGCATGGTGTGCCCGTTATCATAGAGACGAACAAGAGCAGCATCGTAGATCGTGATCTGGCCCTCCTCGGAACTCTGTGATCGCTGGCGGATGGACTTGACCTGACGTTTCAGACCGTGGAAGAGAGCACGAGCATGTTCCTTGTTGCCAACAAGCTCGTACAGAATATCACTTGGCTGCATCTGTGCACTCCATTTGAGGTACAAGTTGTCTATCTTGCCGCGAAGACTGCGCGTCATAGTCCTTGGGCTATGCAGATAACAAGATTAGCATTGTGCAAGAGGTGACAGTTTGAGTGAAAGCAGCTGAAAGTTCCAATAAACCGCGTCCTTGAGAAGTTGAAGAGCACGAAGGAGGCCTACCTTGTTTTGTTTCAATGAGAAAATGACAGTATTGTGGGCCTAGATGAGTGGGATGGTAAATGAAGAGGTCAGGGAACGAGGGGAGAAAGAAAGGAACGAAACGATAGAAACCTTTGCAGAGCTAACTCTGTAGAGCTAACTCAGAGGTCTCCCAGAAAGAGATGTGGTAAGCCTACTACACTGGAAGTATAGCGAAACTTCCAAGATTAGCCAATAAGAATTACTTGTTGATTACAGCTCAGAGTTGAGAAAGTGATGAATAGCTAGAGTTAGAAGTAAAAGTAAGGTTGAATTGGAAAAGTCACAACCCTATATATGAATGTATGCTGGAACTGCCTCTCGTTCTAGGTGAAATATGAGAACTTGTAAAGAATAGTTGGTGGTATTAAGAACTATGTCCTATAGTGCGGGTGTGGATGTGATGTAAATCCTCCCAGGGCCTTAGTTTCTGTCTTTATAGAGCTTCTCAACTTGGTCAATTAGGGCTGAGGGTTGGCTCCCTTGGCCATTCTGAACACAATCTTTCCATTCATCATTATCACGGATGCACCAGACAGCATCATCCAGGCGCACCGTGCAGCTGATCCTAACGCCGAGTTGCTCACCGCGTTGGGCACTCTCACGCAGCAGTGCGATGCCGCTTAGTGGCGGTCCACCATCTCCCCCGTCGTCTGGGTCATCATTCTGCTGGCTTGCACATTTGTTCAGGGCATCGAAGTCAATCCCATGTTCCATCGCACACTGGTGCACGAATTCACGTTCTGGAATCTCAGCAAAGTCATTGATTAGACAATTTGCAAATCCTAACGAACGGATGATAGGAGTCCGAGGGTACTGAGATGGAAGAAGTGTTCTGTCCGAAATGGCAGGGAAGGGAAGGTTGGCCGCACAGAGCATAAGCATGTCACCGATACATTCGCCGGGACCATGCTTGCATTCTATCTCTTCGGTATTTTTGGAAACACTGGCGGTAGATCATCAGTGAAACGTTCAGCATAGAGTGCATCATAGAAAGTTCGAATTGGTCTCAGTTTTGTGTTTTCATTCTTACCTAGCGATAAATGAAAGCTTGAAGTCTACCTTGTCACTTATTTGTTCCATGGCAGGTAGGACCAATTTATGTAAGCAGGCTTGGGCGTCTGGGCATTTGCTCATGATGTGAGCTTCCAGCGGGATCTTAGTTTGCGCCAGTGCGTTACGTGTGCCTGGGTCAAAAGATCCCATGTTTGACAGCTCGTTATTCTCATCGTGAATATCTTTAACTTCGGTAAAACTCCCGGATGGGAGGTGTGTGTTGTGATGACCAGGTGAAGTACATCCTATGTTGGATGGTTTCAGAAGCAATAGATAGTAGCCGACAAGGAACACCACGGCGATGCATATCCGACGGAAACAAATGGCCGCAGTAGGTCGTGTTTGCCGATCAGATTGGTTCAGGTCAAATGTTCCCCCAAATGCCTCCTTAGAGTGGATCGGTAGTTTCTCCATGATGGTTGGAGAAAGTCAAGAGATGACAGTGTTTTGATAAGATCATGCGGAGTCAAACTCATTACGTAAGGTTTGATTTCCCGGAGCAGAAGGACACTAAGCCCATTCGAGCTGAGTGCACCTTGAAATGATATAAAGATAAAGATAGAAACCTCAATATCATGTCTGAATCCATAAAAATCCCGAATAATCCTAGCACTAACGTGGTCACAGTAGAAATTTCTCAGAATCAAGGACATTAATAGAGTGTAAGGTGGTGTTTGAGGAGATAGAACGTTGAGATGTCCGTCCTGATTGAGAAACTAGATGATGACTAACGCTTAGGTGCACTTAACTATTTGTTTAAGGTCCGCTCAACTATAACCCGCGCCTATTTAAGTGTACTTCCAAGTACGGATTAGCCGTGCGGTTCATTATTGCGATTATTTTGGTTGGAGCAAAGTGTAACACCCGGTTCCCTCCTAAATGCCTAAATGACTGCCATCCTCACCGAGACTTTATCCAACTCCGACTTCGGAGAGGCATCGACTACTGGGTTTCAAAGTGTGCAAGGCTAGAACAATTGGGCTTTTATATGAATGGTCCATTGACAAGCCATCCATGATCGTATCAGGATCGCGTGCTTGAAATTTCCACAAACGATTTTGAGGCTCACAGGTTAAACCTTGAGAAAGTTGGGTGTACAATAAAATTTGCCAAGTACAGCCATCTTTCTTTCGCGGGGAGCAAGTAACTAATTCCGGGCAGGGAAGTGAAAGCGAGGCTACTTTAACAAAGTTCCTGTGAGATCTGACAATACTCCGTACTGTAGGTTTCAACGATCGATCGAGACCAGTAGATCCAAAGGGCTGTTTCGCCAAATGCATCTCTGTTTGGATACGGGTATGTCCGGCCCCATTACCACGCGAGCGCCACGAGCATATCAGACTAGGCGAGTATCATATCGAGCGAATCGCATTTCGACCTGATCTTTTGGCGCGTCCAAGCTGGGATCCTTGGGCCCCACCATCTTGTTCCTTGTCGTATAGAAAGACTGACTCATGGCCGTGCATTTTCAAACGCCTCGCAGACTCGTGTGCTTCGTTCAATCATGAAACTGCCAAGAATGGCGTGAAGGTCAGTTTTGGGCTCGCGTAGAACGATCTCGAATTAAAGTAGAGCGCAAGCGAAGCCATTATGAAGTAGCTGTCAGATGGCCCAAGTAGGGTTACATAGTGGGAAATAAGGGCGTGGAACCAGTTCCGACCGCGGTCGCAGCTGGAAGTGATTTACCTCATAGGAGAAAGCCAAAGAGGGGAGATGAGATCCAAAACTTGTCATCCATAGAGTTTCAACCTAATGGAAAGACAACTGCCGGGATTCCCAACCTATCCCGCGCAAAATGAACAGCGTCGCATCGCCTCGTGTCTTCCGATGGTCGCATCTCGCTCATCTTACACATTTATTATATCACTGTCTTCTTCTTCGTCGTTCTAACCTTCCTTTAGTATGATGAATGAATATTATCTAGTCCATCTGATACCCTAAGCTTCTCCACTTCCGACTGTTCTCGTCCCCGATCAGCACTGTACTTACTCACTTTGAGCTTAAAAAAAAAAAAAGAGGTACCTAGATTTCTATTTTATTATTATTTTTGTCTTGGGAATATTTCTTTTCTCTGGAGATTTTCAGTTCGTCCGGTCTATTTTTTCACTTTTCTCTTACTTTCTCAAGTCCTGTCTTAAGTAGGGAGCTATACACTTCCATTCTTGAGCAACTCCCTCAGGGCATCTAGGGATATTTCCCGCAAAAGATCTTATATAGTCTTGACCCCCCCAAATCCCTATTTGTTTCTGTACGATCAGCACACACCAAAATTCCAGGGTACGTAAAATAGAGAAGATGGTGGATTTGGCATGATTGTCGTGTTTTCTGTTTTCCCCCGCAGCCCGAGTTATCGCCCTGCAGACCGCGTCACCGAAATGTTCCCTTTTACCCTTTTATTGCAATCTCACTAACCCAGAACTCAGTTCTCTCCGAAAATAGCTCCCTAGACGCTATATTGACCCTAGCTTCGTGTCTCCACACTTCAAAGATTTCAAGGATACAGTTGTGCCCTGTCTTGAACACTCCCGGAGCTTCCACGTCACTATTGAAAACATAGCGGCTGTGTACGAAAGGGAATCGCATCGACGACGGCTTTTTGGAATTGGGCATTTAATTTGGGCTTACCTCCTTGATTGGTCTTTTGTCATGACTTCTATCAATTCAAAATTATCCAAGAACGATGATGACGAGGAGCACGACGATCTGATTGAAGAGGAGGAACACGAGGATTTGAGCTCGGAGTTAGATGCCGTTCAACAAGAGTATCTGGCGCATACTCAACAATTGGAAGATTTTTTATCGCCAATTTCCTTGGACGAGAGTGTGCTATACAAATTGGCCAGGCGCTTTTCCAGTACATACCGAAATCTGGCCTTGACATCAGATCAGCAATTTTTGCCAACGCCTGTCACTCAACTACCTACTGGCCGGGAAACCGGCCGCTATCTGGCGATCGATGTCGGAGGCAGCAATCTTCGTGTCGCATTTATCGAGTTGCTGGGAGAGGCTGTGGATTCCGATGTTCGTCCTACAGATGCCACAGAGAGGTCACGGGACACGATCCGTAAGGCCCAGCGTCAGCGAGTGAAGCGAACTTTAGAGCGTGCATGGCCTATCCAAGAACATTTGAAAATGGACAAGGCAGAGGATCTATTTTCGTGGATTGGAGATTGCATCGCAGAGGTGGTAGCCGAGAGTCTGTCATCAGATGCCACCAAGAAAGATGTGCCCGCCGAATTAGATATGGGAATTACGTTCAGTTTCCCCATAATGTGAGTTGTTTGCTGTGCTTTATGTCTGATATGGCGTGCACATCTTTTATACCCTTCGTGGTTTCTATATTCTTCTTGTTAACCAGAACATAGGCAAGAATCACTGGCAGAGGCTACATTGATGCCCATGGGCAAAGGCTTTGCTATTTCATCAAACCTCAATCTTGGTAATATTCTTTTAGATGGTTACGAAAAGCACACAAGACGACCAGATGATGATGACGAACCATCCTCCAAACGCCGGAAACTATTCGCACTTCCTAAGCTGAAGATCCAAGCTATCACCAATGACACTGTGGCGACGCTAGCTTCCCTTGCATATAAGGTCAAGTCTTTGCCAAATAGTCGAGTAGCCATGGGTATCATCGTGGGCACTGGATGTAACGCAACGATCCCAATGAAGCTCAGCTCGTTACATGAATCCAAAGCGAAGAGCGTCAATATTATGGAACCGAGCGCTGTTGAGACCGTGGTCAATACTGAATGGACCATCTCGGGTGCTGCACCACCACTAAAAGAGCTCAAAGTGACTACAAAGTGGGACATCGAGTTAGATGAGGCTTGTGCACGCCCTGGCTTCCAACCCTTCGAATATATGACTGGAGGGCGCTACATTGGTGAATTAGTCCGATTAATTCTGTTTGACTATCTCACGACAGTCGTTGGATTATCGAAGCGCTCCTTGCCTGCAAACCTCATTCAAGAATACGCCCTGACAACTACCTACATCTCTGAAAATGTCGCCAAATCCCGATCAGACAATGATCTCACCAAAACCTTAAACGAAACTCTCCCTCCCCCAGAAAGCAGCGACTGGCGTTGGAATGCCCAAACCGCCAGTGCATTCCGAAAAATCGCTCGCACGGTACAAAAACGATCAGCCGGATTGATTGCAGCGGCGGTTGTTGGATTACTAGCCTGTGCTCGTGAGATTGAGCTCAAGGAAGATAGCAACACCGGCACACCCGAAGGTGCTGCTTCACCCAGCAATGGTGAGGTCGCCACTTCTGAATCCGCCGGTGCTCTGAACGCTGCCGCTTCAAGCCTCAAGTCCGGTGTCAATCATGCCATTCACGAGTATGTCGTCCCAGTCATTGAGCCCACCAAGCTAGACTGGCAATCCGGGCCCGAGGAACTCGTCGTGGCATACACCGGTGGTATTATTCAGCATTATCCTCAATTCAAAGAGATGTGCCAGCAATATATTGATCGCTTGATCATGCGGACTGGTCCACAGCGCGGTGGGAAGTCTGTTTTCCTGCGAGAAGCCTCGGATGGCGGTGTCATTGGGGCTGGTGTTTTGGCTGGCATGGTTGTTCGCAATTGAAATGTGTCTTTCGAGGCCCTGATAATGTTATGATCTTCTTCTCCGGGTGGAATTATGTGATGAGAAAATGGGTTTGTCCTAGGCGTCGATGAATACTTTCAGCTTTGAATGCGATCTGGGGCTCGCGACATAGAAATGCGATTTGATTTCTGCTAATGTGGTATTATTTGGAAGGGGATCTGCTGCTCTATCATCCTTGGCTGCCCTGAAAATATAAACTTCTTGCCTTTGATGTTATAGCAAGATCGTTGCCATCACCTCGAATTTCCTTTGCGGTCCGATCAAAGCATGACCAGAAGAATGGGGGACTTGGCCTAAATTTTGCTATCTAGGACGAAATGATCTATGAATAACTCTTGAGTAAGGGCAGGTCCAGATTAAATCAATCATCTTGATCCTGAACTTGCTTGCAACAAGAACAGGCACACCTCAGCTGGTTGCGCGGCTCTGTCCAAGCAATCGTAATTGAGGAATGTAGGAAACTCCCGACGAGCGGAATGCTTTCAATTGCCCATAGCCGTTTATCCGTATCAGACAATATTGTATGCCCATGTCCTAATTACCCCTGAAGTGATCTCAGCCGAAGGCCAGAATAGTGTTCTCTTTATCCAACAACGCTATTCCAAGGAACTGGGCGAGGTGGATACATATGCCCCGGAGGATCATCACACCTGAGCACGATCCTTTTACGCGCGTCTTGCCATTTGAGGCCAAGAGAAAATTGAAGTGCGTAATTCTCATTTGGACATGTGGGTGTTGATGGGTTATCTTTTGCCGATCTGCAAGGTCGAAGGGGCGGTTTCATATCAATCGGAACATATTGTTTCGTACTCCACGTTTCATTGCACTCGGCTTGCCGTCTTCGTATTCAATTCCGGAAGCCCCTCCTTCTCCGGACATCTGTTCGAGCCGCTCACGAAGCTCGGCATCGGCTTGAGAGACGGTTTTAGCCTTGGACGGGATGGAGTAGCGATGGTCGTCTTGTTTTGGAGGACTCATTCGTGAATTCTGGTTTTCATCTTGTTTGGAACCTAATTTAAAAGGATCTGAAGTGCCAATGCTGTATTAGTTCTAATTTTATTTAATGCAGGTTGTTCGCTGACCTTGAGCTTTTGATAGCCTGGGGGAGGTGGCATGTAAAAAACGTACACAAGTGACGGACAATTGACGAGACAACATGGTGGGTAGCAAGCATTTAGCCATGGAATAATGCAATGTCATTATTCGTCTGAGTGGTGTTTGAACAGATCTGTTGTGTTTTCAAATTTTTCTAGACAATAAACAGCTTCAAGGCTGCGTCTTTCTCTGACGCAATCTAGGCCGATAAGCATTTCACGTGATAATTTGTCACGTGCCATCGACCGCCCCCGCGATTCGACGGAGATCCATCAACTTACCCTTAGCACTCACTTTGTTTTTATTTCAACGAGCCTGCCATTGCTTCATTACACCATGGCATCTGTGGCTTACTATGAGCTTTACCGTGGGAGCAGGTATTATACCACATGAAGCATACTAAAGGCTCTGAAGCTAACTCAAGGAACTATCAGCCTCGGGCTGTCTCTCACTGATACGCTCGACGACTTGATCAACGAAGGACGCATCGAACCCCAGCTGGCAATGAAGATCCTGGGGACTTTTGATAGGGTGGTTACTGAAGTGTTGGCGGACAAGGTCCGGGCCAGACTGACCTTCAAGGTAATGATTTCGATTCAAATCATAATATCTCAAAAAGAACCGCTTGGTTTCATCTCTGTTGAACACGGCTGACATATGCACCTTTTTTTTATCACTAGGGTCACCTTGATACCTACCGATTCTGCGACGAAGTCTGGACTTTCCTAATCAAGGATGTCTCGTTTAAGCTCGACAATCAAACAACCGTCTCTGCGGAGAAGGTCAAAATTGTCAGCTGCAACAGCAAGCGACCGGGAGAGGCATAAGCATTCTGCTGTGTGTGATAAGATACTGCTGTTTTCCCCCTGTCAAATGGTCGCATAGGCGTTCTACCGGCAGTGCCATCCTTTTTCGGTGATATATCCTTCACAAGGCGTTTGCGGCGGTCCCAGATTTTATATTTTGCATTGCAATGTCCTTAGCGACATTAGATACCCGAATGAATTGAGGTCAATACTCGAATAATCTCATTTCGCAAGTAGCACAAGTCTAAAGAGTAGCCCTGCAGATTGATCCGTCGATGTGAGGTCATCCGCACTGCAACTTTGGAAGCTTATCTTCCGCGGGCCGGTGTCTATCAGTAGCCCTTTCTTTCTCCGTGATTCCCATTCATCAAGCTCTTAATCATCCTTCTTTTATTCGGTTAATCAAAGAGTTCATCATGCCCAGGATATTGCCCTGGCACCGAGCTGAGAACAAGGCGTCTGTCAAGAAAGAGACTACACCAAGGCGCGTCAAAACAGAGGGTCTTCGTCGCGACCTCACTCCGAAACACCTTCCGACCTCACCAACCAAGCGCGATTTTTTCAGATCATGTACGCTTCTCTCAATCATACATGTGAATTAAATCTAACTAGGAATGTCTTTACACAGCTCAGTCCCCGCCAAGCTCTCCAATCAAACAGTGTCCCCCGGAAGAGTGCGACCACAGCCCTATGCACACAAAAGTCCATAGCTAACGTGTGCCAGATTTCTGATCACCGGGATAGAGCACGATGATGGCTGGGTCATGGTCGAAGACGAATTTTATGCCGTGGCGCAAACATACACTCAGCATCTACATTATGCGGAGTATCTCCGACGGAGGAAGGAAGTGAAAGCCAAGAATGCTACCATTCTTGGAGATATCGAGAGACCGACGGATAATCGTACTCCACTCCCAAAGGAGGCTGAAAGGAAAAGAGAACGGGAGGCTCTCAGGCAGCGACAGAAAGCTGGGCTGGCATACGTCGAGGATGGAGGGGTCAACGAGATTGATGACGACGACGATAAATTATGGGCCGGGACACATCTTCACGGCCTCATGATGAGCCCGCGAAAAACGCGCACTCTGGTTGGTTCTCATTCACTAAAGTCATCCACTCGAGCTGCGGCGGGGTTCAAGCAAGCCCCTGCATCTGCGACCACAAGACCTCGGGTGGACAGTATCGGCAGCGTAACCTCCGCGATGAGAAGCCCCGGCAGTGAAGCGATTGAAATAAACGAAGAGACGGCATCGGATTCAGATGACGATCTTGACCATCAGAGCCAGTCAGCCATGCAGCCACCACCCCAAAAAGCAGAATCCACTCCTCGACATCACCAACTAGACTTGCAGACAACCCCTCGAGCTCATCGTGAGTCAAATCTACGCAACAACTCTACTTCAAAGGAGAAGGGGAAACAGCCAAATGGGCGACCTAGTCCAACGCCTGCATTCAAATCAAGAGTTCAATCGCTTTTTGATGACCTTGATGAACTACCGGAGTCATCTCGGATGAATAATTCTATCGCCAAAACCAAAGCGCCTTCTGCAAGCCAACCACCTGAAACAGGCAGAAGAAACAATTTGAATCATAAAAAATCACGGCACAATGAAGTGCCCACATTCTTGGTGTGAAATTGCAACGCATCTCACATACCCAACCCAGAAATATCCCATAGTCATTTTTACTTAGATAGCTCACATCTCCGCCATCGAGACCGACTCGACCGGGCCCTTGTGTTCATGGCCCCTTGTCGGGATTGTTCTCCACCAACGGGCCACCTTCATATGCCCTCGGATGCGGTCTGCGAGAGTCTTACGCTCATCCTGCGCATATGGCCTTGAACCTTGTCCTTCGTCGATGATGGTATTGGCACCATCTCGATCGTCATCCCGTCCTTCTCCGTGGTGTGGCTGTGCTGCGACGTCAGAGTCCTGTGATTGTGTTGTCAGATTTAGTCGCGCTGTCGGGTTCTCGCTGGGCGATAGAACTGACTCGGCATCGGAGAAGCAAGCAGGCAATTCTTCTTTTCGGAAGTTTGTTGGGGGACCCTGTTTCGCACACCAAAGTGTTAGCTACTCCGATTGCGCCTCTCCTGTTCCTACTCTGCTGATGACTTACAATTTCAATAACCCTTCCCCTTTCGCGCTTGAAAGGAGCTTTGATGCATCGAAATACTTGTCGAAAGCATTCCATTTTGGATTGATGGTGTCTGGTCGATCTTATGGGTGGATGAAAAGCTCTTATAAAGGACGATATGATTCACAGAAGCTTGGAACAATTCGAGTTCCGCCCGGTGTGTCCTTGGATGCAAATAGGGTATTTTGTCAGAATAAAGGCAGCGCTTGGATGTGAAACAAATGATATGCAACGAGTGACAATGCAAAACGAAGGACTAGGAAGGACAACACCCCGAGAAAGGAAAAAGAACAAGAATAAAAAAAAGGTTGGTGATACTTTACACCATTGAGGCGTGTTGGCAGATTGAGAGAGTCCCAAAATGAGGCCGGGCTAGAGTACATATATGACTATAAGTCAGTTTAACCGCAGCCGCAGAATGCACATCTATGCTATTCCCGGCGTGTCAAGGATTTGTTGATCCACGGTCTCGCCCAGGTTGAACTAGGCGACAGCCGGACCTTTGGCATGGACGGGACTGACAGGACTGATACGATTGGCTACGAAAACATTTTATTCCCCTTTCTCGGTCTGTGACACATTCCAATCTGGCAGTTCGCTCCCCTGGCGGCAGCGGCGGGTCCTCCCTGGAAGACTGGGTCGTGTGTTATGGGCTATGAGCCATTTCCGCACAGCATCAAATGCTTGGAGCCTTTATTTAACTTTCGATTCTACTAAGCATGTGATGTTATTGTATTGATATGATCTTTGCTGCAGGTCCGATCTATGCAGAGTATACATTTTACCACGATCCACTGCAAAGCACCGGGTGTAACACGGCAAGTAGGCATAACAGATAGCAAATTCATGACCTGCATGATGCAGGGAAGAAAATGCTGGCGTGAAAACATACATAGTAGGCACCAGATCCTCTGTGGAGTGAGTGGGAATCAAACTAAACCAAAGGGGTAAAAGGGGAAGAAATAAGAGAGCCCTCGTGGTTTAACAAAGGTCTACTCCGTACAATGTGGAACATATGCCTCTCATTCTTCAAGACCCCTTCTAGAGCAAAAGCTAATAACGCTCTAGAGCTTGTAATTACACCCTACATCCCATTTGATCTAATAATCACAGCTGCCGATCTTAGTGATCCCCGTTTGCTGGGTCGGATATGCGCATCAATGAACCTTTCTCGAGCTCGACGGGACGGCAATCTTTGTCCTCTGCAATTCTGGTGGGAATTAGTCTTTCTTCCCTTTCATGCAAGCCACTGCATATAAATTTGAACGCCTCTTTGCCTCGTTTATGTTGTCTTTGTTTCGGAACTCAGGTCTCAATAAGCCCCGGGTTTCGGTGATATAATTGTATAATATTGTAATCATTTCTAGTTGAAAGTCGATCGCTAATCCTGTGGCCGTGCCGATCGATCATGCATCCGTCACTGATAGGGATGATCCTCTGGGCTATCTGATTAATTAGGTTGAGATATGTGGTCATTTCCATAGTAATGATGCGACATGTTTTGATACATTCGGCGAAGCTTGAATATTGGACTTCTTTTGTTATTACGTTATGTAGATATATTAGGTATCTCATTTCATCTGAGTTCTATTCATGTCGGAAATGATTGCTAATTTATTGAGTCAAGGTCGTATAAGTGGACTGACTCTCCCTTACAAATTATTGATGTATGTTCCAGCCGTATTGACACTCCCAGAAAAGAAAAGGTGTGCTCCTTCACTTCATGCCTTCATTGTACCCTTTTTCATTCGATAACAAAGTCGAATCCGAAGGTTTCCAGAAATAAATCTAAATAAATGAAACCTTGCGGGTGTCTGCGAGGCTTAGGAATGGTTCACGTCCCGCCTCCCTTGCGTCGGAGGTATGCCGCCTCAAAGAATAGCTCACAACGGCTTAACCAGGTTCAGCGTAAAAGTTTCACACCAGTGTACATTCCAGTGTCATTAAAGTGAATGGAGAAGAGATAAGAAGAACATAAATTGAAACAAATGCGAACATTCATTCTTAGTCTAGGGCGTCACTTCTGTGGATGAGTGTTTCAAATAAGCAAACGCGGTTAAGCCCTAACTTCGATAGAACGACAGGGATAAATAATCCTAATCTCGTTCTAGGTGTGAGTTCATCTATAAACACATAAGTTATGTACGTCTTTCACTCTTTACAAAAACTTAATAAACACTCTATTGAATCCCAGCATAGTGCTACAATATATCAATATCTATTACACTTAGGCTCAAGGTTTCTTCCTCGTACCAATGCTTACCATCTAGTATGTGTGATAATACAGTAAGTGGCATGCAACGGGACGATCGATATGCAAGGCTCATCAGATATGCAGTTCCTACCGGAAACCACAGATTATGCCCAGTTTGGCCCGGTTACTGTACACAATGTAGGGTTTAAAGAGTCTGGCCACAACTGATACTAAGTTTATTTCATTCTAACAATACTAGACCATAGTCAATCCTCTAAATTCGCGATTTAAAAGGGGTTATGAACATACTTGAAATGATACGAAGACAGGCATGAAAATATAAACGTGCAGAACGCTTTTAGAGAGATAGTGAAAATATCATAATCCAAGTCCTATTAGCACATACTGGTATCCCAGTAGTTATATTCCCTAGCCATAAAGCCTGGAGTACATTCCTTTTCATGTTGATCATCAACCGAGATTGCCTAACCCAGTCAATATAATTGATAGTGTTTTACCAGGCTTCCAGTAGGTATTCCTACCTAAATAGGTCTAGGTGCGATCCTTTTTATTCAAAATACCTCATGAGACATAGTCTACATACATATAAGGTGGGGGGTCATTTGTGCTAGAGTGCTAGGCCAGTCAATGAGAAGAAACGTCCAACTACTCCAAAGCTGTTCTTCTCGCTTATTTAAAAACAAAAAAACATTATAACTGATAATGCCATGCTTACTCTGCAATTTGGCTTGCTTTAAATACAGGCTGATGTTTCAAATGCTACTGTTACTAGCCTTAGTCATGCTAACAATATAGACAAGGGCAGAATATATATGTAGTAATCAGTGGGCAGTTGAAATCCCTGGATATAGCAAAATCGAAAACTGCTCGAAAGCTTATTCGTTCCTTTTGCAAAGAACCTTGGAAGATCTCCCAGCTGTCCGACCACTGTCGCTACCTACAGATTTCCAACAGCTCCCCAAACCATTTGCATTCATGATTCGATACTAATTCGCAGCCCACTCGGCATCTTTCTCTAATACTAGCTCCCCACGAGCATTCACAGGCATCGATATGAATTTCTCTCATTTAAGCTGCCAACTTGCGACAACTGCGGCAATATCAGATTCCCGCGACGACAATATTTGCATCATAGACGAACTAAGCCCCGAGCCCATCATCGCTTCGGAGCTAATCCTCACTTCCCCGCCGAAAGGAGACTGGGTTTCGAAACCTAGTTGATCCTTTGAATCTTCTGTTGTGTTTCAAAACCCCATCTAGCAGATCAACATCAACGCGTCCCAGAACCTTACGCCATGAGACCCAGTCAACGTAACTTGTGCCCAGGCGGGAGTTTCAATACCCCGGCTGTAATCATCACCAGAGAACCAAACAATCGCATCAACAAAAGTAATTGTGGCACATCACAGCAAGGAGAACAGCGTCAGCATTTGAATCCACGCCCCCGAGACTTGAGTCTTGAAGCTCTTCGACGGCCCATGGCTGGGATAAGTCTGGGACTGCTATTTTCAACCCCTAAAAAAGGATCCAACACCAAGATTGCTGATGCAGTCATTTTCCAATGATGATATGAGCTTCAAAGAGGGGGCCGGGGAGCGTGCAAGATACAGAAGATGATTGCTGTCCCATACATGCACATGGGTCCCAGCAAAAACAAAGAAAACGAAAGAAGTCAACAGTGCCTACCTAGATACATATACATATATGGATTTATGTGTAAGATTACCTAGGTAGAGATACCTATATTATTTGTTTTGTCCTTTTTCAAATTCGAAAGGATATTGACTCAAGCGCTGTCTTCCACTGTCACCTAAGCAATTCGAACCTAGTTACGAAGTCCTGCGACACGCTCTTCCATATTCCGTGGACATCAGCACCATTGTCAATTTCTTCAGGGCTGGAAGGCCGGTGATACCACAAGACACCTTTGAGATTAGTTGGCGAAGAACTAAAATGCACCATGTCGATACGAGCATGCATAGGAACCACATCGCCGGGCATCAAACCAACAGACTCCTCATTGATAAATAATTGCAATACAGCGCAGGCACGGCCAGATGTCCAAAAGCCCTCTCGTCGCCGAGAGCCAGAAATCAACCGCAATGTTTCTCGGCGGGTGTGCCAGTCGCGACACCTATGGGCACAAAAGTAAATAGCCGGAAAAAGCATGACCTTGGCGCAGAACAGTGGGGTTTGGCACTCTGATTCCAAGTAGATCTTAACTAACTTATTGATCCGTTGGAAATTTGACAAATAAGAATCATATATCATCTCGTTTTGATAACTGTTGGCATAAACAACCATGAGATAGATGAACTCGGTCCATATATCTATGAGTATAAGCGGAGCACGCTCTCTTGGTGAGAGTGTGTCCATATGAGCGGACAGAAATATTTGCAAATAGCTCCTCCAAGTCTGCAGCTCCTCAATAGTTGATCTACAGTCTATATCCCTCATCTAGGCGCACTGTGCTGGTTGTGGACTGTTATCGCACCGCTTCTTTGAGTTGCTGAATTCAATTTGGGTTTGATTGATTATGGCGATCTAAGTTATATGAGAAAATGGGATCTACGTAGGTAATGGGAAGTTGAATACATTGTGCTCTTGTTTGGAACATTTTAATCGAATGGATTTGATTTGGCGCCCTTGAGAAAAAAAAAAGGTTAACGTCAGGCATAGAAAGATGACAATAAAATGATATTTGGATGTGTCGCCAGACTTCCTTCTTTAACGGAAAGTAAGGTTTTCGTTCGCTTCAACATGTCCTTGTTCTAGCCGACGGATGCCGTTCACAAAGCGGCGAACTCTGATCTTTTGCGAAGCACACGACTATATTTTATGAACAAAAAAGGGACGGGCAATGCCAGAAGAGATATTCCACCAAGTATACTTGAGGCGGGTCCGATCCCCAGTCCCAAAAACATGGGTCTCGCTGCCAATGGCATTCCACAAGCCATTAAGCAACGAAGGAGATTATTTGCTGCAATGGCACTTGCAGCATACTGACCATACGTATCTACCAAGAAGTTGAGGCACTGTTGGAAGACAATATTGAAGCCGGCACCAATGAATCCTATTATGATTGATATTGGTAAGTTTTAGGTAACACATGATGACGAGAAATATGAAGAATCCTCTTGACCTACCGGCAGCAACTGTAGGTGACTCCCATGGGATGCTCGGATTTGCAGTCCATCCAAACCAAAACAGACCAATCGAAAAGAGACAGCCTCCAATTATCATTGGAGGTAAACGCGCCTCTGGAACCGCCTTGCCATTGTTTTTTTGAACAGCACGCGCATAAAGCGGCTGATTGACGAGATTTACTATCAGCGCAAAAATTACGCCAACTAGTAGACCCAAAGTCGGAAGTGTAGAGACGATCATGCTCAAATGGCGTATTTCTCTAAAGACAATAGGAAAGACTTCAAGAGCCAAGAACAGCAGCCCGTAAACCAGAGAGGCATATAAGGCAATTGTGAAGACCATTGGCTCGAAAAAGAACATTCTGCAATTAATCAGCTTTAAGATCGTCCAAGTCTGATTTTGGTTAGGGGGCGATCTACTTCAAAGGACGACTTAATTGTTTCGTAACAATCGCTTTCAATCCCATTTTAGATCTCTCGGATGCATGCCAATAACGGAGATCGCCGGTCTTGTTTCGCGTCAATTGGGCTTTTCTTCGGAGAAGTACCGGGGCATATGTTTCAGGCAAAAAGAAAACCGCAACAATAAAGACGCTAAAAGCTATGATAGCTTCCATATACTCGGTCCCTAGTTAAAGATTAGCCGGGACCCTAAGATATCTCACTAGAGAAGAGCCTACATCGCCATCCAAGATGATGATTTACTGTTAGAGCCGCGCCGACTAGTGGCGCAATAGTCGGTCCCCCAATTACACAAAGTGCATAAAAGGACATAGGTACTCCTCTCACGCGTGCATCGTAAATATCACCGAGTGCCGCAGACACATTGCTGATGGGCGCAGAGCCGAAAACGCCCCCAATGAAGCGCGTAATGAATATACCGGCCGGGTCCTTGCTCACAGCAGTTCCAACGCTCAAAATGACTAGCCCAAAAACGGCTGGTAGCATGGACCATCGTCGACCATAGATTTCACTTATCGGTGCCCAAATAAGCGGGCCAAATGCGTATCCTGAAAATGAAGGTCAGCCGTGCAGTGAGAGCTTCATGGAATATTCAAACCTAGAACAAAGAGCGACAGGCTCAGCACTGTAGCTTGCTCACTTATCTTGAGATAAACCGCCAAATCTGCTTGTGCTGGCGACATGATGGATGAACCCAGAGAACCAACGAACGCAAGCATGCTCATTTCCCATGTTATAAACGCCTTGTAGAGGGGACTAAAACATTTTGGATCTTCTCCTTCGCCAAAACTAATCTCATACTGGTTTCTCTCCCATTCTTCAGGGCTGTTTGAGTCTGGAAGATGGTTGGACTTTTCCAAATCTAAAGCCAAAGACATTTCGAGGGGATCTTGATACGTGCTTTCCGCGAGTTGGCCAGCATTAAATATTACTCCCGATAGTTATTTCTACTAGATCTTCTACTCCTCTGATCTCACGATCCAACAGTACTCGGTCTTTCGCGTCTTCTCAATAACCGAACAAGTTGGTGGGGCGCGAAGCGGCCGAGTAGTGGGCATCATAATGGGGCCCGCTTCCCCTATCAGCTGCGATGACCCTGGTGATCGCCCTCATGCCAGGGATCCTTGCGGCTCGCGACGCCTCGGGACTCGGCCTTCAGTTTGGCGCGAGAATGCTTGATTTAGGTTTAACTATAATTTCTTTGTGATCTTTTATCACTTCCATTACCTGACCTAGATCGTTCCAATTTCATGCAAAGATATTTCATTTCGAGCACTTCGAGCAATTCACAAATTGAAGCTAACATTGGATCACAACTAAACGGTCTTCGTAATGTAGATAGAGCAAATTTCGCCTAGAGGGAATTCCATTTTATAACTAATTTAGGCGATTTGGAATATCTGCAAATTTATCATCTTCCATACGAAGAGCAAACCTACCTAGCATACTTGGGGCTTACCTGAATGGCGTCAGCACTCTCAGTCTTGACCGGGTACCTTGGTGGTCTCAAGTCAATTAACGTACCACGATTTTTAGAACCCTGACGGGGGTTCTGGTCCTTGGTGGGCTGACACTTTGCAGGGGATGGATGAAGGGCCAGTAATCCTTGACGGAGAATCTGAAATGACCAGTTACATGTCGTCGCAGTATGCACCTAATGGGGAAATTTCTTGTAAAATCCGACGAGTAAGTGAGGTGACTTGCTCGAGTTAATACAGCTAGAAGAATAAAACGCAGCCGAACTAAATGAAGTCGGTCCTTATTGGTCTCTTAATTGATTATTTGAGGACCTCCGAGGTTGTTGTTGAGAGCGAAGACAAATGATTGGCGGTTGCGGAGGTGCTGCCTAGAGTCATCTTTCATTACTCATACAGAGACAGCATTCCAACGTTGATCAAACATTGTTAATGATGCTTCAAGATTAGTCCGAACATTGTCCCATCTATCACATTTAGTCCCAAATTCATCAAGGTAGTGCAGCGCAGCCCGGAACACAAATGCTCGGCTCGGTGGTAGCATATCCATATCCCCGATGGTTATACCGTGTTGGGTAGCAGCGATATCCCTCACCATCTGAGTGACTGTGTCGAGTGCAACATAGGAGTTCGAACGAGCAACACCAGTCGCGCTTTGAATTACTTCTCTGTGAAGAATAAAGAGCGCTCTATCCAGCCATGTTGGGGTTAGTAGACTGTTCCTTTTAAACCATGGCGAAGTCTCATCCATACCTAAAGACAATAGCATTTGCTGTGCAGAACAAACCCCATCGGCCCGCGGATCGTTCCATTGACAGCTCTAGACATGCTCGTAAATCATAGTCTAGCTTAACAAGTTGAGCCAATCGGGCACCGAGATCCCGCACTTTTGAAGCACTCAAGACCTGGTCCAGGAGCCATATGGAATGAGTCACCCTGGCCAATCCATCGTAGTCATCGACGGCTATATAATTTCGAGAAACGGCATCAATAAATAGATTTGGGTCCGATTTGGATGAAATGGGCTCTTTTGGTAGTGAAACATCTCCCTCTGGAAAGATGGAAATTATGGGTTGTGGAACGATATCCACTTCGCACAAAATGGTCCTGTTATAGCGTTAGATTTCGACTTTCGCACAAAGAATAGTACAGTTCAGGATCTGACCTTTCGGTAATCACAATGCCCCACCAAGTATTATACCTCTCCGCCGCCTGACAGCAATAATGGGATTCTTCAGTCAAGCTGACAAGGTGGAGACCTGCAGCATAGCCCATCCTGGCGCAGACACCAATAGAACAGAAAGCCTCATTAATCCTTTGAGTCGCATATTCATAACTAGCGATTATGATACCAGCTTGAATTAGGGGTAGGGAATTCGCAAAGGAGCCTTGGGCCTGGGTGTATAGCGATTTCGTAGTAAAATATAAGGTCGCGTGATCAACACCAGAGCTAGGCAGGACCAGTCCAGGATGATAAGTTACCAGAGCCATTGACAATAATAGTACAGAAAATGTCGCGGAGGGAAATGCGGCCAAGTGGATCAATTGCTCATGGAATTGAGGGGCCGATAATATCGGGATGAAAGAATGCATGCCTCGGAAGTATCGATGGCAGATCTCGTCTATAGTTTGACCCGTCGATCGAATGATGCGGAGGATCTGCAGATATATTATAGAATGCAGGTTCGTAGGTTCATCTTGCAACACAGCCGACAAAGTCTCCGCTAGGAGCAAGGACGAGCGGATGACAGGGCTAGGGCTCGCCAGTAGTTGCCTTGATTTCGGGTATTTCACATCTGTTGAGGTGGATTGACAGTCCAAGTTCTTGCTGTAGCCGTATAAGGAGATGTCATAACTGTAAAGAGGAGGCTAGAGGTACGTACCGAGCGCAGTATCCACACCGCGGCCGCGCTTTATCACATTTCTTCTTGCGGAGCTTACAGTTCACGCATACTAGATTTGATGTCTCTGTAGAAGGCATGGCGGGTATTTAACAGAGGGCTTCAGAAGATTGTATCAGATTAAGCAGTTCAGATCACATTCGCGTAAGTCGGGTGTTGTGGCACAGGAGGCATAGCGGCGGCCGAAAAGTGGACACCCGAGCCCATCCGGGATTCGGCCGCCAGTGGGTCCCAATCAGTATCAAGGTACTCCGTACTAACTATACCTACCTAGGCGGGCATGTACAACGTTTTTGCTATCATGATTCATAAAAACCGGATTTTAGGCCGCGCGACATGGCTTTCGCTCTCCGCTTTAGTGCTCACCCCTTGCCGCTTTTTGCTCACTGAGTAATTCTGAGCATGCCCCTAAGTATTGTATAAACATAAAACTCGCTCACTGAGCATCACCTGACCGTTACATAATCCAGATCTCACTGAGCGTCACCTAAGCACGAGCTGCTAAGTCAGCACCTCACCTCAATAAAATGCACCACGCTAGCCCCATCTAAAGAACTCTTGACCGTTGTCCCCTCAACGAGAGGCTAGCGTCATCAATCTGTCAGTCGATCCTACTTGCTTCGCCCCTAGCTGGGAGGCATATAGATCATGCGTATTTAATTTGACAACCACTGCTATGCCCTCAACCATATCTAATCGGAGATTCATTTTCACATCGCTGAGTTCGTTCGGTAAATGATTCATTATGGCTTGAAGATCCGCACAAAGACGCTTCGTGTAACTTGTGCCCGATTTGCATCCTCGAAAACTCAGTTGTTCATGGTTTTGCGATCCACTTCCTTTGCTGGTTTTCCTGGGCGCATGCCTGTAGGCTCCGTTGGTTGAGGCCGCTGAAGGCTCCTTTCAGATGGAGCATACCCAGTTTCAGTACTAAACATGCTCGGTGGGTCGCGATGGATAGGGCCAGCAGGGATTTTATCTCTATGGTTCTCCCCGTTCGATCTCCAAACTGGGTGTCCAGACGGGCGCTGTCCCATAATTGCTCCCAGAAGTTGGCCTCACGTGTCGAGATTGAATTCGGATGATTCAGTTCGGAAGCAGAATAGTTTGGCTTCCCAGACTTCCACGGAACCACACTTTGGCGAAGCGCCTTGGTTCGGGTGGTACAGCCGGGCGGTCGGGCTTATCAATTCCAGATCTACTCCGTAGGAAGGATTGCAATGTTTATTGAGTACCAGAGATGTTTCTGAGAATGATTATGCTAGAGTCAATTGCTTGAATAAATGAGTGATGTTTTAATGCAGGCAAAATAACCTCTCAGTGCTGGATGAACTAACTGCAAATCATAAATCAAATAGCCGCTATGGTTTGCTCGACTGTCCACGTATCCTTCTGCTCTCTCTGCTCCGAAATCTTCCCTGTTACCTTTTGTCGCTTCTGTGCGGTTTCGTTGTCTGAAATTGGTGTGACCGCTCGAGAGCGCTTACTGCTCACATTCTCTGTCGGCGGATCCGGACTAGCCAGTGCTTGATCAAAATCATGAATGAGATCCTCGACATCTTCCGTCCCTATTGATAGGCGAAACATCTCTTCTGTGATTCCGGCTCCAATTCTATCTTCCTCGGACATGATAACATGAGTAGAGCTCCAAGGGTGAGTAATCATCGTTTTCGAATCACCAACACTATCAAATTGTTAGTCGCCTGAAGCAAGAATTGATCTCAAGCCACCAACTTTGTCATGTTTGAAATTATGCGCAATCCGTCAATCAGAATAACACTTGCACGAGTGCCACCTGCCACACCGAAAGAGAGAACACCACCAAACCCGCCAGTCAAGTATTTCTTCGCGAGGTCGTGATATTCACTGTTCTCAAGTCCTACGATGCGAATCTAAGTCACAGAGGTTGAATATGTCCAATCAAGGTGGATCACCTACCTGGATAGTTTACCCAGGACACTCGAAGATCCGACTGCAAGAAGCGTGCTATTTTGAGCGCATTTGACCCGATTTTCTCACATCTCAAGTTGAGAGTCTCCAACCCAAGGAGAAGCTGCTGAGCAGCAAAAGGACCGAGAACCGAGCCTACTTCCATGACCACATTGATTCGAAGAGCCATTGCAAATGCGCAATTGCCGAACGCTTTCCAATAAGAAAAGTTCAAAGGTCCAGATTCTTCGATGAGATGAGGAAAACGAGCTGCACTTTTGCCCCAGTCGAATCGCCCTGAATCTATTATCACTCCACCAACCGAGGTTCCATGGCCTCCGATCCATTTTGTTGCCGAGTGAACCACAATATCCGCTCCATGGTCCATAGCCCTACAAAAGGCGCCGCAAGCCCCGAATGTGTTGTCGACAACGAATGGAACGCCTTGTAGATGTGCGGCATCTGCTATTCCTCGTAGATCCGGTACACTGCACCGAGGATTTCCAATGGTCTCTACAAATACCATCTTTGTTTTCTCATCGATATATCCTGCAATTTCTTCAGGCTTATCGCTTGATGCCCATCTCACCTCAATACCTAGCCGGGGGAGGAGGGTTTTGAACATGCTGTAGCTCCCACCGTATAGGTTGCGCGATGAGATAATGTTGTCTCCAGATCCTGCCAAGGCAAGTATGGTTTGAAACACGGCAGACTGACCAGAGGCAGTTGCAACAGCTGCGGTGCCGCCTTCTAAAGCCGCGGCTCTCCTCTCAAATACCTCGACAGTTGGCTGCGAAAATCAGAAAAGAATTGATCGAGGTGAGTTGAGATACGAACGTTTGAAATCCTGGAATATACTGGACGAGTGAATATATGTCCGGATGAGAAAGGTAGGGGGAGCTCACCATATCCGCCTTCTTGATTTGTGCAGACTCTTTTTGCATGCTCTGTATCGGTGAAAACAAAGGACTTGTTCATCAGCATTAGATAAGATCAAATGGGTATTGGAGAGCTTACTGCTGTTGCATATATTGGAACGGCTCTCGATTTGGTTGCTGAGTCTGGTTTATGACCTGCATGGACTTGAAGAGTGCCAAATTTGCGACCTTTGTCTGTCGAATCGACCTTCCAGGTAGCAAAAGGGTCTGCCATCCTTTCACATTGGAAATAAAAAAGTAAGTTGGGAATAAACTATGGAGCTTCATCTCGCTATATCAATGCATGCCCAAGGTCTTACGCTACGGCTGATGAGACTAAGACCGATACGGAAGCACCGAAGTGGTCAGACACTCGATTTTCTCATCTCCGATTGGAGACATGGGGTTATTGAATTTGCCAATAATTTAAGCGATTTCAATCGAAAAGTATTCACCAGCACTGGCTCTGTAATTGGTCTCAATTCTATTGTCCAACATGGTGTTATCTTCGGAGACCCTCGATTATTTCCATGGGGTTCAAGCTTCCCAATTTCATTCCCGATTGCTACCATTGCTGGGCGCAGTTCTATTCATACAGTTTTTCATTAAGCGATGGGTGGTGAAAAGACAGCGTCTTGTTCCCGGAATTCCAATCGTCGGTGGTGATGATCGCCAGAGCATCCAGAAAAGTCGCATTCGTTTTATTCACGATGGAAAATCTATGCTTGAAGAAGGCTATGAAAAGGTACAGGGGGTATATTACTTCGTTAGGAATACTCTAACATATTTTAGTGGGCGGGCAATTTTTTTTATGTTCCGAGTGTCTTAGGCGAACGTCTCATGATACCAGTCAAGTACTTGGAAGATCTTAAAACAGCTCCAATCGACAAGGTTGATTTTGTGGCTACTTTTCAAGAGGTAATGTTTCTTTTTTCACCGCAGGTAGACTCTAACGGTTGTTCTAGATGTTTGAAGGAAAATATACAACCATGGGGAGCCGATCGACGTTGCACCCTCGAGTCGTGAAACATCAATTGAACAGTAATCTTCCAGCAGTCATGCCCGAGATCCAACAAGAGATTAAGGAATCTTTCGAGTCCCAGTTTCCTGCTTGTGATGGTTAGTACCCGCCCAAGAATTTTGACAGGCTTCTAACTTGAGAACGATAGACTGGACCGAGGTCAACGTCGTTGACTGTATGACACAAATTGTTGCCAGGGTCTCGAGCCGCATGTTTGGGGGCCCGGTTCTTAGCCGTAACAAAGAGTGGATTGATGCTTCCATCGCATTTGCTATTGATGGATTTCATGGGGCTCAGAAAATCAAGCGATATCCTGAATTTTTGAAGCCTATTGCAAAATACTTCATTCCCGAGATCATGTCGATCCACGAGCATTATCGAATGGCCGAAAAAGCAGCAATACCCCTTCTAGAAGAGAGGGAGAAATCAGGCGAGAAAGCATTGGATTTGCTTTATTGGATGGCCGACCAGGCTAAAGGCGATGAAAAGGATCACAAATTCCTGGCAGGTATTCTACTGAAAGTCAGTTTTGCTGCTATTCATACTAGCGCAGCTGCGCCGTCTCAGTTGATCTATGATCTCTGTTCTATGCCAGAGTACATAAATCCGCTACGCGACGAGATCAACAGTGTCCTTGAAGATGGGACTATAGGAAAGAAGGGCTTCTTGCAAATGCCTAAAATGGACTCCATCATGAAGGAGAGTCAGCGCTTCAACCCACTCCTTCTAAGTGAGTCGCGAATCCATTCGGCGCTGGCTGACTGAGCTGTTCAACCCTTGATGGCATACTGACAAAGCATCGCTCCTTTAGTTACTTTTGAGCGTGTCGTTACCGAAGACTACAAACTTTCGGATGGGTTTGTGATTCCTGCCAACACAACAATTGGAATTCCTACACAGGCTATTTCCATGGATCCTAAGATCTACGATAATCCTACTAAATTTGATGGTTTTCGATTCGAGAAATTACGCCAGAATCCGGAGCAGAGTGGCAAGGCCCAGTACGCTGCAAGCAATCACAGTTCAATGTCTTTTGGCTATGGCCGTCATGCCTGTCCTGGTCGGTTCTTTGCCGCCAACGAAATCAAAGCGATTATGGCATACTTGTTACAGAATTACGATATGAAGTTTAAAGAGGGGCAAAAAAGGCCGGAGAGCTTACTGTTTGAAACGCAGTACTTGCCAAACGGGACGGCGACAGTCATGTTTAAGAGAAGAAATGCTTGAATGGAAGCCGAGATAACGCAATGCGATGTTTTCATAAGCCCTGTGGGCACTGTCAGATGATTTTCTCCGCGTCCATTGAGTTGACCATTCTATCATTCATTTTACTTAGTTGAAACAGAGGCTCACGTATGTGCGAAAAAGAGCACTATCACTTGACTACGATGAAGTTCGCCTTCATAACTATTCAAATAGGCGTGCAAGCTTCCAGCTTCCAGCCACGACGAATAGACTCAATGTGCAGTGTATAATGAACACTAGCCCAATCAAGATCGGGATCGACCCGTTTAGGTCCGTCCCGTTGCGCGATGCACCATCGACATGGGGCAAAGAGGAGTTCCCCCAAGTCGGAGCAGCCCAAAACTGTATGCAGCACTATTACAGTATCAGTGCTGACTTCTCAAAACTTGCCAAAAACGTTCTAGCCACAATAGAGTGCTTCATTTATGCCACTTTTAGTACAGCTCACAGCTGGGAGATTGTTTGCGAACGCTCTGTCGCCAGAACACAATATATATGGTGGTCTATTGTAGGGCACAAGCACATTGCATCCTATGAACAGTGTTGTTGGCAGTCGCTCCAATCAACATGAGCAACCTCACTATCACCCCATGGCAGATTTTGGATCTGAAAAATCAGCTACTCGTTGGGATCATCTTTCTAGCACTGCTATTCTCATTTTACCTGCTATTACCAAGAAATACCGACAGTGTACCACTTATAGCACACATCCCTAACCGAAATGAAAAGCGACCCCCTCTACTGGAACTTTTGAAGGAAGGATATCGAACGGCAGGTCTTTTTCGCTGACTGACCTACTTTTGTATTGCTAATTTCCACCACAGTCGAAGCACAATGTGTTCAAGCTCCGCTGCCCCCATGGGGAGCAATGGGTACTGCCTGCGAAGTTTCTGGATGAGCTCAAATCATTGCCAGAAAACAAGATTAGTCTGGCCAAATCGCTGAGTGATGTGGGTTTATTGATTGCTGAAAGCAAGACCTCTGGGCTGTTCTAATGTCAGATGTAGCAATTCTTGGGTCCTTCAACATACGTTGGGACTCATGATGCGACAGTCCTCAAAAGCATCTCGGACGATCTTGCAAGAAACGTGGGTGAGTAGCATGAGTGAATTTGTCGACAATCTGGCTACCAGCTAATTATTCGAAGCAAACGTAATCCAAACAATGGATGAGGAAGCCATTTATGCGCTCTCTGCAAGGATTCCAGAATGCAAAGGTCAGCAGCTGAGCAAAAGCCCGACCAAACCCGGAGCTAACATTTCAAGATTGAAGTTTGGACTTCATTGAAAGTCCAGCCCATAATGCTTTCAGTTATTGCATTACTTTCTGGGAGAGTCTTTGTGGGTTCAGAGCTGAGTCGAAATGAAGAGTATCAGAAATGCACCGTTGGCTACACCTTAGATTCCTTCAACGCTGCCAACAAAATCCGTGCCTGGCATCCTATATTGAGGCCGTTCATCTACAGGTTTGTCCCCGAGTACCGTGCTGTCCAGCGCGAACTCGCAACTCTCACCAGACTAGTCACACCCTTGGTTGATGAGAGATTAAGAGGCAAGCAAAATGGCATCCTCAACATGATGGATTGGAATATGAATAATTCTCCATCCTCGAAGCGCCATGATGTGAAATATCAAGCTATGCAACAGCTTCAAGTTAGCTTTCTCGCAATTCACACTACCGCCAAACTCCTGACAAACGTATGCTTTGACCTTGCGGCCCATCCCGAATACCTGCAGCTTCTACGAGACGAGTTGGAAGAGGTTTTAAATACGACCGGGGGACAATTGTCCAAAGCTGCTTTACTCAAATTGAAAAAGATGGATAGCATCATGTCTGAGACGCAGAGACATAATCCACCGGGAATCATGACTTTCAATCGAAAAGCAATATCTTCGCTAGAGCTTTCCAATGGCTTGCATATTCCTGCCGGGACGTACCTGGCGGCGGCATCAAGTCAGATTGCCATGGATTCTGAACTTTGGGAAACTCCGGAAAGATACGACGGGCTTCGGCTTTATCGGATGAGACAAGAGCCGGGATGCGAGAATAAGTATCAGGTAACTTCCTCCATGCACAGATGGTCATTATTGAGCGCGGTGATCTGAATATATGCAGTTTGTCTCAACGGGAACGAACATGCTGTTGTTTGGATATGGATCTCATGCGTAAGACTTGAACAATCGCTTACAACTGCGGTCACTAATCCATCACTATATATCTAGTTGTCCTGGGAGATTTTTTGCGAATAACGAGGTAAAGATTGTGCTTGCGCATTTGATCAGATCATTTGATTTTGCGCTTCCGGACGGCAAAGGACGACCCAAGCCGATCACCTACGATGTGGCCTTCAAGCCTGATCCAGACCAGGAAGTTTTCTTTAAGCGAAGGAGTTAATCACTCAGCCACAAAATCGAAGGGTAATTGATACAGAGGAAGACAGGGGTCTGCGATCGGATTCTCGGGGAACCCCTCATTCGGAATCTGATCGCCCAATTGTTCGGGCTCTAACGCATTTAGTAACATCAGGTGTTAAGTTGAACAAAATACATTTAACATATTTGCTTTCTCCTTTTGCATATTATCAGTCCCATCCCTTGAAATCTTAAAGAAGGCGATAATGGCAGTCCTGGCAGACCTCACTGGTGCTTCTGCCCTCAAGATACTTTCTATCGTAAGTATAGTTACTCATAGATCTTGCAAATAGATACACTAACATATCAACTTGGTGAAAGGTCCTCGTGGCCTGGGCTGTGTCAACATGGATCAAGATCAAACGCCATCCATTGTCCAAGTTCCCCGGTCCCCCAACAGCCGCGTTTAGCAATGTAAGATTCAATAGAATTGCTCGAAATGAGTGGACAGGAGCTAGAAAAAGAATAGTTTTCGTACTGTCGTCGATTTATGGGTGGCCGTCAGCCATATGAGATGCTCAAGCTGCACGAGAAATATGGCAAGTTCGCGTCTGTTTGACACGGGCCTATACTAACAACCTCAAGGCCCCGCAGTACGCGTCGCCCCGAACGAGCTTTCATTCAACACATTTGCTTCGTGGCGAGATATCTATGGTCAGCGTAAAGACCATCAACCCTTCATCAAAAGCGACTTCTACGAGGGGGAAGCTTTGCGGTGGAGGCCCATTCAATTGTCAGCGAACGCGATCCAGCAAAACACGCGGTGATGCGTAAATATTTGTCCAATGCGTTTTCGGAACGGTCACTGAGAGAACAAGAGTACCTGGTATCTGAGGTCGTGGATCTTTTCATTGAGAAGATTGGTAAAAAGGGAGATGACGGAGTTGATTTGGTTCTTTGGTTAAATCTCACTACATTCGACATCATTGGCAACTTGGCTTTTGGTCAGTCGTTTGGAGGTCTGGCTTCCGGGACTGAGCATTTCTGGGTGTCTATTGTGGTGAAAAGCCTGGGAATGGGGGCTCTCGCTGATTGCTTCAAGCGATTTCCCTATCTGGCAGCCATCTTCATCAAGTTATTCCCCAGTCTTCTTAAAAAACTGATCGCAGATACCAGAAGACACGAGGCCTACACGATTGAATTGATAAAAAAGTAAGAAGTCTCCCCAGCTAATATCATACCTAAACTGAGACTATGACAGGCGAGTAAATAAAAAGACCGATCGACCAGATTTCATCACACGAATCCTTGACGCCCGTGAAACAGACGAGATATCGGAAATACAGATCGCAGCACATGCGTCTGACTTTGTGATTGCGGGAAGCGAGACAACAGCTACGGCATTGGCATGTGTCACCTATTATCTCCAACGAAACCCTCAAGTTCTGGAGAAACTGAAAAATGAGATTCGCTCGAAATTCAAGGATTACAGCCAAATCACAGCAGCATCCACTGCGTCGATGGAATACTTGAATGCTGTCTTGCTGGAGGGCATGAGGATCTATCCACCTTTGCCTTTTGCGCTCCCGCGGGTTGTACCAGAGGGAGGAGATACAGTTGATGGGCATTTCTTGCCGGCTGGTGTAAGTTTATTGTTTTACTGGACTCGATTGTTTCAAAGATCTGGCATGTTGAGCATGTGATAGACCGTCGTCTCAACCAATCCCTTCGCGACGTGCATGTCCTCCGATAACTTTAGCTCCCCCTGGGATTTCAAACCCGAGCGTTGGATCGGTTCAAATAAGCTGGATAACTTGGAGGCCTCGCAACCTTTCTCTTATGGCGTAAGAGCGTGTCTGGGACGAAGGTAAGCCATCATACTCGCTCTACTTGCATTTGATCGCTCTTTGAGAGATAGAAGTATTGGCTAAGAACAAAAACAGTCTTGGATGGATGGAATTGCGAACGATTTTGGCGAAACTATATTTCAAATATGATCTTGAGCTGATGGATGATACTTTAAATTGGCAAGAGGCATCAGAAATGCATACGCTATGGAAAAAGCCTAAGCTTATGGTAAGGACAAAGCCTAGGGGAGACAAGGTTTGACCCAGGATAGTACGCTTAGTAGCGAGGCCTTGGGGTGGAAAGGATTACTAGATGAGAGATTAAAAGTGTTCTTCTCGAGTATCAGTTCTATGATCAGTAGCAATAAGATGAATGAAGCACAGTTGTATTCAAACTGTAATCTGCAATATCGAAAAACGTTTCAGTCAAGGTATTCACTGGGCATGGATCGCCATGATCTACTGTACTAAGATGCAAGAAGCAAAATGCATGCTTCGCTGAACAGGTACCTAGTACCTCGAATTCATTTGGTCACACTCACATACCCAATACCTAGGCAGAAATTAGACCCATCGACAGCCAGAGAGGCGTATTATTGTCTTTTTGTCTGATTGCGACGTTTCGCTCAGAAATTACCAAACAACCCTTTTTTGTTTCAATCATAAGACCTACAGTAAGCTGGGATACTCCTTGTTAGGAAGTCCCGACTTGCAATTTTACCTAGGGCGTGTAGCTATTACCGCTAAGGAGCCTCATAAAAGCCAAGGAATTGATATCGATGGCCACATTTGATTGATGCTGGAAATCAATGTAAAACTTGAAATTCATGCCGTGACCTATTAATATAGAGTTGCTAGGTAGCATATCAAGTCCACTGGTCCGCGGATGGAGGAAGAACCCAGTATATCTCGTGTCCAGGTGAGTTCCCGCTGTTTGGACGTAAAATCCTGAACCAGATCCAGGAATTAAAAGTCGGTTGACACGCTTCCGGAAAAGACCGAATCTGCTTACAGGGCCAGGTATAGACTTAGCTCGATGGAAATAAATTCTCTCATATGGCTTCTTCTATGTCTGCATTGACCCCAAATTGAACATTAGACTTGAATTTGGAACTCCGAGGCCAAAAATTTCCACCATGGCACCGATATTGACCCCCGTTAAAGCCCTGTATTCACTTCTCTACTTCCTTGGCCTTGAGACATCATCTCCTGCTTTGTCACCACCACCTAAAGCTCTCAATGAAACATCGTCTGAGTTCATACCCAAATGTCATCCTCGCGTCGAAGAGGTATCAGCCGAGGTCAATGGTTATTTTCTTCAGCACTGGCCTTTTGAAAACGAGAAGGCAAGGAAAAGGTTTGTGGCAGCAGGCTTCTCTACTGTCACCTGCTTCTATTTTCCAGCTGCGAAGGATGATAGAATTCACTTCGCCTGTCGTCTGTTGACGCTGTTGTTCTTGATCGATGGTATGAGTCTCCCTTTTCGAAAGTTTCTGAGGACTTTTGAGCCGTAAAATTGATGTTTAATAGATATTCTTGAGGACATGAGCTTGGATGAAGGCTCGAAGTACAATGAGAACCTCATTCCTATCTCCAGAGGAGACGTTTTGCCCAATCGAGACATTCCCGTGGAGTGGATCACGTATGACCTGTGGGAGAGTATGAGGGCATATGACAAACCACTTGCGGATGAGATTTTGGAGCCGGTGTTTACGTTTATGAGGGCACAGACCGACAAGCTAAGGTTGACTATTCAAGGGCTTGGACCTTACTTGGAGTACCGAGAGAGAGATGTCGGGAAAGCGTATGTAGTATCCCACTCAACTTCTTTTTCTGGGCCTTAGAGAAGAAAAATTAATGATTTTCATCTTTAGTCTTCTGTGTGCGTTGATGCGTTTCTCGATGGGCCTTCACCTCACCCCAGCACAGCTTGACTCTGTGAAAGGAGTCGAGCAGAACTGTGCGAAGCATCTTTCTATCATGAACGATGTTTACAGCTGGGACAAAGAGCTCCGAGCATCAAAAATCGGCCATGCAGAAGGAGCCGCCATATGCTCCGCTGTGCAGGTTCTGAATCAGGAGACTGATTTGCCCTATGAGGCAGCGAAGAAAGTACTTTTGGTTATGTGTAGAGGTTGGGAGACAAAGCATGCGGTGCTAGTCAATGAGCTGCCGGATGAGTGGGAGGTCCAGACCTATGCCAAGGGGTTGGAGTATCAGATCAGCGGAAATGAAAGGTGGAGTCAGACGACACTCAGATACCATTCCGTCGATTAGGAAGGGGACAAAGGGAGCCGAACGAAGAAATTTAGTCTCGGATGTGCCTGTCCTTAAGAAGTATTAAGAAGTACTATTTGCCCTTGAAAAATTATTATTCGTTTAATTCAAACTTGTCAGGATTTGAGGATTTGCTTAAACAATGCACAGAAGATCACGAAATATCAACTTTTATATCTTTCTATTTATGCATTAGATTCCCAATCTTTTGATCTATATGTTTAATTAGCCTGTGCTATCATTCGACCTTCGACGATATCCAAAGCAGGAGAAGATAAGTCGACACGACGTGGACAGCCGAAATCGCTATTGTATCAGGCAAGGAAAGAGTAATAAAATGATTCGAGAGCAAATCGTATCCCAGAGACTTATATCAGCACAGATAAAGGGGGTTAGCAAATCCAAGGCGTCAACTTTTACAAAATATCAAATCGGTTGCCGTAAATTATCTCCGGCGTGGAAAATGAAAGCAAATATTGTGATGGAGGCAGTGGTTTCAATGCAACCTATACTCCAGAGTCTCACTCTATGTAGATTTTGTATAATACAAGGGGTTTGAAAGCTCTTCTGCAATTGCTAAATACGGAAATCCCGAGAAGATGCGCCTACAAAATATTTTCCTCACAATAAGTACACCAGCTACCTGTGATAATTTAGAACTCCCTTTTTCTCTCTTCTCCAGCTTTATGTTTCTTTTCTAATCTTCTATCATGGTTTTCCTCGAAACATTCACAAGCCCTCAAAGCTTTGGTACCATCGCCTGGATCCTGATCTCTTTAGCAGCCACTATCTTCGTCCGTTTTTGGTCCGACAATTATTTACGCGTCCACAAGCTCAAACGACAGCGCATTGACGTGCCTATTCTCAATCTCAAGGGAAATGACTATGATGCCGCGCTCAAGGCATACGTTGCAGACGCCAAAGGCTTGCTCCAACGTGGATACAAGGAGTTCAAACACGGCATATATCAGATCTGGAGCCTCCACGGGTTTACCACTGTCGTCTCGCCAGATTTCCTGGAGGAATTAAGCTCTCTTCCGCCTGGAACTATAGATTTCTATGAAGGAACACGAAAGGTTTGAGAGTCCAGTGCAAATTACAGAATAAAGACTGACCAATTGACTCTAGCGTATGGTGGGTGACTACGAATGGGTCAAGCTAGGAGACCCGTTGGAAGCGCACACAATTCTGAAAGACCTAACCCAGAATTTTGGTAAGAGCGCCTGGCTGCAACACCAAGTTCTATTTTAACGAGATCGTCAATTTTGACAGGAAGCTTGCTATCAGAGGTTGCAGATGAGATTGACTATGCTCTCAGCACCGAACTCCCCGAATGCAAAGGTGAGTTCTCTGAGTAGCCAAACTGCACATGGGCTTTTGCTAATAAGTTTAGACTGGACTCCCGTTACCATCCAGCCAAGAATATTGCGCATCGTCTCCCTCATGACCGGACGGATATTCGTGGGCACGGAGCTGAACCGCAACGAAGAATGGCTACACATCTCCAGCAACTTCATGATGGATATCTATATTGCAGGCAATGCCCTGTATAAGTACAGCCACTTCATGCGTCCATTTGCTGCCAGGTTTCTGGTGCCAGAGATTCGCAAGGTGTGGAGGCATCAAGCCACAGCGAAGCGCCTGCTCGTTCCGATTATGGAGCAGCGTCAAAGGGATGCAGCATCAAACCCCCACTTTAAGAAACCAAATGACATGATTCAGTGGCTTATGGATAACAACGCGAAAGAGAAGCACCCTCGCAGTTTTGCGGAGCTGGCAAAATTGCATTTACTTGTCTGTTTCTCGGCATTGCATACGTCTACTCTCGCTATGACGCACTTTCTATATGATCTCGCCGCACGACCACAGTATGTTGAGCCTCTAAGGAAAGAGCAATATGCCATACATAAGACCTCTAACGGTATCCCATCTAAACTCGACTATAACAAGATGATCAAGATGGATAGCTTTATGAAGGAGTCACAGCGGCTGAACCCCCCAAGTTTGAGTAAGTTCAAATCGAAAGGTCTCCATGGGAGTAGAGTCTCGATATTTGTAACGGCTCACTGACTTTGCATATAGTGACATACAGTCGGCTAGTATTGAAGGAGTTCACACTCAGCAATGGAGTAAAGTTCACTCCTGGAACTTACATCCTCGCCCCTGCAGCTCTTGTATCCTTGGATGATGACATCTGGGAGTCGGCCAACGAGTTTCGTGGCTTCCGTTTCGCTGATTTGCGATCCAGAAGCAAGGATGATATGCACAAATTCCAATTCGCAACAATTACTCCAAAGGCCTTGCACTTTGGTCACGGTCGCCAAGGTTGTCCAGGCAGATTCTTCGCCAGTTATGAGCTGAAGGCTATTTTCTCTCATATCATTGAGACTTTTGATGTTAAATTACTCGATGAAAAAGCCGGAAGGCCGGCAAACAAAATCTTTGGTGCAGCTATAACTCCAGACGAGTCCGCGCAACTGTTGCTCCGTAGGAGAACGGCTGTGAGGGAATGAAGGAATGGGCTTCGCTTGGTCTTAGGAATCCTACATGGGTGTTAGGTCTTTTGGAAGAGTCGCTGGCTCTTTCAAGTCGCGAATGCGACATTTTGAAAGGTAGAAATAATTTAAATGAGCCTTTAGAGATCAGCGACGCATAGCTCCTAGATATAGACCGGCTGGGGGATTGATGGGTGAAGCGATCTTTGCGATCAACTGCGAATCTCATCTAGGTACAATGAAACCAAAATACATTGTAGTGGTGTATCCGGCAGAAATTATATAAAGGCAATCAGATGCGTCTTACGACGTATCTGAGTATATAGTCTTCCAAGTTCTACGAAGCAATCCTAGAATAGACAACGGGCGACTTTGATTACACTCTTCCAAGGTTTAATGGCTCACCTGCTTCATGATCCATGGAAATAGTCTGAAGAAAAATACAAACTCTACTTTAGAAACCACTTACATCAAACTCCATATGACCTGGAGGTGGTTGTGTGTGCCTCATCGTTGGCTGTGCCCAGCCTGTAGAGCCACAATGCCATCGAGCAGTTCCACATTTCACTTTATATGATCATTTTGTTTGCGTTAATGCATTATAAAGCAAGCATAATGCTTTGAAGTGAGAATTCTGCGTGCTCGATCAGAATGCGAAAAGCAAAAGACTTCAACACTTTCTTCGGAGTTGCCTATCTGGGTGTGGCCGAACGTTCCCGAATCTGGATGTTCAGTTCTCTGCCTTAACTTATATCTGCAAATATATCAAATTCAAGGGCACTGTAGACTGTTTTTGTTATTCATCGCTCGAGTATTCGTTATGTCATTGCACGAAATATCGCAGACTCTGCACTTCTCACAAAGTCTCAGCACGAGACTTATCAGTTTCATGCTGATTGTCTTAGTAGGCCAATCTACAATAATTCTGACGGGAATAAAACATGAGAATGACGAGTTCTGACGCTGGCTAGACAATCTATTCTACTTCGTTGGCATTCTATAATGTATATTTCCACCCGCTAGCCAAGTTCCCTGGTCCGTTGCTTGGACGCTCATCTCTGGTATGTCTATAACCTTCCCCAGTAGTGCTTGGTTGGGCCTTGATTGAGTATTGAATTAGTTATGGCGAGTGCTACATTCAACGGGGGGACGATTCCACGTTGCCATTGACAAAGCACACAAAAGATATGGTACAAACCCAAGACCAAAACTCCAAGAGAATTCAGTAACAAAAAGTAATCTAACAGGCCTCAACATACAGGTGACATAGTTCGTATCTCCCCTAACGAACTCTCCTTCGCTTCGGTCGAATCTTGGAAAGCTATTTACGGACACCCGATCGCGGGGAAAGCCACGATGGTGAAAAGCGAGTTCTACGATATCTATGGATCTGGTTTCGACTCACTGTGTATTGGATCGGAGCGCAATCCGCAGGTTCATTCCCGTATGCGAAAATCTTTGACCGCTGCTTTCTCGACCAAGGCTCTTGTTGAGCAGGAATCGATTGTGCAAAGCTGCATAGATCAGTTTATCGACAAGCTAGGAGAGGAAGGTACCCAAGAAAAGGGATTAAATATGACCAAGTGGTTTGAAATGCTGGCATTTGATATATTGGGTGAGATGGCATTTGGGGAAACTTTTCATTGCATTCAAAATGGCAAGTATGGAGTGTAGTTGCTGAATACACTATTGAAACAGCTAACAGTCTTAGGCAAACCTCATCATTGGAGTGAGATGATAACATCCCATCTCTTTTTTATTACGCTAATCGACAATCTTCGCCGATATCCCATCTTTTACTGCATTGGAGCGTTTCTACTCCCCAAACTAACTTTCTCGGTGCGGAATCAGCATTCGCAGTTCAGTCGAGACAAAGTCGATCGGTTCGTCTTCACCTTTTCTTTCCTCGTCTTCAAGAAAAGTCTAACTGGTGTAAATATCTAGGAGACTTGCGAGTCAGTCATCTCGAAAGGATTTTCTCACCAACCTTGTTGAGAAGGTAGAAAGCGGCGAGGTTGGAAAGGAAGAACTGACCGCGCATTCCTCTACTTTAATGTCAGCAAGCCCCTTTTCCTAAAACTTCTCATCCCAGTAATCCTATGATCAAGCAAAGATTGGCGCATAAATTTGACTTGATTCCAGCATCGCCGGTGGAGAGACGGTCGCGACTTTCCTGTCTGCTACTACTTATCACCTTCTCAAAAACCCGTCCGTCTACGCAGAGCTCTGCCAAGAGATTCGATCCCGGTTCGACAGTCTGTCTGATATTAACGCCACAGCTGCACAGCAGCTACAGTACCTTCAAGCCGTCATCTCAGAAGGTCTGCGCATTTATCCACCTGGATCTCAAGGCTTTCCGCGCCTGAGCCCCGGGGCAGCAATTGGTGGCGTGTATATTCCTCCTGGGGTAAGCTAAGTCTCTATTTCCTTTCATATCAGGTCTAGGACTTTATGACCCTCATTGTGATGAATGTTTAGAGCTTATGCTGACGTTCGGGCCTTCCACAGACTGAGGTTTACACAAGCGCCTGGACCGTAACCCACGACCCACGATACTTCCATGATCCTTACATCTTCAAGCCCTCTCGGTGGATTGATCCCGCTTGTACTGATGTCAAAGAAGCTAGTCAACCCTTTTCCTTAGGTCCACGTGGCTGTCTAGGCCGAAAGTAAGCCAAATATTTTCCCTTGTTTCTCTCGTCTCGAATCTTGACTCATGACGATGACAGTTTTGCATACGTGGAAATGTGTACTATTCTTGCTAAATTACTTTACGCTTTTGATCTGGAGCTACTCGACTCTGCGTTGGATTGGGAAAAGCAAAGTAGTCTACATGTTATGTGGTGGAAGCCATCACTCCCTGTGAAATTCCGAGCCAGGGAAAATGACTAGACCAAATAGGCGAGGAAATAATTTTGTCATGATACGTATCAATGAATATCAGAAAGTGGGTCAGATAGTCTGAAACTTGCATAAAAACCTCCAACCCGTTGAAGTCTTCGCTCTCCTTCGGTTCTTTCTAAAAAGGGTATAGCTCTGCACTCTACACTAGCCTATTCTGACCTCGCACTACATATTCCTGGAAGACCGGCGGTTAATCTTGATCTCATCTCACCAACGGTGTGAACAAGCAGTATCAGCTTGTCATGACGTCCCTAAATATCAAGCTCGAAGACATCACCAGTCTGGTGGGGAAGAAGGTGCTGCTCACAGGTATGTATATTTTTGCGAATCTTTAGCGCATGCCTCTTATCTTTTCGCTCTCGTAGGAGGATCTTCCGGGATCGGGCTCGCAGCTGCCAAGATCTTCGCCCAACGTGGAGCTGACGTCTTAATCCTTGACCTCAACTCTCCCCTCGAGGCACTTCCATCTGCTATCGAATATCGCAAATGTGACATCTCTCAATGGGCCGAGCTCAAATCCGCGTTTTTACAAGCAGGGAATATCGATATTGCAGTTGCTAATGCTGGAGTTTCGGAGGACCGAGATTATTTCGCCGACACTTTCGATGAAGAAGGGGAACTGCTGGAACCGGCTTATCCGGTCATGGAAGTGAACTTGAAAGCAGTATTCAACTTCGTTAAATTATCTTTGAGCCATTTCAGGAAGAGGAAGAGTCAAGGAAGTATTGTTATCACATCGAGTGCGACAGCATACTCTCCAGAGCAGAGTCTACCAGTGTATAGTGCTTGCAAGCTAGCTGTAAGTCATTCACGTCGTCTTTTGTTCTTATAGCAAAGCTCACAACTCCAGCTTATTGGCCTCGTTCGTTCTCTTCGCTCAACTGTCATCCATGACAACATCACTATCAATGCCATCGCTCCCGCTGCCACTATAACTTCCCTTCTTCCAGCTCACCTTGCTGCTCCAATTATCGCTGCCGGCCTTCCTGTCAGTACTGCCGAGCATGTTGGCCTGGCGGTAGTCTACTCCTCTTCAGCCACACAGCTTGGTCAGGTTGAGTTATACGGTCGGGATCCAGAAGAACTGGCGAACACACAGGGCCGATGGAACGGAAGAACTATCTTGACGCTGGGTGACAGATACACTGAGTTGGAAGAGCCGATTGCACGGTTGAGAGGAGATTGGTTTGGAGAGGAAAACAAAAGCGACACCAGGAAGCAGCAGATGGCTACAGACTTCAGACCGTTTCCAGTGTGAGAGCAAACAGGATATTTCTCGAACAGTCACCTAATGGCGTAATTTGATTCAACATGCAAATCACAAGATGTTGCTTGTTCCCCGTTGTTTTGAACTCTTGCTCGTATACATAAAGCGAAAAGAAACTCACATATTATTCATTCGGTCTATTTAGGGGCTATCGCAGAATCTCTGCGTTTAAACTCAAGATCTAGAGTAGGATTTGGTGTTGCAATAGTCTCGGCAAGCACATACAGTGGCCCTTTGCTGCCTTCAGGCTCCCTGATATCATAGTTCATGATAAGATAGCACAGCAAGACTTTGATCTCAGCAGAGGCAAAGAACCTTCCTGGGCATGCATGCCTACCATGTCCTAAATTAAATTCAAATTAGCCCGAGAACCAAGACAAGAAAAAGATTTGCCATGTACCGAAACTCAAAGCATCAATGCCGATAGTCGCAAACTGATATTTCGCCTCATTTCCTTCTTTCTGTCTCAAATTGTGATATCGAAACCCGTCAAATTCCTCTGGGTTTTCAAATATGGCGGGATCTTTGTTCACGCAAGCTGCTGAAGCAGCGACCGATGTTCCTTTAGGAAGAGTGACGCCGTTGGAAAGCGTAACAGGCTGGAGAATCTTGCGGTTCACAGTGACTTGCAAGGATGGATTCATTCTTTGTCCTTCTTTAATGAAGCTATCGAGCTTACTGAGCTGGTTGAGACTCTGCTTGGTAGCAGCGTCATGTTGAGTGAAGACTTTGGCTATTTCTTCTCGCAGAGGTGTGATATATTGTGGGAAACGGGCGAGGTCGAAGAGAGTTTGTGCAACCTGATTTTTAGTATATTAGCAATACATATGCATGCAATAGCAAAGAAAAACCAGAAGACTGACCTGGCCTCCAGTTGTATGGATGGCAGCTATATTGACGACTAAATGCTCATTCGCCTGGAACGGCACATCGTTACCGCGGCCATTAGAATTGTCTATCAACCACTGGAGCATATCCTCAGGCTTGACAAAATCCGGACTCTCCATGTCACGGAGCCTATTATTGAGTAACGGCTCCAGCATTTCTTCCGTCTCCCTTCGATGCTTTTTGACGGCAACAGTCTGAGGTATAAAATGACGAACTATTGGCCAGAGGAATGATGGATATCTATAGAGTTGGGTGGCACCGGAAAATGCACTCATAGTAATGCCGATTGAATTTCGCACCCTGTACTAGTTAGCTTAACATCTTGCTCCTCCAGCCAATGCAGGTGATTGGTAAGGGAGAACCGACCAATCTTCGTTCCTGGATAACGGTAGTCCAACAAAAACCCTCCCTGACATCAGAGCAATCATCTTCGTCGAAGCCCCATAAATATTGACTCTTTTCCAACTTGCTGTATTACCCAAAGAGTCTCGCACAGCGTATTCTGCTTCTTCTTTCAAATGAGGCAGAATCTGACTCAAGCCTTTTGTCAAATTGTTCTTGACCGAGTCGACCATACCATCACTGTTGGAAGCCACGGCGGTGTACTTGCCCAAGTATCGATCGTACATTTCTTGTCGGAAGCTTATTGCTTTCACTGGAAACGATTTCAGCTCGTCCAGCATGCTCGTTGGCACAATGAGCATTGGGTAATTTGATGTGGGAATCTTGAAGAGCTTGTCTCTGAACTATAGACAGGTAAGCATCACACCATTGTACCTAGTCTGCAAGAGTAGTTGACATGCATTCCGATACCCCTCAGCCATGATCTTGGCGAAATCGTTGTTTTCATTGGTTATGAGTGGGATTTTGAGAAGATCGTTTCTTTTCGATCGGATCCATACTAGCCATGCACAAAGAAAAGCTAGGAGAGCCAGAAGGCCAAGGGCTCTGGGTTTTCCTGTGGCACTCTGCAATTGGAGAACAATATCACTGCTCCATATCTGCAGGTCCGGCAAGGGCATGTTTTCTGTTCCACTTCGCCCGATTCGAAAGAAATTGATGTGGATGATACTTCTCATGTGAGCTTGATAGTGACATATAGTCCGAGTTACTACTGACTGAAATGATCAAGAAAGCAAAATCCTGGCATAGAATTATACAGACAGAGAAGATTCGAAGAATGAGACAATGACGCGAATGACTAGTAGTATAGTCAAGACATTAAGTTCAGCCTGAGGCACCAAGGCAATCATGCGGCGATTGCCTAAATGAGCTTGATTCCGGTATGCGTTTGACGAACTGGCATTCGTCCTCGTCCCGTGACATGCATCACGCAAGTGGCCACGGAGTTGAACTTTTTTTCTGGCCTTTCTCCCCATCGCATTCCATGTCTGTGAACTCATCTCTCAACCGACGTCAGAGCTCTGCGTAATCGAAGTATCTTTGTTCACCTATTGTCAAAGATCAATATGACTTCTCCCCCCAAGCCGGAGATGGAAAGAGCTCTAATCGATATGATCGATCGATGGGCGATCAACACTCCGGATGCAATTGCCGCTGAGTGGAAAAATACAAGCTTGACATTTGGCCAGCTGAGACGGGCCTCCATCCGGGTCGCGTCCCTGCTTCACGATGCCGGACTTGGACCACGGTCTCAAATACCCATTCTCACCAAGATGTCACTTGAAATGCTTCCCGCGGTTGTGGGTGTATTAAGACTAGGAGCTTGCTACGCTCCTATGGATGTGGCTTCTTGGAGTCGGGACAGAGTCAAAGCTGCTCTTGAAGCGACTGCAGCAAAAACAGTACTCGCGACTACTGAAATCGACTTGCCCGGGTACAATTTCATCACCATAGGGAGTGGCATTCTAGACTCGCCAGATGTTGCTCCATCCTTGGAGGAATACCCATATCTCGTCAGCGCGCGACAAGAGCTGAAGCCCACGGACTTGGTGTATATAATATTTACATCTGGAACGACGGGGAAACCAAAAGGTGTCATGGTCCCGCAATCATGTGTCGTGAATCTCATCATACAGGACTACGATGGTATTCTGGTGATAAAACCAGGGAAAAAGGTTCTGCTGCTATTTTCGATTGCTTTTGATGGTTAGTCCGTTATCTCAACCTTACTTTCTTCTTTGTCTAACAACCACGACAGGTTGCGCAGGAATTATTTTTAATTCAATGTGCAACGGCGGAACAATAATAATGGCCACTTCGGATGACTATACGGAGAAGGCCACCAAATGTGAAGCCATTATCATAACCCCGACGATTCTTGCTACAATGGACTCCCCCGCTCAATATCCTAACCTCAGAGAGATTTGGATGGGAGGCGAGGCGCCCAGCGCAAATCTCATCAAGCTCTGGTCCAGTCCAGCTTGCAAAATTTACAACTGCTATGGGCCAACCGAATGCACGACGGCAATCTCGAGCATTGAAATGCGCCCTGATACCCCCATATTCCTTGGTGGCATAATTCCAGGAATTGAGATTGTCTTACTCGATGAGAATTTAGAGGAGGCGGAAGCTGGGGAGATTTGTATCCGCGGCCCTTGTCTCGCAACCGGGTACCTCAACAATGAGGAGCTGACCCGACAAAAGTTCATTACATGGAAGGGGCAGCGACACTATCGTTCCGGTGACCTGGCCAAGAAAATTCCAGAGGGATTTGCGTTTATTGGCAGAATTGACCTCCAAGTGAAGAATCGAGGATTTTTAATCAATCTCGAGACGGAAGTTGTCCCAGCCCTTCTGAGCTTCCCCGGTGTGCGCTCGGCTGCTGCAATCATGCATGATTCGAGGTTGATAGGGTTCATCACTCCCTCGGAAATATCTCCGCAATCATTGCGGAAGGAACTTGCAAAGAAATGCGACGCGTTTGTTGTCCCAGACGTAGTTCTTCCCCTGGATAGATTGCCTGTCACGTCCAACCAAAAGATCGACACTGCTGCTCTTAGATCGATCATAACAGAAGAGACAACGACACACAATTGGCTTTCTGATCACTCCTCGGCATCGGAGCTAGTGAAATTCGGACTTTCAAATGCCCTTAGGATACCTATATCCCAAATCAACGATGATTCATCATTCTGGGAACTAGGAGGGAATTCTCTTTCGGCGGTGCGGCTTGCTTCTTTTTTGGCGTTTCGTGGCCTGCGTATTTCAGTCGGAGATATCTTTGTGCTCGACAAAGCATCCAGCATCCTTCAGAAAGTGGTCTCCACGGAAGCAGCGAAGCAATCGGTTGAGTTCCTCATAAGTGAACACAGAGGGGATGCAGCATCTGCGAACTCATTGCCGATATCCGATATCCAATACCAGTTCATAACCGAGACTCTTCGAAGTCCCGCTAAGAACAACTTGATTTTTTCTTTCACGGTTGATATCGCAAGCGGAAAGCTAAGCAGTTCTGTATTGCGCAAGGCATGGGAGACTCTGTTTGAAAGACATTCGATATTGCGAACGACGTTTGACTTGGATGCAAAGACCCAACTTATCCAACCAGAATCAAACCTGGACTGGACGGAAATCCAAGTGTCTGACTCAGAGTTTGATTCCACCAGTGAAAAGACACAAAAGGCCCTGTGGGATGAAATATACAGCCCGATTGAATTACCTTGGAAACCTTTCAATTATCTGAAAGTTGTTGAGGCTCCTGAGAGATCAATTAAAATATTCTGGGTGATGCACCACAGTTTGTTCGATGGATGGTCGGTAACAATTCTACTCAATGAGCTTGAAGTGATTCTCAATGATGGCGACTTGCCAGCTGCGCCACATTTCTCCGACGTTGTTCATTTCCAAGAACACCTTAAAGCCCAAATCAGGTCTGAGAGTGACATTTTTTGGAAGAAGTCACTAGCACCACTGCATGGTTTGAAACCCATCAATGTACCCAAGCCACTCAATACACCATCTCTAGAAACTCGCCAGGACTGGTTGAGCAAGAGCTCGGTGATTAGCATCTCAAAATCAGAGCTGGACAACTTCGCATATTATCAACGCGTTTCCTCGTCTTCCCTGTTCCACGCTACCTGGTCCTTGGTTTTGTCCAAATACACTGGCTCACAGACTATCGGCTACAATAGCAGTTTCTCGGGAAGAAGTCTTCCTCTACCATCAATAGAGTCTATCGTTGGGCCGCTGAATCAACGATGCCCGACTCTCACCACTGTTGACAAGACAGCGACCCTAGAGCAATACTTGAGAGGTATTCACCGCGAGGTGTACGAGCTGAGAGACTTTCAATGGTCATCTTACGGTGTCACGGAGAAGATGCTCGGTCATGAAGCCCATGAATCGCTTCTAGACAGCTCGATCACTATTTTTTTGGATATGTCGCCCGATTTCGGTCGATGGAAAGTACAGGATGAACAGAAGCCAGTTAGGCCTCTTGAGCTACGTATTGAGCAGGACAGAGAGACTATAAACGCGCACTTGCGGTACGACTTTGCACTTTTCGATGGAGAGGCGGTGCGTCAAATCCTAGCGGATGTGGACACAACATTGATAACTATCCTCAGATTACCGCCGCATGCTTCAGTGGCGTCGGTAATAGACTCAATAGCGTATCACTAGTTGATTGCACTTTAACTAGGGTGTGCGGAATCTTCTTCATTTGAATGCTATATGTTTCCTCATTATCACGTTGCTCAAGTATTACGCTACATGGGCCTTCCAAGTTTCCATATGTGGCCTAGGTATGCATGGGCAGGAACGCCGCTCACCATAACTTTTTAAATGTGATTTGAGGCATAGCGAATTTCAATATGCGTTTGTGGCCCAGAAGGCAGTAATATGAGGATTTTCGAGGTTTCTCCCACAAGTAAAAGACCCAATCCCCGTAACGCAATCATACACCCATGGATTAGTGGTTCTGGCCCTGAGAAAAAGATGTTGTTGACCCCGAACGACTCCCGGAGCAGGATCCCCTGTTCTAAGCCTGGGGATATTTTTTGGACTCCTTTCTTTTTTATTTTCATGCTCAGTTTTGTATCCACGAATAAATCTGATTCCTAGATCAACGAAAGAACTATCTCTGAGTTGATTATACATATACAAATCATCTATAAGCACATATAAAACGCGTTTGTCGATCAAATTGCGCGCCGTGCTCATGATAATACGGAGTCAACAAAGTAGTCTCCCAAGTTGAGTAATTTCCCAAGCCAATTAGCCCCAAAACCAAGCACTTGAGTCAAATCCGTCTAGTTTCGGAAATTCCCGAATTGGTTGACACTTCCCAAAACAGCGCGGCCCGAACCGAAGCCAATGCATTAACGGGTCCACTCGCAGCCAGACCTGGGGATCAACTTCTGATAAGCTGACGCGAGTGAGAACTAGGGCTCCAATTGCTATCTTGGTTTGAGAATCACGTGTAATGTTGGACTATCTTGCCCATGACATAAATACGATGATTTCAACATCGAAGGTATCAGAGCTGTCTTATACATTGATGTTTTCCGTTTCCATCTATAAATTAATCTCATCAATACAGAGTAAATCCCACCTAGCTACCTAATTTCAATTCAAAGTTACTTGAAAACCAATCTACAATGTCTACCCCATCCGCATCCCAAAGTGCTGTGCTCAAAGTCATCTCACTGGGCAAACTAATGTCCAGTCCAGCCTCCGTCGCTGCCGAGCTACTAGCTGCTTGCACTGAGACAGGGTTCTTCTATCTTGACTGCACAGACTGGGAAAATGGCTCTCTATCATCCAGTCAGATCCAACACTTGTTCCAAATCTCCAAGACACTCTACGATCTCCCTCAGCAGCAGAAGAGTGCATGGGCAGCCGACCATAATCATGCAGAAGAAATGATTGTGGGGTACAAGGCGGCAGGGGTCGGCTCGGGGCCCGTTGAAGGGCTAAAGGATGGGTTTGAAGGGTTCATGGTTCGCAAATTCCGTTCCATAACTGAACATATTTTTGTTGGGGACTCGCTGATCAGTCGATCCGCAGATTTTTGAGCACCCTCTGCGGAATATAGCGGATCCTACCACAATGGCCGCTCCAGGCCCACTGCAAACAAATGGTGACTTTATGCAAACCAATATAAATGCACTTCGCGACATTAGCCACGCCATCCTGGACAGCCTGTCGCAATCTCTTGGCTTGACGGGGAAATCCCACCTCGCATCCACCCACCGAGCGGGCGAAGCCTCAACGACAGCGCTCGGGCTCCTGAAATATCTCCCCTATGGCACAGCTACCGATGTTGGGGTGGGTCACATTGCGCATACTGACGCGGGGAGCTTGTCGTTTGTGTTCACCGATGTGGCGGGGCTGCAAGTCGCAATGCCAGGAACGGACGAGTGGACGTATATTCTGCCTCGCGATAGCCATGCGATTGTTAACGTAGGAGACTCGCTGCACTTTCTTTCCCAAGGTAGACTGAAGTCGAGTTTGCACCGTGTGGTTCCACATCCGGATGCTCTCAACCGTATCAAGTATACCATCGTCTATCTAGTGCGCCCGGAGACAGATGCAGTGTTCATTGATGGCGATGGGAAAGAGGTGAAGAGCAAGGATTGGTATCTAAAGAAATTTGAGGCTTTCGGAAAGGGAGAGGTGGATCAGAGCCACAGTTCTTTGTTGACTGGACGGAATAATTATGATGGACGCTGGAATCCGTTGACTGCAGCTGCGACGGTGTAGATATTTCACGATATCTTGCTATGTTCGATAGCAGTTTCATTCTAGAATTGCCTTATTTCTGACTTCCTTTTATTCACTTGTACGAATATTCTTATATATTAAATCATAGTCTATGTTTTCCGGTCTCAAATGTCCTCCAAGCTCTGTAGTTTGACTAATTCAAAGTATCTTCCACCCAGCTCCATTAACTCCTGGTGCGTCCCCTGTTCCACAACATTGCCTTCGTGCAACACTAAGACAGGTTAGTTCAGTCATCAATAGAATTGAGGTCTGTTCTCACCATAAATACAGTTGGCCTTCTGTACCGTACTTATACGATGCGCAACAGCGACTGTCGTTCGGCCTTGAGCTGCGGCATTCAGTGCATCCTGAACGACCTTTTCCGACTCCGAGTCGAGCGCAGAAGTGGCCTCGTCCAGGAGGAGTATGCGTGGATCACGTAGAAGCGCTCGCGCTATAGCTATCCGTTGTTGCTGCCCGCCAGAGAGCATGCCGCCTCTCGCGCCTATGACCGTCGAGAAACCATCACTAAGCGGAACGTTAGTATGCCTCGGTTTGAATTTAACAGACAAGAAAAGGCTGTAAGGGACAAGGTGGCTTACGGTAGGGAGAGGATGAAGTCGTAAATGTTGGCATCCTTGCATGCTTGGATGACTCTTTCCTCGGACACATTATCGTCGTCGGTCCCGATGATGATATTCTCCCTGATTGTTCCGTGGTACAGTGTCGGCTCTTGACTGACTAGAGCAAGATGACTCCTGTAGCTCTTAACATTCAACTTTGAAATGTCTTTCCCATCAACCAAGATCTTTCCGGCTTCGGGATCGAAGAACCGCTCCAATAAAGAAATTATGGTGCTCTTCCCACATCCACTTGCCCCGACAAGACCTATGTACTGTCCCGTTTGTACACTCAAGCTGAGGCCATTCAGAACCATTCTCTCCGGTCGGTTGGGGTATTGGAAATAAATGTTTCGTATCTCCAAGCTGCCATCCATTTTCGGTAACTGCTCACCAGTTTCTTGACGAGCGTCAATGGTGACAGGTCGACTCAGCAGCGTTTTGATATCTTGGGCTGCTTGACGGGATTTGCTCATATCTGGCGCAAATGAGAAAATCGCTCCGGCGCTGAACGCGCCGGCGATAACCGCAGCGTAAGCAATGAAGAACTGCACCATTGAATAGCCTTCGTGGATGATCAGACTTCCTCCATACCAAAAGGCCAGCGCGATGCAGAGAAAGTTTGCTGACTGGGAAGCCGCATAAAACATGGATGACTTCAACGTTGAGATGACTGACTTTTTTCGTTGCGTTTCCAATATGGTGTGGTACTCTTTTTGCACATGGGTCTCGAGATTTAGCGATGCAACCGTCTTGATGGCAGAGCTTGCCTCACAAGCATAGGTTGCTGAGGCGGCATATGCAGCCTTTGACTGTTGAGCAATCTCCCCAAGGAGCTTCAGTCGGACGAGACCACAAGTAAGAACGATGGGAATAGTTGCGGTACAGACGAGTCCCAGCTTCCAACCTATAGCAATCGACACAGCCACTCCAGCGACCAATGTCGTTGAGACAATGAATATAGAACCCAGTGTGACCCCACTCATCCCAGCAAGGTTGGTAGCATCCGTGGATAATGCCGCTGTAAGAGAACCGGCCGAGAATCCAGGTTTGTCAAACATCGAGATGTCCTGATGGAGAATTGTGCGGAAGGAAGAATCTCTGGCACGGTGAATCAAGCGCTCGGAGCAGTAGGCAAAACAGAGACCTGATGCTCCCCAACCCAGAAATGCAGTACCTCCCAGCATCAGATACATCAGGCTCCAGAAGTTGACATCATGGCGGAGCTGTCCATACATGTTTGGAGGCAGCGATAATGCTGCGATAGCTTTGCCGTAGAAAACAGCCTGCCTGGTGGGATAGTCAGCATCAATACCCTGCACACCGCATGATGAAGGAGTCTTACGTGGGGTTTCCTGCGCCTGTGATAACCGAAAAAAACAGACCCCAAAGCATTGTGAATGTCTCTTTTTTGTTGAAGTTGGCGACGAACTTGATCAACTCCCATAAGGAGTATCTGCCGTCAGCCTTGCCGTCTGAATCTCCCTCCTGGCCTTCAGACACTGGGTCCTGTCCAATTTGGTACGTGTGCTTGTTGGACTCATTACCCTCATCTTTCGAACCAGAGAGTTCCGCATCTACATCGAACGTGGACTTTTCTTCACTGGGGCCAATATTTCTCTCCGTGGACATGCGCTGCTTCTCCACCAGCTCGTAGTACATTGATTGTCTCTCAAGTAGGTCGCTGTGGGTTCCTTGCTCAATAACACGCCCGTGAGACATAACAACAATGTTTTCTGCCGCCGTGATAGTAGACAGTCTGAAATATGATTAGCCTGTGTTGTCAAGATTAAATGAAAAACGCATACCGATGACTGATTGTGATCGTTGTTCGACCTTTAGCAGCAACATCGAGTGCCGCCTGTACCAGCCTCTCGGCCTGGGCATCGAGAGCCGAAGTAGCCTCATCCAGTAACAAGACCTTTGGATTGCTAATGATAGCCCGTGCGATGGCGACTCGTTGTTTTTGTCCCCCCGAAAGCAAGGAGCCCCTTTCTCCGACACTGGTGTGGAAGCCCTTCGGCAAGTCGGAGATGAAACCAAAGCAGTTCGCCTTCTTGGCGGCATCGAAGACAAGGCTTTCTATTATATCAGGAGGGGAATTTTCGTGTTTGGTGCCGATCAGACCAAATCTGATATTTTCGAATACAGTTGTGGCGAAGAGTGTGGGCTGCTGTGTCACGATTGCTATTTGTTGGCGATACCACTGCAAATTAAGAGACGCGATATCGTGGCCATCGAGCACTGTTGTGTTAATATTAGCACGGTTCATGGCGCACAGGAAAGAGCTCTCACAAATTTCACCGTTTAGTGGTTCATAAAACCTTTCAATCAAGCCTGCTAATGTACTTTTCCCACAACCAGAGGCACCAACAATGGCCGTTGTCTTGCCAGCTGGAAATCGAAGATTTACATCATCTAATGTGAGGACATCCGGTCTCGAGGGGTAAACATAGCGAATGCTCTTGAGCTCAATCGTCCCGGACACAGTTTCCAGTCTTCTTCCTGTAGTGGAGGATGGATCCAGTGGTGATTCCCTAGATACTGTTGCAAGAATCTTTCCTGTGGCTGCTATACCGGTTGAAAATGCTTGGAAGTTGGGTGCTATGTTACCGAATGTGAACGCTCCGGTCAAGGTAGCAAGGAGGATGGTGATCAACGCCCCGAGTTCCACGTCTCCAACAACCAGATAACGAGATCCTTGCCAAAATGTCAGTCCATAGGTCCAGAAGATGACACCATTCATGACGGCCATCATGGCCGCAAGAGCAATGCGACTTCTAAGACCATATTTCTCGGCCTGGGTAAGAAACCTTTGGTACCTATCGGCCAACTTGTCTTGAATCCCGAACGCAGTTACGTGCCTGATTGAACTGATGGCTTCCTCGGCAGCCGTCGATCCGTCTGCATATGCCGCCAGTGACTTGTGGGTATACTTGACCATGAATGAAGAGAAGAAGCTCATTGATCCAGTTTCTGCGACATAGGCTGATATCAGAATAAGCGCCATACGCCAACTTTTCACGAAACTGATGATGAGCGCTGCCCCGAAGTTGGAACAGGAGTACAAAGTCAGAGATAGCTTGCCGGTCAACGAATCTTGGATCAGATTCATGTCCGAGGTGATTCTGGTTGTGATCTCTCCAGCTCCTAGGACATCGAAGAATGCGATGTTTTGGCGAAGGATGGCGGCGAGGTATTTCTCTCGAAGTCTTTGGGTGATTTTTTCTCCTCCAACCATGAATCCGGCTGTCGAGATGTAGACCGAAACAAATTGTCCGATGGCGATATATACATAATAAAGGGCGAATTTCGCGACCAGGGATGAAAGGTGCGATCCTGAAGAAGTTCCGATGAAGAACTCTTTGAAAGCTTGAGCCAAGCCTCCCAAAAGGAGCTATATGAGGGATATCAGCTTGGGAGATAGAATCCCGGCGGAGAGCAGCTCACAAAAGACACAGGTTGAAGGGCTCCCCCAATGATGGCTGCAATTGAGCTAATAACCAGAAGAAGTAATTCATAAGGTGTTGTGCATGTATACAAAAGAACCAAGCGGCTCATCTGCGACTCCGGGGTGTCGATTTGTCGCCTCAGGATCTCTTTTTCATCATCCTTCAACTCCAGACGGAGCGTTCCGGGTGAAAGAGACCCGCCTTTTTCTGACATGCTGATTTCGCCTTCGGAAGTGGGTTTGTCGACAACCGCTTGCCAGAGGCATTGCGACAAGCGGGTGGTCAGATGAAGGATTATTAAAAGAAGCCATCACTGGCCACTCATCATGACTCATATTGCACTATCATGCACCTAATTGTGCCATCGAAGATATCAGCAAACAAAGGATTTGCAGTAAGTACCCTTGTTCCGGCGACATCCAGACAAAGTAATGTGGGGCCGTGTCAACTGCGCGCACCCACCGAATAAAGCCCACTCCGAGAATTGGAGTGTAGTTTGAATATGCCTCGACGGGTAATAACACTTTCTAAATTGTGCAATCTACTCCACAAAGCCATCCACACGTATAAGAATTCGGCAGTAACCTAACCAATGCTCAGGGTCCTCCAGATGGGCCACAAATACACGTCCAATCATCGGTAGCAGGTCCGACGGACTCCGCTCCCCTACCTAAGCCAGGATTAGGGGATCTTCGCTCTCCATTGCCACGACGGGTGAATGCTTGGAAAAGATGCGCCAAGTCGAGCCACCATATCACAACCAATCACAAGACAAGCCGATGAGATTATCATTCGCAGGATTACGGGGAGGGAACGGCTTCTCTTTTATCTACTCGTTAGCAGCCATTGATATGGGTTTCACTTCAGCCAACTGGCCTTGAGGGGGCCGATGGCGTCAGCTCACCACATAACATTTATCAAAAACCTCTGTTCATCCCGCTATGCTATTGTGATCCTCCATCCAGGTGCTCTGTGCGGTGGCTTACGGCTTACGTCCTGCCACCCGACCTCGGGGGATCGCTGCATAGATATATCATTATGTCTTCAGTTCGCTGATTGTTCGAATTGTATAGTACATCCAGACCCCGCTCCGGTGCTTATATATAGGAATCAATTCACCCCCCTGTCCACGTCGGCCAGTTAGTTAATATTCCCTGATTTCACAGACGCTTGAACCTAGGAAATTTCTTTTCTTGGGGAATACTGACCATGTTTGTCACACTCCGATATGGAAATGGCAAAGGTGATGACATTCAATGTATCGAGAGTACCACAAAGCCTCCACATGAAGAACCGGCTAATCCCCACTTAGCCTGTAACATGTGTCGAAGCAAAAAGGTACGTGGTGTCCCAATGCACCTGGCGCGTGTTGTTAACTTAATTCCAGCTCAAATGTAATGGAGAGAAAACGGGCTGTCAGCGCTGTATCTCTGCTGGCTTTGAATGTTCCTATAAAAATGAGAGATCAACGGAAAGAAAACGCAAACATCATCTCTTGTCGAACACATCTGGAGCAAGAGCTGTCCAAGCCCTCCAAAATTCGCATCAAAACGGTCTTCAAGTATCGCCCAGTGGGGAGAAGCCAGCTAGACGCGCGCTCTCCTCGCAAGAAATGTCTCCCGAGCTCGATAAAATGGTCGCAGGCGGACTGGAAGAGCAAGACACAATTTCACCCGTTCAAGTCGACAACTATTCCATCCCCCAGAGCCGGTCAGATTCAATTGATCAGGTTGAAAATATAAATGGGAGATTTGTTCCCACCTCCTCGGCTTCTCTGCAGAGACCGGCTTCCGCGGTCGTTTCCATGATGGACGCTGATCATACTGGTCTCGACAAAGATTTGTTCAATCAATATTTCACTACGCTAGAGCAAACAGATGATTTGTTCGGCTGTGCTTTGCAACAAGACAGTGCAGTCCCACTAAGTGAAGATGGAGGCGCAACTATCGATATATCCAGTCCAAGTAAGTTATCTACCCACTTTACTTCACACAATGGTTGACTCACAGTGATGGTGTAAATTAGTAGACAATCAATCCTCTCTCGAGGACAGCTTCACATTCTCTACCGAAGGCTCGTCCCCTTTTCGGTCCCTCAACTCCCTCTCACAACCCATGACCTTCCCGAGCACGAGTTCACGTTCGGAAAAAAGCAGCAATCGTAGCCGCTGCGCCTCTATAGACTCGTCCGTGCAATCTGACTCGACCCCTTACAGCTGCCAGTGCACCAGGATTGCTCTCAAGATTCTTGAAATGCTTTCCAGTCATTTCAAACCCGCCGAGGGTCTGTACTCCGTGGAGCAAGCACTCTACACACTGAAACGAAACATCAGACGATGCCAGTCCCTGGTCCAATGCTCGGCGTCTGGGCGAGACTCCGGGGTTGAATTGCTAGTCATTGTGCTATGTGAAAAGATGACGGCAATCTTCGAGGAGATCTCAGCGGGCTGGGAACGCCAATTGCAAGCTGTCGCGCGCACGCAAAAGAAGCCATGCGCTGCGCCTGCTATCGGCGGGGTAGACCCCACACAAAATGATTTCAGGTACTCTCAGTATTCAAGGATAGCAATAGGGGGCTACCAAATCGATACGATAGAGGAACGGCACAAGGTGTTTGGGTTGCTGGTTCAGCTGCAGTTGATGCGGCTGAGTGAAATAATGACCACACTGAGGAAGAATGCCATGGCTAATGATTCGGAGTCGCATCTGGCTATCTTGATGCCCACAAATCAGAAGGTCGAGAATTTGAAGGCGGCACTAGATAAAATTACGATATCATACTCTTAACTTGACGACAGCTCCCATTTCCAAAGTTCGAAATCGATCACTTTGTAAACAAATTGTACCAAGGCAATTGCTGTCCGACTAGTCAAGGCTTGAAATAAACCCTGCTTTGCCTGTACTTTATTCGCTTTGATGAGGAAGGGTAATCTCGTATTTCTATGTGACAGTCTGCCAGTAACTGACTAGGCCCCCACTTTCAAGCAGCTACTCTTACGCTAGCATATCCTGCTGGGGAATTGAAATCTCATAGAACGGGCATCTTAGACGGTCTTTAATGTCGGGAGCATTGGAGGGAGGTTGCAGGTGTATTGGGCCCTAAGTCCAAAGAGGGCAAAACGAACCATAAGAGGCAATTGACGGGTACGTTTACTATAAACCAGAGCTCAGACAGGGAGGTGTCCAAATAACCAGAGGCGATGTCTATAAATCCGCTATGATTAAAAATGCATCTTGGCAATGCCAGTATAGCCCAGCAATCGTGCCTCAGGCAACAACCTCCTTGACCTCATTCGCCAAAGCCGGTGTTGTATGCATCTAATGAAACCAGAAACACGTCCTAACAAAGTTAAGTCAGGGAACGCAATACATACCGCATCGGCAAAGTGCAACCACTCTTCCACCTTCTTGACAAAAATATCATCTGCCGCAGGGACAGCCTCAAGTCCCCATACTACAATCTCAAAGGTGCCCTCCGTTTCAAGGACCTTGACCGGCTCTTCAGGCTCGGTCTCATTCTCATCGCTCTCATTATGTGGATTGCATATCATTACAATCTGAACCCAACGAGATTGTACAAATATTTTACTGAAATAATACGTGTGTAAGCAGCTGCACGATCATTGGAGACTTAGAATGGAGAGGTACTATGTTTAAATGAACAATCTGCTTAGCCGAGGTTTGAATTAAACAGTTGTTTGTAGTTACTCGTTCTGCACACCATCACAATTTTCTGAGATCTCGATATAAACAAATAAACCAGATTGTGAGGCTAGGCCGGTTGACTGAGTGCGTATGTTTACATAAAGATTATACGCTAAGATCAACCATAAAGAGAGGGAAACGAAAAGAGACAGTGAGCTTAAACTCTTGCGAAGATATAGTGATTGACTATCCATAGGGAGTTTTGCTGTTTTGATGGCTCGAGTGGATGTTAAGTCCCTTATGAAAACCATCCTGGCCATAGCTGGAACTAGGCAAAAGACTCAGATCATGTATTTTCACACGTCATCATCTCTCGGGGGCCATATGAAGAAAAAGCCTTTCTGAGGTAAGGGCAATCAACAAAAAAACGATTTTAGTTGCTGGCGCTAGCATTCACAGAATAGATGGCCGATAAGTGATCCATATGTCACTTGGCTAGACTTTTCTATTCCAATTTTAGGCATAGAAAGTGGGTATGTCCGTGCGCTGACTGAGCGCAGTCTCAGTGAGCGCGACCTAAGTGCTGACTGTGCACACCCTAAGTGTTCACTGAGCATAACCAGAGCATGATTTGAATATTATTAAGCATGGTCTGGCATGCACTAAACATCATCTAATTGCTTACTAGGTACAATTGAATGGCCACTAGTAATCACCCTGTGCTGTGAAATACTCGGTAAGTAGGACCATGAGCACCCTCATAAAGCGGCGGCACCCCGATCGGGAAAATCGCGACCGCGGCCTGAAATCCGGTATATACTGCTACATGTCGGCCGCAGGTGGATCTCCAATGACCGCCAATATTCTCTAAATAATCAACAACCATAATTCATCGCAAAGAGAGAACAAAAGCCCAACTTGTCTGTATATAAGGCGCGATGACGGTTTCGATAGTGAAAATAATTTCCAATTCGACTTCTTCACCAATCTAGCTTGCTATGTCTTCATACAAGAGAAGTAATGAGGCCTCTAAGGAAGTTGACGCGGTCAGCGAGGAGAATTCCTTCCAGAAAAATGATCCCATTTCCACCCTTGTCAAACCAGACCTACCCCCAGAAGGAGGCGCTCGTGGATGGATTTGCGTGGTTGGAGCATTCATCTGCTTATTTTGCACTTTTGGCTTTTTAAATGCGTGAGTGCGCATTCATAGTGTTTCAAACTTTGAAGATTCTTGTGGCTGACTTGTCTACAACACGTAACAGAATCGGTGTTTTTCAAACGTATTACGCAGAGCATTCTCTGAGCGGCTATAGCTCTTCCGATATCTCATGGATCTTCGCGGTCCAGCTATGTTTGATGTGGGCACTGGGGCCCCTCTATGGTCGACTTCTCGATACCTTCGGTCCTGGACCGGTACTTTACCCATGCAGCGTGCTCTGCGTGTTAGGTCTATGCATGACAAGTCTGGCAGATGAATACTATCAAATATTCCTTGCGCAGGGGCTTTGTTTTGGAATCGGTGCCGGAGGTGTCTTCACATCCGCAATGGTTTGTGTTGGCCAGTGGTTTGTCAAAAGACGAGGGTTGGCCCTCGGTATCGCGGCGTGCGGCTCAAGCACTGGTGGAGTAATTTTCCCTATCTTTCTCAATCGTATCGTTCAAGAGAAGGGCTTCTATGGTGCTGTGCGCTACACTGCTTTATTCATTGGCATTCTATTGGCGGGATCCTGCTTTATGGTACGATCGAGACTGCCGCGGAAAGCATGGGATGGGAAAGCGCCATGGTTCGACTTGTCTCTATTGAAGGAAAAGCAATTCGCCTTCTACAGTCTTGGCGCCTTTTTTGTTATGTACTCTTGGACCACCAGATATTTCTGACGAGATATGTTGCTGATTTTGAGACAGGTGGGGACTCTGGGGTCCATTCGATTACCTCCCTAGTATGGCCCAGGAAGAGGCTGGTTTCTCTCCGAATCTTGCGCTTTATTTGATCTCGATCATCAAGTAAGTATTCATGCTATATCAAAAGATCCAAGCCTAAACAAAATTGCAGTGCGACCTCCATACCCGGCCGTATCATTCCTCCGCATATTGCAGATCATATTGGCCATTTCAATGTTGTCACAGGGTGCGCATTCGCGACTGGAATCGCAATGCTCTGCCTCTGGCTACCCTTTCACTATCACCCGTCCCATGCAGGAATTATCATTTTTGCCCTTGTTTACGGATTTGTGACAGGAGCCGTTGTCTCCTTGCTCATGCCTTGCGTTGCCAAATCCGGGAAGCTGGAAACACTCGGACTTCGATTCGGAACATTCCAAATGGTTATCTCTCTTGCGTATGTTCTCCGTCTCTTAACACTTTACTCACGTACTCTTTTGCTGAATTTTGTCTAGATGTCTGACTGGTCTTCCCATAATGGGCGCGATCCTCAAAAGTGGCGCAAAGGACTTTGCTGGCCTGGAAATCTTTGCTTCGGTTTCTGCGCTACTCGGCGCTAGTTTACTAGCTATTTCGACTCATCTTATGGCCAAATCGCGTGGGACTTGGCGAATCTAAAGGTTGGGGAGGAGACAATCCCCCTGCTTGCAAGTCTGGGCGCGCCTTCCATTCGACATAATCAATTTCAAGTAGAGATTGAAGAGGCCTTTCCCGACTACATTATTTGGGACTATTCTCGTTTGCTCTGCTCTACCATAGATTATAGCAAGGCTTTTTAAGAAGATTTCTTGTCAATTACCTATTTTCTCTTCCTTCTGGTTTTATTTTAACTCGGATACAACTGAATCCCATTGGCATGATGGATAGATATTATGGCATGCTCGTGTTTTTGACGCACTCCTCGAAGGTCTTCTAGAAATCCTAGTCTACGCACTGATCGGCTTCATTTTATATGGAATGACATCCAGTCTTTTGGGAGTATCTGGACATGTGATGCAAATACAAGAGTGGGTATTTACTTTATGGGCATGGCCGATCCTAGTTCTGAACAGCCAGTTCAGATTATCCTAAATATAGAGTAGCTTGCCCATCTCAGTCACATGCAGATGATCTCCGGGTCTGTAAGCTAGTCCACATCTCCGCGTTATTCTCGGTAGCAGCTATCTTATCAAACGCAAGTTTGACCCTTGAAGGAAAGCCCTGTTTTCCATTGACCCTTGAAGGAAAGCCCTGCTTTCCATTCACCCAATGTCTAAAAGTGTTGTAAGCGGCTGATATTGACCTTACCGTTGCGTTTGTTTTAATAGTTAATCTAATCATTCAAGTTCGTTTGAAATTGCGGAGAAAAAGGGGAACTATTGTGAACGCTTATAGAAGAACTTCAAGAAGATGACAGCAATGTATCAGTTAAAAGTAGCATCGTTGATGTATGTATACCATCAAGTCTACGTTCACGAATCAAATCATATTTACAGATGTTTATCAGAAAAAATAGAATGAGTCTGTGACAGCAGCGCTGAAATCAATCTGGGACGCAAAAGTCAGTGTGGTATAGGTTGTTCAATTTCTCTATTCCACAAGCCTGTGCTCTTTAGATGGCATACACAATGAGATTCCTATCTCGTAGAGCACTTTCTTATTTAGGGTAATCCTTGATGTGGTGGCTCTTTAGCTTGACAAACTGCTCAAATCCAAATCGGCTGAGGGTAACTCCACGACCAGAGTTCTTCCAACCAGTCCAAGCAAGATCCTGTAATTATATCGTGGTAAGTAATGAGGTATGCTGGTAGAAAAGAGATTCAGAACTTACGGGACTGGGGTAGTCGGATCGGTTAACAAACACGGTGCCAGCCTCCACACGGTCAACCAGCTTCTCGGCTGCCGCAACGTCCTTACTCCAAATGCTGGCGGTGAGGCCAAAGTCGCTGTCATTAATAAGACGAATGGCCTCGTCATCACCCGAGACCTTCATGACAGGAATGACAGGTCCGAAAGTTTCATCCTTCATAATAGCCATTTCATGGGTAACTTCAGTGAGGAGAGTGGGCCTAACGTAGTTTCCGTTCGGGGGGAAATTTTCGAAGGTCTCGTTGGCAGGGGTCTCATTCTTCGCGCCGCTTTTAACAGCCGCCTCGATCTGGGCTAGAATAGCTTGCTTTGCCTGCTTGGAGACAACAGGTCCAATCTGGGTCTTTGGATCAGAGGGCTCGCCAACTCTGTAGTTGCTCAGGACCTTCTTCACCTCAGCAATAAAGCCGTCGTACACCTCCTCGTGGACGTATACTCGCTCAATCGCACAGCAGCTCTGTCCGCTGTTGAAAATAGCTCCATCAACGACCTCCTCGGCAGCCCAGGCTAGATCTACATCCTCCCGCACATAAGCGGGGTCCTTGCCGCCGAGCTCCAGACCAACATTTACAATCCGGTCTGCGGCTGCCTTTTGAACTGCCAGACCTCCAGCTTCGGAGCCAGTGAAACAGATGTGGTTCACAAGCGGCGAGCGTACGAGTGTCTCAAGCAAAGTGAAAGATCCACAGTGGAAGAATTGCAGCACATTTTGAGGAAGACCAGCTTCGGTAAAAGCGGAAGCAAATTGCTCGACGATTGTAGGGGTTTGTGGGGAGGGCTTGAGGATAACGGCATTTCCAGCGAGAATGGCAGGAATCAAGCTGTTGACAAGTGTGAGGTAAGGGTACTGCGTAATTATGGGTCAGTAAACTGGCGAGATCATGTGTGACAGTTTTCGACTCACGTTCCATGGGAAGATAATCAACACCACACCGACTGGCGAACGTTTAATATAACGTCTGAATCCCTTCTCCTCCTCTCCGGGCACAATACCTTCCTCGCCTAGCACGGAGGTGCTGATGCGGGTCAGGTAGCGGCTACGCTTGATTGCGGTCGCGACTTCAACGCCAGTATAAGCGATGGGTCGGCCCATCTGCTCTGTAACCTCGCGTGCGAGTTCATCTTGCTTCTTTTCCAGGATATCTAAGGCACGTTCCACAATCTTCTGCCTTTTCTCTAGGGTCGTGGATTGCGAGAATGAGCGGAAAGCATCCTGGGCGTTCTCGGGGATCTGCCTCAATTCCTCTGACGAGACACCTGTGCGGGTGAGAATAGCCTCGTTGGTAGCGGGGGAGATGGTGGAAATGGTTTCAAGAGACATTATGACGATTATGTATTGAAGCAATTGAAGTGAATAGAACTAATTGGAGAAGATGCTGGAGAAGGGGTGAGGGGCAGTCACGTTATTTATGTTCCCCACTGTTTATCTCTTATCGCAGCAATGAAGTCATCGCCATCTATATCCATGAGTCTGAGCTTCTGAACCTGTAGATGTGTTTTTATTGGGCATTTCTCGAGCTATATGTATGTCTATAGATCCCTGACTAGGCGTGCACCTGCCCAAGCATACATATAGTTGTGTTGGTACCAATTGACACTGAGGTTTGTTAGTTGGGTCCTGATTGTACCGTACCATAACTAAACTCACAAGGTGGTCCGGCCAGCGATTCGGGGCAAAGTAGCCCATGAGCCTCCGAGTATAACATTGTGCTTTCCATCGAAGAAGTCAGCTGCCAGAGAGATTAGCCAAAATCTCTTTCTGGTATATGAATGGAACTTACAGGTATATCCGGGGTAGATGTCCATAGCCTTGAAGCCCTCGTGTGGCATCAATGGAGTACTGGTCCATTCCCAGACGCCTCCCAAATCACCTTGGCCAGCAAGCTGGTCGCCTTTCGGGGTAACTGGAACAGGGTGCCAGTTTTTGAAGCCAACATTACAACCACTGAGGTCACGATAGGTTGTTTGTTCGACAGAGTGAGGCTTACTATCATCAGTAGTGAACCCATTGGCCCCATTTCTAATGTTTAAATTAGTCTCTGGTTGCTTCTGGGCGCGGCTATCTTCATACCTGTGACCATTTTCACCCCGGTAGTTCCGAAGTTGGTCTGAGTACAGATAGATGCTTCTGGCTTCATCGCAAGTTGGAATTCTGCAGTGCATCCACTTTGCATAATTCGCTACTTCATCATATGAAGCACTCAGCGGCCAGTCCTGCGCCAGCTTCAAGGGCACTGGTCCAAACACAGTTCGAATGGACATGGTCTCCAAAAGGAATCCTGCTGGAGTGGCACTAGAACCAGCCTGTGCGGCTGAAGAACCAATGCCTTTTGAAATTGGATTACCTTGTCCCGGGATGACAATCCAAGAGGCAGGATATGTTTGGATGCCCTTGGCCTGCAGATACTTTGCATACTCGCCGTTCGTGATGGGGCGTGCTTGGGATTCAAACGCACGCACGGTCACCAGCCTTTGGGGTTTCTCATTGTCCCATCCAAAAGACCGTTCTGGCATATAGTCTCCATCACGGTCATCCAATCCGACTCTGAAGGTCTGCTGAGGAATGCTAAACCACTTGTTAGGCTTTGCATTTATTTTGGCTTCGTGACTCATTTGCTCAAAGTTGGGACGAGCGACTCCAGTTGGGGGAAGTGTCTTGTCACTTTGAAGCAGCATGTAGAGGAAAGTCTCAAGATGCATTGCTTCGTGTTCAAAGCCAATCCAAAGGGCCTCTCCGAGAATACGGTCCTCATCTGCGTATCCTTCCTGGAGAATCAATCGTGCACGGTTTCGGACTCTTTGTTGATAATCCAAAATTTCACCCAATGCTGGCCATTCATCAGGTATTTCGCTGTGGCTGTGACATTGTTCTGGGTTTTCGACATCTGGGTCAATACCACGCTCAAATATCTGCTGATAAAAAGCAGGTTCGGTAGGCCTCTCCTGCAAGGCCCGGGTCAGATGGATATCTGATGAATAAAAAGATTAGCAGCTGGCATGATGAATGTTTCAAGGTGCTCACCGAAAAAAGTCGGTATATGACCAAAATAAAAGATCAGAGCATTCCGCAATTTGATTGGCTTTGACAAAAGCTCCTCACGTGGAATCATGGTTTTGGTCGTAAGGTCCCAGGCCGTCCATAAAGATTGGAAATTTTCAATGGTAGGAATTGGCTGAGCTGCATACTTTGAAGGATCCATTGAAACATCAAGGGCAGCCGGTGATAGCAGGTGAACATCTGTTTGAGACCAGTAAGCGAAGTCATAGTTTTATCGGATTCGAAATAAAATCTCACGATAATCGTCGGTGGGATTACCAAACTCGACTTGGGGGATTAGATTTGCGTTCCGCCATAGATAATCACGCTCATCACGCCCATATTTCCACGCTTCCTCGAAAACAAGCTTCTCTCCTTTGGCAATTTTGATCTCATTGATAATGACATCAATTTTAGGAGAATAACAAGCTTGATGTCTTCCTTCGCGGGTATCATATCCGGTCAATATCTCCCATTCGTCAAGCTTGAAAGCCTCAAAGCCAAGAACCGTGTTGGCATGTAGCAAACCATTTTCATAGAACTGGCGTGTAACTCCTTCAGAATCGTTATAAGCTCTGAACACTTTCTCTTCGTCTTTGCATGCATCTAAGCCGATCAATAGAGAGTCTGACGGTGCCAGTAGCTCAGAAAAGCCACCGAGGAATTCTGCGGCACTGGAGCGATCGAAGTTGCCTATAGACGATCCCATAGACATGACAACCGTAGGACGTTTCCGATTTTCGGGGCTTTTGAGCCAGCCAACTGCGTCATCATATGTTCCGTGGAGTCCATGGAATCCCACATACGTGAACCTTTCGGGTGAGATTTCAGCAAAAGTTCGCTGTAACTCCACCAATGAAAGGTCCAACGCATAATAGTCCACTTTCTTCTCTGTGCGTTCACATTCTCTTAGTAAAATCTCGATCTTGCGTAAGTTTCTATAAATATATGTCAGCAGTCTGTGAGGTAATTGAGTCTAAACGAGGTGTAGGTATAATGTTGCAGTTGTGTAACGGATCCGGGGTGTAAGAGTAACAGACCCACTGCCAAGCTCCACCAACTGGGCATTCTCTGGAATGCGCTCAACTATCCGTTCCGCATGGTTTGTCAAAATTTCAATCTCGGCATTGGTGGGATAATATTCATCCAGGTATGTTATCTTCTCGAAAAGCTTCAGTCCTTTCGCGTCGTAGAGCAGGAGGGTCGGGAATGTCCGCTGTGTTCCGGGTGGTGGGTTTAAATTCTTATAGATTTCGTCCACTAAGGAAAACTCCATATCACTTTGGTGAATGTTCACGATATCGACCGAATCGACATTTCTGAGTGCCGTTGGTGACATGACTGTGACAGCAATCTTTATGAAGATCAGAATAGGAATCAACGTATCGAAGAAGTAAAGAATGATTGAGGTAGAATGAAATAACAGAAGCAAAAGCTTTCGAGGAATCGAGACTCTTATGGAATGACCTCAGCTAACCTTGAATTATAATTTATCTCTATGACAAATTATTAGAGAACGAGGAGCCGCGGGTGGGGTCCACTGGTGTAGCAGATGACGGTTTTTGTTGGCGGCAACTGCGAGAAACAGTAAAAGTTCAAGAAATTAACGATGTTATACTTCATTCTATGTAGGTCTTGCAGAAGTTATAAATGTGATACAAACATCACATTCATTGGCTTCAACCCGGTTTTGTCCTGATCAACGTGTTTGCAACGGGTACCCCCGCAAGTCTAGATTCATGGTCTGATCGTATCAACAGCTTATTTCGGAAAGGTTCCTACGTTTAATTTAACCAGCCAACAGTTTACTGGTCCAATTATTGTCATCTGACGTCGAGAATTCCAATTCTTGTTTGCATCTAGCCAACCGAGAAGTTTTAGGTGTGGGGAGCTTCGGCGTAGTGAGGTCATAGTACTGTTTGCTGTATTTGCAAAGTTTGTCTATGTTTGCAGCACACGCAGTTTGCTCTGTTTGATTTGTCTGTTCTAATTGTCACTTTTGCTCTGTTTGTTTGGTTTGACCAAGGTCTCTGGTTGGACATCAGATGGTGGCTATCTTGAATGGGCACCCAGCTGGAGGGGTCTAGAAAAGACTTGGCGGGGACCTGAAAACAGTAAGCTTTTTTCTATTTTCTAGTCCCCGCCAAGTCTTTTCTCCTCATCTTGAATTTTACTGACGCAAAGGCTGCAGAACTTAATGTTTGATCAAAGCAACAGCAACAGATGCTCATTTCATATCTGGTCTATAAAGATTATATTTGATTATATTTTCTGATTCATGTTATTTATTGCAACTTATTCTTTTCTTTTGACACACAATTCTCCAGATAGTTGACTCGGCTCAGTTTGAGCTTATAAACTGTACTGTTTTGAGCAAAAGATGGATCTCTGCTCCTCCATAGACGATGGATAATGCTAACCATCATTGTACTTTTTCCTCAATATATTCTGGAATTTCAGGAGATCTCATGAAACATGTCCATTCGTATACAGTCTGAATAAACAATTGGCAGGTTTTTGGGATAATTAAAAAAATATGTAGAAATCCACTTGCAACTGAATAGTAAACAAACGTTTGATATGGCATTCCTACAATAGTATTCGGTCTTTGAGGCATGGCCCAGTATGAGTGTAATTTTTCTTTCATAACCTGACCTAGCAAAAGAGATACTCAACCTAAGGAGGTAGACAAAACGTAGGAAAAGCATATGAACTGATACAAAACTCTTGTTTGACATTGATATCTGGACGACAACAATAATGAGATTCAAAGCCACAAAAAAACATCAACTCTCGTGGAAACAAAGATCTTTGTCTCACGTTGTCTCTGGGTTTGATGATCTAAACTCTTTCAAATTGACGTGTGATAGTATATCCCCACACGGCTGACATGACTGCGAGATAAATGAGGGTCATCTCTTAATTTCCCCCGGCTGAAACCCACTTCGGAGAAATCATCAACATATCTTCCTATTGCTACTTTTTTCTTACCGTGAAGTAACACCTCACTCGTAGCAACCACACAGAGCGCCCACGCTTCCATCATTCACCATGGAGTCCAAAGAGCCTGTCTCAACTGATTCCAACGATCGTGATCATTTGGTCATGTACAGTAACCCAGTCCAGAACCACGACGAAGATACTCCATGGGCTACACTCCCCCCTTGTTTGGCAGAACTACGTGCTTTTCCCGATGGCAAAGAGGTGCACAGCGAGCTTTTACGCCTTTTCAAGGACACTTTCGGTGCAGAACCCCACATGGTCTCGCCGACTTCCTACGTGGACGCGAAGCGAACTCTCAATCTCGAGGATCTTCCGCAGAATGAAGACAAGATTAAAGTCTTTGAGCATGTCCTGGGAATCAACGACCCCTGTGTGGAGCTCACGAGAAGGTTCATGGATCAATGGGAAGAAAAGTTTGTAGTATGGGATAAATTGGAATTTAATATTTTAATCGGAGAAATCCAATGGTTTCTCTCAAACAAAAATTTGGAGGAAGCCGAAAAGAAGGTCAAAAATGCTATGGAAGTTGCAATGAGGATTGGTGACGAGATCACAAAAGCTCGAGTCTTCTTCTGGAGGGGTTTCATTGAATACAGGCGTAACAACATCCCCACAGCTCATCGATACTTTGAGGCTGCACGCCCTTGTGCTGCAGACAAAAGAAGGCGATGGGAGTCCCTTGACATCGAATTTCTTCTGGATAACACGCGACCTGGAATCAATTATGAAACTAGAGCGGCCAGGCACAGGGCTTGGATAGACCTCGGCATACAGAATAAATTGCCTTATGATGCCGATCTGATTAATTCCATTCGAGTTGACGGCAAGGAGACACGAAAAGTGCAGACCCTGACAGATACGAAGAATTTCATGCGGGTAGAAGACAGTGAAATTCGAAAAGTGGTGACACCGACAAAGGGACCTTTTCCCCCGGCGACGGTTCCAATAGGCCCAATATTTCGTCCAATTCTTGCAATCCGGCAGAGGCGCAAGGCAGCACCTCAAGCTACTGTTAGCGGTGACAGTTCAACACATGCAGGTTCACAGAAAGAGCAAAAGAAAAACATGAATTCACTTGGAGAGATACTCGAAGAACTTCTTGCAGAGGAGTTTGGCAATGGCATGTCCCAGGAAGAAAACGAAAAGGCTACTTCACAGCTCGGAAAGATCCTCGCAGAGGTCCTTGAAGAGGAGAATGGCTCTGGAAAAGCTCCACAGCAAGTACCTTTTAAGCCAGCCCAACATAGTAACCCCAGACCTCTGTCAGATGTTTTTTTCTTTGGGGCTACTCATGAAGGTGCACCGCCGCTCTAATACCAGGCTGGGTGCATGCAGGTCGGTAGCGCTGTGCAATGCCGTCCTGGAACTATTTTCGGTCTACTACCCGGTGGAAAGCAGGTTTTCCATGGGGATTAAATCTTTGGGGTCTCAAGCCGCTCAGAAAGTTGTTTGCTATGGATACATAGGATTTGAAAAGGCCTTGGTCAATATGCGCTGAGAGCTGATGAGGGGGGATGGGAGAGGATTTTTGGAGTACATGTCTAGAATATAGAATCGGTATTAGCAACAACAAAAAAAAAAAAAAAAAGAGGAACAATGCCAGATTAAATCAAGAAATAAATCTACAAATACACCTCTTGTCTCCATAGAATTCAATCATAAATTCCAGTAGCACCCATGGATTAGAAGGTAAATGAGGTCTTCATAACTATCAATGAATAAACCTCATCCATCAAGCCTGAATGAGTTTTCTGCTCATAATGTCAAAATTGGAGGGCCTTTCAATAATCAGTTTCGTGGTCTAGCGGTTATGATTTTCCGTTAACAATTGCCTCATAGGCGAGTGTTCCGGAAAGGTTCTGGGTTCGATTCCCAGCGAAACTAAATTTTTTCACTTTTGCTGGCTGATCACCCACGAAAGCATCTCTCCTAGTTCATATTTGCAATTCCAGCAAAACAATGAAAAAAAGCAAACTTTTTTTCCTCTTGAGTAAGTAGTAACTAATCGTGCAACGACCTCAGGAGCTATCTTTCCGACCGAGCAGTTTTTCTCCGCCCACCTTTACCAAACAATTCTACATATGGATCTACCAAGTACAAGCCATTGGGTATACAAAATCTATGAAATGGTATTTGCGAAGAATAATTAAGTTTTTAAATATATGCACAGGACCGATCCAAAAGGCCAAAAGTCTAAGAGGCGAAATGAGGAGCGTTAAGAACCAAACCCATCAGACATCCAGCAATGGTGCCGGCAATGGGAATGGTCATAATCCAAGCAAGCAACAGAAGACCCACACGCTGGAAGTTCACAGCCTTGAGGGTTCCGTTGCATAGTCCGACACCGACGGTGGCACCGGTGATGCACATCGAGGTTGAGACGGGCAGAGAGTATTGTGAGAAGACGAGGACAGTGATAGCCGCGCCCATCTCCATAGAGGAGCCACGCGAAGGCGAGTGGTAGGTGATCTTGTTACCCATGACTAAGAGAGAGAGAGTTAGTTTATGAAAAAAAGAAAAAAGGTTACCATGGAGACACGCTTACCCTTCATGATGTTGTATCCGTAAGTGCAGAGACCGATGGAAATGCAAAGAGCCAGGACGGCGAGTTGCCACACAGGCACGGGAGCCTTGGAGGCAGCGGGACTGCCAGTGGACCAGGCGGAGTAGATGGCAGCCCAGGGGCCGACGGAGTTACCAATATCGTTGGCACCGTGGGCGAAAGAAGCAGTGCAGGCAGTGATGATCTGGATGAAAGAGAAGGTGTGCTCGACTTCGTTGGGGTACTTCTTAGCAGCGGCGTAGACACGCTTCATGCGCTCACCCTCGGGGGTACCCTGGATACCGCTCTGAGCAGTGTGGATATCGTAGTGGAATCCGTACAGAAGTCCGACAGTGACAATGGCAGGAATACGCTTGAGCATGAGCATGATGTTGCGAAGCTCGTAGATCTCACCAGCACCCATGGGGTTGTCACGGAGAAGGCGCATACCCCAGCCGAGAGGGCCACGGCTGTTGAGGAGCTTGGCGTTGTGGCGGGCTTCGGACTGGGCAATGATCTCGCGGTAGGAAAGCTGGTTGCCCTCGAGCTTCTCGAGGGATCGCTCGTCGTTAGAGGCCGGGATGGAAGCGACACCAGTTTTGATTTCCTTTTCATCAATGTGGCTGTGGTTGTGGATCTCATCCTCGGGTTCGTCTTGCATGACAGCGTAGTTGGGAACCTTGGCGACTTCGGCTTCAGTGGGGACAGCGCGACCGAAGAGGAGAGGACCCTGGATGACGTGGTACCACTTGACAGAGGAATCCTTCTTGATGACGCGGGCATGGAGCCAAGGAACAAAGAAGATCGCAGAGAGAAGGCAGACACCACCACCAGTGCCCATAGTGACGGCAACAATGTACCAGCTAGGCTTCTTGCTCAAGCCCAGGTTAGGAGAACCCTTGTAAACAATGGAGAGCGTGCAAATAGTGGCAGCGACCAAGAAGAAGAAAGGGGCACTCCAGACGGCCCAAGGAATGGGGTTCTTGCGCATGTGGACGATAACCTTGATGAGCATAAAGATCGAAGCAGCAAAGCCGCCGGAGATGATGGGGGCCATGCCCAGGCCGGCGAAGATAGCTCCAAGACCCTTGCCATTGTTCCAGCCCCACTGAACCTTGGAGGCACCGACGGTAGCAACACCGACACCAGCGACGGCAGAAATGAGGGAGTAGGTGGAGGAGACGTGAGCAGAGTGACGGGTGCACCACATGACCCAGGAGGAGGCAGCGGCAAGAGCACAAGTGAAAGCGAGCATCTGGACACCGGCGTTGCCCTGGAAGGCAGTGCTGGGGATAATGCCGTTCTTGATGGTTTCGGCGGTACGGGCACCGACAGTGACGGCTCCTAGAAACTCGAAGATGGTACCGAGAACCATGGCCTGGCGGTATGAGATGGACCGGGAGGAAACACTAGTAGCCCAAGAATTGGCAACATCGTCTTCAAATTGTTAGTATTCAATGATCTAAGGAGTCAAAGACCGAGTTGATACTCACTTGCACCATTGTTGTATGCATCAAGCATAGCGAACAACGTGCCGATGGCAAAGATGTAATCATACTGATGGAGATACATCTTGATGGCTTGATATCAAATCAGGGCTGAGTATTTGGCTTTCAGTTGCAAAATAAAAGGAGCAGAGACGAGACGGCTGGCTTTTATGTATGCATGATAGATTTTACAAGGCTGGTATGGCCCCTCTACTTTCAATGCACGATACGCCTGGCGGACATGGTTTGTCCAGGAGGCCTTCCTCTTTGGGACATATTCACCACACGTGCTGGGCCGACTCGCAACGAGAGGACACCAGGCGTCGCTTCAGAGCACTCTTGGCAGAATTGTAAAGTACAAAACCAATTCCAGGCAGGTCGCGATCATGGAGTGGCTTGGACGGGGGCGTCTGGTATCACGCAATGAGAGCGTCCGCCAAGATAGAAAAGCTCGTTTTCCGCAAGCTTAGAGTCTCAAGCAAATTGGAAAAGATCTTGGCAGCCAGGCCCGGAGCGGGCTTTATACACTGAATCACAATGGAATGTTATCAAATTGGTGTCAAATGGTTGTAAAGAGACACTTGATTGGATGGACTAATCTGATCATTGGTTGGTTGAGGCTCTTGGCGGGGGTGGGGGCGCACGGCCCACCTCCACCTATCAGAAGACGGCAAATCCACACGTGGGTGTATAAGAGGTGTCTATCAGAACATCTGCTCTTTCACATCCAAGGACATTTATTCTTCTAGAAGACAGCTTGTACATTTTCGGTTCATTTTCCATTAATTGATCGGGCGTTCCGACACGAGAGCACGTGTCATCACTTGAATGTAACCTCTGTCGCGTGCAATTGCTAAGAATAATCTTCCGAGGGTTCAGGCTAGGTTTGACTGTTTCCAAGGTTCTACCCTGTATATAATGTTAGAGATACTCTAGCACTGCCCCTAGATATTATATAAACCTAAGGGTCAAAAAGTATTACCTTAAACACGAAATATGTAGTTATTACTACTCCGTATCATATTCATGATTAAATAAATAGAACTCCACTCGTAAGCATTATTTCTCGCATGGCCCCACTACCCTCGGAAGTTCGCAGTTGTTAAATGATAATCATCCGATCTAGGCAACATCGTGTAGTTCGCATGACCATTGAGGAAACGCCCCAATTGCATGGATTTGCCTTCGCGTAGCTGATCTTCAAGCGTCTTTTGTCCAGTCACATTTGATTAGCTGAGCTGTTGTATCAGAAAAAGCAAATGATAGGCCAAGTGCCTCTTCATGACCTGCTGACTGACAGTGATGTTGGTTGCCACTGAGGCTAGACACCATTAATTTGACAAGGCCCTGCATTGAGGCGAATATTGATGTGGACCGAAACATCCTTTTGATCAATACCACGAAAATGAAGTACGAGCCAAAACTCTTTCCAAGTTTTAGCCCTGAGTGTCTAGATGGTTATGAAGCCAGCGCAATGCATACTGAGTTAGACATTGTTCATGGCTCCTGTCACGCTAATCTGTTCTACTTTGAACTATATGCAGGACTCACGAAGATACATTGAGGTCAATCCAGATACCGTGCCTATCTGGTCAGAGATACATCAGAGCTGATTCAAGTGGACTCTATTTTTATATGTGACTCGACCCCCAATCTTGATAATCTAACCTTATTGAGTTGCTCAACTGACGTCTCAATATATAATATCTGCATTGTAGTTGACATTTCGACATACTCGCTTGGGCACGGTTTTACACTACAGCCCTTTCATCATTCTTTGTTTACCTCTTCTCAACGATGTTTTTGGGACGTTGTTCATTTCTTCGTTGGAAAACCACGAAGAAGTGAAAAAGAAATTGAATTCAAAATATCAATTACGAACGACGACGCAATCGGCGCCAAAGCTTTCCCAGGGCTGCCATTGGCTTTTCGACAACGACATCAGGAACAGCCTGCAGCACGAATCCCACCGGAATAGAAATTGCCCCGAGGACCAGCGAATAAGCCCACTGATCTCCTGTCAGCTTTGTGATTGAAAATGCGCGTCCGCCAACAAACATGATCAAAATTTGAGCACCCATCATGATGGAAGTCACTGCGATAAATAGCCAGTTGCGGTGGAGGCCCTCGATCAAGTTAAATGACCGCTCAATTTGTCGGTTGCTGTATGGGGTTAGCAAGTGGAAGGAGCAGATGGCGTGTGCTTTCGACTTACTTGTACATATTAAATATCTGCATCCAGACATATGTATTGAAGATTGCAGTCTGTAGCTGAGATATCTGAAGGGCACTGTGGTAGGAGAAAATCGACGATCCGGCGAAGTATAGGACGAGTGTCACTACCATCTGGTATACAGACTGGCCAATGATCATCTTCCACATAGTGGGCGTGATCAAAGGCGTCGATATTGGTTCTGGGTTCCGGTCAAGGATTCGACGAGGTGGAGGGTCGGTTGCTAAAGCCAACGCAGCTAGGGTATCCTGGAAAAGATTGACCCACATAAGCTGCACTGGCGTTAGAACCGACTGTTGCGATGAGTTGGCTACCGCAGAAACGAACGCCAAGCCGACAGAGGTAAACGTGATGGTGATTTGGAACTGTAGGAACTTTTTAACAGCGTCGCTGACAGCCCTGCCCCACATTATAGCTCTAACAATTGAAGAGAATGTGTCATCCATCAGAACAATTGAGGATGCTTCCCGTGCAATTTCAGTTCCCGAGATTCCCATTGAGAACCCAATATCCGCGGCCGCAAGGGCAGGTGCATCATTGGTTCCATCACCTGTGACAGCCACAATTCTTCCGAGATCCTTCAGTCGTTGAACCAAGACCCGCTTGTCATCTGGGCGAGACCGAGCTAGAACCTTGAGGCGTGGAACAATCTCCTTTTGCTGTGTTTCGTCCAGTGCGCGGAATTCGTCACCTTCCATGACGATGTCATCGGGACTATTGATGATTCCGCATTCCTGAGCAATTGCTCTTGCTGTTAAATGATTGTCGCCGGTCACCATTCTAACGGTGAGTCCTGCTTTGTGGCTTGTGTCAACAGCGCCCCATGCATCGGCTCTCAGGGGATCCTGTAAGCCAAGAATGCCTTGGAATGTCAGGTTTTGCATCACTTGCTCAAAGTCTACATTTTCCTCCTCGCCTTTGAAGGGCAGTTCATCCAAATCACGGAAGCAAATGGCGATGGTACGCAGAGATCGTGAGGCAAATTCAGAAATTTTCGAGCCAATAGCTTGAGCTGCGTTATCGGTGATTGGGGTACTTTGGGTCTCCTCAGATGATTGCGCGATTGTGGCGGTACATTTTCCGAGCAGCGTTTCAGGAGCACCTTTGAAGTAGGCCCGGTACAGCCCGCCAGGTACCTTGATAATTGTAACCATGTATTTGCGAGATGCGTCGAATGGAAGAACATCCATAACTTCCGCACTGGAACGGTCATAGTCTAGTTGGCCCAACCCAAGATAGTCTTGCGAGAACCTTAATAAACCAGCCTCTGTTTGAGAGCCCAGGAATTGTCGACCTCCACTATCTTGACTTTCAATGGCACTCGAATTGATGACAATGGATTGCCTCAAGAGTGAGATAGATTGGTCCGAAAGATGGCTTGTATCAACACCCACAGATGAATATTGCTGTTTATCAGAGTTATCAAGGCCACTTGCCTGATCGTTCAATTGCGATCCTGGACCAAAGAAGCCCGAGACAACGGTCATCTCGTTTTGTGTCAGTGTCCCGGTCTTGTCCGAGCAAATATCTGTGGCTTGTCCCATGGTCTCACACGCTCGAAGCTGACGAACTAGGTTGTGATCTCGCATCATTCGCGTGGTGGCAAACGAGAGGGCAAGTGTAACAGCCAAAGGCAGTCCTTCCGGAACAGCAATCACAACGACAGTGAGTGCGATAATAAAGACGTTCAGAAATGACTGTCCCTTCTCCGAAGCAGACTCGCTGCTATTTCGAAGACCAGCACAGAACTCGATGAACAATATCACAAAAAGCACCAGTGCTGCGAGGGCACCGAACCGGGCAATATTTTTTGCCAAGTTGCTTAGCCGCATTTGGAGTGGCGTATAGCCTGGATCTGTATCGAGAGACAGAATAATTCTTCCATAACTAGATCTAGTTCCTGTTGCCAACACCAGGTAGGCCCCGACACCTTCCACAACCTTGGTATGGGAAATGATAAAGGGATCAATCCTATGATCGGGATCGCCATTATAGACTGGCTCGACTGAGTGCTTATCGACTGCATCGGATTCGCCGGTCGCTGAAGACTCGTCGCACTTAATATGATGCCCACTAATCAACACTCCATCTGCAGGCACAATATCCCCTGGATTGATGTGAACAACATCACCGACTACAACGTCCGATATGAACACTTCATGTGTTCGCGCAGAGCGAAGAACCCAGACTTTGCGATCTTGTTGTTTCTTGTTGAGTTTCTGAAATTTGAATTCTTTTTGGTAGTCGTTGGCCGCACCAGCGAGAGTAATCACGACAATAGCGACAAGAATGGAGACGCCCTCTACCCATTCGACAGGAGGGTTGTTGGCAGAGTGCTTGGTACCGAATGTTTGATACAATCCCAAAGCGAGCGAGACAATCGCAGCTCCAGTCAAAAGGAACAGCACGTGGTCATTGTAGGCTGCCCACATTAACGACAGGAAACTCGGAGGCGGTTTTGTTGGTAGTCGATTATCCCCGAAATATTTCTTTCTGTCGATAAAAGAGTCATAGTGTGATTCTGTAGGCAGACCATGTTCAGGGGCAGCACCTTTCTCTGTGGATGCTGCGCTCGTTGAACCATTAGCAGGTGAATCCAGATAGGCCTCATCGAGGCTCAAACCAGACTGGATATCGGTTCGCAGTGCAGCTTCTAAGCCTTTTACACCCCCTAGAGTGTTGAGTGCCTGTAGATCTCTAGACTGGACGAGGTTGCTTAGCGCATCAGGGTTAAGGGAGAAGGTGAACAAAGTCAACTCGGTGGATTGATCATTGACTCGTCTCGATCGGAGGGTTCTCTGGTCTCGGTTAGTTTTGCTCACATATGATTTCTGCGCACTCACTTTGCGAGACCAGAAATTAGGAACCTGAGACCCATTCAAAGTTGGCGTCATTTCAGCCCTGGAGTCATGAGGGGATGTCGGAAATAACAATGGGAGGCCCTGTCAAAAGGAAAGGCGCTCTGAGAAATACCAATACTGTAAAATAAAATGGATCCGTATTGTAACAATTGCGCGTCTACTACTGCAATGAGGTGGGTCTAGGAAATTTGGATGGGCCAAACGCAAATAGTTGTTGATTGCCTTGTGCTTTGTTTTATTTTGTTTTTGTTTTGTGCTTGGTATGTTCTTTGGTCCTGTGTTCTTGTGGGCTGCGGAAGTACAAGGTACATATCTACGTACAATATTGTAGTATGAAATCTCACCTTAAACCCGTAACATATCTAAAAACTCTGGAGACTGTCTATATTGAGGCTACCCACTGTATGCACGTTAATACTGTCTGTAAAGCTTCTAAATTGGGTGCAATAAGTTAAGCAAGCTATATATCAGCGCGATATTATCTAAAGATGAACTTGAGTCATCTCAATATCCTGGATCGAGCAGCAACTGAATCACTAGGCCCACTATAAAGCAGGCAACTGAATTCATCACAGTGCTGTGCTCTGAGCATGATGTACATGGAACCTAGCGAATTCCCCAGACATTGCACAACTATATTGTTGACACAGTCTTGGCAAGGAGGCTGTGCACGACAAAAGGTCCTGCGATGCCAAAGTTTGACTCGCCTGCCGACGAAATGGCGGATTCAAAAAAAGGTGTATCGCCAATAAAGCTTGTCAATTGGTCATTCATATCATAAAATTATAACAAAACTGGCTAATAAAGGCCATGTGTGGACTAACGGCAACCAAAACTCCCGGACATTTCTCCACAGAGTCTAATTCAACGTACGCTGTGCATTCTGATCGGCCGCCTCTACCCAAGATACCCTCCTCAGATCCTCCAGTGCAGCCAGAGTATCTGGGTGATTGGTACCATTTGTCTTTACTCTGCGTGCATGTACAGTCTCCGCCATTCCACCGGCAACATCCCATTTGCTCTGCGACTGGTAGATGTATCCCAGATTGGCCATCGCGCTCAGTGTGTGAGGGTGGTCTTTGCCTATTGTCTCTTCCATCAAGTGCAGAGACCGGACTGCAAGGATCTCAGCATCAGGTAGTTGTCGCTTCATTTGATAGGTAACTGCGAGATCCGCCATCGCGACCAGTGTGCATGGATGTCGCTCCCCGAGAACCTCTTTCATTACTGCTGTAGCCTTTTCTCCGAGCTTTTTGGCCTTTTCAAGCCGGCCTTGGCTGCGGTATGTTGAACCAAGATTGCTGATTGACATCAGAGTTTGTGGATGTGTTTCACCAAGGTTCTTCTCGCTGCTCTCCACTACTTCTTTTTCAAGCCGTTCTGCATCCGACCAACGCCTTTGCTCTCGGTATGTGGTGGCAAGATTAGCCATAGAGGTCAACGTAAAGGGATTGTGGGTTCCGAATTCGTCCCGACTGATAGCGACGACTTCCTGCTCGAGCTTCTCAGCGGAATCTAGCAGTCCTTGATCCCGGTAAGTCGATGCCAAGGTGAGCTTCCAATTTAATAACGAGAGGTCTGTCTCAGGCAATCCCCTTTCCCCAATATCCACCAAATCCTGCGCAATCGACTCTGCCTCCTCATATTGACCAAGATTGGAATACGAGATCGCCAAATTCGACATCGACCCCAAAGTTGAAAGATGCCGAGTACCAAAGGTTTTCTTCTTCAGCTCCACAATCTTTGTATCAAGCTTCAGGGCGTCAAGCCAAAGTCCTTTGCTCCGATAGGTGGAAGCGAGATTGTTCATTGAAGCCAAGGTCTGCGGATGGTCCTCGCCGAGAGTCTGCTGTCTAAGACCCGTAACCCGGGCAGCAAGAGCAGCCGCCTGGTCCAGCTGGCCACGGCCCCAATATGCAGATGCAAGATTATTCATCGCCGTCATGGTCATGGAGTCCCATTCGCCTTTCAGGCTCTCGCACGTACTCAGCACCAAGATGCCCAGATCCTCGGCAGCAATCCATGATTTGGCTTGCAGTCGTCTCCTCACACAGGCGCTGAGCTCTTCAATGATTATGGTCGTTGGGTCGGGATCGGCATCTATTGCCAATACCCGCTTCCCCGCTGTCTCGATTGCCCGCTCCAGGTCTGTGGCTTCACTTGCCCATCCCCGATCATGATATGACGCTGTGAGTTCACTGACCGCCCTTTGAAGCGACTCGAGGGAGAGAGGGAGATCGTCCATAGATCACAGGCAGTGGGGACAGAAACCGACTGTTGTTTGGGGTTCGATTGAGGTGTGGGCTGTTTGATAAGCGCGTTCCGAAATACGAGCCGCGTCGGATAATCTTCGAGTTGTTGATCTTGGAAATATGGTGGAATTGCTGGAATGTTTGGATCAGTCGAGAGGTCAGGCCTTGCAACAGGTATGCGGCTCTTTGAACTCACAGGATGCTAAAAAAACAGTAAATGAGACCAAGAATAAAGATAATGCATTGCCGAGGTGGGGGGGGGGGGATGCGTAGACGTGATTAATGACAATACCTTCAGCCAAGCTTACTAGTCGTGAAGCACAGAGCAGAGAGGGGTAATAGTTGTAACATAATATGGCGATCGTTATTCCAATAATATTTATAGGACAAGTTCAGTATGGGAACTCAAGCATAAGGCTGGAAGATAATGTTGTTGCCTTGCTAAAAGACGGGTAAATACACTCAGCCCTATCAAAACCCCATGCGTCTTCAATGTGGATATCTGAAACAGTCAGATGACTGTTCACGCTAGTAATAGGGCTGTAAAATAACACCCATAAGGCTGAATACTGCAAAATATCAATTTATGTAACATTCGTGTAACTTTGTGTAAACTTCGTGTAAAGAAAACGTCAAAGTGTATCGTACTTGTTGAAACCCCATGGTTTGCCCGGTCGCATCCCACTTGAGCATCGGATCTCCCTTGGTTCGATTCATTGGTTCAAGGAACTTCTAAGCTTAGAATTTCAATATCATGCCCTCCCAACGAGATATGCAGGCTTCATGTCGCGAGCATCGCCAGCGCCAGCGACATCATATCGAAGAAAACCCGTGGACTCGAGTCCAGGCATGGATCAATATACCCGCCCAAGGACTCAACATCAGTCCTAATATACCAGTCATGATGCTACTTCCTCTCGCGGGTGCTGCGAAGCTTTTTCACTGGAACGCGACCGTAATTCTGGTCGTAAACATTGTCGCCATTATCTTCTTATCGGAGGCTATCTCAGTCTCCTCTGACAAACTCGCCGAACATTTAGGAGAGCTGCAGGGTGCTTTGCTCAGTGCGACCTTCGGGAACACCGTTGAACTGACTGTAAGTTGGAGCTTTCACTTGATCTTAGCCTTGGATATCGCCATGCTAATTGAAAACAGGCCGGGACTCTGGCTTTGGTGCATGGCGAGATCCCATTTGCGCAGTCTGTTATGGTTGGAAGTATTCTCTCAGATATTCTCCTAGTAAGTCTTGACTATGAGGGGATAGGTTGCGGGTTTCATTTCAGCGAACTAACTGAATCACCCAGATCTTTGGCGCTTGCCTCATCACAGCTTCTTACAACAAAGATGTTCTGGAATTCAACGGTGCCCTGGCGAAGACTCTGTCCTCATTGATGATGATCACAGCCGTGACAATGCTCCTTCCAACAGCTCTATACTCAACATTCCCAGTATCTGAGATCGATGATAGAGTCCTATCCTTCTCAAGGGGAACGGCAGTAGTACTTCTCATTCTCTACGCCGGCTATCTCTACTTCTACCTCGGAACCCACAAACATCTTTTCCTGTCGAGCGATAGCGAGTCGAGTGACGATGAAGATGCCGCAAGCTCCATACCCCAGAACAAAGCTAGCCTTGCTTCATCAATTATCCGGCTTACGACAGCCGTCGCGGCTACAATTTTTTGCACCGAGCTGCTCATAGAAAGTACTGGAGACATGGCGCAAACGCTCGGTGTTTCTGAGGTATTCATCGCAATTGTCTTTATTCCAATTGCGAGTAATAGTACTGAGGGTGTGACTGTTATTGCGTCATCTAAGACGGGCGATACCGACTCTGCTATCCGGGTCATCATCGATAGCCTTTTGCAGATTGGCCTATTTGTCATTCCGTTTTTGGTAATTGTTGGCTGGTGCATTGCACAGCCGATGACTCTTTTCTTTGACTCGTTTCAGACAATTTCTATGTTCCTCGCCATTCTGGTGGTGAACCATCTTCTCAGAGATGGCCAGTATGCATATATTCATGGTGCCATGCTCCTAGCTTTGTAAGTTTCATCCCCGTTCTCGCTGACCTCAGGTGAGATGCCTATACTAACACTCTAGTAAAGATACGCTGGCTTAGTTGCTGCATTTTACACGCGCTAGAGTCACACCTCTTTCGGTTCAGTTTAGAAATTTTAACATTTTATCGCGTGCTTCGTGTCATAGATTCAGGTTGCTATAGAAGCAACTTGGTTTGTTAAGTTGTATTCATGAAACAAGGAATCTAAGACCCCACAAAGCTTATATTAGCTGGAACCTCGGGCCGGACAAAGAATGAGACCATGATGATAAAATACCTAGATTAAGATAAGCCCCGATGAACCCCAATATTCATGGAAGGAGAAGACAAACTTACGTTCCAATCAGCATCAATCCCTCAAAGTAATTGCTTCGCCCATCAGAAATAAGGTAGGTCATAACAACAACACTCAGCAAAAGTGTGGTTGCCTCAAAGCCATCAAACTGCAGAACAAGCGGCGTCTCAAATACCCAACCAATAAGAACCAGAAGCGGAGCAATGAGCATCGTAATCCGCAAGACAGTGTTAATTACTGCCCTAATCCCAAGCTCAACTTGACCATATGACCTAGATCCCGTCATAATGGAACCATATTTGACAGAGTTTCCAAGCAGGGGAATGAGAGTGACAGCCAAGAAAGATTGATTTGCCCCCGTAATAGCGGCGAGTCCACTTAAACTGCTTACTATGTTATGAGTGCATACCAGCGCACACCCAGTTGCAGCAAGTAATATCAATGTCGCAGGGCCCTTCTCAATATAAGGACTGGCTATCTGAGCATCGATGATTTGACTCTGGCGATGTTGATGGTGGTTGCGGGGGTGATCCCGTTGGCTGAATGGGGTGCTGGCAAACATGCTCGCGTGGGTACTGAGGCGAAAGAAGAGGAATGTGATGAGGAGAGCGATCAGAACCACGGCTGTTACACGCTGGGTGAAGAGTATTTGGTCTGCTGGGGTGGTTTTGGAGGAGGGGAACACGTCCGTTATCGTGGGGATAGCGAGCAGAATGAAGACGACCATCATTAAGGAAGAGAGGACTGTTGTGAGGTGACGATCGAAACGCAACCGCTTCTGGTCGTATCCGGAGTAGAAGAGAGTGCCGCCTAGTACCTGGATGGTGGTTTTCATATCAGAACGAAGCGCTTGACGGCCATTTTCTGATGATGCAACTCACCAGTAGTAGGTTGCTGAGCACACTGCCGAGGATCACAGATTGTGAGACATGTGGTCGTTTCTGGGCGATCGCATTTATCCCGATCTAAGGGCGAAGAGATGGAAATTAGCTCACGTTCGGGCGGGAGATAGAACCGGGGTGTTACCATCAATTCCACGGAGTTGCCCAAAGTTGACTTTAATAACTCATTGACGGCTCGCATCCCATCCACGGATAGAGCATCAACTGATCGGTTAATCCATGATCCTAGCGGTATTAGAGCGATGGTGTTGAATATGAAAATCGCAGCACTGTTCAACTTCAAAGCTCCTGATGCGATACCGACGAGGGGCACCAGAACCGAGAAGCCACGATAATTTTGGACTGCCATGATTGGAACGTTGGCAAACATATAATGAAGATGAAGCCGAGAGAAGGGTAATCGAATCACCCCCATATCTCTCCAGTGCCGCGGGCAAATTGAGGCTCGGTGTTTTGTTGAAATACATGATACCATACCTGTATTACATATACTTGTACGTACTATATCTGCACGTTTAGCGCTTGCACTTGGGACACGTCGAAATCTTCCAATTGAATTGGTACATTAGTACTGTATTACAGAGATGGGTAGGGCTCCAGTGCCTGCCTAGCTGTGGAGAAATACATCATCTCTCCCAAAGCCAATCTTTGCGGTCATTTTTCTCACTCCTTCCCGACACCATGGATACTCCTCACCCACGACTGCGAAAGTCAACCAAAATTGGCCCAGAGGACATGGCTCAGAATTTATCTGAGAATAAAGCATTGAGACGTGGGCAAGAGGACCAAGATCAAACTGGAGAACAAGCAAAGCCTGCGGAGATGTGCACTGCAAACGACTCTCACTTCAAACACCCTGGGCTCCTAGGCAACTCTGTTTTACGTGTTTTCAAAAGTACCCTAGGATGCAGTTACACAAATTTGCTTCTCCCGTTTGTATTTTTGGGGATGACGGCAGGGAGTCAAGGATGGGATGATTCTATCGCTTTTGTTTTCAATTTCCTGGCTATCCTTCCTCTCGCCGCATTACTGTCCTTCGCCACAGAGGAATTGGCTAAGAGTGTGGGACAAACGGTCGGGGGTTTGATCAATGCAACATTTGGAAACGCGGTTGAGATGATCGTAAGTAATCGGACTTTTGGTCCTATTTCGAGTGGGGAAGCTAATGGTGTTGGTTAGGTGGGAATTACGGCTGTTCGGCAGGGACAAATTAATATTGTCCAATCTAGTATGGTTGGAAGTATCCTTTCAGGAAACCTTCTGGTAAGTTTTGTTCTTGAGGTGTACCTCTTCGTTTTATTTACCCATGAGTTAGATCCTAGGTGTGTCATTGTTCTGTGGCGGCTATGCAAAAGATGCCGTGACATTCAATGTCGACGTCAGTGGTATCCTGTCTTCCTTGATGGTTGTTTCTTCGGCAACACTCATTATTCCATCTGTACTTTATTCAACCATATCGTCCAAGTCCCACGACGTGGAAGCTAGCGTGTTGAGTCTCTCTCGTGCCGCCTCCGTGGTGCTACTTATTTTCTACCTGGTCTATCTCTATTTCCAACTGAAAAGCCACTCCGAGCTTTTCGTTGATGACGAGTCAGAGGAGGCGGAAGATCAAGTCTTAGGACCTTGGCCGGCTAGCATTATCTTGATCCTTGCAACACTGGGCGTGACTGTATGCTCTGATCGTTTGGTCGACAGCGTGGATGGCTTCGTGGACAAGTGGCATGTGAGCCGCGCTTTTATTGGCCTGATCGTGGTTCCCATCGTTGGAAATGCAGGAGAATTCAACACGGTGATCAATTCTTCGATCAAGGGGAACATGGACCTTGCGATTGGCGTGGTTGTGGGCAGCACTTTACAGATCGCACTGTTCGTCAGTCCGTTCCTAGTCATGTGTGGCTTGGTGATCGGACAACCGATGTCTCTACGATATAGTCCTTTTGAGACTGTGGTCTTTTTTCTATCAGTGATAGTGATGGACTGTTTGATTCGCGGGGGTCGGTCAAATTATTACGAAGGGTCTTTACTGGTTGGAACGTGAGTATATATTTTACCCATGACTTTTATTCAATTGCCTCTCTTACTGACGTTTTCTGCTAGATATTTGATCATCGCAATCGCGTTTTTTGTTCATCCGGATGCAGTAGATGCTCCCCTGGTCTGAGATTAATTGGGAATTATGATACAGATTTACAGATACTAGTTACAAATTGTTACAGACCTTTTATCTTTGGATACCATGAGAATTTTATTTTACTAGGAAGCAAAGTGACGTAGATCAGCAGGGGGCGTTGAATCGGGCCCTTTTATCATGCACTAGTGACCAGGAATGTAGGGATTGGGGTCATCAACGGTGGAGTCACCTCGTAGGGCTGAATCTTGGCGCTAAAGGTGAGCATATAATCATTTTACATCCATTAATGTAGGTAAAGTGGGGTTCGTTAATTTAAACAGGTTAACTATGGTGTTGCTGATTTATGTCTATGATATGAGGAGCAAAAATCTGCACATACAGGCTCATCGCTCGACGGTTGATTTTACGAAAAGCTTGAAATTCCACATTTCAGGCAGCAGGATTACTCACACGAAGCTAGACTGCTAATTAATATAGGATAAAGCCACTATCAGAGCTCGGTTGTGATTCGTCCACCGCAACTGGGATCAATGCAGCCCTACTACCCATGACCCTAGGTTGAAAGGAGATCTAGGTCTCACAGGTAAAAGACGTTACATGTCAAGCAGTTCATTGGCTACGCTGGTCTGAAAGAGCCCGCTCACTTCTAGCTAAATGAAAATGTGATGAGGTTGTGGCAATCCCCCGTGTAGTACGGAGTACAGGTTTCAGAGATGAGTCTTAGACAACATAAAGCCTTGTGCAATGAATGATTGCTCAGAACCATATATCCAAATATCAAACAACCTCTATACAATTCTCTGTGACATAACTGTAAGAAGAAAAAAATCAAACAAGCAAGTTATGGATTGAGAAATCTTTGGTCAGGTGAAAAGATCTTTAGTGTCTCCATAATTAGCGATTATCGCACTGTGCGCCTGGGGATACATCGTTACCAAAAGTGTGTGTTCTTCAAGGCTGTCCGTTTCCGATCCCTTGTTCCATCGCTCCTGGCGTCTTGGCATATACTGGGGCAGGTTGTTGCACAGGGGTGTAAGGCATCCATTGCTGTATAGGGGGTGCCTGGAAAGAATCCTCAAGCTCTTTCTCTTTCCTCTTGCGATCTCGGCGCATTTTGATAGCGAGAACCACAACGACGGAGAGGACAATGACGAGAACAATTGGAATGAGAATTGCCTTAAGCAAAAGTTTGATGAGGCCCATTATGAGAAACAGGCTGTTTGATCACCGTAAAGAATGGTATAACAGTAAAGAATAACACTAAGGATGACAAGTATAGTATTTAGATTGACTGAACGAGGGAAATAAGTTGAAGAGGTGGCTTACGATATTTTTATATCCCGATCAAAGCATGAACAGTACTTGTGATGATAGACAGGGGCACTAGCTCTGTGCGACGAAGCCTTGTTGTATTAACAACATGAGAGTCTAGGCTACAATTTGAGCGCTTAATAATTGTATTTGGTTGGTGAACAGAATGGAGTGTGTTTGGATTTTGTATGGGGACACACGGTTAAGGCTTTGCTACTGGCTAACTTTGATCCCACCAACTTTAATAGAATGAACAGGCCCCATCAGCCTTACACTGGGCACTGCGATTGTGATTGATCGTACATGACTGAAGCTTTCACATCAAGTTGCAAGACATGGTGAGTTTATTAGTAAGATCTATAACTGGATGATCTGTTAGGGCTGCGCCGATTTTGGTGTCACATTGGAGAACTCTGGCAGATTAAGCGGCGAATTCCCTTGAATACAATTCTTTGTTCACTTGCCAAATCCATAATTACCAATATACCTGCTGATGCTAATTGAACATATCTAGCATTAATTCCTTCGATATCACAATCAAACCACGGCCAAAAAGGTCCATAGTGTTAGTAACTTTATAGAAAAGCCCACATCCAGCTAATTGGGAGGTATTGACTTGAATGATTGAATGAACAAAGTGAAACTTTTGATTTAATTCCAAACTGCAGCTTCCAAGGTTAAACTGATTCAAAAGAGCCGAGGTTCCGCTCAAGTTAGGCTACCTGTAAGTTGGCGCGCTCAATTCGCCGAACAGGTTTGCGCCAATAGCCCGAATATGTAGGACTCGATAACAACATGTAGGACCCGACGACGACGAACGACCAACGGGGAAGCGGGCCTTCGAAGCATGCATGGAAAATAATGACGGTCAATATTGACTGCACAAATGTTGTTGCAAGCAAGAAAGATCACATCAAGTGAAACCAAGGTAGGGGAGGTGGCAGAGATGAGGACGAGGAAAGAGAGAAATGACAGAAAACAAATGGAGGTGAGATGCATTCCATGGCCTTAGTTACTGGAAAGTTGATATGTTCGGGCTTTCTACAGGCCATGTAGCCTGTTGTAGTCTATAGGAATGGGCCGACACAGCACTCTTTCCAAACCAGCCTCCTTTTCTCGTGGGGAGATCGTGTGATCCCAGCTCTGGGGCTTGGTCTCGAGTTTTTGCTTCGGTTGACTGAAGCACTCACATAATAACACGCTATCGGTTAGATTGGAACATTGTAATGTAAAATTGATGTATTGAAAGTGAAAGCCTTATTACTTAGATCTGAAACAAGTCACCCCACTATTGGGACAAAGCCCCCAGGGTCATTTGATGAGATCAGCTAGTAGACCTAGAAAGTCACATGCTCAAGTGCATCGCGACGCAAGATTTCAGCATCTTCGGGCAACAGAAACCCATTCACAACCTGTCGATAAATGGCGTCAGCTGCCTGGCGTCGAAAGTTTGCCAGCGATTTGTAGATCTCCAGCATCTGGGTGGGCGTAAAGGCAACATCTTTTCCTTAAGGCGAGAGAACTTTAGCAAAGACAATTTTCGCACAACCTGACAGCAATCTGCATACCATTGAACCAATGCGGCCGGTCCTTGGGGGAATCATTGATAGTCCTCGCAACCGGCACGTCTGTATGAACAGTTCGAACGCCACCGATGGCAGTCTCAAAAATGTCCCGCTCAATTTCCTCGGATGAATCGATAGTAGCGATGAGAGCACTGCGGGGGGATCTCGGACTGCGCTTATCCATCTCGCCATCGAATCGAAAATAGCGCTGTACAGGAAAGGAGCACCGAATGTAGTCCACGGAGTAGTACCTAGAAGATTGACACCCGATAGGCGCTTCAACTCAGCTAGCGAAATGTATCGAGACTCCCGATGAGGCAATCCCGGAACTTCATAAAGCCGAAAGGCACCGCTGTCGAAGCGACGGTGCGGAATAGGCTCTTCAACTGTTCCGTAAAGGTTCTTGGTCCACAGGATATCTTGTTCTCCGAAAACTTCAATGATCTTGGCATTAGGCATATCGAGAAGCGCAGGGCCACCGTCGGACTGGCATGGCATGTATCCTTCGAATGGGACGTGTCCACCAGGCAGATGCAGATGCGATGAATCAATAATGAAATTCCGGACCACGTCTCCAGATTGGCAATGGCCACAGAGAATGATGCCCATTGCGCAAATTTCCATGTTCCCATTTCTCAGACCATGCGATGCGGCGGTGAGAATTTCAGGAGACTGTGAAGTTGCAACGGACCATTTGGTCTTGAAGTCCCCGTAGTTGTCCAAGTACTCCTCGTTGGATATGTTGCCGATGCGGGGAAGGGGCTTCATGAAATCATCCAAGGGTGGGCACGGTTTGAAGTGCATTTCTTTGTAGCGATCCGGATCAAGCCTCTTGGTCTGGTCAATAGCGGCTGGACCCTGCGAATCCACTCCCAACCAGGCATGGCCTTCTCGACGATTAGTCCAAATATCAGACAACATAGAAAGATAACTTACCATTTCGCATAATCCACCGATCTATCAACCGCCATACGGTTGTTCCGCCCCACAGATGAGCAGGCTCCTCAATGACGAGACCAGAAAACCTCAACGGATCCGCGGGACGTCGAAGCAGAACACGGGTGCAGTATGATGATCTAGCAGCAACACCAGACATGAGGTACTCTCTCTGTTCATACCCATAGGTAGCAAGCAACTCAGATTGATCAGGCTCATACGTAATGGTCTTCGATGCTTCAGTCTCATGGAGAAACTGGAAAGTCGGCTCTACAACGCGGAAGAGAGGCCTCTTGCGCGTGCGGAAAGCCATGATGAACACTGATTTCTCATTCTATGAATGTAAGTAACTTGTCAGTATCTTTATTTTAGGCTACCTAACCGTGAACATGTTCGAGTACAGGAATGCATGATAGACTCACAAAGTAGGGCCAATGATGCCACGTGATCACGCGTTTCGCGTTAAGTTGGGCGGTTGGCGAGGAGGAGAGGAACCCTGGAGAAGAGACAGGCAAGAAGAGGCGGCCACACACGCCACTTCTTCTATTAAACCCCATGCAAAAAGGAAAAAGCCTTTTTCTATGATCTATGGGCTATTGTAAACAGGCTCAAATAGTCTTTCAAAAGACCTCTCAAAAGACTATAACAAAGAGCCTATAACATATAAGGGAAAAATGCCCAAAGATGAACAATTATCACCTACACATGTATAGATAGAGAAGTTATATCTAGAAACAATGTATCTTATCATCTCACGCTACATATTGAAGGTAGACATGACTACAAAGACACCCGGATAATCATCATGAATGGACATATGCTATTCATGTTAGACAAAGAGGTTGCCAAACTTTCTATGCTGAGAGATTTAGGTATCTTGATCAAATTGTCAAATAACATCATCAACCAACCAAATTGTAAACGGGAGAATTTGTTCTCTTGCGTCCATTAAATCATATCAAGAAGAGACCTGAGATTAGCAAATGCAGATAGGAACATATCATCTGCTGGTTAAGGTATGTCTAGGTCCTGAAATCGCTGTGAATGTATCAGTCTACACCACCAGATCGGTGACATCAAGCCCCCAGAACCACTGTGCAATTCCCATTGCACCGACACTCATTGTTACAGCCATAAGGAGGTTTACTCCATTGTTATCAAGCCAGTCATGACCAGTCTCAACACGCCGGCTCTCATGGATTCCACCGTGCGGATCTGATGTGCCTAAAATTTGGCTGCCACGTGAGATGGCGGTACCTTGAACATTTGTAGTACCGGTAGATTCGGCAGTTTTCCCAGCAGCATCAACTGGCTTGCCAGTTGAGGGATGGACGAGAACCTAATTTGACAATTTAGAGCTTGTCGCCTAATTATGCCCGGCATATTATCCTGAGACTTACCTTTCTACCACCGTTCCCTTCGACAATCTTACCGCTTCTCTTGTCAACAACACTAGCCTGTAGAATCCCACCAAGAATGCTGTCAAGCACACTGCCCAATGTTCCCCAAGCAGTCATGGCGAAGGTCCAAAGCGCACGCTCTTTAATGCTTGCGCTGGCACAAAATGGAAGAACTGCAGCAGACGTGGCGGAGACAATAAATGATCCGAGAAGACCAGCTCCCAGACCAGTGGCGGTGACACCGCCATTTGTTCCAGGCGGTACTTGACGGAGGTTTAGCGAGGTGATGAGGCGGGGTTTGGATTTCGAGAGAATCCCGAGCTCGGAGGAGAAAGTGTCTGCGGCAACAGCAGCGTAGTTTCTATGAAGTAGAACTTGATTAGCAGCCATACAAAACAAACAAAGAGCGTGGAAGTCGCATACGCTACGATTCCAACCATTAGGATATCAGCCGTATTCTGACCGAGCGAGAAGCATGATTCCGCGCCTGATGTTTTCGCCAGGACAAGCGCATGGGCCACGGACAACACAGTTGCGACGATGGAATTTGCCAGTACTTGTATGTGGTTTCGGGGACCCTCACTGCCCTCTGCACCGGTTGCCGAGAGTGTCAAGCGAGACTTGACTTCGTGTTTCACCTATGGTCACCGAAATACGTCAGTCACGTCAACGACAGATTTTATCTCAAGACTGAGATATTTTGCACACAAGTGGTCATAATAGTGGTTTCATACCCTTGTGACCTTCGTTCCGCCGAAATAGAATACCGCCAGCAGCGCGAAAGGGGCCGACCACGGGTGGAATGCGTGTGCGGAGCCAGAGCATCCCGCAACAACGAGGCCGAGCGGGGTAAGGGATTTGCGAGTCCAGGCTCGGTATACGAGCGCGACGACCAAGGGAATTCCAATATAGGGTTTCATTGTGGTCAGCTGGCAACCATGAGGACCTTTTGTGATTGTCGTGAGGTGTTGAAGCTGAAGCGGTGAATCTAACGATAGGAGCTGGAGCTAGAGCTAGAATAGGCATCATCACATGACAGATATTTTGTATAGATCTACGGATTTGGCCTCAAACAAATCCAAACAGTGTTCAATGTGAATCAACAAAGGTTAAACAAATTATATAATTGGGTACTGTATGTGCCGAGTCATTATTTAGACACCAAAAAAACTGTGCGCCTTTACGCTCGTCGGGGTATGTCCAAAATCCAATCAGTAATATACAGGTCGCATTACACCAGAAGTAACCAAGATGAGAGAGATACGGGGAGCTCCAGGAAGAAACCAACGACATGCCGTGCGTATACTCGGCAATCCTAAAGTGCAAGGCCACTACCATCGCCGCTCCAGCGATAAAGGGCAAGCACCTCACGCCTGCGTTGCTGCTGCTCGCCAAAGTCTTCTGGAACGCGGCCTCGGACTTGAGCCAGAGCTGAGCGCATTACCTTGCGGAAGGTTCGCTGGGAAGGATCAGTTAGCTCGGGTTCATATGGAATCATGTCGGGGCGGATGCTTACCTGGTATTCAGTGTTCAAGGTCACGACACAAGCTTCATGCGCTCGCACAATTGTTTCGCAAGCCCTCACAACACTGGGACTAGCGTCTCCTTGCAGTTTGTCCGCGGTCAAGAGTAACAAGAAGCTACCCTGCAGGAGGTATATGCCAAAGAAGAATGGCATGAAGCTCAGATCAGGGTCGTATTCCAATATATCCGAGGCTGCCTCAGCGGAGCTGACTGCATGACCCATGGCGGTAATGAAGGATTCCGAGGAAATCCAGAGGTCATTGTCATCGAGCAAATTGATCGGATCCCACTTTCCAGCCAGCAGAACATGGAGAACGTGCATTATGTGAGTGCCATATGCGACCACCATTCTCGTATGGACGATAGACTCGCTAACATGCGACCCTACCGTGCTACTTGACCGACCAGATGGGCTCATATGATTGACATTGGAGCCCTCCATGACTGTGTCAGGCTCGGCAGTTCCTAGGGCCAAGGAGCTGGTATATCGGGCCTCAAATTCTTTCAGGCTCTGCGCATACACGTCGAGCTGTCGACTAATCTCAATTGCTTGGCTTTCCCACTCACCGCTGTTGCGGAAGTGAAGACCAAAACGTGGGTGATTGCGAGCATGTTGAAGATCCACGATTTCACCAAGAATAGACATCAAAGGTAAGAAATAACCAAACATGCTATGGCCGGTGCACTCGAAGGACGGACCGGCACGGCGATAGCTAACAGATGAGAAGTCGCCAGCTTGCCAGATGTCATCGTTCATCGGCTGTAACAATCCTTCACATTCTTTATCTAGAAGAGTCAAGGGGCGATTATAGCAAAGCGCCAGATGGCGGTCCGTTGCATATAACAACCACCAAATTCGACGCCGCTCCTCACGTTCTTCTTCTGTGAGATTAATGGCGGAGTTGCCCGGGCCATGGCCCATAAGTGATTGCGGTTGTCTCTTGTTTCCATTGACATCAATGTCTCCGTCCCCCTCCATTTCGCCGTCTTGGCGGTTTGTCGCGTTAGGTGGCAACTCGCGGCCCAGCTTGAGCTCTCGAGCAAGGGACCATGCGGCTGTCCACCAGCGCATACTGGCGGCTTTGTATTCACTGGCGGAGACGACAGTCGCTAAATGTACATATGTAGCGACGTCATCAACCGCACCAGTAGCGCTGCTTTGTGCGCCCAATTGATCCATTGAGACACCGAAACCACCAAGAGCAACACCATTGATCACCATATTAGCTGGATAGTTCGGAGATGCCTCTCCGGTTGCAGGTCCATGGATCAGCGGCCGGAGTAAGCCAATCGACAATTCCAGCAGCTTTTGGCAGACTCGACCACGAGCTGAGGGAGGTGATGTCAAGAATGCGGCTTCGCTTGTTTGGGCAGCAACCCAAAGCATACTGGCAAGAAGACCGGGGCTGCACGAGCGGGGTTTTGTGGGGTGAAGGAACGACTGCTTGCGGAAGACGTAGCCAACCACATATGGCGATGAGGGGGAAAGATGTGAAGAGGAGGAACTGGTGAAGTAGACGTCAAGAAGATCACAAGCAAGGGACTGGGGGATTATAGACACAATATGGGGAAGCACTGGCTGCAAGACAGGGTATCTCAATGAAGTGGCGAAAGGAGGCATGCTGAAGGAGGGGAAGTTGGCGGGGGAGGGTGAAGGCAATGGCAACCAGCTGGGTGACTGGGCTGGAGGAGAGAAGCCCATGAAGGAGGCTGATGGGTTGTCCGCTGAGTTTCCAATTCGGAACTGGTTCATAGAGGTCGGGTTTGGATCTTGCGTATTCATCAACGAGTACGAGCCATCATTATACCCAGAGGAGAAGCTCTGGGCATGAAGTATTGAACCGGGCGATCGAGGGTTCCCATTTGAATTTTGCATCATCTGTATAGAGCGCATGTCCGGCACAGACATTGGGGGTCGATGAGATTCCTGGAGCGCTGCGTAGTTGCTAAATGGCATGCCCGCCATTGTGGAGCTCATATGTTGCTGAGAGGGCGCCTGGCCGGATGCTGGATTTTGTCGCATTGTAGATATTCCAGCTACTTCTGTGTTATGTGATCGGGCCTGCGCCCCCTCTGTCAAAGTGCGCGCGGCGTCAAAAGCAGGGTCATAATGATCGTTAGATTCGTGTAGAGCTGGTCCATTTGAATTATGTCCCGTTGTACGTGGCGAAAGATCGTTGGGGCCGATATCGCTATCGTTATTGCCGGCAGCAGCTATATCCTTTTTCGACGCTTTGCCACGCTTCTTGCGCTCGCGGGCGTACTCACAGCTGAGTCCAAATTCTGAAATCCATTAGTCGAACCGCGACGCGACAAAAAAAAAAAAAAACATTGAAGGAACCATACCAACACAGTGCGCACATGGGTTCTGCCCATCACACTTGGTACGCAATTGGTTACACTGGTCGCACGCCCGGCTAATTCTCCGACGGACCGGAGTTGCAGACGAGTTCTTGCGAATGGAGGAGCGCGCCTCCGCAAGTGAATCGCGCGACTGAGAGTCCCTCAAAGAGGAACTGGAACCGCGTTGATCACTGTAGAGTGAATGTTGAGTGTGTTGGGGCGGCTTACTATCGGCGAGAGAGGTGCCGTGGTCGGTCGGGGTATTCGCAGCAGCACCGGCTTCCCTTGCTAACTGCAGTTGTTCCAGCGCATACTGCGACCCCTCCGCAAGCGTGTCTAACCCGGGGGTTTGGGATTGTGTCATTCGTTTAGATTGAGACGAAAAAGGAGAGTAAGAGTTCGCGAAGGACTGGAGGGAGGTCATCGACATTCTTCTCCCAGGAGGTGGGACAGGACTACGGCGACATAGAGAGGCGAGATAGATCGGCAGAATCTTAAATTTCTCCTGTCGTCTTGGGCACCAGAAAAATGTTGCGCAAGGTAGAAACAAGTTACAGCGGCATTGCAGGTGCAATGACCCCAGACTTTCGGAGGCGACTTTTTTTTTTCTCCCTGAGGCGGAGCGGAGCCGAGGACCCAAAAGCTTCACACAAAAAGTGCAAAAAATGATAGAACGAGGGTCAGTGGGAATGTAAAACGAATACAAGAAATGCTTGAAGATCACAAAAATCCGAAATACGAAGATCTGGGGAAGTTGTCAAGTTACAAAAAGGCGGGGGAATGGCACGTGTTCGGAGTCAGGGTAGTTTTGTCTATATCCCCTTCAAAAGTTCCCCAGCTACAAAGCATACTGCTTTCTCACTCTATGCTTCGAGTCCTTAATCCTTGTCTTCTTTTAATATGTTTCTTTCCTCCACCAACCCCATTAATCCATTTGACCACACTTATTTCGTCGCTGCAGAGGTTTTTGTTTCTCGCTTATATCCGGCAGTATTACCCTTTTCGCCCTACCCTCCCTCTACTTAGGTACTCCCTCTACTTAGGTAGACCCCAACCGGCTATCTATACCAGGAACATCTCGCCTTGACCCCCGTATTTCAATTGGAAAAGCGGACCTGGAGCGGAAGACAGTCGGAGCTGAACCCCTCAAAACGTCTCGGTGCCTTACCCCGGTCTTGGCCAGGGGTCGGGCCAAGTTTGTGCATATAACATGCCGGCAAAGCAGCCGGGGTTCTAAATGCCGGCTGCAGACTCTTTAACCGACCGAGCATTATGTGACGTTATGATGGAGCTAGCAACGCACCAAAGCGGCTAGATCCGTGTCAGACTATCGAGACCTGCTCTGTATTTTGCCTAAATAGGGATTTGGACCCTGGTCCGGTTATATACATACATGTAGTTTAGAGTTTCCTTTCAAACTGCTACAGACCAGTCAAATATGTGACATAGCACATAACCATCACATCGCACATACATATGAAGCTAACTAAACAGGGATGGGTAAATCCTCGGACGAAAGGGAACTGTGAAAGTCTGGAAATCATATTTGTACATCGCTAGTATATGCATAATTATTCTTTTTTTCTTCTCCGTCCTCAATGCACTCATCTCCTCCAAAATATGTGTAATATACAAGATGCAAATGAGAAAATATACAGGAAATTACAAGTCAGCTAGATGTATCCGGGAGTGGCTCTTCCAGAGCACCCCGAATTGGGCTAAACAAAAATGGCAAGGTATGCAATAACGCCAGCGAAATGCGGTTGGGACTCTCAGGATGATGCTGAGAGCCTCACGAGAAGAAGTATTCACTCTCGCGAATTCGGGTGAGATCCCAGTCACCCTTTTTAGGGACTGGGCGGAAGTTGAGGGGCATCCAGAGCCATGTGGTGAACTCGCGCTTGGTCTTTTTCTTGGGTTCCTCGGTTGCCTCGGTTGCCTCGATCGTCTCAGAAGGCCCGGAAGGATCTTCATCCAGATATTCCCCTAAGACGGAGGATAGGTCGTTACGAAGGGATTTTTCATCAAACATGTCGAGATCACCAACGAGGGTGTCGACGGCCGGGTCGGTAATGTCAACTACACCTGCCGCTGGGGTCCGTTCGACTGCAGGGACATCATCTGGGATGTGACCAATTGAGTTCTGACCCATTGTTTTGAAGAGGGTCAAGTCGTCGTCTTTGCCACCCATTTCTTCGAAAATACTGGCGGGCGTCACCATCGAACGACCCTCGGCCTGATCTTCTGGGTCTGACGAGTTGAGAAGAGTTTGTCGTTGATGTTCACGGATCAATTCTTGAAGCTTTGGGATCTTTTTGACACTAGCACGGTGTCCTGCGACGGCCTTGCCAATTTTAGAATTGCGGCTGACTCTGGCCAAAAACAGATTCTTGCCATATCGTACTTTGAATTCAGCGCCAAGACGCCCGACAACATCATCAGAATGCATACGAACGAATGCGTCTCGAAGGATGCAATTCATCTGATCAATGTCGGCAGCATGGGTCCAGAAGGAGTCATGGACGGCAGAGAAGGTCAAACCCGCTTCATGGCACGCATTGGCGGACAAGATCATGTGCGTGGCATCGAGAGAGTGAATAAAGTTGGGAGGAAACGCCTGGAGCTGTTTGCGCTTTTGAACCACATCATCAGAGCTGGGATCGAGAATGTTGATATCCTGTAAACTAGTCTGAACACGGCGCGCTCTTCGAGTTCGATATGGCTGGACGACGGGGAGACCCAGTGGTGTGGTCCAAATCACAGTTGACCTGAAAGCTTTCTCTGGGTCGAGATTCTTGGTAGACGTTGTGGTGCTTGACCGTGAGTTGGGTGCCAATGCTTGTTTGGTGAGTTCTTCCACCTGCTCTGGGGTGACGGATTGGGTAATGCGATGAGCACAATCACCAAGCCAATACTGAATCTCATGGGCTCCATTGAACATAGTTCCAAGGGCACCGAAAATTTGTTTAGCGATATAAGTGGAACACTGGTTTCTTTCAATGGGAGTCAAGTGAGGAAGGTAATCGATCAGCTGTCTTTTGACTTGTCTCGTCGCTCCCAAAAAGGTCACACCGTAGACATTAGTCATGACTGTCTGTTTGACAATCTTTCTGGTGACTCTCCCATCAAGGAGCACGGCTAGCTCATGGCCGTTGGCTGCATCTTTTGCAATTGCTTCTTTGACAAAGTCGCAGACACCAGTATAAACGTCAGAGGGGCGATCGGAAGGTTCCAGATTGACCTGCTGGGCACCAACCGAGTCACCACCAAGAGCTGCGTAGTGTTGAAGACCATTGCACGAGCCATCTTGGTGAATTGGAAGGTGAGAGACATATTCAGTGGGGTCGGGCAGAAGCATGGCATTGCGAAGCTCGTTACAAGCTGCCAAAAGCTGCCATGGATCTTCGGCCTGAAGCCACCACCGCCGTCCATGCAGTCCATGATTAGCGGAGTCAAGAACATCGTCCAGGTGGTCCATGGTGAACTGTGCTCGCTCGGACATGCTTGCTTTATCGAAACCATAAAGATTGGCAACTTGAATCTTCAACCAGCGCAAGCCAGCCGCGCCAAGAGGCTTGCCCTTATCGAAAAGTAGCAATCCTCTGGCATTATCAGCGCCCATCTGATTGAGGTACGGAGGAAGTGGGTATGCTCTCCCGCGGAAATCCATGTTATGGGGCAGATAAAAGACCTCCTTCCGGAAAGATCGTGCAACCTCGAGCTGAAAATTTTGGAAACATCGCACAGAGTGGAATCCGGAACGGATGTTCTCAATCTCACGCACCCTTCGGTTCCATGCCGACTGTGTGGCAAAGTCTGCGTCCTGGTCTGGCTGTGCAGGATGTGGCAGATCTGGCTCAACGGGCGCAAGTTTTGCAATCGGCCCTCCGTCATTCCATGCTTCAAGCATCACGTCAAAAACAGCCTTATTGATTCTCCAACCAGTGGAACCCAGTACGTCGAGTCCGGCACGAATCTCTTTCAAGCCATCGTCCTTCAAAGCAGCCTTGAGGTAGGCTGGTTGGAGGAGTTCACCAGGCGTAGAACGAACAAGATTGTTCTCGTAGATATGATATCCTCCAGTCCGTGCCCCTGTCCATGGTTTAGGTTTAGAGACCATAGGCAGGTGACGAGCCACCACCTCGGGGGAGGCTCCCTTGCAACCATTTCAACAATGCTGGGGTGCAGATGAATGAGACCGGCGCGTCTTCCAAAATGAATCTGATATGAGTGCGAAAATGCCGGTTGCATGCTGAGGTCCTTCTTTTTGGTTAAAGGGTCCTCTGTACGAACAGGGGTTTTGCCAACTTCAAACAACATGCTCATCAAAACGCTACCAACCCTGACCTGAACACGGGAGCCCCAAAGAACAGAGTCATCTTCGGTGGACATCTTTTCAACAAGTGCTCTCCATCGCGAGCGGCCGTCTTTGTCCTTACGGTTCGCCAGAGTTTGTTTGACAGCCTTGAGTCGCTGCGGGTCCATGGCTTTGGTCTTTTTCAAGAATCTGTCGGCGATGAGTTCGTCCTGCAATTCTCTTCCTAACGCGCTCGCAATGGCAGAGACCTTGATTCCCTTGGTCATTCCTTGGCGACTGAAAACGGACAGCGTACTCAAAACAGTAAGCGCAGCTAACCGGTCTGGATCAAGAACCTTCAAAAAGACGCCGTATTCACAGCGATCCCTCTGTTCAACACTCACCACCCGGGTCGTCATTGCCTCTTCGTAAAGCTCTATCTCCGTTTTGATTCGTGCAACAAGATCTGTGTGCCATTGACTCATAATAGAACCAAGCTTCTTCTCGTCGGAAGAGATGTTCAATCCGGCCTTTTGTCTCTTATCATTCTCCACACGCCATCTTTCAAGAGCGGAGGTAAGACTATCTGCTTCAAGTTTGCGTTGTCTCAGTTCGGCATGTAGTGCCTTTGCTTCCTCCTCGGTGCCTTCAAAATCGCGAGGAAAGGGCACGTCGGCGTTCCCGGAGAAGAGAGACAATGATTCTCTCAAAGACGACAGGCCCATTCCCCTTTGATCGGCAGGGTTTACCATGGGGATATCCTCGAGGACAGCGGGCGCTTCACTGACGGGTTCCGTCAAGTCCACATACTTCGAAAGCAAGTCCAACATATCGGAAGAGCAAATCTTCGATTTGAACATTAGCATAGCTGTAACACTGAGAACCGGAAGTCAATCTTACCTTAGACAATTCACCAACATCGGAGTCTTCAAGAACCTCAATACCGACGAGCTCTTCCTCTACTTCGGCGTTTTGAGCAAGTTCCCAATAACGGCGCACAGTTCGATCGCGCTTGGACCCATGAAGCATGCGCAGCGCCATTCGGATCATGATTGCAAAAGTGATTGCATCCGGCGTCACACCTCCAGCTGGCATGTCGACTTCGAACCACTTCTGCAGTGGGAGGACCATTGTTTGATCCCGCGTTAAAACCATATGTGCCACCATTTCCTTCATGTAGCGGTTATGGAGAGACAGAAACTCCTGGGATCCAGGCGGGTGGTAATGGCCAAGGCGTGTAATCAATGAAGCAGCTCGGTCGAATTGGCCAATTTTCAAAGAAACATCGAGGTTGGCTCTCATCTCTGTCTCATCACCACCGATACCATGTCTCCGGCGAAAGATCTTTGATTCGGACTGGGGTTTCGAGTCAAGAATGACTAAAGACGATGTATTGAGACTCTCGTAGGGCGTTTGCATAAATTGATCGTAAGAATCCGTGTGGTGCGTTTCGATAGGAGACTGGTCAGCAGCCGTCGCAAGACGGCGTTCTGATTGCGAATATGGCTTGCGAGGACGGTCGAGGATGGAATGACCCAATGAGTTCATCAGTGGGCTTCGGTTATTTGAATATGACTGAAGGCGTGTTGTCGGTAAGGGCACCGACGCTCGGAGAGCCTGAGCTCTCCGCAAGTGAAGGAAAGCATTTTTTTGGCGAGCCACACGCGACAGCATGGTGCATGGGTGTGTTCTTCGAATCCGGAGATCGAAGATTCAGGATATAAGGTGAAGATAACGGTTGGAAGAAGAGGTATTAAGACAGTATTATATGATGATTAGAGGCGAATTTTTGAAGAGCGAAAAAGATCCAGAAAACACAACACCGCAATGATAGGGAAGATGGAATTTAATCAATGCGATGTTTCGAAGGTGAGATCTGAATGATTGCTACTTCCGCGCGCTATAGTGCAACCCTCAACCGAAAACCAAAAAAAGGAGGGAAATGAAACAACAGGTCGAAGGAGAAGGGGATTTATCGATCTTCTCGACACGAAGCGGAGATCGAGCGCGAAAAACCGAGTAAATTCACGTGACTTTCACCTATCTCTTATCGTGATTGGCCGATTGGCTTTATGAGTGGCAAAATCTGAGCTGTACGTACTAAGCCCTTTACACTTTCCACCTGCATCCTCAAGTGCCAGATGTATCATGTTTGGATGATGATCTTGTGGCCTCAATTATGTTCGAATAGTAGACTAGATATACTCCGCACCTAGGTACATATCTAGTGTATATAATCAAAGTCAGGTAGATGCTCAGCTTTCGCTAGAAATTCGGTTCATTTAATGCACATAGAAGGTATCATTGATCGTTTCCGCCGTGTCCTTGGGCCGCTCGTTGCCTCTGTCGATTCTCTTTCATGGCCCATCCAGTCAGGTCAGGGCGTGCAGGATCGATCCTTGGAGCGCTCATTCTATCCAGATACTCTTCTGAATCCATTTTTGCTTCCAGCGACGGAAGTTGATCTGTATTTTCATGCAGCATGAAGCTTTCATATGTCCACCATGCATCCTCGGTCTAAAGCCAAAGCTGGTTAGTCAACCAATCATCAGTCACTCGCGTAATGTATAACCGTACCTCAGCATCAATCCATTCGTACTGTTTCCATTTTTCTTCTTGCATTTGCTTCAAAAGATCCAGATTACCGGCATTCGTAGCCGCTTCGCCATCTTCAGCAGCCTTGACCTTAATATCGATTGCGCGAGCCTCGGTCTCGGCAGGGCGTTCTTCGTCGTCCTTTTTAGCACGGGAGCCTTTGGCTTTTGGCATTTCGTCCAAAGCATCCAGGTGGTGAAGTTGAGGCTGGAATTGGATCACCGATGAGACCGGGGATAGATGTAGATTGTCTGGAAAACGGGTGGTTAGCGGATATTGCCAGGAAGCCTCTTCTTGCCGAGGTGGTTGCGCAAGATCAACTTACTATCTTTGAAAGCGGCTAGCATGTACACTGGATCGCCTTCCTCTGCAGGCTTTATCCGACCTGCCAAGGCCTGTGTTCGCATCAATGCGTTGGAATCCACAACCCTCTTATTCTCCAGGATTTCCACGTCGCCGCCCGCTTCCATTTTAACTCTGCCTCCTGAGGCTGCAGCTCCACTGCCGGCGGTGAATCCACCTGCCATGCCATAAGCGCCACCATCGCGCGCAGAACGGCTCTTTTTTATTGCCTCGCCGTAGCGCAAGCCCTTGTTCACATCGTAATTGGCACGGGTGCTGAGAGGAACCTCAACCTCCACTAGCCCAGTGCGCGGTTTCATCCTAAGCTGGACTGGGCGTTGGTGATTGCTCTCGTTGTAAGGAAGGTCGACATTTCGATCGAGATATTGGAAGACATAGCGAGAGATCTCCGAGTCAGTGAGGAAGACATCGTAGGAGGCGACGACAGGATCTTCTTCGGAAGAAGACATGGTATGTTGAAATGGAGCTCCAAGGTTCAAATGTTGACACAAAGGAAAGAAGCTGCAAGAATTAAAGATAGACTAAGCATATACTAGCTTGGCAACTTTTTTTATCGAAGTTCAACAAGGTGGGGCCGCGATATCCTGTATGATTAGTCACCCGCAAGGGGTAGGTATTTATCTAGTTTGCTCGCACTTCAGCTTCCTCTTTCTTCTTTTTTTGTCCTCGGGGATCATTGAATTGTGCCAAGAGAGCTACCATGCTATCCTCCCTCTTATAGCACAGTTCTTTTTTGACGTTGAGGCCATTCTTGTCTCCGTCAAACCTTCCTAGCGTGAGAGACGCACCCTGCTCAAATTCTTCTCCCTTCGACACATCGAGACCAATCTATTCTCCCATCCTCACAGCGACCTGTCATGGCTTGAGAGCATCGTGATCGCTCGCGCCAGACCTCTGTAACGGTTTGAGTTACAGGAGAGCCAGGAAACGAGGGAGGAACTGCTCCGTCCTCCTCGAATCCTGATGAATTGCTGTTCCTTTTAATTAAGGCAACCAGCTGGACACATTCTCGACATTAGCCGCAGCAAGGATCGCTACCAATGGCTAGTCGAATTGAACGCTTTGGACGTCAAGGCCCGCCCAGAGGGGCAGGCGGATTCGCCCTAACGGGGCCTTTTCGGTCTCGGTTACACAGAACACGGTCAGAATTGACCAATGCAAACCTGGTCACGATTGACCAAAATGAACACGGTCACAATGACCATGAAGGAGGGGCTCAATACCCTTATCCAATGAACCATCCCACCCACCGGCATTTTGATGATGTACGGACTTTCATGCAAGTGAAGGCCAATGCTATGGAACGCCTGCCTCAAGAAGAGTCTTCGAGGAGACATTTCATGTCTGGTCGGGTGGAGTTGGGCGGATGGTGCGATCTCGATTGGTGAAGAAATTTGGGTTCGAGCAGGATTTAAATCAGCTAGCCGCCTCTCAGAACTGCACAATGGGTTCTGCCTGTCAATTGAATGAGTCGTTCGGCTACACCTTTTCTCTCCCAATGTCTGTAATATGTCAACGTACGTCGTAACATAAAACTTCAACGAATGGCCATGTTCTAAAACGATGGTTGAGCTTTTTTTACCTTCTTGGCGACCTTAACCTTTTTTTTCAATTTTGAGACTAATAGAAGAGCAGTCATGGTATATGAGGCTAAGCATGAGCAGAGAAGGGGGAGAGTAGCCAAATCACGCTTGTAATTCCTGGGAAATAAAATTTTTCTAACCATTTGTCATATATTGATGTCGCCCGACCTCAAAATTCAAGTAGGAAATCCGCAAAATTGGCTCCGATGCCTAGAACAGAGATATCACACATGTGTATCGGTCAGCTGAACAATGTGACTGATAACGAAAGTAAACAGCTTGGAATGTTCTCCAGTTAAATATATTCTTCGTGTATCTCAAAGAGTAATGGCAGCGAGGCAGGCTTTAACGAAACACATCCAGCCCTCTATCCACTGTGAGCTTTGTGTGATTTTTGCAACACATCAAGATATCCACGCTTGCCCGATTTAGCTTCCTTCGCCATGTCCGAGTATTCGCACTTTTGGTCTCGATATTGCGTACAAGACGTGCGCTACGCTCAGGGTTTCTGCACAATCTCCTCACCGTAGTCTCTAAGCAAAAAATACACAGTCGAGAAGCTGCATACCTGAAGCGATCCCCAAAGCAAAATTGAGTAATGAGGCCCACCACAGTGATCGCAAGCAGAAGGCTCGCTATGACGACGACCATAAAAGAGCATTCATTATGGCCTCCGTGAGCTGCATCCATTGCCTTGTTGTAGTTGGTAGAAGCGTGAGTTTTCCTCGCCATTAGATGCAAGGCTGGACCGTAAAGCTGTACCCAGTGGCAGTGGGGTTTTTGGTACCGACGTTGTGTTGAGGTTTCGAGAGGCTTTTCAGCCCTTACTGCCTGTAAACATACTGAGGATTGATTTGAAGTAAGCCATTAATTACTGTGTTGGGCCAATGTGCCAAAGGTCGTGGAGCTTGGATGTCTCAGTCCGCGCTGCAGTTCATTTCGCGTCGTGGTGTAACTTTGTGTATCTGATGCAGCCGAGGATAAGAGTTTCGACCTTCAATGCAGATGAGTTGGGATAAGTCGCTTTGAGAGGTTGGAAGTTGAAGGTTGAGAGAAAAGGGAGTCAGTAAGGCGAGGAAGTTGAGGACAGAAAGGGGAAAGAGTCGGTGAAGATGCTGGGGTATCAACCTCATGATCACAGAAGCAAACAAACTCGCCCCGCAACCTTTGAAACCCCGATTTGGAAGGAAGATGTTGAGCAGGAATCCTTAGATTTTCGATGATTGATATACTAGGGCTTACATCACTCGAATGTCACTTCTACGGTACAAAGAAGACGTCACAGATATCAATTTATTCGGTTCTAGATAGCAAGATATTACCCATTTATATACAAGCCATCATAAGCCATCATTGACGCTCAAAAGCCACACAAGGAACTTCACTATCATCCGAGGCACCAAGCACCTGAGACAAAAAGTTCCCAGCCTTAGAAGCACACTGGTCAGCCTCCTTTTGAAAGCCCATGAGCCAAGCCACCATCAAAATATCATGTGGCAACATCTCATGCACAAAGAACTTAACTCTCTCCTCATTCTGCTGCAATTTCCCCAAATACCTCGCCAGCCGATCATGCTCTTGACACATAACCTCCCTGCCACCCGAAACAATGAGTATCGGCGAAGGCAACACAAAAGGATGCCATATAGGCGCCAGATAACCCTCATTTTCACGACTAAGTTCAATATTCCCGATAATTTGTTTCGCACCCCACGCCGCAAATGAGGCCGGAATATAATCCGTCTGCGTGTTCGGGATATTATCCCAAAGCCTCTGCTTGAGGGCACCAGGGACATCGCACCACGGCGAGAAGAGCCAGCAGCATGTTGGTGGGGGCAGGACTGTTTCATCGTCGTAGTCTGCTATGTAGCGTAGGAGACTGAGAGCTAGGTGGCCACCTGCGCTGTCGCCACTGATGACGATGCGATTGGTTGGGAAGTGCAGTGTGTGTATGAGGTACGAGTACGCAGCGATGGCGTCTTGAAGCTGAGCTGGGAAGCGAGTGGCGCGGTTTCTGGCGAGACGGTATTGGAGACTAAAGATGTGGCTTGTCGGGGTGTTTTCTAGGAGGCTGTTCGCGAGGTGTTTGGAGGACGATGTGCGGCCATCGCCGATGATGTAGGATCCGCCGTGGAAGTGAAGGATGACGTGCTTGTCTTGGTTGGTTGTTGTGTTGTATTGGTAAAGCGATGGGAACCAGGTGCCAGCTATGGTTTCTGGATGGATTTTGTCGTGCACTGTGATGCCTGTGTATAGATCTGTCGGGGCAGGTTCTATTGTAACGAAGAGGTCTCCTTCCCAGCATGGTTTGAGCGACAGCGATGACTTTGGCTTCAAGCGCAAAGCTACGTATACACTTAAACAGGCTTTCATCAAGGCACCTGTTAATGCTTGACGATATGACCAGTCTCGGTCCTGACGAAACTCGCGGCGTATATAGAGTAGTGGCACGAAAGGCGCCGATATAATAGATGATACCATCATAGATCGTGTAAAATAATGACTATATTGTCGAGATAGGATTGTGAATTTGATCTCCCAATGACTTGTGAGGGCTTAGAAGACTTGAGTAAGAAAGGTTAGAATAGAAGGTTGTGATGTCAACCCAGCATCAACTTTGCCGCCCTGAATTCCATGGGTTTGATGCATCAATATTCTGGGCCTTAAAGGGGTTCTATTTGTGGTAATCTTTTATATGATTTTGGTAATGGTCCTGGCTGAAATATCTGTGATCACTGACGAAAACCATACCAAACATGTATTGATCGCCGATGCATGCATAACCAAAAAGCTCGAATCATTCTGGAGGTATACATGGAAGGAAGGTAAATTGAAAAAGAAAAATGATATCTAACTATTTGGCAGAAAGGGAATCATGTATTCGCAAAGGCATTAATGCATTGCGACGTGAAATAAGAATAAACAAGAATAAGAAAGCAGAAGCCAGATTTTGATATCCCATGAGTCATAACGGATCGGAGATTATGTGGTTAAATGTGTGAACATTTACTCTTCCTCTTCTTCATCTTCGGCAACCTGGAAAACGTCGTTAGAGTTAAAATATGTGGGCATCACAGGGAGAGACAACTTACGCCATCGTGGAAGTTCTTTCCATCAGTGGTGGCCTTGATGACACCAGCGCGGATACACCAATCACCGAAACGCTCGGGGGTCTCGCCGTCAGTGTCGCGCTCGAGAGAGTAGCGCTTGAGAAGACCCTTCATGATCTCGAGGATCTCATCCTCCTTGATAGAGGAGCGGTAACGCTTGTTCAAGCGCTGACCGTGGTAGCCACCACCCAAGTACATGTTGTAAGCGCCAAAGGCCTTTCCAACGAAGGCGACCTCCGCAAGCCAGGGGCGAGCACAACCGTTGGGGCAACCGGTCATACGCATGACAATGCTGTCACGCGCAAGACCACACTCCTCAAGGGTGGATTCGAGCTTGGAGATGAGGACGGGGAGGTAACGCTCGGACTCTGCCATGGCGAGACCGCAGGTAGGGAAAGCAACACAGGCAGAAGAAGACAGACGTAAGCCAGAGAAGGCAGTGTTGTCAAGGTTATACTTGGCCAGGTGTTCCTTGATGAGGGGAAGATCTTCATCGGAAATGCGAGAGATCATCAAGTGCTGGTTACCAGTGAGACGGAACTCGCCCTTGCCGAGCTCAGCAAGCTCGCGGAGACCAGTGCGCATCTTGAAATCTGCGGTATCCTCAATACGACCATTCTCGATGAACATGGTGAAGTGGTTGAGACCAGTCTCATCCTTCAGCCAGCCGTAGGTGTCGACGTTGGACTTGAACTCGAAGGGGCGGGGCTCAGCGAACTTGAGGCCGTCGGGAAGCAGCTTTTCAACCTCAGCGCGGAAAACCTCAACGCCCATGTCGTCGATGGTGTACTTCATACGAGCGTGCTTGCGGTTTTTGCGGTCACCGTTGTCGCGCTGCACGAGCATGATCTTCTCACAAGCAATGTGAACCTTGTCGGCAGGGATGTATCCGAACATGCGACCAGTCTGAGGGTAGGTCTTGGTGTTGTTGTGGGTGGTACCCATACCACCACCGGCCAAAACATTGAAACCTTCAAGGTGGCCATCGGCACCCTTGATGGCAATGAGACCAATGTCGTGGGCGTAGACATCGGTGTCATTGTGAGGAGGAATGGCAATGGTAATCTTGAACTTGCGGGGGAGGTAGGTAGGACCGTAGAGAGGCTCGTGGTCAACAATAGCATCTCCACCAACCTGGACCTTCTTGTCATTCTCATCCTTCAGCCAAATTTCGTGGTAGGCAGTAGTTGAGGGCAGTAGATGTTCACTGATCTTGGAAGAGATGGCCCAGGTCTCACGGTGGAAGGAGGAGAGTTCGGGGAGAGAACTGCACATAACGTTACGGTTCACGTCACCGCAAGCAGCGAGAGTGTCCATCATGGAGTTGTTGATGGCACGCATAGCACCCTTGAGGTTACGTTTAATAACACCGTGGAACTGGAAGGTCTGGCGGGTAGTGAGCTTCATGGTCTCGTTGCCGTGGGAGCTAGAAATGGCATCCATCTGCAGCCACTGCTTGGGAGTGGCGACACCACCGGCGAGACGGCAGCGAATCATGAAGCTGTAAGCAGGCTCAAGACCCTGGGCCTTGCGCTCATCGCGGAGATCACGGTCATCCTGCATGTATGTACCGTGGAACTTGGTGAGCTGCTGATCGCTGGCGGGAATAGAACCAGTGCTCTCATCCAGAAGAGCTTCAGCAATGGTTCCGCGAAGGAAGTTAGAGCCAACCTTAATGTCCTCGTTGGTGATCGGGGCAGGCTCCTCGGGGAGACCTTCAACCTTGTCAACACCCAAGGCCTTCCAGAGGCGGGGCTCCCACTCGGAGTAGCCAGTCTGGTAGGCGTCGGGGTCCTGGTCATCACCAAGGCCGAGCTCGGTCAGCTTGCGACCACCCAAGAAGGCAACACGATCATCAAGATCCTTAGCAGGCTTGTTGTAGTAGATCTTGTCCTCCTTGCGGGGCCAGTAATGGCTGTCACCGAGACCGAAGACAGAGTAGTTGACAGAAGACAGGTCGAGATCACCGGTGTTCTTGACGTGCTCCCAGAGAGAACGACCGTTGACAGGGAATTCACCCTGGCCTGCAGTACTGCTGATGAAAACAACGTTCTCCTCGGTGGGGAGATCCTCGAGAGGGAACTCGTCCATAGCAAAGACCATGGTCTTCAGACCTCTGGCGCGACCACGGTTGCCGAGGCGCTTGGCAATGTTCTGAGCGTTGCCACCATCGGATGCGAAGAGAATGGTCAGGGGAGCACCAAACAGTCCATCCAGGAGCTTCTCATAGGAGTCCTTGGCAGTTCGTTTCTGAATCGCTCGAACCTCAGTGCCGTAAGACTCTGAAAGCACAGGGGCGTACTTGGGGTGGCGGTTCATAAGCTGCGTGAGCTGGTTGTCGCGGCGGAGGAACTCCTCGAGATCACGCTTAACGCGCTCGGAGTCGAGGATAAACTTGGGCTCGCCCTTCTCCTCGTTCTCGGGGTTCCAGCGGTACAGAGGCCAGTATCCGAGATCGATAGCCTTCTTAGTCTCCTGGAGCACTGTGAGGGCAGAGTCGTTCTCCTGGTTGTAAGGCAGATAGGCAACAACAACTGAAGGACCCTTGAACTGCTGAGCCTCAGACATAGCCTGGAGGACCTGGGTGTACGAGCTGTAAACGGCGACGGAAGCAACATAAGCGTTACCTCTGTTCATGGCGTAGAGACCGATGTCCTTCTTGCGGCGGGTCGAATCAGCAGCAGCACGCTCAGAGAAAGGTTGAGAGTCAATGATGAGCATGTTCACATTAGCACCAGAGGCGATAACGTGGTGGACGCCGGAATTACCCAGATCATAAGCCCAAGCATCGGAACCGACAAGCCACTCAGACTCCTCGTAGAAGAGCTTCTTGGACTGCAGAAGTTGGCGAGAAATGGCAGAGCCATCGTTAGACAGACGGGCAATGACTTCAGGGGCCAATTTGTTAGCCTTAGCGGCCTCCTTGACATTGAGAGCCCAGCGAGACAACCAAGTCTTTGGTACGTCGGTAGCAAAGGCATTGGACTTTGAGGCTTCCTCAACCTCCCGAATGAAGCGCACACGGTGCTCCTGGCGAGCCAGGAGAGAACCGAATCCGTATTCAGGGCTGGCAGCAATGGTGCTAGAGATACCGGCATTCTGGGAGCCTAGCTCGTTGGCAATGTACAGACGCTCACCAAAGAGCTGGTGGAGGATCTTCAGGTAAGCGTTCTCGATACGAGGCTGCTCAAGAGCGTTCTGGATGGTGGGAACCTGAGAGCTTCCAATCTCGAGGTTCTGGATAGGAGAGGCGGAGTTCAAGTTCTGCAGAACACCGCGAAGAGCCTGCACAGCGGTGGATGGCTCAACGAATCCGAGGCGGTAGCCAACAATTTGAGGGCCCTGGCCACGAGGACCAGCGGGGGTCAAACTTGACAGCAAGTCCATGAAAGAAGGACCCCACTTGGTGGTCTTGCGAACCTGCTCGAGAACAGCAACTTTCTCAACTGAGCTGGGGATCGAGTTCGAAATCTGGCCACCAACCCAGGGGCGGTACAAACGGGCAGTGATGAGGCCAATGTTCTCCAATTCCGAGTTGGCACCGTTGGCGAGGGCGTCAACGAAAACTCCGGTGGAGCCGAAGACGAAGATGGCGGACTTAGCATCGGCGGCACCAGTGTACTCAATGGCGTTGTATCGGCGGCCCACCTCCTCGAACAAAGTGTTCCAGATCTGAGCTGTCCAGTCAAATATATCGGCGGCGTTCACAGGGCGGACGCTGGAGCTTTCCACGGTTGTGGCATTGGAGCTCGGAGCTTCGCTGCCAGCGCTGCTCTCCCGGCGGGAAGAACCAACAGAGGAATTCTCCACGCTAGCATTGAAAGGGGTCTGGGGTTGAGAAGGCACATTCAAATTCGTTGACTCAACTTGGCCAGAGGGGGCAGAACCCTCGGTCTCTGCGGTGATAGTGGCCACACGGCCAGAGTCAGCGTAGAGGCCCTGGACTCCAGCAGAGGTGGCAACATTTCCACCTATTTGAAGCACCTTCTTCAAAACCTCAACGTCCTCCGAGGCAATGGAAGGATCCTTGGCCGAGTTGGCGGGGTCGAAGAAGTGAATGACACCCTTTCCGGACCTGCGGGCAAGCGCGTGAGCTGTGATGGCGATATCCTGGGCCTCCTGTACGGTCTCTGAGTGCAGGAAAGTGAATCCGGATTGACGGATGGAGCTGATCACGGAGTAATCGGGGAATGGAGAGGGCTCCAGAGCGACGTGGACGACCACGGGGCTGTTAGCGAGACGGTAGAGGTGAGGGACGGCGGTGATCAAGACAGAAGAGCTTGTTACCACAGAGATAGTCTCGCCGTTGTGAATAGGGTTGAATGCGGACAAGAGAGGGTCTTCATTATAACGCACAGTTTGGACCTGGTCAGAAGATTAGTCGTGCTCCGATCTCGCAATCCATTAATCCCAACTCACTTCGGTGCTTTTTGATGAGAGATTGCTTGTCTTGCTGGCCTTGAGGGCCTTGAGGGACTTGGAGAACAATGAGTCGTTCTGCAGCGAGGGCTGTACGGACAGAACGACATCACTGGTGAGGTAGGCGATTCTTGCCACTATATCATAACCGCATCAGTCCTTGTGCTTTCTCCGGTAAGCAGCAATTGTGACTTACCCGCCTCAGCAGCGGTAGAAATGGACGCCATTGCGGCTTTTAGCTGTTCGAGTCACAGCACAAGTGGGATAAGTAAAACCGCGATATGGCTTATCAGTATGCAGCGATCTCCCAGTCGCAGCACAGATCCACCGAAGGTTTAAGGGAGAGACAATTGCAAGAGAGGATATCTCAAATCTCTCTTTTAGGTCTATCAACAAGTAAAGAAAAGAAGACCCAGTGGTTTTTTCTTTCCAAAATCAACTCAATTCTCCGTCGTCGGGGTTAGATCAGCACTTCGCTGATTGGTGTTCGATCACGACATCAGTGCAAACAATATATGCAAACTTACCACTTTGGGACCAGTGCGGGGGATCCCGTGATCTTGTTGAGCACGTCAGCGCCCGGGCGTCGGGATTTGCTTAGCTACTTTTTTTTATACCTCCAATATGTAGACTTCAATAGATGGAATTATATGATTCAAATGCAATTATTGTATGGATTCAATTTGAGATCCCGAATTACGACATTGTAGGGATTTGCTCTATATTGTAGGTAAATCTCCAACTCTCATGCGGGGTTGATTATTGAGTGAGTGTACCAACGTACATGAAAATATATTTTTTCTTTTCTTCAAATATCTACATCAGTATTAGCGTGCTACCAATAACACCACGGCAATTACCGATATCTACCAAATGCTTTTCACTCGGAGTATCCCCGTCTTTCCGACTTAGGGCTTGGCTGGTTTAATGCCTGAAGGTAATCCCTACCAAAACGAGATTACCGGTCAAATGCCGAAGGTCAAGATCTGTGGAACTCCCCCGATTTCGCTCAAATACATATACAGTACTATCAAATCTGACCAATCAGCCCTATGTAATCAGCCACTGAGTATTCCGGCCGAGAGCTGGATGCAATATTGTATACAATCTAGCTGAATTCCCGACATGCATGGCCATGAGTTTTCTATAGTTAGAACTTTATTTAGGTCTTTTCTTACTTCATTAGGACTTTCTTAACAATCCTATTTCGATCATGCGTATATAATCGCTTACTATCCCCTGGTATCGTTTCAGCAGACTACCTTATAAGCAGTTTCCAAACACGAGACAAGAAATAAATATTGATTTTATGATCATTGATAATCTCAAGTATGTTACGAATGGAAGCAATCAGGGAGAAGACCAGTAAGTCTTCATCAGGAGCGAATTATGATTCGATATATGTGAGGTGCATCCAAAAAGCAATTGTGTACAATAATAAGACATAAACCCATGTGAGGAAAAATGCAAAGCCCCCAGTTCAGATAATGTACATATCAATATCCGGAAACCAAAATCGGGATGGTTTGGATGTATATGATCGTCGACCAACACTTGGTGAATTGAAACGCCCCAGCTTTTTCCAACCTTGGAAGACAATGACTCCGAGATTATAAGATCCAAAACGCCTTCCAAACCCAGCCGGGTAGACCAAATATCAAACACTGACACAGTGTGGTAGTTGAAAAAAATTCTGGGCCCATTCCAAATTCATATATGCAGATTTTGTCATAAGTATCGAGCTGTAGGGGCTCGAGCTTCATAATGGTTGAGTCTCAAATGAGGCCAGAAGATCGATTGTTCGATTCAGTGGCCTCATGAAACGACAGGACGGACACAAGAGCCAAGAGGATTGTGCCCTCTGGCTAGGCACAGGATGGTATTGGGAAAGAATAATTTATCGAGGTGCGTTCCAATCTTGCATCTTGACATTCGTGCCATGTTCCGGGATGGGTTGATGGAGAACAGTGGGCCGAACAAGAGACTGCGAGGGTTGTGGAGGGCCTGTTCCAGAGCGACGTCTCCTCTCGCGTTCCAAGGCACCGGGTAGTTCTGTGTTGTTCGAACGGTTGCGGAACTTGTGATTGATGCCGCTAAGCCAGTTGCCGTCCTCCTCCTCACCCAACCAATAGCTGTGGCCAATACCAATCATGATTCGGCCCAGTTTGCCTTCCCATCCTTGTCCATCTGGGCTGTAGGGGGAGAACGGCTCCCGATCGATGTCGGCGACGCTGGCAACCGACACGTTGCGGCTGTGGGTTGGGAGCTGAGTGTGGCGGGGAATGGCGATCCATAGGCGGAGAGCCTGGCGCGCGAAAGCAAGCATCACGAGAACGAAGTAGACGCGGATGATCCACAAGATGCAGATGATGACAATGCTCTGGAGACTCTCTGATTGAAGGACGACATTGCTAAGATCTTCGGCGCGCGGGGGGTGAGCAACGAAGTTGTTGCCGTCTTTAGTGTTTTGGATTTCGACGTATGCGGCGTCGTACTTTGGGCTGGTGAAGCCAGCAGTTTGAGCGATCGTGTCGCCTCCTGGGCCGGCCGCCTTGCCACTGTCGTAATGTTGCGATACCACCAAGAACCAAGTGACACCGAATGCGGCAGTGTAGGCTGAGTTAATCAGAGTGTCGAATACATAGAGGTAGGCGAGGGCGAGGCATTGTAGAGGTGATTGCTTGCGAATGTGAGGGAATAGGAAGACGGCGAGCCCAAGGACAACGAGGGACCAAAGGTACATTGACAGTTGTACAGGAGATAGGTGGTAGCCTGTCAAAAGCGCCAGCAAACCATATAGACCACTGATTTTATTCAGTAGCATCGACAGGGTAATCAGGGAGGCACCGGTCTCCAAGCTCATCACATAGAGAAAGGACTTTTAGAAGTCACAAGATTTGGTTAGCTCGTCCGGGCAACAGATAAGATCAAGACTCACCTCTGGCCGCGGAATGCGGAGAAAACGGGAAACCCCCATTGTGACTGAGGCCTCTCAAGAATGTATTGAGATGGAAATAGATGGAAATATGATGTGGTTGGTGTATATATATACGGACAAAGCAAGGGAAGAGGAAAAAGGCTGGGTGTATGGGACCGCAGATGGTCCAGGGGCGCCATTTTCCGGGTGATCCGCCCGTAGATCAATTTCCGATTCCGTTGGTTGCATTATATTTCTTATGTCAGGAATTTTTTTTCTCTATACTCATTTTCGTACTCGTATATGGAGTATATATACGGTAGATTTGGATAGAATATAACTTGAATAAATTTAGTTTGTGGGACTGACACGGAATCTACAGAATATACAATTTTTAACCTGTGGACATGTTGCCCCCTTACTTCATTACTTCGGATGAAAATATGGAAGCCTGAAAGACCCCTATGTATGCCTTATTGTCAAGGCATAAGTGCATAACTAGTTAACTATACGTACATACGTTATATGTAACTTATGCACAAGTCGGCTATATGATCTAAACTACATTTGTATATAAATCTATAATCCGGAAGTCTTATAGCAAGCTGAATAGTTAGTTCAAAATTCAAACATTTAGCCTAAAATTGTGTGCTCTTGAACTCATCAGGCTCTTACAAAGATAGCCCAGGGCCATCCTAGATACCTTCTTTCGTCCTGCTGTAGCCTATTTGTAAACCTCGGGAAATAGCTTGCCCTCGGAAGAGGGGGACCAAGTGGCCGACATACCCTACCCGCTTTCCCCCCGCATATATTTGAGCTGTACAAAGTTGGCTCAGTCACCTGTCACTGTATACCGTACTTCTCGTGCAAAGTATTCACTATGGCTGCCACATCCAGTCAAGACACAAGAACTGATCACCTAGTCAAATGGGCTGTTGAACTAAAATATAGTGATATCCCTGACCATGTTGTTCAACGTACCAAAGATTTCTTCCTGGATACGCTGGGCTGTGCCATAGCGGGACGAAGTCACCCGGCTGTTTCTGCAATGGTGCACTTTGCAGCTCAAATGGGACCTTCCAGTGGCAAAAGCGAGCTCATTGATGGCTCCCAAAGTCTTACCACTAGTCCAGCATTTGCTAGTTTTATAAATGCTGCTGCATCCCATGTTGTTGAGCAGGATGATCTTCATAACCGAAGCATCATGCATCCGGTGAGTACTGCAATGCATTAATGGCGTATGAAAATTGCTGACATTATAATAGGCGACTGTCATTTTCCCTGCTGCTCTTGCGGTAGCTCAGGACATTGAAGCTAGCGGAGAAGACTTTATTGCGGCCTGTGTGGTTGGTTATGAAGTCGGCTGCCGAGTTGGCGAGTATCTAGGGAAGAGTCACTATGAGGTATGCTTCATTATATCTCCATAAATTTGACCATCCTTGCATACTTATGCCAATACCACCGCTATTTGTCACTAACTTTCGATGCAGAAGTTCCACACTACTGCTACGGGTGGAGTTATCGGAGTTGCGGCGGCAGTAGCTCATCTTCTCAGACTCGATGCAAGCCAAACATTATCAGCAATAGGAACAGCCGGAACACAAGCCGCAGGGTTATGGCAATTTTTGATGGATGCAACCCATTCGAAACAAGTGCACACCGCTAAAGCCTGCTTCGATGGTATATTCGCCGCCTATAGTGCTCGCGATGGTCTCCTAGGGCCACGGGATATCTTAGAAGGACCCCGCGCCATGGGCGCCGCACTGGTCCCCGGTGAAACAAATCCAGAGGCAATTGACCGGGATCTGGGTTCAGACTTTGCAGTTGTTCGCTCGAGCTTCAAGTGGCATGCGTCTTGTCGGCACACTCACCCTAGTGTGGACGCACTGCTGAACCTGATGGCCAACAACAGTGTTGCTTTTGATGATATCGACTCTATTCTCGTTCCCACTTACCAAGCTGCCATCAATGTACTTAGCTTGAGTGGGAATGGTGATACTGTCCACCAAAGCAAATTTTCAATGGGATTCGTACTTGCCATTGCGGCAAAGAAGGGACAGGCTATGATTACGGACTTTACAGAAGAAGATCTAGCGGATGAATCTTTGCGTGAATTTCAAAGTCGGGTCAAGATGGAATACAATGCGGAAATAGATGCTCACTTCCCAGAAAGATGGCAAGGAACTGTGATCGTTACATGCAAGTCTGGTAAGACTTTCAAAGAGTCGGTCACATTTGCAAAGGGAGACCCAGAACTTCCTTTAACCAGGTAGGTTATAAGACCTCTTGTTTTGAGCTCATCGGAGCTTTACTGAAGTACCCTTACCTAAACTCCTCATATCTAGATCCGAAATCGAGGCGAAAACCAATGCGCTTGCTAGATATGGCGGTATTACTGATACGAAAAAAATTGGCTCACTGATCAAGAGAGCATGGAATTTGGAACATGAAACAAATGTTCGAGGATTTGTTTTTTAAAACGTGTTAATTTCAACATTGTTGTTGGAATTCCTCAAAATATATATATGGGCTTCATGCTCTGTTGAATGTCAGAAACAAATACCAACAACCTCCATGGCTTGGAACCTTCTCACCAAAAAGACCTCGCAAAAATAACTCGGAAAAGTACTGCAGATACACACTCGAGGGGCCATAAAAGTGGAAGAAACTTCATTCATATGTACAGGTTGATATCTTAGTGGATGCATTTGGATTCGACTACTTTCTTTTTTGAAGGGCTACATTGTTTTCTTTGGATTTTCTACATCTTGACTCCTGAGAAGGGACACTGATGAACATGGTCCATATTTTGTGGTCGCCGGCTATGCCGTACGTAACCCAAGAGGGAAATGCCGTATTGTACAGCTTCATCTTTCAAGCATATTAGACATATTAGCCTATGCTGCCAGATCGGCAAACAGACGACCTCCCATATATAATCAAGCGAAGAAAGGTCAACTGCAGAAAGAAAGAGATATGATGCTTGGTGAACGAAAATCAAAACACCTTGTCTGCTCCCAAGAACTCAGCAAAGAAATTGACACGACCGCAGTCGACACTGAAAGATCTAGACACACGCGCTATCGACTCGAGGAACAAGCAAAAAGTAAAAAAAAAATGTACATATTCGAAAAAGGTGGAATATCATGGACAACCTCGATTTTGCCATCGAGTTAGGGCACATAAGGACGAGATAAGGGGCGTGGAGGATTTTAACAGGCACAGCCGTCGTTGTTGGTGGTCTCCTTGGGGTTGATGTTCACGTCGATCACTAGAGGAAAGACGATAGTCAGTAAAAATATTGGATAAAAAGGCGAATATAACATACTCGTGCTCTCTCCCTGCTTGGCCTCGCCTTCCATTCCTGGTAGAGCCTGAGCAATTCTCCTGAAGAGTTGCTTCACATTATGTCCAATCTTTGCACTGGTTTCAATAAACATCAATCCGTTCTTCTTTGCTTCCTCTTCACCTTGTGCTGTGGTGACCTCGCGCTTATCGTTCAAATCGGTCTTGTTGCCCACGAGCACAATAATCACATCATTGCCACGCTCCCCGCGCACATCATCGATCCATTTCCGGGTATTTTGGAACGATTTGGCATTCGAAATATCGTAGACTACGACGGCAACGCTGGAGTCTCGGATATAGGAAGGAATCAATGAACGGAAGCGCTCCTGGCCGGCGGTATCCCAAAGTTGAAGGCGGACAGTTCGATCTTCAAGGTACATGGTCTGTAGAAAATGATAAGTGGCCATTCTCATGAACAAGAAAAAAGACCCCTCCGAACAATGCAAAATAGGTAGAGACCCTTATGCGGGGTATGATATGGCGTACCTTGGACAAAAAGTCGATACCAATAGTTGCCTGATATGTGTTGTCGAAGGAGTCGTACATAAAGCGAGTGATCAATGATGTTTTACCGACTGAATCAAATGTTAAATTCCAGGGTCTCAGGGAATCTCATTGACGAAAGCGCAAAAAGCTGCGATCTTGATTGATGGGATGCTTACCACTCTGTTCGCCGAGGAATACCAACCTAAAGATCCACATTAGCAATTCGATCATACTTCCAAATTGTGTTCTCTAAAGATTTACTTGAATTTCTTCAAGGGGTTCGAGTACGACCCAACCCCAGAGGCGGCCATTGTCACGGAGATGTTGATTCGGTGAAAGTCAGGGGTAGAAGAGAGTCGCGCGACAAGGTGAGAGAGCTGCGATGGAGTGAAAGAGAGTGTATTTAGAGAGAATATAAGGGTCAAGACAGCGCCTTCCCTTGTAAAAAAACAATAAAAGTAGGGAGAACAGATGAACCAGTTCATCCGGGGAAGCACCAGCGCGACTTGTCACCGCCCAAGCGGAGCAGTTAATCCGGTCCGGCCACCGAAGTCCCCCCATCACCTTTCATCTCAGAGCTTCACCTTATCGGCTGCGTGTTCTACGTTTGCGATCTTGACCTTTTCATTCATTCGTCATCAGGTTCCTAGAGGTCGCCATGGCTTACCTCTATCCGGCCGGTGTCTCCACTACCGCTCTCATCGTGGTGGGATTGTGTACGTTGCAACTGTTCCAAGGTGCGACCTGGCAGCTAATGAGAGGGTCTGGATTCTAGATATGCTCTTCCACGGAGAGGGTGAAGCATTTAATGTACGCGACCTGCCACTGCACCCCAATACCAGCACAGTTTACTGACTCGAGATATATTAGTTCGGCCGTTTCCTTGAGGAAGTTTCTCCTTATGCTTGGGCAAATATCGGAATTGCTGTCTGTATCGGCTGCTCGGTTGTCGGCGCAGCATGGTAAGCTGAATTTAAGCTACAAAAATAGTTGTTTCGATTCTGATATCATGTTCTCTAGGGGTATTTTCCTCACCGGATCATCGATTGTTGGTGGTGGTGTCCGAGCTCCCCGTATCCGAACCAAGAACTTGATCTCCATTATTTTCTGTGAAGTTGTCGCTATTTACGGTGTCATCATGGCCATCGTTTTCTCATCCAAGCTCAGCCCGGTGCCCGAAGGCGCAATCCACACTTCCAGCAACTACTACACTGGATACGCGGTCTTTTGGGGAGGAATCACAGTCGGAATGTGCAATCTTATCTGCGGTATTTCTGTTGGTATCAACGGAAGTGGTGCCGCTTTGGCCGATGCTGCCGATCCCAGTTTGTAGGTTTCTCTCGTGGTGTCCATCCTAGAAAGCTTTTGCTTACATTGCTTGTTTCACAGGTTCGTCAAGATTCTTGTTGTTGAGATTTTCAGCTCCGTCCTCGGTCTTTTCGGTCTGATTGTCGGTCTTCTTGTGGCCCAGAAGGCAGCGACATTGGAGGCAGCCTGAGATTGAATCTCTTCTTTACAGCGAAGAGCTTCACGATTGAACAGGAAACAGCTATCGGGGGTGTCAGCATATGCCCACACGATTTCGGCTCGCCGCTTTGCTCTTGTTTTTATAGCTCATTTTCATGTTTCGATATACACCGCATTGAGGCGTCCGGAATCGACCACGTAAAACCATTTGGTTTTGCTGAATTGCATTAATGATCTTGACGGTCATATGTATTGGATTATGGGCCGCGCTCGCTAGCTTTAGCCTGTTACATTAAGGATGTTGAAAAATCAATGTAGAAATTTATGCGTCGACTTTGACCACATGTGTATATATGGAGCTCCATATACCGGGTTTTAGGCCATGGCCGCGACTTGCCCGATTAGGGTGCTGCCGCTTTATAATGGCCCATTTAGTCCCACCGGACCAGTCCCGTGGGAGTTGAAGAGGTTTAGTCTGGTCACATGGAAATACGTGTGAATGACAGTCGCCTGGCTAATCTCCCATTCCGTCATACCTCCGCTTTAAGCTGTGTTCACCTACGCTGAGTGGAATTCAGCCGTGTTGAACGACGAGGCGATGTAGAAATAGAAGGGTCTGGCGGCAGATGAGCTCCTGCCAGTCTGGCTGAGCTCCGAGGGCCATGTTGAACAGTCTGCTCGGTTGATGCTTCTTGGGATCCCACTGTTCCCGCTGGCCGCTGACTCGGCTGGCTCCGACGAGAATCACTTGGCGATGGATTTTCAGCCATGGTGAATTCTCTATCGGGAGAAGATTCGTTTGCCGTGTGAATGGAATGTGTCTCGGCATCCGACGAGGGGAGTCGGAGAACTACAGAGACACAGACGGTAACACGCCGCTCTAGCCGTCTACTTACTCGTCTTATAATGAAATAACAGAGAGGCTCTTGGCCGAAAATGACGTCGATGTCAATTTCGCGGGGGCCGCGGGAGACATTCGAGACCATCTATATCATTACACCACGCCGTGACCAGACTAGACACTGTCACTCTACAGCGACTACTTACGGCACCAGGGTTTAATGTAAACATTTGCGCTACAGGTCAGTCACCGCTTTCCGTCGTTGCTACACACGGGCGCGTCAAAACGATCGCGATGCTGTTGAAGGTGAAGGGCGTAGAAATCAATAGACGGGGATTGACAGATCTACCTATTTGTCGGGCTGCCGCACGAGGTCACCGTGAGGTGGCCAAGCTTTTGGTGCAATAAGGCGAACATCTGAATATTAATAGAGTCACAATCACATCCTACGACACGGCGCTTTCCATTGCTGCCCGTGGTTGTGATTTGGAGCTAGCCCGGATTTTACTTCGTCATGACCAAATCGATGTCAACCTTAAGAATCGGTGGCTGGAGGACCCTTTGATGTTGGCATCCAAGGGTGGGCATCTCTCGGTTCTCAATGAATTATTTTAGGATCACAGGCAGAAAGGTGGCAGTCTGAGGAGTTCTCTAGATTGCGCAAGGGACGACTGCATCCGGAGGGCCATTCGGAAGAGGATAAAAGACCACAACACTCGTCAAACGTTTTGAATGCCATCACCAGGGAGAAGGATAAGTGGCCTATAAGAGCGAGCGACATCCGCTTCAAGTAGCTCTCGTGATACAATGCCAGAATGGCTGCTCTCAAAGTCGGTTCATATCAATACTTGGAATCAAATCATATACATACCCACGGTTCAAATGGTATGCACTCGTAGTAACGTCACGGTAAAGCTTCAACGAATTATATGTGATGTATAGCATCCATGCAAACTACCATTAGGAGATAGTTTCTGCAATATTTTTTTTCAAGCCTTCATCTGTTCATTGCCATATATAAGTGAGTAAGCTCAAGGTGAGCGGCAGGTAAGATCGAGCGTCAACAGTTGACTTAACTACTCACTGGCTCTTTAAATGTGCGGCCTATTTTCAGACCGGGGACAATGGTGGATACGACAGCAGCTCAGTGTGCCTTTTCCCAATCTATAAATGGCTCTCCGGCACGACTTATGGTCTATATCATTATAATGACCAAAATGGACCATCCCACTTCGCCTTCTCCAATTGACCGGCCAGCCAGCAGACAGCGTCGGGTATTCCAAGATGCAGAAGATGAGTTCAAACCAATAAAAGCCATGATATTCCAATAGTATCTTAACATGTCTCCGTCACTTATAGAATACACAAAACCAAAGCCTCCTAACAAGTCACCGAAGTCACTGGGTATTTAACCGGCTCGGCAGTAAGACGCAGGTGGCCGGTCCAAGTGCCGCCATAAGAGAAAGTGCAGCAGCCACGAGTGGCACCGCGCGAGTGCAGGCGGTTGGCACACTTCTCTACAGCCCCCAAGATGGTCTTCTTTTCGGCTGTAGTGTCGCAGTTTGAACCGGTCGTAGTGGCTTCGTAGGCGTAACCCTCGAAGTAGGTGCCGTCGCTATCGGTACCGTATGTCATGGTACAAGAATTCGCATTTGACTTGCTCTTGATTACGTCGGCAATGAAGTCGTAGATGTTGAGGGCCGAGTTGGCTGCGATGATGACGGAGGTTGCAGCGGTGATGACGGACGCCGCTGCCACGACCGTGTCGATGCCAGTGCGCTTGGTAAGAGTGTTGGTGTCATTGTATAGCCACACGTAGTCGGCGTTGACGAGATCAAAGGTTACGGTCATGTTAGAACCCTCGCCGTCCCATTCCTCGACGATGGGAAGATAAGTCACTGTCTGATTCGTTCCGTCGTAGTCCGCGCAACATCGGCCAACAAGGCCAAATGCGAACAAAGAAGAGACAATTTTGCCTGCGTTGACCATTTTCCCGATGACACTCGGATTAAGATAGTACAGATGTCGAGAAGCAACACAGCTAGCAAGATCTTCACTTCCATGGAAGATCAATATTAGGGGAAATGCGACCCGATGGTTAAGCTATAAGATGGAGAGGAAAAGCCATTTGACCTAGAGATACATCCTCCCCATTTATACTTTTGCGTTTCAGACGACAATAGCTCACATCGTCCTAGATAGTAGGTCACTAGTCCAGGTCTGATGATTGACCCGAGCAACTGAGGTATTTATCCACTTGGAGAGCATAAGTGCAAGATGCCCGCGAACATCCACAGTGGTCCAGAAGTAATATAATGGGCCACTGGGCTCGCTACCGTCGTGCATGTCTCACAATTCACAATGTTTTACAATATGTGAGTAGCTCTATAGTGCATTCTTGCCCAGTTAGGCTCTTGAGGTGTTGGTGACAATCCCGTGAGGCTAATCTCCAGGCATATCAATCAATTGCCTTGGTTCATACGATTACTGAGACATTAGCAAGAGGCTCTCCAAACTTTGGAGTGAAGAAGCTAAGCAAGGTAAGAGCCTACGTAAGCTCTGCGGGTCAGGTTAGGTTCGGCTTCGGCAGAACCCTCAGACCCCACTGCCCGAGCTCACCGAGTGCTCAGTGGATCAGTGAGCAAAAAGCGGCAAGAAGTGAGAACTGAAAAGGAAAAGGCACAAGCAGTTGCAGAGGAAATCATGTAGCGAGAATAATACATTGTAATGCAGCCTACTTATAACTAGCCTCCCCACGAGCAAGATGTAACCTCGGGTCTATGCCGATCTTCCTTCGTTTTGTAGCCCAGGCTGTTCAAGACAAATGACAATTCGTATGGCTTTTCATATGTGTCGCGGGCAACCGGAATTGAAAAGCGGGAAACGACAAACCTATAAGCTTAGACCTATACCGCTGCTCAAGAGGGGAACGCAGACGCTGTTAATGTGAAATAATTACAGCTGGTTCCACAAACCGCGCGGCTTCTATCTTTCTCTCCCTTCTCTATTTACCCTATTTATTCTCAACTTATGGTACTGATATGTTTTGAGCCAATTACCAAGCGTTGATCCGTTCAGATTTTGAACCTCGCCCCACCCATCTCCAGCGATTGCCCACTCGCAGAACGCCCCTACCATTTAAACAAGCGATTATAGGTTTATCCAGTCTAATCACTTTTGCTTGGAATGATGTGCGACATAACGCCGCATGGGCGATTGCCAAGGAGCTTTCATCTATTTTCCTATCAAGTTTCTCGGTGCCTTTGCTGATGTGTCCAGTCCAGCAGTCTGCCCATAGTAGGAGAAACAATTTTTCTTCGAGAGACCAATCTACCTGGTTGGCATCAAAGTTTAGCTGCAAACGAACCGCGGAACAACGGAGGGTGGGGCCGGGAATCCCTCTCGAGTAGGGCTTTTTTTCTCCAGGTTCTGATGGCTCATGGTTAAGGCGATCATTATTCTGCGGCGCAAACGATGGTTTTTATCCCACTTTTATGTCACTTGAATATTGAGTGGAGCTATAGCAGCTCCTCCATGCAATAATCTCACAGATGTTTCTCGCACCTAAATCAATCCCATAATCTCAAGTTTTATTAGCTTGTCCTTGGGAATCGCTCAAAATGGCTGGAGCCTGTCAATGGCTTGGCATGAAGCCGCTACTGAGAGTTGCTGGGGAACCGAAAAGGACTTATACAGCCACAGTAAGATGTTCGTAATCCAAATAGGGTCTCGATAGAAACATGCCTTGTTGTTCAATCCTCTAACCCCTAGGGAATTTTGGGGTTCGTCCCCTCCGTCGAGGAATATTGGCCTGCCCAGAGCTGCGGTGAGCAATACATGCCTCTTTCTTAATTATGACTTAAAGACGACCGAAAAACCCCTGTATTCATTCCTATCGAATATTTGAGTCACCATTTAGTTCAAGTTTAAGAACAGGGACAGACTGGGCCGCTCAAACGATTAGTTTTCCTACGGTGTTGTAGGACGTGTATATGAGTTGTATCATTGTGGGGTTCTGTGGGTCATGACTCAGTACTATAGTTACAGATCTAACTCTAATGCATGAGTAGGGCGCATCGGGGTGACAGGAAAATACTATAGATGCAAGTGCTCCAACGAGAAGGCAGCGACAGAGTACTAAGCTCCAGAAGAAGAAATGGAGTATCTATGATTGGTCAAAAGCCCAGTATTTCACAGCCCACCCCCTTTGAAAGGGGTTCCGTGGCCCATCTTGAGTCAGATATGTTGCGCCTTGCTCCAAGATTAGGACTTAGATTATCCATTCGTTGTTTAACCGGCTGACTATTTCCACGACCTGATTCACGGGACTCCACTCTCCACCGGGCATATGTCCTTGATTTATGTGGAGATATTTCCGGCGGGGATCGCACGAAGGGACAATCTCGCTTCCTTTGCAACTTCCCCAAGATTCAGGATTCAGGAGATATTTATCCATCATGGAAGGTACTAGACCAATGAGCTCAAGAAAAGCTACAATTCTATCACTTCCTCCGGCTTCGACTGGTTCTCGTGTTGAGTTGGTTCGAATGGGACCTCTGTTTCAACATATATATGACTTTTCGCACGACCATTTTATTGACTCCATATTGATCACTCGTGACATACATCGCGATATGTAGCATCATCTTCCCGTTGCGCATCTACGTTTGTCTAAATTGCAAGCTGAATCTAGTTGTTCATGTGAACTAAGTCGTCACAAACGCACAGGATGGAGCCTGACAGTAGACTAATCGTCGGCTCACTTACAGCGGCGTTTACCCCGCACTAGAAATTACTCTTCCAAGGTTTTCTTGTTGCATTTAGGCAGATCAGGATGAATCCAGATGTTCATACGATTCTAGGGCTGGATTTATCAATATAAAACCCTCTTCTCGTAGAGCAGAGCAAGTAAGGGCGTTGCAGTACGCTCTAGCAATATAACCCCCCCATATGCCTCACAAGCTGGGCTTTTATCTGCATAGCCTTCATCGGTTTCCCACTAAGCGCCCCCACGAGACCTGTTCCATTCACCTCCGTTTCGATCCTTACTCCCACCAAGATGCACCTGCTAGGAATAATATTGAATGCAACATCTATTCTGCCAGCCGTGGCATTGTCCATCGGCAGAAATTCGTCATATACGAACCCCATGCTGCCGGGATGGCACTCTGATCCAAGCTGTATCTTCGTGGCTGAGGAACACATGTCCTTCTTCTGTGTCACGTCATCGTTTCTCACTTTTCCGGGAATGCCCATATACAGCAGCAAGGACTTGGTAAATTGGCGGTTGTCTAGTCATGTGTTTTCCAGACCATCTCAAGTTCCACAGATTGGAAATACAACGGTTCAAAACGGGGGGCTCTGGGCAACGACCATTCGGTACCACGATGGTAAATTCTACGCAATAGTATCATACACCCCAGAAACACCATTTACTGTCACCGGGTTCATCTTCACGACTAGCGATCCATATAACAACAGTGCATGGAGCGATCCGTTAGTATTTCCGTTAGTTGACATTGATGCGAACCTGTTCTGGGATGATGATGGGAAGACGTACATCCAGTGCTCTGGCATCCATCAGCAAACCATTAATCTTGAGACGGGTGCCCTTGGACCAGCGACCATCATATGGAAAGGCTTCACTGAGTTTATTCCGGAGGGGCCGCGAATGTACAAGAAAGACGGCTACTATTATCTTATGATTGCAGAAGGTGGAACAGAGCTGAACCACCACGAAGCGATTGCCCGTTCGAAGAATATATGGGGCCCGTATGAAGGCTACTCGGCGAATCCCATCCTTACGAACACCAACACTACTGAGTATTTCCAGACAGTCGGCCACGCAGATCTTTTTCAAGATGCGTCTGGGTATTGGTGGGGCTCCGCCCTTGCCACAAGATCTGGACCTTTATGGGAAAACTATCCAATGGGCCGTGAGACTGTCTTATTTCCAGTGACATGGGACGAAGGCGAATGGCCTGTTCTACAACCCGTCCGTGGCTCAATGACTGGCTGGCCGCTGCCCCCACAAACGAGAGCAGTACCAGGAAGTGGACCGTTTGTTCAGGATCCAGATATCATAGACTTTCCTCCGGGCTCAGCGATCCCGCCACATTTTCTATACTGGCGATTTCCACCGACAGACGCGTTCGCGGTCTCCCCTCAGGATCATCCCAATTCGCTTCGGCTACGTCCGTCGAAGTCAAATCTTACGACCAACGCACCGGTTACAACGATAGAAGAACTAAGTCTTATCATGCGTGTGCAGACAGACACCTTGTTTAGCTTCAGTGTCGATATTGTTTTATTTAAGCCGAATGTACAAGAGGAGGAGGTCGGCGTGACGGCTTTCCTCACGCAAACACAGCATCTTGACTTGGGCATTGTGCTCTTGCCTGTGAGCAGTTGCGGGCCGAAGGACAAGGTGGAGCTAGCCCCCCATTTAAGATTCCGTGTCACTAACGTACCCGCCCTGAACGGTAACTTTAATGGAACCTTGCCAACTGTTATCAAAAGATTGCCAGAGAGTTGGCTAGATGCACCTATACGCTTACAAATTGAGGCGGTCAATGAGACCCATTACGCGCTCTCTGCCGCATCATCGAAAAAACCTAGGAATCATGTACTGATGGGCACAGCACCTGCAACGATTTTAAGCGGCGGGGATGGCGAATTCACAGGTAAAATTCTCCAATTCTACAAGAGCCTCCGTTCTCAGAAGTTAAATCATGCTACCAAAACGCTTTATGCCAGCCACCACATTCTCTAAGCTGTGCCAAGTTTTCTTACTGACATATTTCCAGGCACGCTCATTGGGGTGTATGCTACCAGTAACGGTGGCGTTGGAACGACAGAGTCATATATCAGCAGATGGCGCTACCAAGGCAAAGGGCAGGATATCAATAATGGTACATTTGTACCATACAGTCCGTTTAATGCGCCTAGCTGAAACCTGGTCTTCGTTAAAACGTTGGAAAGACCCGGGCCAGGCCTGGCTACATAGGGCCGGCTCCTCAGTGAGCAAGCTAGAATACTCAGGTCACTCTCAGTAAGCAAGTTCATCTGGCATAGAGAATAATCGGATGATGCCGCACTGAGCGAATTTAATGCTTACGTAATAATCAGGAGCGTGCTCACTTTTACTCAGTGAGCCAAAAAGCGGTAAGGGGTGAGTACTAAAGCGGAAAGCAAAGGCCATGGTCGCGCGGCCTAGAATCCGGCGTAGATGTATATGAATTTAGGTATATTTTTCAGTGTTTTTTTGGGACCATCACCTAAAACGTCGGTATTGTACTGACTACAATGAGTTGCGTCGGAGTTTGACGATAGTCCGATGTAGGTTTTTTCCCTTTAAAAACAACTTCCTCCCCCCACACCAACATCCACTTCCCCAGACTTATGCACATCATGGACACCAAGCTTAAAGCTGCAATCCTGATCGTATCAGACACAGCCTCGGAGAACCCCGCATCCGACAAGGTCTTGGATGCACTTGCGCCGATTTTGGCCGCCGAGGGGCAGTGGGAAACCCCCGCATTCAAGATCGTCCCGGATAACGTACTCCAGATCCAGCGATCCGTCTGTGATTGGAGTGATGGTCCTGATTGGTATAACCTCATTCTTCTTAGCGGAGGAACAGGGTTCGCAATCAAGGATAACACCCCTGAAGTCTGTGATTCTATCAATTGTTTGTCAATTGCCTGTGCTCATGACATCACTAGGCAGTATCTCCCCTAATTCATCGCCATGCATCTGGTCTAGTGTGAGTCGACTTGATCCGCGCTGCCGCATTGACGCTAGTGAACTGACCAAGAATTCAAGACACGGCATGATTGCTGCATCCTTGAAAGTGACTCCCTGTGAGTGACATCAGGGGCGCTTTCATGGCGCCGCCTTCTGAATATTTACTTACTTGGCTGATTTCCTGTAGTTGCCATGATGGCTAGACCGGTTGCTGGTGTGCGTGATAAAACTTTGATAATTACTTTACCTGGCTCACCTAAAGGAGCAATGGAGAACCTCGACGCCGTTGTAAGACTTCTGCCGCATGCCTGTTTACAGGCCGCTGGTGCCAATTCTCGGAACCTTCATGCTGGAGGTATCAAGAAGCTGGAATCAGAAGCTGGTATTGGTGATCATCAGCAGCACCACCATCATCACCACCATCACCATGCCCATGATCATGGACATGGACACAAGGTTCCCAAAGCACACACATCGCCGTCAGAGAGGCCACAGTCCAACGATCCAAGCGCAGGCCCTAACCGGCGCTACCGCTCCTCGCCGTACCCAATGCTTTCCGTAGAGGAGGCACTTCGCCTGATCAATGAGCATACTCCGGAGCCAGAGGTTGTCGAAGTTCCAGTGACCACTTCCTTGATTGGCTCGGTCGTCGCGGAAGACGTCTATGCCGCAGAATCTGTACCGGCGTATCGGGCTAGTACCGTTGATGGATACGCAGTCATTGCACCAGAACCCAACACCACTGGTCCCTCCACAAAGGGAATCTTCCCTGTAGCATCTATCACCCACGCCAATGTCGGCGGAAACTTGCAGCCTTTGCAGCCGGGAACCATTGCTAGAATCACCACTGGTGCCCCTCTCCCCCCGAACGCGAATGCTGTAGTCATGGTCGAAGACACGACATTGGACTCGTGCACACCTGATGGCAAAGAAGAAGCGACAATCGAAATCCTCACCGGAGATGTCCAACCCGGCGAGAATGTCCGCGAGCCTGGCAGCGATGTCACGCTAGGGTCCAAGATTCTTGCTAGCGGCGACCTAATCACCCCCGTCGGCGGAGAGATAGGACTACTCGCTTCGACCGGCACCAAGACCGTCAAGATTTTCCGGAAACCACGCGTAGGCGTCCTAAGCACAGGCGATGAGCTCGTGGAGCACAGCGATCCGCGAACCCTCACAGGCGGCCAAATCCGCGACTCGAATCGCCCATCCATCATCTCCTGTCTGAACTCATGGGGTTTCGAAACAGTCGACCTAGGTATCGCCCGAGACACACCAGCAAGCGAGCTCGAGCACGCTCTCCGCGACTCTCTCCGCGGCGTAGGCCGAGCCTCAGCCAGCGTCGATGTGATAATCACAACAGGCGGCGTGTCAATGGGCGAGCTCGATCTCCTCAAGCCGACCATCGAACGATCCCTCGGCGGAACGATCCACTTCGGCCGGGTTTCCATGAAGCCCGGCAAGCCCACCACCTTCGCAACAATCCCCTTTAAACCAACCGGCGACGACACTCAACAAGAGCGCCAATCAAAGCTCATCTTCTCTCTCCCCGGTAACCCGGCCTCGGCCCTCGTCACCCTTAACCTATTCGTCCTGCCCTCGTTGCACAAGCTCACGGGCCTGGGCCATAGCTCACAGGCCCTAGCATTTAAGCCTTGGCTTGCGCCGCAGCTCGGTCTTCCGCGCGTTGCTGTCGTCCTGACACATCACTTCCCGCTTGATCACAAGCGTACGGAATACCATCGTGCCGTGGTGACGGCGTCGCGCTCGGATGGCCGGTTGTATGCGACGAGTACGGGCGTTGAGGACGTGGGGCAGCGGTCTTCCAAGGTGGGGAGTCTTGCTAAGGCGAATGCGCTGGTGGTGCTGCGACCTGGAAGGGGTGTCTGCATTAAGGGTGAGATTGTTGAGGCTTTGTTGATGGGGGATGTGCATGGTTCGGATACCAGGCTCAGTTGTTAGAGACATGATTTACGATTTATGTCCGGATGGAGACTGGTCCTTTTGAAAATCTCTTGTTTAGTTTCCTATCATTCTGGTTCTGATCTGTGCATATTTGATTTTGGGCTATCCTTTCGGTCGAGTTAAATCAAACTGAACTGAGCATGATATCTTTGTGTATTCAAATATTACAACCAAGTATGGTACTCTATCTCTAGACAACTATTACGCACAACCCCGAATTGTTAGCTAAACGCCTGAAAAACAAAATCTTAATTCACCCCTTCGAGTACTTCCACCCCTTCTTCTTCTCGGCTCTAAAAGCAAGCAATGTCCCATCTCTTCCCTGCTTCCTCGCAATCTCCACAACCAAAAAGCGCACAAAGTCACCCAGAGTCCAGTAACTACTGTGGGCACTGAGCATATTGAGGTACTGGATATTTAGAGGGCCACCACCGCCAGACAGGCAGTAGTCGATCTGGCCGTTGTCGTTGAGCAAAAACATGCGCTTCTCGGCGATCTCCTCGCGAGTAAAGTCGTGCGTCTCGAGCTCAACATTGGATGGGAGCTTGGAGATTGCTGCGGGGCGAGTAGGGACCGTAGAGGCTAGCAATGTTGATGGCGTGGAGCTCCAGCGGAAGACACTGCCAAAGGATTGCCAGAAGGAGGATGTGGAACTGGGGATGGTGCCCATTTTGAGCGTGTTCGAGAGCTCTGAGTCCACTGCTGCGTTGACGCGGTACGCAATTGCTGAAGAGTTTTGTTAATATAAAAAAACAGGACATCTGGTAATACTTTACTTACGGTCAGTTGTGTGCATGATGTTGTACAGATTATCCACAGCCAGACAGCCATATTGTCCCGCTTCGCCGGCGACTCCACGAAGTAAATCATCGCCATCACCACCTGGCTTATCTCTACCCTTCCGGGGAAGAAGGCTAGCTGTAAAAGATTTTAGAGGCAGATGTCTTAGAGGTGTTATGTTAGGTACATACCTTTATTGAGAAGCAAGAAGAACCCAGCTGGGCTTCCACAGAGAAACAGATGTCTTGTATCGAACTCGAAGATGTCGTTATGCAAAGCCGTGTTGGAGAAATCGAAATGAGGAACGTGTGTTGGCTGTTGACTGAGGATGTCGACAGCCATAACACTTCCAAGTGAATGAGCAATAAGATGAACACGCCCGTGGTCTTGGAACCCTGGGTTGTTTTTACACCAAAGACGATACACGCGGTTCGCTTCTCTTACCACAGCCTTGACCATCTTAGGTTTGTGGTGTGATAGATAGTATGGAATGTCAAGCATGACATCGCTGATCAGGGATCGAATAGCTGGAAGAGTTTGGGGTGTAATATCGTCAAGAGAAAAGTTGTTGCTGCCTGGATCATCGATACTGGACTCAACATCGGGATCATCTAGTGATAGCTTTGTGCGCCAATTAACAGGGAGAACCATAATCCCCCCATGATCTTTGCGCACGTGGGGCCACACAGGCTCGTTATTGAGCTCCATATTCACCTCTCGTCGGAATGCATTGATAGCATGAGTGAAATGGAAGCTTTCCATTCTTTCAGAAAGCTTTTGTCCGATACCATGAATGACAAGGACAAGGTCTGTGGGAGGCGGTCGTGACTCTTCCATCTTGCACGCATAGCATACCTGTTCACCCGGCGCAGAGGTTTTCTGAGACTGCGTTTGGCGGATGTAGTGGCGCACATCGATAGGATTGGCCTTTGATGGGTGAAGTTGTTCCCACAACTTCCTACTAAAGCCCCGAACCACGGGTATACCGATCTGCCGACCCTTCCTGATTGCACCAAGAGGTCGTCGCCCCCTCGAGGCCGAGGGTAGTAAACTGGGTCGCAGCACTTGGGCTTCGGTTGCATTGACGTAAATGGCGCTGGATGTGAGGTATGCCTTGATATTTTCGGCATGAGCGGCGGTGCCACCAGCAGCTTGATTCCAATCGAATGTCGCGGTATCGGCAGCTTCATCTAAATGAGTATCACCCCTCTGAGCATCCTGTGTGCTTGCAGACTGAGTGCCAGAAGCGGACTGTTTTGTCCACAAGGGGTGAACAATCTTCAACTCAGCATCAGCGCCGTTATCCACACAACTGTTTAGTTCATCTTGCCAAGTGTCGGTCCATGGCTTGAGGTAAGCATATCCCTCCTCCAACTTGTTCGCGAGTTCTGTCTCAACGGGGTACATTGAATTTTTGTAGAACCAGGTGGCTCGTACCACGTTTGAGATATCTTGAAGGGGACTCCAGTAAATTGGTTTCATCTGGCCAGATCGTTAGCAAAGCAAATAACCGAACGTGGATGCCACTCGTACCTTGAGACTCGGCAATTCAACTAAATGAAGCCGAGAGACACCCACCGGGATTTTCGATTCTGAGTTTGGCTCTTCAGTCCTCTCATCTTGGGAATCCTGTGTTAAGTGATCCAGGCTGACAGTTGTTCTGAGACCCGAAGGCTTTGGAGCACTGCGAGGCGCACTGGTTCGAACATCAGCATGCCAATCCTGACCTCCTTCCTTCGATGATCCCGACTCAAATGAGTGACCAAGAGGCGTTTGGGACTGAGATATCGGCGCTCGTATGAACGGAGAGCCACTTATACTTGCATCGCGAGAACGATTAGCCCGGAGACTTCCAACCTCCTCTTCAGCTTCATCTACATCATCGGTCTCCGGCGGAGAGCTGCTTCTTCGCTTGGTTGCGCTAGACTCAGTGACTGAAGAAGAACGTGCCCGTTTTCTGTCAGTATCAATGCCTTTAGCAGTGTCGTTCTTCACTCCATCGTTTGACGAAGAGCATGAATGTTTATCCTTGGTAAAATTTTGTGCCTGTATGCCAGCACTACTGGAAGCAAAAGCGATGTGACTCCGATGACTTTGAGAGGGCAGTTCTTCCGGGAAAAAAGGAGGGTTGCTTAGAGTGCTTCCCTTGCTGCCGACCAGGGAAGACTCATCTCGACCGGTTATATTGTGGTGAGGCTCAATATTTGATACCGGACCGTGACCAGGTACAGCTATCCCGGATGGTCGGATCACTGTATTTGACCTGAATTTGTTGCTTGCAGCATTTTTGGTCTTTCTCGTTTCCCGTAAATCGCGCCAAGCCTCTTCCAAGGCGATGTTATCCCTGGCTGAAAATGGCTTGGGAGGTAGTCTCTCAGTACCGGCCGCCTGGTTTGCAGGAGGCGGCAGAGGAGCGAGTGGATCATCGATCGGCAGTGATGATATGTAGAAAAACTGTGTCCGAATCTCTGGCAAAGATGACTGAGAGTCAGTCAGAAGCGGCTCATCTACTAGCAAGCAGCTTGGACCGTAGGTGTGGATCGGGCCCGTCATTGCGAACGTAGCAGGCTTCACTGATCTCCACCTCGGTATTTAGGGAGGATCATTGTTCCCTCAAAATCCTCACAATCTTGTGATACAAGGCAGATATGTCCAATTATTGAAGTTCAAATCAAGTTCAGAGGAAATCAGAGAGCGGTGACCAACACCCGTGATCATGACGTCGCCCCCACTGTACTTCTTTCTTTTTCTGGTTTTTTGTAAACAAGAGTTCTTGAAGACTATACACCCGGAAGATTTTAATTCGGATTCAATTAAAAAAAAAATTTCATTTAAAATTTTAACTATTCGCTCGCCTTGATCAAGTGTTCCATCTTCCGAGGTCATATTCATTCGGCGTAGTACGTCAAAGGACCTTTGAACTGTCCACGAGAAATCTCTGGAACTCCACATCCGGGGCAGATTGGGAGTCGCCCCAGGGCAAGGTAGGCACACCCGTTTGTAATGCAGTAGAAGGTTTTGACAGGGGATGGTTTTGCTACATAGCTACCTCCTGCTACAGAAGAATGTGTATTAGCAAAATACTTTAACCGAGCTATAAGGCAGATATCAACCCTTTTTTTGAAGCGGCCACAAAAGCTTTCCCAGTTTCCCTTGAGACTGCTGTGGCGCTTCATCACTGTTACCGCTTTGCTCTCATGTGTGAGAAATCCATTCTTACCGAAAAGGTCCTTGTGCTTGTGACCATCCTCCATTTCATCTAGATCCTCAAACGAAGAATCAGCATCATCGATCAAAGTGCTGGAAGAGTCGAAGGTATTGACGTCAGAAATGGAATTATTCTCGAGATCATAATTTTTGATATTGCGTTGCACCTTGAGGTATTCGTCAGGAATGAAGTCCTCGCGGGTAACGAAATCATCATTAACGACAGAAGCAGCGTGGCTGAGATGCGCCATGGAAGTATCTTGTTCCTGGATGGTGACATGATGCTGAGGTGTGTTGTGAACCGCAAATCCAGCGGTATTCTGTGTCTTCGTACTCGGTTGACCCTGAAGAGGTTCTCCTTTGGGGTTGGAACGGGGAGAATTGGAATCAATCTCATCCTCCATCGCATTCCATGACCGCTTTGAGCCCGTGGGGCTGTGAGTGGGGCTGCGACTGACAGAAGGAATGCGAATGAATTCTCCGGTAAGATCATCACATCGCCATCGTTTCAAATCCATGTGACGCCAGATATAACAATCTGGATCATGACGAGGAGTCCACTTGTTGGGGTTTTTTCGGGGGGCCCATTCGGAATCTTCAACCCGGACTTTCACAGGAGCATCCACGGGCTCAACAGGTTGGTGCAAATTGGCATAAATCGAAACATAGTGGCTTTCCTTGCTTTGTTCAAAAACTGAAGTCTCGCCGTCTGTTGTCACCGAACGAACGCCCGAATTGAGACGGTCCGGAGCGCCATTTCGCGCAAGGTGATCAATATTACGTTGAACATTTCGAAGCAAATTGTCATACAACGAGTCCCAGTATTCTGGATCCAGCTTTGAATTGAGAAAACGAGCATGAGTGATGTCACAATCTGGAGTGCCACTTTGAGAAATGGAATGGCGGTCAATACCACTTTCGGTAGATTGGTGCTCAAGGTTTGCTGAAACAGCAGGGGTTTCAACAGGTCGGAACAGATTGTCGTAAATCGATTCATAGTATTCTTCCTCGTCCTGTTCGTACACCGAAGCATTGTCGTCTCGAGTCACAGGACCAACACCCATGGTGTAATAGGTAGGAATGATATTGTCGGAGACAGGGCGGTGGGTGCTCCCATCATATCCAGTCCACTCGGATTGGCGCACAAGAGATGCGTTGAGGGTATCCTCAGTTGGGATAGTCGGGGCATTGTCTTGACCACCGGATGATGAAACTCCACCGTGGCGTCGCTCTTCTTCGAGTCTGCGAAGACTTGAGACAACCCCAGGCTGGGATATCCATTGGATATCATACTGTGCCAGCAGTTGAAGAAATCTCTCCATGTCGGAACTGAGATTATTAGGTCCAGTTGCGACTGTTCTTGGCTGGTTGACGACGGCCCGGGGAGACCGGATGGTCTCAATCGCAGCAGACCGATGCTCAAGGAATCCGGGTCGGCGGTCAATTCGACCCAATGGAGAAACTCCCTTCCCGACAATCTTTGAAACAACAGGAGACATCTCGAAAGCACAAATTGGATCTACGCTTTGTTTTTTTATGCAGAAAAACAACAAGTCGAAGATATGAAGATGAAGCAGATAAAAGATAGGGAGAAATAGAAACATGAAGCGTCGTAGCAGATCTGCAATTTTTGGAGAAGTTTCAATTTTGCTCGATGGGATAGTTTATAAAGAACAATATCTATTGTCGTGGAATTGAAGCTATTCAGGGCATGAGGATTTAGGGCCAAAAGGCTTACTTTGGGAGGAACAATAGAGTTGGGCCAATCAAGTCTCCTTCAAAAAGGAGGTGACTCAGACCAGATCAGACTAGTAAAGTGAACAAAGAAACAATGAACAATGCACAATGAAAAGTTGAAATTTGAAATTTGAAACAAAGAAATCAAGGGAAACAAAGAAAATGAAATCCATTTACTCGTTTAATTCATTTCATATCCAAAAACCTATCAAATTTTTATATGATAGTTAGTATCTAGGCTATGTAAGTAACGAAACAGCATGGTCTGCTTATAAGGCTCCTTCCCAAGTTATGTATCTTGGGATTTGTTGTTGAGGTTCAGATATATAGTTCGGAGCGGTGAAACATGTGCCCGAGGGCTTTGTGCTTATGAGCTTTGGCACAACAGGTGCTACTTTCAATACTGAATATCGACAGCTGCTTCGGTTCAATTATATCTGTATGGTACGTAACAGTTACACATATGTTCTACTATTGATGAGTTGATATCTGATAAAGATGAAATTTAGATGTCATTCAGTTCCAAGGTTGGCCTCAAGGTAATTCAGACACGCTGCTTACATCTCGATGTTGAGCTATCATTAGCTCGTTCGGGATGCTACTGAAGTAAGAACAATGATCACCATTGGCTTGCTCCACCAATAGTCTCCCTTAATTCTTGGACTGAGAGAAGACAATAGACCTGGCTCCTGGGTCATGTGGCCACGACCATATGATGTCTCAGGCCGAGTTTCATTACTTTAAATAACTATGACGCAACAGTAAGAGAGAAGTGAGAAAATACTGACAGAAAGCCGAGATATGTACCTATCTGGCTCATCCATGGATGATTCGTGCTATTTATAATCAGGCGACCATACTTAGGTAGGTTATTCTTTTATTTTCTGGCTCTTAGCCTTCCTCTCTTCATTAGCCATTGAAGACTGCTTTTTCCTCATCTAAAACCACTCAAATATATCCTCCAAACACCACCTAAATCCAGGCCATATTAAGATAGCATGCCGATCAAGCTGAGTTGAGTTGAGGGTTAGTGCCTGCCTAATGACTCAGTTGAAGTATTTTGCTAACACACATTCTTCTGTGGTAGGAGATATCTTTGTAAGAAAAACTTCCCCGGTGCACACCTTCTACTGCATTCGAAACGGATGTGCTTACCTTACCCGGGGGCGACTCCCAATCTGCCCTAGATGTGGAGTCCCGGGGGTTTCTTGGGGACTGATCGGAGATCCATCCACATACTACGCGGAAGGAGACGGCGAATGAATCCGGGAATGAAGCAATCGACTAAAGTGAGCGAACAACTTAATTTCAAACGAAATATTAAGAGTATTCCATGGGTTTTTTAGCCGCTGTGCACAGTCGATTGAAAGGGCGGTAGGAAAAGACCCCAAAGAACGGCAAGACCAGTACAAAGACATATAAAAATGATATGAGAGGTTGATCCTAAAGTGATGGATTTATGTTCTCTTTGAATTGAATGTTACGTATTCCAATGTTATTGAATCCACTGATGTCAATTATTGTTAGATCCTAGATCGAAGTTGCCTGCTAAGAAGCTATGTACATGGTAATATCAGAATGTGGGGGTGAAGCCGATTAATTTGCCATAGTTTGACCGAGGACAATTAACCACAGATAATTTTCCAACATGGTACAAGAACGCGGGTTTTCCGCCTTGCAAGTACCAGGTTAAGTACCTAGGAGTGGGGATAAGGCAAGAAAGATCGGAAACCCGGCAGGACCGAAAGTATGGAGAGTAAAGCCAATGGGGTAGACGGGAACCAATCCTCGGCTCTGAAGAAGTACGGATATAACGTATAACATTAAAAAAAGAAAGTTGCATACAATTCTTGTATAAATCCCGGGCAGGGCTGCCGAGGTGGAGGTCACGTGTGCTCCACTCCACTTACCGAAGTTGTTTCCGGGTGGAGAAATCAAAGCAGATCCTTTTTTCAACTCACCACTCAATCACCACTGGTCAATCACTGGCTGAAGACGGAGATCAACGACGGCATTATGACATTGTATGCCCAATGCACAAATCCCCACACGCGTTTGAGACTTTAACCCTGACTAATCGTTCATAATTCCATCTATGACACCTCTGATTGGTTACTCCAACCCCTCGAACCGATGCTCCCCCACGATTTACCCGACTTTGAATGCCGTGAATGTTCTCCGTGACTTCAGCTGGATACCAAATCTGTTCGCTTACCCCAGTTTCCGAACAGTATATAGAGACAGTCATGGCCCTCATTATTTTTTTTCTCTGTCCATCGTACAGGGTGATACTCTGATTTACTTTGCTTTTTTAATTCAACCCATTCTCTGGTATCCTCATTCAGTCAAACTACCATTCATACATTTCATTTAAATAATATTTGCTTTGAGCTCTCAGCATGGTTCAAGAAAACTATGATATCGTCATTGTGGGCGCCGGCCCTGTTGGTCTGCTCTTGTCCTTGTGCATGTCACGATGGGGTTACAAGGTGAAGCACATCGACAACCGACCGGTGCCAACCGCTACTGGTCGCGCCGACGGTATCCAGCCCCGGTCCACTGAAATTCTGCGTAACCTTGGCCTGAAGCGCTCGATTATGGCCTACGAACCCGCCAAGGTGTACGATGTCGCCTTCTGGGACCCCAAGGCTGATGGCTCTGGCATCGGCCGGACTGGCAGCTGGCCTAGCTGCCCCCGATTCATTGATACTCGCTACCCATTCACCACCCTTGTGCACCAAGGCAAGATCGAGCGCGTGTTCTTGGATGAAATCGAAAAGGCTGGAACAACCGTCGAGCGCCCGTGGACTATCGTTGGTTTCAAGAATGACGGCGCTAACGCCGAATACCCCGTCGAGGTCAACCTGAAGTGCCTGGACACCAACGTGATCGAAAACGTGCGCTCCAAGTATTTGTTCAGTGGCGAGGGTGCTCGCAGCTTTGTCCGTGAGCAACTTGATATTAAGATCCACCACAAGGATCCCATTGCCTACGTCTGGGGTGTCATGGATGGTGTCGTGCGCACTAACTTCCCCGATATCGAGGTAAGATCTCTCAATCCAACCCATGTTACTGGATTTCAACTAACGGATTAATGCATAGACGAAATGCACTATCCATTCCGATGCTGGCTCAATCATGGTCATCCCTCGCGAGGACAACATGGTCCGCCTTTACGTTCAGATTGCCTCATCCACCGACGCCGATTGGAACCCCCGCAAGACAGCCACTGCTGAGCAGGTCCAACAGACTGCGAAGAACATTTTGAAGCCATACTGGATCGAGTGGGATCGAGTTGAGTGGTACTCTGTCTACCCCATTGGACAGGGTATCGCCGAGAAGTACACCCTTGATGAACGGGTGTTCATGGGTGGTGATGCTTGCCATACTCACAGCGTCAGTATTCTCCATACCTTTTGTATCTTTATTTAAAGCTAACAATCCCAAAGCCTAAGGCTGGCCAGGGTATGAACACTGCTTTCCACGACGCACTCAACATGGCCTGGAAGCTCCATGCCGTGGAGAGCGGGTTTGCCAATCGTTCCATCCTCAGCACATACGAGAGTGAGCGCAAGGATATTGCCGAGACCCTGCTCAACTTCGATGCCAAGTACGCAGCCCTGTTCTCCAAGCGCCGCCCGTCTGCTGGTGAGGTTGGTTCTGCTAGCCATGCCACTGTTGGCGGAGCTGGCGAAGAGGACGAGTTCGTCAAGACTTTCAAGTCGTCTTGTGAATTCACCAGCGGATATGGAGTGGCTTACAAGCCCAACATTTTCACCTGGGATGCGAGCCATGCCGCCCAGTCCCCTCTGTTCAAGGTTCCCGGTGTCCACCTGACTCCCGGCCGTGCCTTTACGCCGACCACCGTCACTCGTCTCGCAGATTCCAACTTCGTCGAGCTTGAACAAGAAGTTCCTGCCAACGGATCCTTCCGCATCTTCATTTTCGCCGGCAACCAGTCCAAGACCAGCAAGGCCATTGCCGATCTTGCCGCCAACCTGGAGAAGGAGCGCTCGTTCCTTTCCGTGTATCGCCGCTCTGACATCGCCGATGTGTCCTTCTTCGAGCGCCACAACCCTCACTCCAAGCTCTTCACTCTCTCTGTCATCTACGCCGGCTCCAAGAACACCATCGACGTGGACTCCATCCCCCAGGTTCTGCGCGACTACCACCACCACTTGTACGCCGATGACATCCCCGATGTGCGCGTTCCCCAGGCGCAGTTCGCAGCCCACGAGAAGCTCGGTTTCGATGCTGCGAAGGGTGGTGTTGTCGTTACCCGCCCTGACAGCCATGTTGCCTGCACTGTGCAGCTGGTTGAGGGCAGTGGCACCGTTGACGCTCTCAATGAGTTCTTTAACTCTTTCTCCACTAAGCCTCTGGGCCAAGACTCTCAGCAGAGCCGCCTGTGAGATTGGTTAAACGTTTATGAGTCCCGAGGTCTGTAATTTATCTTGAAGATGTATATAGCTTGTTTGGTTCGTTCTTGGTGAGCGATAGCTTGAGCATGATTGGCGTTCATTTTGATTTATATAGGAATAGAGTTCAATTCAAATTATTGACTATCTAAAGCCAATGTCTAAAATTCGTAACATACATTTGTAAGATCCTGTGAAGTCCCTTTTCAAATTTGCCTTTTGCCACATAGCCTCTCAGTGCTGAAGCCCACCAAAAAGCAAGGACTGGGGAAGAGTCCCCCCAAACCCTATGACAGCAATTACACTCCCAATATATCCGATCTGACTAATATGATCTGAATTGAAAGGGCGAGAGTCTTTGGCCCGAATTCTGAGCACGTTCCAAGGGAGCTAGGTACTTCGACAGACCAGGTAGTGAGTGTAGCGATGGAAGTTGTCTTGGGATTCTAGCCTTGCTTAGAGTCGGCCACATTTGAGTCCCACAAATCACTTCCGCTCCATCCATTTCTGCAAAACTGCAGCGACGTGCAAACTATTCTTCTCCATGAAAACTAAATGTCCATTTCCATGGATGCCGATATCCGCCAGTTTGAGATGTTCAGCCGAAACACCTGCCTGTTGCAAGAACCGAACTGTGCACCAGTCGTACGGCGCGTGGTAAGATGATTCGGTCGTCACGACCAGGACGGGCACCTTGGCGAGATTGACGAGCTTTCTCGGTGCGGGAGAATCGGCCTGGATCACGCAGTCGGAATACATGGATGAGTTGGAAGGGATAACGTGTTTCACAAGTTCGTTCGGGTTAGTCACGGCGGGTGAGTAGGTCATGGGGATATCGGTAAGTCCGTAGGCGCGCGAGCTGGTGTTGCTGAAGATGGCTTCCTGGAAGGGAGGGCCAGTGGGCTCGATTGAAACGATGGAGTGGACGAGATTCGGGCGTACGTCCGCAATCAGCCAGGGCATAAGTCCACCCTGAGAGTGGGAGAGGAGGATTACTGGAGATCCGATGGTGTCGAGCAGGGCAGCGCCGGCGGCCTGGACTGTTGACTGCTGGTAGGTTGCTGAACTGAGGAACTCGACCGTTGAGGAATAGTAAGTGTCGAAAACCGTGTCGCCCATCACGCCCGTGCCATTCCATTGGGTGTGCAGGGACGCCTGCGGCCAGAGGTTGTACCGCTTCGCCGCGGTGAAGCGCTGCTGCAAGATTTCGGCGCTGTAGGTGCTCAACGTTCCATTGCCAGGGAACCAGGCGCTGCGGCCACGGAAGGTTTGGTCGATAATATAGCATGCATATCCCTCAGACAGGAAGTAGGAGGCCCAGCCTTTTCCTCCGTCGGGCTTGTTGAGCCAATTCTGCCAACATTATTGTTAATCGTTGAGAAAAGAAGTGTGCTTTAATTATACGTACAGTGCCTGTTTGAGCTTGTCCATGGATGAAGACAATTGGATGAGGCTTGGTAACACCCGCGGCCGGAGTGAGTTTTTCCACGTACATCTGATCTGTGAAGACATGCTGGCCAGCTTCATTCAGAATATACTGTCCTCCAACATACATGTACGATCGCTGGGCTGGTACCTCAGTGCACCAGCCTGAAACCGCGACGATCGCCCAGACGATCAACAACAACCCTGTCTTGACATACATATTGCTAAGAAGATGGGCCGAGGTGAATGGAATGAGAACAAGGTTTCATCAGAGATCAAATTATGCTAGGGGCACCTACTATGGGTAAGATTGCAGGGTTGCCTAATTAAAACAGTAGTGGTTTTGCCGAATTTGCTCCGTTGGGCTTCAATGGTGTCGATTAACCCCCACAGGACGGAGTATAACGGGAAGAAATGGCCCGGGGCTACTTGCTAGCCCCGGTTTCTGTCGCTGCGGCGCCGAATGGGCGCCGATTGGGGCTCTTCTGACCAATGAAAACCGATGCCAAGAAGGAATCTGGATATCCACCCGTCATAATGTAGACCAGGGTAACTAACCTTAGACTTTGCCAAGTGAACCTTGAAAGCCGCTTGCGTCTCTTCTCTAAAAGCTAATTGCTGGTAAATTAGATTCAATTCGGCTTCGAATCTCTTTCTATTATGAAATACGAGGTGCCTAGAACACGAGGTGCCTGGAACTGGTTGTTGGAAAGTTCTCCTGCCATGACCTTTTGACTTAGTTCGTCCACGTCTCATTCTTATTCTTTGTCGCTCTTTTCCCCTTTTTCCTTTGTCAAATTGGACCCTCATAGACCTCAAAAATCCATGGAGTCCACTCTCATCATTCTTTGGTTGTTTACCTGGGTGGCAATCGGGTTGATCGTCCTCCGGCTGTTGATGCGGAAGTTGAAAGGATTCAAGTTCGTCCTTGGCGATTATTTCGCAATGGGTGCAATTCTCTGTGCGCTCATACGCCTCGCCTTGGTCCATGTTATTCTCATCTGGGGGACCAACAATATGTCTACCAAATTCAGGCATACCCACGATTTCACTCCGGAGGAAATCCGTCGCAGAGAGATCGCGAGCAAATTTGTGCTCACCAATCGAGTGTTCTATAATTCCTAGTACGTGTTGGTTTACATGCAATACAGGGTCATTTGGCCACTTTTTCTCATATTTCTTTTAGTCTCTGGTTGCAAAAATTGGTTCTGCTTGATACCTACCGCAGACTGCTCACGCATCTTCACTGGGAAAAGATGACGATGATCTTATATATTGGTATATTTGCAGCCTCATATATAATCGTACAGGTTGTGACATTCACGGAGTGCGATCCATTCAACCATTACTGGATCGTATTGCCGGATCCTGGTAGTTCCTTCCCACTTTCGTTTTCTTTTATATATAGATTCTAACCAATACAGGCATCTGCTGCCAAGCACAGCTTCAATTGATCGTCCTCGGTATGTCTGCCGTGATGAAGATCACTTTAATTTCATATCACCTCTAACACTTTTGATTCCTCAGGTGTCCTCAATGTCATCACCGACCTTATGCTCATCGCCTTGCCGATCCCAATTTTGGTTCTAGTCAAACGATCTACTGTTGAGTAAGCTTGGCCCGACCTATATCACCGTTTGCATCTCGTTGACAAATTATCTCCTATAGAAAGCTCCAGCTAGCGATCCTCTTCGGCGTCGGCCTCTTTATCGTCGCAATCACCATCGCTAGACTGCCTCAAAACGCCAAGAATCCCACTGCACAAGTAAACAGAACAACTTGGGCGTCCGTTGAGCTGCTCGCTGCCGCTATCGTCGCCAACGCTCCTGTCCTATATGGACTCATCAAGGGACAGAGGCAAAGGTCCAATAATGCCGCATCGGCAGTCGGATCAAGTGGGCCGTCATGGCAAGGACTTCCAAAGAGATCAGCAAATGAACCCGATTTCGAACTGCAAGGGACCCTTCATAGCAAGAGAGGGTCTAATCTTGGTTCAAAGATATCATCCAGAAATTATTTGGAGATCGATGGCGAGAGCAGTCGGTCGCTGACTCGAAGTTTGGAAAAATAAAGGAGGGAACTACACACATAAACAATAATAATCATAATAATCATAATAATAGCCAAGGCTCCAGGCTAAGCCACTGTGTGGTCAGCTTTTAATCAATAGTACTCCATGAAATAGACACTGAACTACTGTCTTCTCAATAGAAAATACCTCTCTCACTCCAGGAGCAAGTCTGGAAGAAACAGGACTGCTCAGCCGCGTTTGCTTCCATCGTCTCTACCCTTCTGACATCCAAGCAGATCATTTTGTTATGAACATCCAGAGCAAGGACTTTTGAGACAAACACGAGGAATAGATTTGCTGGATCTAGGCTTTAGGCATGAAGTTCTTCAACACAGTTTTATTCCTACTATTAAATTGTTTCAAAAAAACCCCTATTCTGGGGCTTCAGATAGACACGTACCAGAAGGTACTTCACTACCGAGCTTACACCCTGCCCTAGTTATTTCAATGAAACAATTGAGAGTTTTCGAATGCAATTCTCTGTTTTGGCTATCTGAGCCAGAATATAAGGGCGCAGGAATATAATTATTATGCTGAAATATATTGATGCCTGATTGATGTGGCATCATAAGGCATTAATTATGCATTTTCAGACATTGGTAGATAGGGTGGTGTGAGCAAAGGGGGAATATCTGTGTTGGTTCCCTTAGTTCAACAAGCATTTCAAGCAAAACACCAATCAAGAAAAATTGCCATGGTAAGTGATTGTTTGGTGAATTTGGTGAATTTCATCGGTCAGGTTGTGTAAACATTTTGCATCTCCACCCCGCATCTGAGAACTTGACTTTGATACCACCCAGTTATCTTGACTTCTATCCAAAACCACAAGATGCCCTCTTATCTTACTATCGAAGCTCAGCTGGAGGGGTGAGTCTTTTCCTTTTCGTTATTTTACTTGATTCAGATTGTTGTCTACGTCTTCCTGCACCGCACTCCAATTTTACGAGTGTCGCATGGGCAGATGCTGTTGCTCACCTAAGCCGAAGAATGTACGAGCTAATATGAGAATGCAGCGTTACCGCTCTCCAGCCTACTGATACCGAGGAGAACCCTTACTACTACACTTTCAGAGTGCAATGTACCTCATGCCGTGAAACTCACCCTAACTGGGTCAGCTTCAACCGCTTTGTATGTGATCTAGGTTTACTAATTTTAACTAATCATCTAACAAATGATCACAGGAAGAGAACGAGATACCCGGCAGTCGGGGTGAGGCTAACTTTGTGTGGAAGTGTCGCCTGTGCACGGTAAGCTAGCTTTTCCATATCGCTTATTCATGGCATTCCTATTCTGCTTTCTGTCCCTCTTGGGACTAACTTCCTATGGTTTTCTCTTTCTCATTCTAGTAACACGATTAACAATCACGCAGAAAACTCACACTGCCTCAATTGTCAACGGGCCCAATGCCTACGAGGCCCAGGAGAAGCAGAAGGCCATGAACATCATCGAAATGGACTGCCGTGGTCTTGAGTTTATTGAGTTCAAGCCTGATGTGAGTGAATCTTGAATCATGATATACAGCTTCATGTACTGACATATCAATCCAGGGTGACTGGGAAGCCAAGGGTGTTGACTCTACTACCACTTTCTCTGGCATTGACTTGCTTGAGGGTGAATGGTATGACTACGATGAAAAGAAGAGCGAGGAAGTTAGCATCAAGGAGATTACCTGGAACATTAGCCGTTAGACAGCAACTCGATGGTGATGCCATGTGAGCTAGATGGCTCGGTATGCTGAATATGGTCGGACACTGATCTGTTACCAAAACCATCTAAGAATGATTGATGCGAGAAGAAAGGCGAAAGAAGTTGAGCCGGGATGATTGCTGTTAAACAAATATGCAATGATAACAGGGTGCTCTTTTGATGTATTACTACTGGGGTTTGTTAACTGGCGATAGCTTATGAATGTATGTGGAGCATGGATCAGTGATGAGGAAAACGAGTTGTGCAGTAAATTTCATCTCTAAAATTCAGCTTTGGTGGATCGCAGAGCAACTGTGAACGAAATAGATTCAATAAAATCCAATCGCAATATTCACACAGTGATTTGACTTGGTGAAATAAATGTAAGTTCAACATATTGCTATAGAAGCTGTCAAAGGCGGTGAGCAGAACGGCGGTTCATTGGTTGGTCATCCCCGCCCGTCCAGCTCACATTTTCGCGATGTCGCCGACTCCGATATCCTCGCAGCCACCACGCGACCAGCACTATCAAATCATCAAGTGAAAGCCGCTCCTGAGCTCACTCTTGACAACTATCCCACTAATCCACATAAATACCCCGCCACTCGGTCCTGAGTGCAAACAAAAAGTCACAATGAGTGTACGTCGCCCCGGTGTCAAGCTTCAAGAGATCGCTCATCCTACCCAGATGCTGAGTCCGATCCCCAGAGAATCAATCGCTAACTTGCAATTCCACAGTTCCAACCACTTAACCCCCGCCCGTTCCTCCAGGCTCGGTATGCGACCCACCCCAATCCCAACTAGACCCCGTGAAGCAACCCCAAAGCACAGAATCTAGTTTATGGCACATTCTACGTTACCGCCACAATACTGAGCAGCTTGCTAACTTCCTTGATTCTACAGCGTCGGCACCGAAGTCCTTATCCGCCTCAAGTGGGGCCAAACCGAATACAAGGGTACTCTTGAGAGCATTGATTCATACATGAACGTGCTGCTGCGCAACACAGAGGAATTCATTGATGGGAAGCCCACCGGCGCACTTGGTCTTGTTCTGATTCGGTATGTGCTGTGCCTCCGAGGCTCAATGTTGCACACACGGTGTGTTCCGGCTCTAGATTTGCTAACGTCTTTTCAATAGATGCAACAATATCCTCTATATGGGTTCGAACGAGAGTGTGGAGATGACGGATATGGCCTACAAATAATACATCACACCATTTCGAGCGGAGTTGCGATGCATGAGGGTGTGAGGTGATTGACATTCTTCGTGCCTGGATTGGCAGGCTCGGAGCGATATATTCGGTCATATGTTCGGTCAAGTCATTTTCTCATTGGGACGAGTTGGCAGCAGATGCAAAAACCTGCGCCCAGGGATTCCCTAGGCATGTTTGGCGAGCTCAGCCCTGCAAAGATAGACACCGAAGACCGAGGCGATGAGTCCGATCTGTTGGGACCTGGGGTTTGTTTAGCTCACCATTTTCAATTATCACGAGGCGTTTCTTGGTTTATGGCTTTTCAAAGTGGTTTTTTCTGTGCATCGTCCCTTGGCCAAAATCGAATCAATTACTTTTCGCACGATTGTGAGAGACAAATTGCTGCCTTTCCCCTGGTTCCATATTGCTATACGTAGTGAGGCATTTTGGGTTGTTGCCAGGCCCAGGCTGACTGAGTCCGCTGCGCCATCCACGCAAGTGCGGACCCCCAGTGTATCTGTGTGACTCGATGGCGGCGCAGCGACGATCAATCAATCCGACATCGGTTGTTCCCTCATTTGACCAGAAGGCATCGGCGAAAGGACTTTCCGGGATATGTGCAATTATAGCACGCCTTAACAGTGTAATTGCCGAATTGACGTGTACTGTACGCCTGCGCAATAAACAAGTGACAAGACAACATGATTGTGGCGATTGGATCGCGAACAGCCAATATGATACTGTATGGGTTCAAAGTAAATACCACTGATATCAAATTGAACCCCCGGCATCATCCCCACTTGAACGAGCATTTCGATCCTTGTGGAGGCCGTGGTCGTACGGCACGTCTATGCCGGTCCCGCTTGACATCATGGCAGTGCAGAGCAACTATTGCGGCGAATTCGACTACGTACGCTGATGAAGACCCTCGCTTTGGATTTTATTATTGAATGACTTATCAAGAATTTGTCTCGCTATTATATGTTGACGAATCGTGTTTCTTTGCCTCAATCAATAGAAGAGGGGTTTTAGTATTTGTGGCACATTAAGTGGCTGATCTATGTACTGGACGTGGACGATACCTACCTGTCATATGTATTATACAATATTGTACACACATTGATCGTAAGCGGTGGCGGTTCTTTTAATAGAAAAACGAAATATGTACATCACATATTGTACAGAGTCGATCACCTTGCTTACGAACCCCCCTCTCTCCCCTGGAGCCAGGGCTCCATTTCTACAACAAACAATCAAAGCTCATGGGTAAGGATTTCTGCCCCCGACGTCATGGTGTTCGAAGGATGGATGGAAGCATCCACAATCGTAAGCTAACTCCAGTAGCGGACTCTCGTAGCCAGTTTCAGAGTCCCAAGCGTCAAGGTCCCTGCAGAGCAAAACAGAAGAGGGGAGAAAAGAGAAAAGAGAGCATATGATCAAGCCAAAAGATGCTCAGTTGGCCATCGCTTGGGCCACGCAAGTGCTTCTCCATATGGGAGAATTTAGTACGAACCCATTTATCGAGGGTTCTTCACAGTTAACAGTCAATGGTCAGCGGTCGGACGCCACCAAAGGAAATTGCTGATCATCGCCCCTTTGCGTAGGCTGGCACCCACCACAAGAACCCGAGCCAGTCCAGTAGGTCACATCTTTACCAAAAGGGGTCCTCCTGTACGCCCTCGTGAGAAAAACTTGTGGGGTTCGATCCTGTTATCAAAACGCCTTATACGGAGAACTACGGAAGGGGGGTTGCCTACTATTATTTTTTTTCTGTATATTATCTTGATTTTTATAATTTCTATATTCTCTTCATTAATTTTCTTCGGTACTTACGTATCTTGTACGTATACATGGGATCGTACAAAGATCTAAAAAAAGGCGATTTCTCCGATATCTAGCACAACGCTGATCTTCAATATTCAGTCCATGGATGAATCTTATACTTGGACTACCAAATCACTTCTTCTTTTCTCCCCTGATCTTCACTCGGGCTCCACTACAGGGATTCAGACTGGACAATTTTCCGCATATCACAACTCCATTTGCTCTCGCAGATCGGAACTCATTTCCATTTGCACTGGAGTTTTCCCATAAAACTCCTTCCATCCCACCTACTCACACTATTCACCTCGGTCCAAAATATTATTCTCTCGCTCGAAAAACGTGAAACGTCTTAATTTAAGGCCCCCCGCAAAGTCTGCAGTCTAGACCTGCAGCACTATCTGTCTCATCTAGCGCCAGAATCTACATACGAACACCCTCGTGACCTCCTCAGAGCAAACTACTATTTTTTTTTTTTTTCGTTCGTTGAAACTTCATACAAAGCTGTTCACTCGCTGCTTCTCGGTGCATCAACACTCGTTCATACACAATGCGTGATACACCATCCAAATTCATCGAGATCCTCGATCCAAAGGACACTACACACATGTCCGACTCGGACGTCCGCCTTGAGGATGTCCTCGCGGATCACGAAGCAATTAGCAGCCGACCCCGCTCCTCAACACAGTCCTCCATAAAACCAATGGACAAGTCTATGTCGCGTGCGAACTCTATGTCTCCAACGCCGCGTTGGAAGCGTCTGAGCAATATCCTTGCGCAACCCCGTCGCAACTCTTAGCACATACACCTGTGCTCGGCTATACTCCCTACTCTGTGTGTCTATTGCCGCCGAGCGGCCTGGACCGCCGAGTACATTCTCATGATGTGAAATGAACAATGAAATTTACGGATACGTTCACGACGAGACGGACTTATGATCCTGTGTTGCGTGCCTGGCGCGGTGACATGAACTTTCGAACTGTGAATGAAAACGACGTTACGAATTGAATTGAGTGGGCCATGTTACCTCGGGCATCTGGGTGTGATCTAGGGTTTGGCCCGGGGCCGTTTTTCGGTCTATTGGTCGTGCTGGCCCGGTTGACAAGGGGACATGATTGCCCCGCTTTGATGATTTGATGAATGTGCCAAACTTTTTTTTTTCTTCTTGTCTACAAGGCTTGAGATTTGAAAAACTCTCGAATTAGGGTTGACATTGAATTCGAGTTTGAATGTGACCAGTAGATACTGGCAAGATGTATAGAAACCAAATCTCCGAAAAATGAACTTGAACGTGAAAGGTCTGAGACCAACAAGCAATAATAATAGTATTCCTATTCAGTCCTCTTGCATATTTTGAACTCCATGACGGTTTTTTTTCTACCTATCTCTCGGCACTGCTCAATTTGCTATGTAGCCATAACATTGGTCCTCGATACACAACAATGCAGTGAACCATCTCTCTAATATAAATTTTGCCCACAAAGTAACTGCAAATAAAACAATATTACACCCGACTGTTTGTTCCCAAACTTGTACCTGGCAAACATGAAACCAAGCGGGGTCTTGGACTACTACGTTCTATTACCGATGTCCTATTTACCATCCATCTGTGTACATATGTACCTTCGGTTCTTACCAGATTTTGTAAAGCTTAGGTACAAAGGTACCGGTGGACCCTGAACCCTGGGAGAGGGGTCGTTCCTCGGACTAGCACGTTTGTGTAACGACCTTGGTTGGGCGCTGAATTACTAGAGCTTGGTTGGGAAGGTTTCGGAAATGGGGTCAGGAACGCATGTAGGTGAAGCTGGGATATGATCTTTAATCTCGAGCTATGATCCTAGCACAAACAGTCTCTGTAGCGGTAGGATTTGATTGGTTGCTTGGCGAGGTATCGCCGTGTGTCCCTGCGCCGGACCATTCCGACCTTCGGGCCTAGATTGTATCTTGTGCTTGTAGGACAATGTATACGAAGCTATGCTTGTGTATTCAGATTGGTCTCCGTTGGAGTTCAAAGAGGACTGTCTCAAGATAATTGTATAGAAAGTTGGACAGACTTCGGGACTGAGAATTCGTCCATTCCACACAATAGACACCATTCAAATGTCAATATCTTAGATCTTCAGTCCAGGTTGAATCAGTCCGATTGAATATTCCCAAAGATCTCTTGATGTGCATTTGGCAGTCCAATCAACATCTTCTCATATTTGATTTCTTTTTGCCCATTTGCTATGCCAATTTTAGGAGATGCACTGCATTGAGGGGGCCTCAGTGAAAGACACAGCAATATCGAGAATATAGCTCCAGCCTGCGCTGGAACAATGTCTTGATACTTTTTTAAGTTGTACTCTACGAATTGAAAGGTAAACCTGATCAAACCGAGCAGAGTGTTGGTGCAAAGAGCAATCTTGCTGTTGTTGCTCGGGATTCTCGCATTGACCAGCAGGCTTTCCCCTATCTTCAGTTATATTAAATATTGTGCTATCAATAGAATAGATCAAACGGTGGAAGAAATCAATTTATGGTCCGACCATATCTCCCGCTTCTTGTATCTTCCTGGGCTCGTTGAAGGGGAAGAGCAGTGATGTTTGTTACAAGTGAAGGGCGATGTTTGCTTACGTTGGAGATTTTAAATTTACATGGTTATGGATATTACATGAATCCGTTGAGGTCAAGTCCTTGTCGTGGTTCTTATGGATGTGGGAAGAGAAGTGAGAGAGAGGTTGAGAGGTAGGAAAAGCAACAAGAAGGGGAGATTTACACTCCTCCTCTACATCGCTCCTTCTCTTGAAACATCTTGAAAACATTGAAGCAACTGCCTATTCAAGTTGAAGTTGACCTTAGGAACCAGATAACAGGAAAGCGAAAAGACAAGTAAAGAGCGAAACAAAAGCCCAGAGTCACAGTCGAGCCTGTACAACATCCATGGTTTTCCTATCGACTTTTTGTCACTGTGGCCCTGTTTGGTGCTTCTACATGTACCGACGTAGAATTTGTCGATAATCGTTTGTCCTGTGCGAAACAAACATATTCTCGGGCTCTCTACGGCCTTTCCCTCATGCTACACAAATCATATGCCTCCAGCAGTGTTCATATCGAGAGATACGCTTATCGACATTCTTGACTGTGGGCACCTCGTTCATGAAAAAGCAAACAAGGAGATCACCCTTGCATAGACCCCTTCCTTTCGCAATGTCCATCGCAAAACTCTCCCGGACAACTCTTTTTTCAAATGTGATGCTTGAACTTCGTGCCCAAGTTCATGGGACAGCACTCCGTAGAACCGCTGCTAATCTGACCCGTCGTCGGTTCTATGCCAGCTTTCCAAAATGGTATATGATGCATCTACCTCAATGGCCGCCCACACGGACTCCGAGAAGGCCACGTGGAGAATGATTGTACTCTCTGTATGGGTCTCTTTCGCAGTATTAATCGCATCCTTCGACCAGGGCTTTGCAGGAATTGTGTTGATTATGCCCTCGTTCCAAACGGCCTTTGGTCATTGCCATCCAACAAACGGTTCTCTAGGAGGGAAGACCACAGAATGCACCCTCACTACGCTGCAACAATCACTCATCAGTGTCACGGTACTCTTTCAAGCGGTTGGGAGCGCGACAACTGGCTTGCTCGGTTATAAGTTCGGTCGCAAGACAACTATGCAAGTGGCCTGCGTTCTGTGTATCATAGGGGCCTCAGGAATGCTGGGAACATCTGGTAGCTTCCTCCACTATATGGTCTGCAAAAGCATCAGCGGCGTGGGGATCGGGCAGCTTCTTACCTCAAGCATGGTTTACGGTTCAGAATGTGTTGTCGCAAGCAAGCGCGGCCTCTTACTTGGGATGTTCAACATTGGCTTGGCTTTGGGCAATGTATCTGCAGCCGCGGTATGTGCTGGATCGGCGACTCTGAGTCCAGACAGTGACTGGCAATGGAAAACACCCATCGTTTGCCAGATCCCGCTCGCGTTGATCCTTGGTTTCGGGACCATGATGTTTCCTGAATCGCCGCGTTGGCTACTTTGGAAAAGAAAGGAAGACGAGGCTCGCAGGTCTTTTGCTGCTTTCAAATCCTTGGGGATAGATTCGGTCGAAGTGACGGCGCAAATGGAGGACGTCCAACGGCATCTTGATCTCGAACAAAGTCTCAGTGCCACCACATCCTGGATGGAAATCTACCGAGGCGCCAATCTTCGCCGAACAGTAATCTCCGCAACGACCCTCGTTGGATTGCCTATAACTGGTATCCAATTTGTTGCTGGTTATGCGGCTCTTTTTCTCAGTGGAGTCGGTATCAAGAACCCTTACCTCATCAACGCAATTGTCGGGCTTTGTATTCTTGCAGGAGCCTGCGCAGGCCCACATGCCCTGGAGTACGGTGGGAGAAGGTTCTCTATGCTGGTAGGCTATAGCCTCATGGCAGCTTGCATGCTTATTCTGTCATCCGTTAGCACAGGTCTCGGGGCAGAAGATCCAATCGCGAAGAACGTCGTTGTTGTGTTCCTTTGCCTATGGGCATTTGTATTTGGCGGGTTCGTTGGTTCTAGCACCTGGCTGTCCTCTGCTGAGATGCACAGCGTTCGACTCCGCACTTACGGCCAAGCCAATACGACCTGCTTTAACATGATTGCTAGCTTTGCGGCTAGCTTTTGGACTCCATATATGCTTAACCCGAGTTACGGTAATATGGGAGTAAATGTCGGCTACTTTTATTTTGGAGTGACGATTGTTGTCTTAATTACCGTGGCTCTGTTTGTGCCAGAAACAGCTGGACTGACCCTTGAGCAAATTGATGATTTATTTATATCTGGCGAGAAAGCGTGGAACACATCTACTGAGAAAAATACGGCGATTGCCTAGGACGGTTCTTACCCAGCCCCAATGGCCGAGCGCGCGTTCCTGGACTGGCAAAACGTCTGAAATCATTATAAACTGATCTGTTAAGTATTTCCAGCTATTTGAGAGCTTATTTAACTTCTGTCTTCCGGGTTGCCATGTTCATTGTTTTTCGGAAGTATGCATCTTTCTGTCATTCAGTCAGACAGTCTAGATTTACACCAGATTGAAATGCCTCCTGGGGCGGCTCAATCGGCGGACTCAGATACCTCAAAAAAGGCCCCCCGGCTATTTTCGCGTACTCATATCATTCATGTTTCACCAAGTCGCACTGTTGAGTCGCTTTACCAAAATTGGCTAGTGGAGGCACCAGACCACACTGTCTCATTACGATTCATATGATGGAGTTCACTCTGGATGTACTCTATAAATTCATTCATGGTCACTATCCCTGGCTTTAGTACCTTTTTTTTAACCTTCACTCTATGTAGGAAAGTATGTGACTGTGTTTCATGCAAGAGAGATGGACCGATCAGAAAGTAAAGTTTAGGAAAATTCCAATTTGCTCGCTAATTATCCAAGCTACTCAATATACGGTGGTGACGTGGCAGATGAACCTCTTAAATCCAACGTATAAATCAATGATAATCTGTTGACGATGTTGCAAATATATGCCTGTGCGCCAACTGGCGAATACTCTAGAGATCCACTCATCAAATTGCCCCACTTCAACTTCTCTCCCGCGTCAACAAATTGAACGAGTATCATTGCAACATCACCTCTCTGCGGTTGGACATCCTGCACAAAGCCGAGTCTAGTGTCATTTTCAAAGTCAAGCTTCCGCAGAACTCTCTGCATCAAACCTGCGAAGCGTTTCTGACTTGGCGTAACATTCCCTGAACTCGCCGAGCCATTCGTACTCATTCACCAGTTGAATCTTTGATTTTGAATCCCTAATAACCATGGCTTGGCTTCAATCGACCCCAGGCTCTGGTAGGCGCGCCGCGTCTCCAACAGTCTTCGAGCAGCAGCGCGAGGAACTTGTCAGAGAGATTGCAGTGGTTAGTGGATTGATCATCTTGGCAGCGGATAGACTGAATGATGCTAATTCAGTTGAGTAGGGCATGGAACAGGTGCTTCAAAACATGAACCGTCTGAATCGAAATCTGGAGAGTGTCATCGCGGTAAGCATAGGCACATGGGCAAGAAATAATATCTACTAACAGTATCGACAGGTGGGTAATGAGTTCGGTTCTGTGGAAGCCCTCTGGTCCCAATTTGAGAACTTTATGGGTCGAGCCGAGGAAGAAAGTGAGGAAAACAGGAATGTGAAAAGGAAGGTTAGCGAAGAGAGTGATGCGCCGATCAAATTGGAAGCACAGCATGAGGACGAGGGTGACTCGACAGTCATGCAGTGATGGTTTGGATTTTGGCCTGCATCACGGGTCTCGGCGTCTGTTTTACTTCTCTTAGATACCATCCAGGATAGAATTTACTTTTTACAGATCCTACGGGAAAACATTGTTGAACACAAAAGTCATACGTATTGTTTCAGTAACACATAGGAGGACGCTTTCGCCAACAGAACATATCACACATAAACGAGAACACCAGACCCATGCATGCCAAGAAAAAACGGCAAAGACCCGAGTCATGAGAGACATCAACTAAAACAAAGGAACAAGGGTCATGAAAAGAAGCCAAAAGATAAGGATCAAACGTGAAAATAAAGGAAACAGCCTCCAACAAAAAGAAACACCGAAGTCATTGTAAGGTTCGCGCAGCGTATCGATACAACAGGAAAAGTTTTGAATGTCATGTCCAGCTTTGTTCAACTTGCAGCGGCATGTCACATACAGAGGCGCGCGGGCAAGCAAGCCGACGAAGCAACCAGGCTTGTGGTCCGGCCAAGTGAGAATGGAAGGTAAAAGGGTGGTCGAGAATAGAGCAGGGGAGATGCCAGTAGAATCAATCTACAGAATCTTGCAGGTCCGCTTCTTGACCTTCCTGCCGGGGCGTGGACCTGCGCTCCCAGAGGGAGCGGTATTGGTGCGATTGTGGCGACTATTGCGACCACTGCGGCCGGAGGCCTGTTGGGCCGACCAGCCTTGCTCCTCGATCGAAATGACTTGATCAACGGCCTTTGAGAAAACTTCATCCACACCGCGCATCTCTTTGCTACTGCATTCGGCATAGGTTGCACCCATTCTCTGGGCAACGTTCTCGCCCTGCTCCGGTGTAATAGGTGTCAAACCCTGGGTCTTGAGGAGTTCAATGCAGGTTCGCTTTGAGCGTAAGTCGGATTTCAATCCAACAAGGACAATCGGTGTGGTGGGACAAAAGTGCAACACCTCGGGATACCACTAGGATGAAATGTTAGATATATCAGAAAATTTTGAGTGGTACATGATGGCTTACCTTGTCAACAACATTTTCCAATGAAGCGGGACAATCGATAGCAAAGCAGACGAACAGAAGATCAGTCTCGGGATAGGACAGCGGACGCAAACGGTCATATTCTTCCTGTCCAGCAGTATCCCAAAGCGCTAATTCGACCGTCTTTCCTGTGGCCCGATGCGTTGTTTGGGTGATGTAGTTCTCGAACACTGTGGGGACATATTTCTGGAAGATAAATCAGCACTGAGGATTTGATGTGTCGTGTCCCACATTCTAATCTTACCTCTGGGAAGTATCCTTGGGAATAGCTGATCAACAAACATGTCTTTCCACATCCACCATCCCCCACCACTACAAATTTTTTTGAGAAAGAGGGAGGTTGAGTGATATTTGTTGCCTCTGACATTCGTCCGCTGGAAACACTGGTATTGGTGCTGGCGGTGCCGTGGCTGATTCGAACACTGTCGCTGCGTGCTCGGCTGTGACGGGGTGTCAAGGATGGAGGAGGGGTTGCGAGAGAGCGGCGGCGTGAAGCTGCATAGTTTTGTTCGTCGTACATAGCACTCATGGTGGAATGTGGTTCCTCGCTAATTTGACGAATGTGATGAATGTGATGCAGGGGGAAAGGAGGTCTGCAAATAAGAAATGTGAATGATATTAAAAGGATCAGGTGAAGAAAAGAGGAGAGGAAGACAGATCTAAAGGATCTAGAGGATCGACGATAGTGTAAAAGTTGAGGGTATTCGTCCGGGCGAGACCCGTGTTTACGTCGTTGCTGTCATAGCAACGGCCGTGTCTCTATGACGCCAGGGCTCCGCTTTCCACGATCAAAGCCTTGGTATCCTGTCAGTTTCGCCCTGATAGCGGCTATTTCGATCCTGTTTCTTTTCTTGGTCCATTTTCCCCTCCGCTAAAATATTACTCTACTCCACCGTTCAGCTCGCCAGAGCCGGATCGACTTTGTACACAGTTTACCGCATACGGAAATATCATGTGATTGTAGATCGGCGTATTCCTCCTCTTTTTTTGGTTGTTCTTTTTCTGTTTTTTACATCTCAAGGTCTATAAGGTTGTCTTTGAGTGTTGTTGGAACGTTTTGAAATTTGCCTAGACTTACACACCATGCATAGTTGGGAATTCAGCGGTGAAAAGCAAATATACGTTGTATATATAAAACGGCGGCTTTGGCTGCACTAATCCTGCGTGTCATGTATTATCAGCTATGGGCCCTTTTCCATGATTCCCCATTTTTATCGCTAAAAAGATCTGTGGAGATTACCGGACAACGCCGATATCTCGTGCTAAGCCCTAGTTCAAAGTGAATCCATCCTATTATAACACACCAAAGCATCTAGCACCTGAGTGAGGGCATATGGGAGACCTTTGTCTGTTTGCTTCTCACGCCGCGCCAGATCACATTATTACGACCTCGGGAGAGGAATGGGGAAGTGCTTAGCCAATTTCATATTAGTAGGTTTTATCATATGCTGATAGGGATATTTACAATGCAATGGGTTCATTGTGTACATTGGTGATTGTTTTAGATCCCCTATAGCCTTTAGTATCAACATCAGCATTAAGCATTCAGTGTGCTATAATGTCTGCCTCTATATACCTAGGTATGTCCCACATTTTTGCCATTTAGGTACTTCTCTCTGCCCATAGGACATCGGTTGGGTGATATATTTAGCTAGACATCGAACATTAAGTAAAGAGTAAGCAACTATAGAACATGTTATACCTTTATCATAGTATGAAAGCAGCCCAGCATGTCGCCGACTGATTTCCTATTTATAACCTCTCTGTGGAAAAAACAGGCCACTGCACTCATTGTATCGAAACTCAAACTTCTCATTGGTCTAATCTAACTATAGTAGTCTCGCCTATGTGTAGTCATTGGCATCTATATAGAACGTTTTTGATTTGATGGCCTGGGTAGTCCTGGCGGTGTGCTGACTAAGATCTGTATTCCGGCCCCAGGCATCAGGGGTCTGAACCGCGGATGATCTCGTCAACTTTGAATGGCCATTTTTGAACTTATATCATTCCCTTATGCAATCCAACTTTCATTCGCTCCTTATGTTCTGAAACCTATAAAATTCAACTCCTCAAACTGATCGGCAGGCAGCGGCCTGTCTATCTATGGAATAAATCCGATTGCGGCACAGTCTGGATCGATAACACTACACGATGGGCTTGAGCAAAACGGACCAGCCCGATGCTGGCTTGAAGAGCTTGAATCATTGTATGCGACTTGTCTTGTCCCTGCTTGGTTATTCGTGGCTTATTCTCTGCATGTCCGCTGACCACCGCGCGTTCGCGACATAGACTCGAATCGATTGCCCCTCTGGCGGTATTGGCCCCGACAAAAGCTCATCCCATTGATTCGATATGAAACCCCGTACCTAGCTTGGGTGCAGGAGAAAGTGCGCACACCAACTCTCGATTCTTACTTTGCTTTCACCGCGAACCTCGGCACTCATACTTTCTTCATGGTCTTCTTGCCTTTCCTCTTCTGGTGCGGTTCTCCGAGCATGGGTCGTGCGTATGTGTTCTTTTTTGAAATGGAATTGGGAGTCGCAGTTTGTGGCTGACAGCAATTGCGCGCAGATTGGTACACATTTTGGCTTCGGGCGTCTTTTGGAGTGGTTTCCTAAAGGACTTGCTATGTCTCCCCCGGCCTCTCTCTCCGCCGCTCCAGCGCATCACCATGTCCGGATCTGCAGCACTCGAATATGGATTTCCTTCGACGCACTCCACAAATGCGGTCTCAGTTGCCGTATATGCTTTGGCTTTGCTCAGCTCACCCGAGTCGACTCTCAGTGCGCAGGTCACGCTCCTTCTCCAAGCTGTCACCTACATCTATGTTGTATCAATCGTGTTGGGTCGACTGTATTGTGGAATGCATGGAATGTTGGACTGCACCGTTGGATGTGCGATGGGCGCGGCAATCGGCCTCGTGCAGTTTAAATATGGACCTGCCATTGAGGAGTTCATCATTTCCGCTTCACCGAAAGATATTTCCCTACTTGCGATACTGATCATAACCCTTGTACGGGTTCATCCTGAGCCAGCCGATGACTGCCCATGTTTCGACGATAGTGTCGCGTTCGCTGGAGTCATGCTGGGCGTCGATGTCTCTTCATGGCATTTTGCTGATATTTGGGATGGATACCCCGCTGGATCGATTCCCTATGACCTCGAGACAATAGGATGGATCAAAACGGTCATACGCTTGGTCTTGGGTGTGTTGTGTATCTTCGCATGGAGAACTGTGATGAAACCGGCTCTCCTGCGCATTCTACCACCTATTTTCCGGACCCTGGAGAAGCTTGGTCTTCTTTTGCCCCGACGCTTTTTCACTACTGCTTCGTAAGTTTTGAGCCTTTGGTAGAGTGCGGCGATAAATCTAACTCGATCAGGAAATACACCACTGTTCCAACTAACTTGAAGGACCACGACGTCCTCCCCAACTTCTCTGATATCCCCAACATCATGGCCACAATGCGCCACCCCCGCCGTCGAGCCATTTCCGTGGGCCCACAATCAGAAGCTGATGCGTATGAGACCCTGGCGTATCGAGAGAAGCGCCGGCGCGAAAGCCAATCCGGAGGCAATCGCGCCTCTCCAGTTGCAGAAGGCGAGAACAAGCCCAACGGAACTTCTGGGTTGTTCAGGAAAAACACAACACTTGATGAATACGAAGGCATGATGGGAAGAGGTAGTCCCAGTTCGTCTGCCTTGGAAGTCAACTCCAACGAGCCAACAACGCCCTTTCCCTCCCTTGACTTTGAGGCTGGGAAGCGGGATGAGAAAGAAGTTTTCTCTCAGATCAAGAAACCTCGCGTGCGGTACGACGTCGAGGTTGTGACCAAGCTGGTTGTCTATGCTGGTATGCGCTCGCCCTATTTGTTTTTTCACATGACAACATTTGTTGATTTCAACATAGGTATCCCGTGGATTGTTATCGAAGTCGCACCCCTTTTGTTTGACTTCATTGGCCTTGGAGTCCCTCGTGGCGTATGAGTATATTGATACACCTCCGACTCACCTCTTGCCTTTCTTTCATCATCCCAACACATTCCGCCTGCTTCCAACTCAGCGGGCTGTCTGAAACAAGTCACCTCTGTGACATCATTTACGTTATCCATGTACATAAGCATTGAAAGCGGTATCAATATGTGTATCCTCGGTCTGCTACACCGTCATTTACAGAGTGCAGGGCCGTCCACAATGACTGCTAAACGGAAAATAATGAATGGCGAAAGCCAAAAGTCTCATAAAAATCGAGCATGTAAAAGTTTATCTAGAGCACCAAAGCAATGTCTTCTGTTCATCAAGCCTTTTCTTTGTTTTAAAAGGTTGTTTCACGCGATGGCTGGTTATAGCTATGGAAAACCAAAGCACGAATCAGTTGAATCACCGAGAATCTCACAAACAAAAATTAAAGAAAGAATCTTCCAAATTTTGTTTTCCCTCCAAAGAAATCATATTAACCAAATATGTACGGAGTAGTATAGACCAAAAAATTAGATGGGCTGGGAAGTTCTGGGTTAGTAAGCGATCGCGTAGCCCTGGAGCCGAGGAGTTGGAAACATCACCTTTCTACTTTTGATTTGATCAATCATTCAATCTTGAGTTCCCGGATAGCTAGATCCTGTCATGATCAAGGATGGGTTCTGAATTGTCCTTGTTCTTGACACGCTCTTTTTCCTATTATCACACCCTCAACATCCGTTTACCTGCCGCCACCCACTTTGTTTGAAGCGCGTCATCGGACGAGTAGATCGCTCCCACCGAATCTTTTGCTCCCACCTGGAGATTTTCTCAGCGTCGCGTCAACATGGGGTTCTTTCGTTGGCCTCGGTACAAGGGAAGCGCCTCTTCCTCTAAACCCACAAAGCCGTCCCCCCAGATCTCAAATACCTTCGGCCCTCCAAAGCTTCCCATTGACGTCCATGATGGTATGGGCCAACCATTCGCAAATCTCGGTCGCGCATACTTACTTACGGGCCAGAAACAGATTACTCCCAGTTACCAATCCCAGGAGCTTATCCATCAACTCCTCCCGAGTCCCCTAGCCTCAAGCCCATCGATCCTTATGGCGCAACCACCGAGCAAGCAGATACTCTGCTTCAAGAGTGGGAACCCATGGATATAGATATTCGCGCACAACCTGCACTTCTTACGGAACTTGGTATACATCTTCATCCCAGATGGCCGTCACGTCCCCCAATTCCTCCGACCCCCAAGAAGCGCAGTCCATCGCTCAGTCCAGCCAAAGCCTCTGTGCGTCTTCAAGATGATCGCATGGATATTGACGACCCGTGGGTGCAACAAGCGCAAGAATTCGCAAGAACTGCCCATGGGCCCGTATCCGCTGTACGATTGTTCGATCCCATCCCGAAGCCAATTCCACCCAACCGCCTCGCATCGTGGTATGCACCAGCATTTGAGAAGCGAGAGAAGGAAAGACTAGCTCGAGAGCTTGACGGTCAACGTCCATCTCGAGTGGTCCCGCGCGGTCAGCCTGTACGCATGCTTTCACCTGAATGGCTTGCAAGGGTTCAAAACGCCATGCAAAGCAAGAATAACCAGGTCGTTGCCACATCATTATCCGGAGATGATATGTACCAGCGAGATATTGCGACTTGTGTTCGTCCGGGGGCCTGGCTCAATGATGAAATAATCAATTCCTACCTTATGTTGATCATTCACTACCTTCGGCAATCGAATGGAAATCTTGGACCCAATGAGCGGCCGCGCTTCCATTCCTTCAACACCTTTTTCTATTCGACTCTCCGTGATAAAGGATACCAGGGCGTGCGGCGGTGGGCGAGCCGAGCTAAGATCGGTGGCGAAGGCCTACTCAATGTTGATACGGTATTCGTACCTGTTCACGAGGCGAGTCATTGGACTCTCATGCTTGTTCGGCCAGTAGATCGTACCATTGAGTACTTTGACTCCTTGGGCGCCCGTGGCGCTCGCCAAGTGAAGACTATCAAAGAATGGCTCCGCGGGGAACTTGGGCCGAAATACAACGAGAAAGAGTGGACCGTGCTTACTTCTGTTTCCTCGCAACAAGACAATGGAAGCGACTGTGGAGTGTTTCTCCTCACAAATGCCAAAGCAATCGCCATTGGCATTGAGCCAACAGCCTTTGGCCCGGGTCAGACTCCGCTTCTTCGCCGGAAGATTGTCGCCGAGCTCATGAATGGCGGTCTTAGTGGCGATTTCATCCCACAGGACAAAGCAGGTACATTGCTGCTTTGAATCAATACGAAAAAAAAACCATTTATTCAAAATCATCAACACCTCCTTCATCTCTCGATTTGCGCTGTGGCTCTGGGAACATGTCTCTCTTCTATCCGCCTCGTTGCAATGGCGCAATGGGACATTAGCACCAGTCGCATACCTTTGTTTGTCCCGCATACCTCATGCATCCTATCCACCTTTACTCACATCAATCGTCATGATCACGGCGTTCTCGGTCACCATTCCTCATTGTTTTATTTTGGCGCGCAAAGCGAACACACAAGACCAAAAAAGAAGAAACCGGAGCCATAACTTCTATCTTGGTACACTGTTTCTACATGATGTTTTCAATGAATTTGAATGATACCCCACAGTTTCACAACGATGGCGACTCTATTAATGCAAAGAAGAGCCTCCTAGCGGACTGGTCTCATATCTTTGGTGTTTTTGTGCATTTCTTTAGGCGTTTCTTTTCATTGGCCGGTATCCTGAGCTTTCTCGACTGGGGCTTACATGGGAGCAATGTACTTTTATTCTAATGTATTGCGTATGCTCTATTTTCAACTCATTTGATTGACCATTTATCTGATCACTGCATATCGCCACGTCGAGGATATGGAGGTTTTCTTTACCTATTTATCGTAGCTTGGTTGAGTTCTGGGTTCTATTCCAAGATTGTTTATAATCGATTTATTAGTGAAATAAATGTATGTCTGTGACATTAAACAAACATCCAATCCTCGCCCCATTCATATAGGTATTCTATCCACGGCGTGGACCAATTCTCACGATCTCCCCGCGCCCAGATTTCTTTCAACACATGTACTGCATTTCGCACATTGCCAGCTCTCCAGGCTGTCCACAAATGCCCAGTAACCTCCAAGATGGCTTTTCTTTGGTCTTCATTCCTGGCCTCGGCACCAATGACAAAGGCAGGCCACACCAGCGCTTTGAAGAAGGGATCCCCGGGATTGATAGAGCAAAGATGTTGAATAGTTGAATCAAGCAGAGTCTTCACATAAACCGCGGAAAATTGCTCTGCAGTCCACCTAGCCGTAACTTGAGAAACATAGATAGCAATAGCCTCTTTATAGACACAGGCAAAGTGAAACCGGGGCATCATATGCGAAATATTGGAGTTTGCAATTGACCATCTATGAGGCGAGAAACTCCGTAGTTGGGAAGCGACATATGACTTCAACGTAATGCAGTGCTCGTCACTTTCAGGAATGGTGTTGACCAGTGATATCAAGTGGAGAAGCTCTGCGGGACAGCCAACCCATGTCTGGGACTCACAGAGCTTCAAGATATCCATCGTTGACATTGTGGTGAATAATGGCTGATATGGCTGTGAAGGCTTGACGAATGTTGAGCCCAGAATTTCGTAACTGATTGGTTAGCAAAGTTTTTGTCGTAGATTGTAGAGCCTGTGAGAATACAAGGAAACGTACTTGGCGAAAATCATTTCAAAATACTCACAGCCGCTCCAATATGTAGACGTGAAGCCTGCATCGCTGTTTGCTGTTGGGACAAGGGCTGCTTGAACAATTCCCCTCAGAGCAGTTAGGTGATATTTCCATGAATCTCGTCCAGAATCCATGAGCTCAAGCCAGATAAACACTAACATAGAAGCAATTGCTCCGTCGTGATTGCAGACATTGGGGTCCAAGAATTCCTTTCGGAGGTGGTACAATGCTTGCTGTTTGTATAATAATGCATCGTAGAACTCGGGAATAGGTGCAGATACTGTCAAGAACTTTTGTTGAGGAGTAATAGAGGAGTCGATGTCAGGTAATGTATGTTGTCGTTGGGCTTTGTGCAAAGCGGCAACCGAAATTATGGTATGAAGAAGCCCGGCACTTGCTGGAATCAGACGCATGAATTCCTTGAACGGGTTTGTTGGCATAGTTTGGAACAGCGTACTCTCTGCAGAGCAATGTTGATCAACTAAATGCAATTTTAGTACACCAAGATATGTCGATCCAGCGCATGAATAGTGCTTACAATAGGTTATGTAGCTTCGCTTGGTTGGAGAAAGGTCCTGAACTGCGGGATCAACAAGAAACCTCCCAATCGATAGACCATTGTGAACGTTTGGCACAGTTTTGCCCATCAATTTACCTCGACTAGCCACGCTATTGGTCCATCTTAAGGGTTTTTCGGTGGCGTAACCTTGACAGGTGTGCCCTGAGTTTAAACATTTGTGGCATATAGGGAGTAGTCGATCACACTTCACACGACGACGACGGCATGTCCAACATGAATCAGAGGCATGATCTACTACTTCCGACATGGCAAGATGTTGACCGAAACTGATTGTCAAGCTGAAAATCTGTATCTGAATTCATACATCCTGGACTAAACCTTCTTAGGAAGCCAAGGCGCAGGCCCACTTATCCCCCCGCGAATCGGGTCCAGGCTTTGAGTCTATTTTCTCAACAAGTAACTATAAATACATACATGCATGTATATTGTATAGCATCGAGGTTATATGACTTCATTCATTCAATATGTGCAGGACTTAGCATACAGAATAGTCGTGCATAGCCAAAAGTCTTTCAAAAGACAAATAAAAGAATAACCAGTTGATAAGAATAAAGAAAGAAAGGAAACTTCGGCCAGGAAGTCCACATCAAACCTCATCAATGTTGCAGGGTCTTTGGCAGAATTCAGTTTGATTTCTGTTCAAGAACTTCTGTTTCCTACACTCGCGCCCATCTCTACCCGACTTGCACTTGTCCTGCTGCCAGTCAGGGATAGACGAGTTGTCGTTGTTGATGGTGGTGCCTTTTGGTGGGTGTGGATTTTGCTGGCCACCATGCTTTTGTGAAGCAGGCACATTGGCAAACTTGGAAGCATCCGAGGACCGATTGTAGATTAGTTCGATGTACTCAATACCCATGTAAATACTCTCGCCAATTTTCATGTCGCCCGTCCACAGTCCACCGTCACTCCAAAGATTGAGAACAATCATGCTCTGTAAGCTTGGCACCCGATAGGTTTTAGCATCCAGAATTTGATCGTTCAGGAACCACCGCGAAATATCCGAGAGCCAGTCCAGGCGATGAGTGGCCCATCTTGTCCATGGGATAGGCAAATCAGCTATCGTACTCGCACCGGGGATCACTCGATCATTTTCGAAATCATAATCTGGCTGGTTGGCGTAGTGGACACGATGTGATGGGTCCCGCGTGAGGATCTCGATGTCTGATTCAGATGTTCGGTTATGGTAGGTGAAAATCCCGGCACAAGCTCCGGGCGGCGGGAGGCCCTCATGGAGCGGAATCGCTCGATTATTACTAAGTGTCCCATTGTTCAGATTTCCGGTGGCATGCTGCTGAGGAGCCTGAGGCGACCATTCTCTCCGTTCAGGTGGTTGCGCCATGACAAAGTCGGCAGGTAATAAACGAAGCCGGACACGTAGCGAACAACGGTAGATGTTACGCAGACGAGTTTCTATCTCCGCTGTGGATGTGTAGTCTTCGTGGCGGGTGGTACGTAGAACAAGATACGTTGCCTGGGGATCGTCTTGCTCATAGTCTCTTGTGAAAAAGATGTTGTTCTTCGAGTTGATCATGAGCACCGGGGCTTTAGGTGTGCCTGGGCGTTCCCATGCTTGACTGCTCCAGTCTCTCTCGAAGGAGGTTTTGAAGAAAACCAATGAGGATGGGTCAGGGTATTGTGTGCCATGGGCTCCCGATGACACGTAGTCCTCTTCTTGGTTCTTGGCTTCGTCGCTATCACTCCAATCGTCGTAATCATCCCATTCGTCGCCGACATCCTCCATGGGTTCTGATAGATTGAGATGGGCATGCTTATTCAAATCGACAGCCCGAAAGTCCCACATTTTGTAGTGCTGGAAATATCCGGGATCAGGCCCGGAGACAGTGTAGCAATCGCATCCACGTGGACGTTTCTTGGTCGGTCTTAGCGGTGTTGTTTTATCAACCGAGATTGAGGAGACAACTACGCTGAGGTAGATCACAGCGATCCCGAAGGATGAAATGTCGACTCTCATAGTTGACCGTGTTCTGAATAAAATCTCAACGTTCCAAAGATGATCCAGAGGGAAGTGGATTGAACCTCAAGCGATGGGAAACTTGACGGGAAGTCGCACCGACTGCGCTTTCCCTGTGAAATAGCGGGTTTGTGTACTAAAAAGAACATTTGCCTCAATGTGCAGATTCAATGGAACAGTCCTGCAAGTGAATATTATACATCAAATTATCGTACATTGCTTTGGTGTGTTCAATTGAACATCATATGTCGATATTTCTTCTCATATAGATCATTCCACAGAGCCAGTGTCCGGCACCGGTTCAAATAGGTCCTGTTTCAACACCTCCAAGACTTTACTCTCGTCAACATTTTGAAGATTGATTGAAGAGTCGGGGAATGTTTGAGTTTCAGCTATGACGTTCTCATCATCGCTTGCCGCAGAAGACTGTTGCATTTCTTCCGGTCCAGCTGTTCGAAGATACTCTTCTTCCAGAATAAATGGTGAGTTTTCTCGATCTGCAAGTAGTGTTTCAGCCGGGTCTGGGAGTGCGTAGATTGTAGGAAACTCGAGTACGGTCCGGTTGCGAAGGATGCTTTTCAAGGTTGCAGATTGCAAGAGAGGAGCCAGTACTGGCTTTTTGGTTGTCGTTCGTGGACGGTGAATGTAAAAGAAGAGACCACGGTGGGGGGATATGTTCTGGTTTAGCATTTTATCAGTCCCTTCGGTGCATGTTTCTGCGGATGTCTGTGCCAGTGCTTCCGACGATTGTGGCGCGGAAGGATATGGTGCCTTTGCTTCTGGCACCTTGGTTGCCCCTGCAGCCTGGTCATGGGACACAGCATATGCGGCGTTGTCTGCATCCTTGTTTGCGGTATCTAAACGATCCTTGTTCTCTGACTTGTCGTAAGCCGCCGCAGAAACTGGCTCCTGGTCTTTTGAACGTGGGCAGCATCGGTCGTAAGCTTCAGCTACGGAGCATGTCTCAACAACAGAATTTCGAATGGTTTTCTGGCCATCGGCTGTAATCCACTCCACCGTCCAAGCAAGACACTTATGCCTGCAATGGAAATTCGGTCAGCATAAAATCCCAGCAAGCGATAAAGCTGCAACTTACTTAGGGTGCAACCGCGATCCATTATGCTTGTTTCTTGACATTCCTTTTGGAGCCCGAATGACCTTGACACCACCAGCCTCAGCACCACGCAGAAACCCAGCCTCGCCCTTGGCAAGTCCCTGATTCAGGTGCTTTCTCTTGCGCCCACAAGCTGAACCCTGTTCGCCTTCAGCCCCGTTGTCATCTACTTGAGCACCCCGTGCAAGTTCGATACCGCGGTTGTCGACTTCTCTCTCCGCTCGTTCGAGGGTGCGCTCGATACCAGTGATGAAATTGAAATCGCGGTCAAACGCAGATGCAGTGGCTAGCTCATTGCGCTTCAGGTATGCAGCAGGATCGCGGACCCCAGAGCATTGCGACCAGAGCTTATGACGCCGCGTGCAGGGCAGAGAGCAGGTGCGTATTGAGCAGCGCGGACATCGGTATTTTGGGGGATTGACATGGCTGTAAAACAGGAGTAGTCAGAGTTGTGAACAATGTTTTCAAACCCATTCCACATACCATATGGAGCACAAATCACTCAGTAAAGGGTCTGCATCAGCCATTTTGGTGGGTTAGATTTGATGTTGGAGAGTTGGAAGATTTGAAGCTGGGAATTTTGTTAACTAGTTATCTTATCGATAACGGCCTGAGGCAGAAATATGGAAGTATACATCCATGTGTATATTTCCGAAGTCGGGAATACAATAAAAGGATTATTCATCTGTGCTAATTATTAGGTCAGTCTCTTCATTATGTTCCACGATATCCTTTTCAACAATTGCGGGGATACACACCAATCTCATTATCTGCAGATGATATCATCTGCGGATGCGATGATCAATCCCCCATTGCATTTCTAAGCTTCGGCGTGATTCCAACGCCGATAGTAGTATTTATATCACTCACATCCACTCGAAAATCACAATATTTTCCTTCATTATCTCATAAATAAACAATGGCAACCAAGGCACTCGCAATCATTGCAGGCGTCGGTCCTGGCACGGTATGGTTTTCATCCTGCATGCCTCGCTTGCTGCATTCTATAAAGTTTAGTTGGAGTCCGCTGACGAATAATTCAGGGTGCATCAATTGCTAGGAAGTTTGCAAAGTCATATTCTGTTGTAGTACTTGCTCGAAACCCAAACAATTATGACGCAGTTGTCCAAGAAATCAATTCTAGCGGCGGCCACGCCATTGGCATCAGTGCCGATGTTTCCGATTCGAAGAGTGTGAACGCTGCCTTTGATAAGATTGCTGAGAAATATCCATCTTCCAAGGTTGCTGCTGCTGTCTTTAACCCCGGTGGTGGCTTCGTTCGAAAACCTTTCCTCGAGCTAACGGAAGCGGATTATTCTACTGCACTTGGCTCCCAAGCGTAAGTTCTCTATTGCAAAAGACCGAGTGAAGATTGCTGATTTCAAATGTCTGAAAATTAGACAAGGCGCGTTTAACTTTGCTCAGCGGTCTATTCCTTTGCTTTTGCAAGGACGCGAGTTGTCGGAATATCCACCCACTCTGATTTTCACCGGCGCGACTGCGAGTCTAAAGGGTTCAGCCAACTTCGCTGCATTTGCCTCAGCAAAGTTTGCATTACGCGCATTGGCACAGTCACTGGCTCGTGAGTTTGGACCACAGGGTGTCCACGTCGCCCATACCATCATTGATGGTGTTATCGATATTCCTCGGACCAAAGCGTATGTGTTTGAGCACGAGGATGCGAAATTGAGCCCTGAAGCTGTAAGTCATGCCATTTTTACCCGTTAATTGATCATAATTACTCACTCGTTATAAGATTGCGGACTCATATTGGTATCTGCATACGCAGCCGCGGACTACATTCGCCTTTGAGCTAGATTTGAGGCCTTACATTGAGAAATGGTAAAAATCCATAGTCTTGTAGCAGCAAGATAAGCAATGAAGCTGGTTCTAGTCCACTAATGTTATGCTTTATCATAAGCCATTATTGGTTTTTCTTACTACCATGATGCCGTGTTATTGCTTTATGTTTAGGCGATTAGAATTAAACCGATGTAGCAAATTGATCTGGTTCTTCCAGAAGTCTGTATTAAGACACTACCTAGGTATCAATCAAAGGCCTAGAAAGCGTGGTACTTTGCTAGACCATCCACGTACTTGACTAAGGCTTTTCTTTTTTTACCTTGCCCACCTCTGAATTATCAATATGAGTGTATATCAAGTATTTAAAGTGAGCTAATTTGTAGGTATTTCAGAGAATGTTAAAAGAGTCCTAAAGCAAAAAGGAAAGTAGAAGCTTTATGGAAATAGGACAATAAAGTCATCTTGAAGAGCATGACCAGGCTTTCTAGACAACATATAACTACATGACCTACTAATAGTTACTAATTACACGGTTGGATCGTTTGCCTAATTTCCCAGGCATGGTGATGAGTCATCATACGATGTCATCAGGAGCTGGGACCTCGGGACTCGCATCTGGCAAGGCGGAGCTTTCACCTTACTCAACAAGAGATTACCTGTTACACCATGAGCGCTGATGATGGCTCGCCAAGGGCAGGCCCTTACAGCGATGGAAATTCCTCGACAGACGCCTCCCCCCAGACTCTTCCCGGCCACAACCCCGCGCTCGCAAAATACAACAAGCTCCAACTCAGACCGGATACAGTCGTGAAGCCAGGCTTGTTCATGCTATACTTTGGATTCCTTGGAACCGCAAACTGGAAGAGAAAAGTTGCTGGTATGATCACAACTCGAGTGGAAAACCACTACGTGTTGACAGCACGATCTCCTTCTCAAGAAGAACTCGACGCAATTGTCGAACACGGATCACGAGGGCTTTATCACGCACGAGTCGGACTACCTATAGGCACATTAATGGGAGGTGCATGGACCTACTTTAATGTACGCTCGTCGCCAGCCTGGCCGCGCAATCCAACGCCAATGGCAATCTTGAATTCGATGCGTCAAGCGACTGCTCAGGCCTCTTTAAAGCAAGTTGCTCTTCAGACTACGTTCAGAATGATTTTCGCCACCAGCTTTTGTAGCATTGTATCCAGCATTTATGCGGCCTTCGTCGAAACTAAAAGTACATTGGCCGACCCGCGCCTGGAGAGATTCATCAAAGAAACAGGCAAGCAAAATCCAGAAGATATACGCAAACGCAAGCTACAGGCTGCTTCTGAGCGTCTCCGAATTACGCGCACTGGTGAGCAAGATACTGGCACCCAGATGAAACAGGCGATTGGCCAGCCCGAAGGGTATGTCAGCGGTAGTTACGAGCAGGACCCCAACGATTCATACACATCGCCAAACTCCTACTCGGAATATGACAATTCGCAAACACCCCAGTCTGGCAGCAATTCTAATCCTGATCAATCACGCAAGCCTGTTTCCAACGGCGGTCCAGTCTGGGCACGGGGCAGGGGAACTCAACCTGCGAGCGAACAAAAATCGGCACTAGATTTCTTGGAAGAAGATGACGCAAGTCCCACGGCTCCTGAATACCGGAACACCAACATCGACGGTTCATCAAACGGCAGTGCTTGGGACCGCATTAGACGCCAAAATACAGGAGGACGCTCCCAACCTCCTCAGCAACATGGCGTCTCTCAACCATCACAAAATCCTTATTTGAACTATTCAGAATATTCCCGAAATGATTCCCGAAATGACCAAGAACGGCATGAATCCGAATCACGAAGTGAGAAGGATCAAGCACAGGCGGACTTTGATAAGATGATTGATGCGGAGCGAAATGTTGGCAGCGAACGATCATCTTGGAACCGACGCTGGGGATCTTGAGCATCTACTCGGCTAGCATCAACTGTCTGAGCCGAGTGATGCCTTCAGAACTGTCGGATTTGAAAACGTTAGGTCAATCTATCTTCTACCACTCCCCACTGTAGTTTTAAAACTTATTTTTAGCATTTGAGAAAATAATATCAAACCATCGAAAACCATTGAAAACGTTGTCATTAGCCTTCGCAGGCATATATGTTTATGTATGGAGGGCAGACCCGATACAAAAAAAATTGAGCCAAAAACAAAGACGCCATTAGAAAATTCGCCTTCTACAGTTTCGAAAATTTAACAGAGAGGAAGTGTTTCAGAACCACTGACTCCGAGTTGTGGGTTGTAACAATAGTTGGGGAGGGGGTTGATCGCAGAATGTAGGGTGTTTAACATGAAACGCAAAGATATCAATGATCAATAAAGTGAAGCGAGACGGTATGATTCCCAGGGTAGGGGTGAGTGAAGCAAAATGGGCAGTAAAAAAAATCATGATGCAAGGCATAATGCGTGGAGATTGGACGTTGCAAATTCATGACAAAAACATCAGAGCAGAACAGGAAAGATATCGTGCAGAACATGGATTAAAAAAAAGAGAAGTATGCAAAATGAAGTAACACAGTCACAAGCTCTCCTAGCCCTTATCCGGCCCTAAAGAAAGTTTGGATTTGGCGGATTGTAGCTTTGACTTGGTAGAATGTAGTTGGATTCTGATCCAACAACATGCGGCTGCAAGCTCTCATACGGAGCTATCTCGATCTCACGGCTTTGCGTCCCAGGCTCGACGCTGCGACTGTTGCTGCGCATACGAGTCAAGTTGCGCAGCTTGTTCGAGAAGCTTTCGTTGATTGAGTTGCGCCGGTCTGCACGCCGGTCTGCGTTGCCAACATTCAGGGCTGGAGCAGCGGTCATGGCTCGAGGGAGAAGACGACCGAACTCATTGTTGTCGACGGCGATGTCGATCGTTGCGGAGGACTCGCGGTGCGAAAAAGGCGTTGCAAGGAGCGGAGGGGGAGGGGGAGGAGGAGGAGGTTTGTTGAGGTGCTGGAGCTCGGGAAGCATGATAGGTGGACGCGAAGTGTCCTCGTAATGTGCTGAAGCTCCTGTCTGCATGGCATGCTCGATGGTTTCTTCGATGCTCACTTGGAGATTCGGAGAGCCAGTATAGCCGCCTGAGCTGGTACGACGGTGACCCATGTTACGATTTCGGCTACTGGATCGACTGCGAGGAAGGGCTGGATTAAATCGAGGATGCGTGGGAAGATCGGGGGACAGCGTGATTGCATTGGCGTGTCGCTGCCCTTCTGGTACCGGGACGGACATGGACCGTCCGATTCTATCAGCATCGCTTTGATAGCGGGCACTGCTAAGAAAAAGACTGTCGTCTGTGGGAACATTCGGGACAGAAGGAGGTCGCTGTTCATCTTGCCCCATGCTTCCATACTTGGGATGGCGCATAGCACGAGGAGTTTCTGGGAATCTTGAAGGCAGTCCGGGGCGCGAATCAGGGCTGCTGGGGTAATTGGGAAGAGTTTTGCTCTGTGGAAACATGTTTCGCGATGGGTCTCTTATGAAGTCGAAACTTCCACTAGAAAACGGTGGGGTACTTTCACCCATGCCCTGCGCTTCTTGACCCGGGAAAGGAATGTTCGGTGAAGATTGTTTGCGCGCAAGAGACAATCTCCTGGCTTCCAGTTCCGCCGCGGCAAACTCTCTTCGCCTTGTTTCTGCAAGGCTGATAACCGAGACTGTTGGGGATAGGATGTCATGGAAATAACTGGCGCTTGAGCTTGGCTGTCCATTGGAGAATGCATCAGAACTGTCTCCTTGACCGAAGACCTTGCTGCTCAACCGCTCTGGTTCTGGTTTCTGTGACCATGAATCTGCCGAACTCCCTGGCTGAATCACAGAAAGACTCTTCGATGGTTTGTGTCTGGATTCAGGAGACATTTCTCTTCTTGTACTTGTGGCCCTCTCGACGCCTCGTCGACTGGCACTACGGTGGCGAGATCGCAATCTCTTTTGGTTACCCTCGACAAGTCTCAAAGGATTATTGACATCCCGAGAGGATTCGTCCGTGGGGAGGGTCATGGGAAGTGACATGGGAAGGGGTGATGAAGGTGACCGAGCACCGGGATGTTGTCTCTCATCGCTGCGGCCCCGAATCGAGGCATCGCGTGTTTCCATGGGAACACGGCTTGCTGTTTGGCGACTAGAAGAGCGCTGGCGGCTCCTGGATTCTGGCCTTCTCATCTTGCTTGAACTTCTAGTGCGTGACTTGGAGTTGCTTGACTCGATCGGCTTCTCAAGTTCTGCAGTGCCATATCGAGCTAGCTCTTCGTGTGTCATAGACATCGGAACCGGCGAAGAAGGGGAGCGCTTCGCGGGTTGGATATATCGACGGTCGTTCCTACCCCGAGCACCCTGAGACCCTGAACGCGATTGGTGCTGGATACGTGAACTCTTTCCAGCTCTGTCCTCAGAGGTGGGGGTTCTTCTTCCACGGCCGGGGGTAACGGGACGTAACTTCCGCGCATGATAATTTGCTTCGTCTAAGCTACTGATATATTGATCGATACTTCGCCCACTGACACTTGGGCTCCTGGTCGATGAGTAACTGTTGATTGTTGAAGCGATGCTTTTGGCGCTAGGGATTAGATCTGAGTGACCCTGGTGCTCTTGCTGACCCTCCAATAATTCGAGTTGAAGACCATCTGGCTTTCGGTCGCGGGATCCATTGCGGTGGTCATCGTTTGTGAGAGCCTCAAACACACCGGCAGCCGGCGAGGGAAGTCCTTTGGTGGGTTTTTCTCGGAAAGCAGTTTGGGGAGTGTACGGATTGTGTGTCACAGGTGGTAAAGTGAGACCGGTGTAGTCCTCCTTTTCATCTTGACTGTAATCTTGCCCACTCATTTCAGCCTCAGAAGTTGAGCTGTACTCATTTTGATTGTACTCATTTCGATTGTCAGAATACTTCCTTGAGAAAATGGGAGGTTGCACATCCACTGGTGTTTCTCCTATTGAAGGCAGACGACGGCGGTTGGGTCGTGACATTGCATGGTTCAGACTTTGAATGTTATTCGATTTATATGATCCAAAGCCGCCTGGAGATAAAGTCGTGGTAGGGTAAGCAGATGTAGGGTGAGCGGAATCTGCAATTGGCGTGACTCCCATTGCGTTTGTTGGTGTGCGATCATCGAGCTTAGGTTGGTCATTGAAGGAAGTAATCACTTTCAAAGTTGGCGTCTTAATCTTCTGACTGGATGGAGACCTCCGCTGAGTTGGCGGAAACCTCGCATTTGAATCGTTAGTTTGATCCGCAAAAGTTGTTCGCTGGGCAGATGGGGAGGCCCATGGCTCGGATGGCTCCTCCCCGGTGCACATGAAACAGCGAATCGCAAGCTGCTTTTGAGAATGTGTGACAACATGCTCCCCCCAACGACGAACAAGATGTGACAGGCGTTGCCAATCAGACGGGAAAAAAAGACATATCATCAGTATAGCCTCCATGAAGTGGTTTCGAGACACGTAGACCTCAATTGCATCATTGATGTCCCCGAGGCCGAGCAAAATAGCGGCAGAGGTATGTATGTCTCCGATCTCAAGCAGCTTTTGCACAAATGCCTGTCCAACCTTGTTCGCCTGGGCTTGGCCACTCATCTGACTTAATGCAAGAATCATCCAGTCCGATGTCGTTACCTGTCCAGGGCCGATCATAGAGGCCGTTTCATCACTATCTATCTCACCAAGCCATTGTGTTAGGAGAATTGCGCTTTGACTGCCTTCAGCGTGGCGGCTCACTAATCGGTGACTGTCAATATATATTAGGAAAAGATCATAATGAGAACCACATACGTTCGTCCGTGATGAGATCTTCGATATTTCCATCCCAGTCAAAGACCACGCTCAACATCCGCCGTCGTAGATCATCAGATGTAAGACTGGCTTCGTTCATGGATGGTTGCTGTTTGTAGGGCACGTCGTTCAAGCGAGCACGGGTAAATGGGAAAAGATCCACAACGTTCTTCTCGGCTGGACTAAGATGAACCTCATTTCGCAATCGTGATGCGGCCCTTGAGCTTCTGACAGATGGGATTGAAACGGAAGGTGGGTAAGCAAAAGAAGCAGAGGCCTGTGGTGTGTCCAGACCAGCCGATGTTATGGAAAATGTAGTTGCACTCTGACTATCATGATTTTGCGGCGGAATTCGCCCCTCTTCATACTTCCCAGATGAGGCCTTCGAGCTGCCCGATTCTGTTCGACTTCTCGATGAAGCAGGGCTATTTATGGTCTTCTCTTGCCGGATGTTGTCAATTCTGGTTGGGTCAAATGGCGTGCTTCTACCACTGCTCGATTTTTCGCTAATATGAGGAGCAGTTTGTAAGTGCCGCGGGGAAATTTTCCGTGATCGACTGCCTTCTGCTGTGTCAGGTCGAGGAGTAACTGGAAGATGTTGCACATTTGCGACCATTTCTGGTTTGTCCACATCATACTGCTGCACTGAGTTCTGAGGACCGAGTGTGAATAAAGTCGCTGTAGAGCCATAGTTTGCAATTCCTCGCACGCCGTTTATCGTTGGAATTGGCTCGCAGGTAACGTGCTTTGTCCGAACATCCCATGCCCATGTTTCCCTATATAATATGTCAGTTAATGATCATTTGCCCTAGAACATACCATGTACCCATCCAAATATTGTACCAGCCTTCCGTTCTTAGACCATCCCATCCATTTCGGATCAGATAAATTCGAATCCGAACGTTTCAATACCCTAATAACACGAGGTGACTCCTTCCCTGGAGGCTTTGCCACACTCCAAACTCGTAAATCTCCATTTGATGATTGTGTTGCTAGCATATCTGATTTCTGCTTCGATGAGGATGCGTGCCATGCAAGGGAGATTATTGGGGACGGTTCACGAGAAGTGGGTAAAGTGTGAAGAATAGTAAATTGAAACTGGGGAGAGAGAGTAGCAATCAATATAGATCCATTTTGGTACCTGACATATGCTTATTAGCTTCTCTGACATGCCATTCAATGTGTCACCTTAACATACCCAATTGCAAAAGTGCGATTATCTGCAGCAGGAGCAAGAGCTGTGATCGGGTCGAAAATTGTGCGCACAGAAATATGGTCTGATTCATTTGGTTCGAACAAGATTACTTCGCCCTGGGCATTGCCTAAAATATCAACCAGCCATTAATTACAACACTTAAAGAGTCAGCAAAATTGTAATCTCACCAAATGCAATATTGCCATTGCGCATCCATGTAGCTATCCGCAGGCTTTCGCCTGAAGTGAATCGAGCAATTTCGGTTCCGTTCAATATGTCCCAAACAATGGCCGTTTTCCCTGCGTCGTAACTGACAGCGAATCTCCCCGCACCCCGATCACTAACATTATCCACTGAGATAAACTCGATTTCTTCCCGGTGGCTTTGGAATCTGCGTTCAATTGCCAATGTGTCATGATGGAGGCATAAAACCGTCGATCCTTGGGCATATAGGAAAAACGATGCTGTTGAAGCGCAGGGCTCGAAACGCAGTGGAGTAAATGTTGGCGGTGCCATTGCTTTGACGGCCCTCGAGGGTGTTGGTTCTATTACCAAGCCCCTATTCCACGTCAATTCGACCACTTCTTCGGTACATGCAATCATTTGTTGGGGAATTGATATGGTGATCTTGCTGTTGGGCACAAATCAGCAGGCAAAAGTCCTGAGATTGACATACCCCCAGCAAATAATAATAAAATGGTAAGATATATTTAAGAAAATGATTGGATCACTAACCTGATCGACGCAAAACGTGGTAGGTTCTCAATCGGCTACAGCCCTGAATACCAGCTAAGGCAAAGAAATATTGACTTCTAGGGCAGATGAAGGCACATCCGGACTTTTGGGAAGCGATGGAGAGAACTAGCGGCTGACAAGGGGTATGGCCGAAGTAAAGTAGGGTAGCTATTTTGACGATCTGAGCCCTATTAATGTGAAGAGTGAGATTGGATATGAGGAAAAAGAAAAGAAAAAAAAAGAATATATGTCAGAAATGTGTCAAAAAGGTGCAGCCGTTGGGACGGGAAAAATAAAATAATAAAAGTTGGATTCAAGGGTGACGCTTAATACCCGCTACTAAGAGAATGAGATGACTCGTTTGCAAATTCATCACATCCTATGTAGTAGCGTGACAGAGGGGCTTGACTGTGAGAGGATGATGAGAGAAAAATAAGACCGGGGGTCAAGTCGCAAAGCTATCTATCTATATGCGATATACATATGAGGCAGCGCCACTGCCCGTGGATCCAGGATGCCAGGCGCGTTCCGGTAGGACAGAAAAATTCGAAAACCAAGAGAGGGTCAGAAAATGAGGGGAGTATCGGCAGTCGATCGGAATCATTCCAGTGGTTGGCGCTCGGGGACGTACTAGGCGCTTCATTTCCTAACTGACCATACATTTGTCCGATTTGGGAGTTGCGGACCGCTCAGCCCTGACCTGGGAATGAGTCCATCAAATCCAACGTATGATTAGCGGAGACGGTAAGATCGAGCCTTTTTGGTGGCTTTTTTGTCCTGTGGGCATGTTTATCCTGTGGGAAGTGCACCAACGAGCATATAGAACCGAGAGCAGGAAAGTTAACCATTTGGCATTAGTGCAGGCAGCTCCCGAATCACAGAGTTCTATCGGCATCATCGTGGAGTTGAGTGGGGTCTCCGTTTGAGAGGTGAAGAAGTAAGTAATCCTAGCCCTTGTAACCGCTAGATTTTAGTGTCATGCACGTAGATCACTCAGGGCCATTCGTTGTTATAACAACGTTGTAGTTATAGATACCAACTTTATATAGTAACATAACCCCACAATTACACCTTTGTTATTGCAGTCCAATTTTTTTCTTGGTTTTCGGTAATCTCTGTGAAAAATCAGCCAAAAGATACCAAAAGCGAACGTCTGATCTGAGACAGCAATGTGATTGGGATCCGTGCAGATGTTGTTTAGCTGCAGCTTTCATCACTTCGGCCCACCAATCACCCGTCATCACACTGATTCCCCGGCGCCTACAACCTCACTCTTTAACCAATCCCTGCAACTTATTCAGTCTTCGAGAAGTCCACGGATCCCTAGGCAACTTTGTACATAAGTATTGAACCTATAACGAGTCATCCCCTTTTGCCCAAATCAGATAGGGCCGTTCGAGTTTCAGTTTATGAACTATAATCTTGTAGTTTTTCACGTTAATGAATGAACGATCTTGACACTTCTTTCGCTCGCTCTCTCTCTCTCTCTAGCATGAAATTATGTGATGTGACGGTGTATTTAAAAATATGCAGTCATCCCTGTACAGTAAGGTACCGTCGAACGTCCCAAATGGAGCTTGGGCCTTTGTGATAGTATCGGGGACAGGTAACGCCGACAGGGTTTCCAATCAAGCTTGGGCAAGTAGATAGGTTGGGCGTTTTACGTCGTACTGGGTGATCGATTCCGTCTCTTGAACTGGTCTTGGTTAAAAACTACAATATGCATACATATTCAATGCGACGAGCATATCAATGCCGGGAGACCCGGGTACGAAATTGGTTGGAATTGGAGCATATTCATTTCAGCATTCCGATGTCTGTTGCCAATTCCAACGATGATAATGTCTATAGAGAGTTTATAACTCTAAGGGTCTCAAGGCCAATTAATGCTTTTAAGGTCATCCATATTCGGAATAGATGATCACACATCGCCATAGCTCGCAGATACCGCATATCATCTGATCGCGGGGCTTATCGCTTTCCCCGGATTGACCCTTGACCTTGACCTCGTTGAATTATCCGATAATTGGTCTACGGCGCTGCATAAATACAATAGTTTGGTATTCAGGTGCTTATCCACTTTCGAGTCAACCTATAGATTTCTTTCTATACTCACCTTGTGACACTTCAAATCAACCATGTCCGGACGGGAAACGATCGTGGTGATCGGGTTAGTCCAACACCGCAAACCCTCATAGACAACCAACGAGGGAAAAAGCAAAACAAATCCAATCCAATATCCCAACTGACCACCCAAAAGAGCAGGGGTTCTCGGTCTTTCGACCGCGCTATGCATCCAACATCACCTTGAGTTCACGCAATCCATCCTCCTCGTAGCCCGCGACTTCCCCGCCGATACTTCGGTCAACTATGCCTCGCCATGGGCCGGAGCACACTACCGACCCGTACCCGGATCATCGCCCCAGGCGCTTAAGGAAGCAAACCAAGCGCAGAGAACCTATGATTTTTTTAAGCACGTGTCGGCCCATGAGCCGGGTTCCGGGATCGAGTTCGTCCAGGGTATCGAGCACCTCGAGGCTCCACCGCCAGAATATCTGGATAAGCAAAGTGTGCAGAATGTGTACTCGCATCTAGATGGGTTCCGGGCGCTGCAGAAAGAGGAGCTTCCTGCTGGCGTAAAGTGGGGCGTGCAGTATGGGACGTATGTGGTGAATTCACCTGTTTACTGTGCGCATTTACTACGGAAGTTCGTCTTGAAGGGAGGTGAGGTGAGACAGTATACGCTGGCGAACTTGAAGGAGGCGTTTAGTCTGGCTACCAATGTGAGGACCGTGGTTAATTGCTCCGGGACTGGGATTGAAGACCTCAAGTCTTTTATTATCAGGGGTATGTGTTCGTTTGTGGACTTGGGTTGATTGGTGCTGACGTCTTCAGGTCAAACCTGCCTCGTTCGTAACCCCGTCTCCCAGACCATCACACGTCAAAATACAGACGGGTCATGGTCGTTCTGCATTCCGCGTCCTCTTGATGGCGGGACGATCATCGGGGGCACGAAGGAGCTGAATAACTGGGATCCGAACCCATCTCCAGAGACCAGGCAGCGGCTGCTAGCCAATGCGACCAAGTGGTTCCCTTTCACGTCAGAGAGCGGTGGGAAGTTTGATGTAATTCGCGATATTGTTGGCCGTCGGCCTGCTAGAGAGGGCGGAATGCGGATTGAGGCCGAGAAGCTCGCTGATGACCGATATATCGTCCATGGTTATGGTGCTGGAGGTCGTGGATTTGAGCTGTCTCGCGGTGTTGCGGAAGACATCGTAGCGTTGATGCTTGAGAAGAGGCTTCTACGGGCGAAGGCCTTGTTGTAAATCGTACTTGCATTCGTGAGCGTATGCATTAACTCACAACATCAGTTCTGAAGTGTACATATGTCAATATATTCTACAACCCTTGCTGCCACAAAGATACCGGCGCAGCGACGGGAGATATTTCAAACAGAGGAAAGAAATGCATCAGGTTCATCTAGCGAACGAACTTTTTGCTATCAACAAAGAAAGGTGCTATCAAAAGGTATCTCGGCCGTTGATTTTTCTATCACATGGGACACAAGACTCGCAAAGCCTTTGCGCCCCTGTGGCCAGTCAGCCTTGCACTTTTCCTCTACGTATGGCAGTTGTAGTACACACGTACAGAGGTGGAAAGAACGAGGCGACCAGCTGAGGCCTCGTTGATGCGCAAGGTTGCGTACAAAGCGAGCAGCTTAGGCAAGCCATTGCAGCGATCACTTGACATCGCGATCCGACCGCATAGCAGCATGGAAGAAAACGTTAAAGGTCCCATGTCGCAGGCAGAAATGGATCTCGAGGGCCCACGAATCTGATATCGTGAAGGCGCGCGGGTACTCAACCCACAGCTTCAGGTGTGCTTTCGGGTAGGACTCCCCCGTTGAGCTTGAGTAGACGTTCTTCTTCCTTTTGCTCACGCAACCTCTCGGTTTCCCTGCGCATGACTGCCAAATTCCATGTGCCATTCTCGTCCTCTCCTTCCTCAGGTTCGCTGTCCTCCTCGGCCCAGTTGCCACTCTCGAAGAGTGTACGACCGGTAGCCTCCTTGGCTTGCTGTGCTTGTAGTTCGGCAGCCTTCTTGTCCAGACGACCCTTCTTCCACGCAGCGAATGTCTCCGGGGTGACCGGTGTGAGGGTGCCGGTCAGCTTGTGACGCTCTGAATCCAGCCAGTCTTCCAGAGTGAGGGTGCTCAATGGCGATTTGTCCTTCATGGCCTTCTCGGCGGCTCTTTGCTCCTTGGTCTTCAAAATGAATCTGCCCAAAATATTAGCACAAGAAAAGATTGTGAGCTTAAAGGCTGGAAGACATACCCTGGTGGCAAGCTGTGCTTGTACATACACTTGTCTCCTCCATTGGGACAAGTCCAGAACCAACCATATTTCTGGTTCTCCACAGCCTCGATGAAGAACTTGCACACCTTATCGGTGGTTGTGCGCGGGTTTCCGTGTTTGCTGAGAACGACACTGCGAAGTTTCTCCTCGTCCCAGTCATCCATGGTATCCTTCTTCCTTTTTTCCTCCTCTTCGGCTCCCTCATCACGCGAATCGGTGTACAGATCCTTCTTGGCTGCCTTGCGCTCGACATTGGGGTCGTGGGAGAACTTGCACTTCCGGCCCTTATCACAGTGACCTTGCTTGAAGAAGATACATAGCACAGTCTTTGGGTCAACACCAAATGCAACTTTCTGGACCTGCACAGGCTTGAAGAGCTCAAGATTTTCTTTTTTGGCTTGTTCTGCGGCTTTCTTCTCAGCCTCACGCTGCGCCTTCTCGGCGGCCTTTCTCTTCTCTTCTGGGTTTTTGTTGCTTGCAGCCTGTGCGTTCAGCTGTTGAATCTGTCGTTTGGCCGCTCCTCCCTTCTTATTCTTGAGACCGAACTAGTTCAATTTTGGTTAGCATCATGTTCAAGAGAAGACTCAGGTCAAACATCGATGTATCGAAGCAAATCAAGCCTTGGAATCTGAGCAGGTAGACACGGGTACTGAGTTGAGAGGTAGGACTTGTGGTTTCGGGATTACTCACAGTCTTATCATCAACGGTGGGCTTCTTCTTCTTAGGCTCGTTCTGTGTCTTCTTGGGAGGCATGGTGGAGGTTGGGCAGACGTGACGTCGCGAATTGTGAAAATATGAAAATGCGCCTGTCCAGGGTGCGCCTCGGTCGCTCACACGCAATTGAAGAAAAACCGCTGATGCAACCTGAAAGAATGGCAGGGATATTTGCAAAAGGCGATATCAAGGTATTGGCGAAAAGTGCCAGGGTCGTTGCAGAGAGAAGTAGACTCTCGAAAACGAGGGGTGTGTGACGGCAATATTTTTTAGCCAATGACGGGTGCGGGTCCCAGAATTTCGTCTGGGCGGTGCGTCTTCAACACCTGTATTAAAGTTGACAAGAAGTCGAAATATTCAAAGGCACGTATGTTTTACAGTTGAATTTTATCAGACAAATATGATTTACTCAAATTTGCGATGAGTTTCAGTGGGCATGTATGTGCCTTTCACGATACCCTTTGCGTCATATGCCCACTAATATTTGCCCTTGGCTACCCACAATAGGGCCTCATGTACAATTTTTTTCGAGTAGTAATCATTCGACGTTAGC